>NC_064253.1:72658270-73299699 GCF_003254725.2 Canis lupus dingo
CCATTCATGTCATTGCAAATGGCAAGATTTCATTCTTCCTGATGGCTAAGCAATACCCTGTTATATATACACCACCTCTTCTTTATCCATTCATCTATCAGTGGACATCTGGGCTCTTTTTACATTTTGGCTACTGTGGACTTCGCTGCTGTAAACATTGGGGTGCATATGTCCCTTCAAATCACTATGTTTGTATCCTCTGGATAAATACCTAGTAGTGCAATTGCTGGGTCCTAGGGTAGCTCTATTTTTGACTTCTTGAGGAATCTCCACATTGTTTTCCAGAGTGGCTGCACCAGTTTGCATTCCCACTAACAGTGTGAGAAGATCCCTTTATCTCCACATCCTTGGAAACACTTACTGTTTCTCATGGGTTTTTTTGTTTTTTTGTTTGTTTTGTTTTGTCATTCTGACCAGTGTGAGGTGGTATCTCATTGTGGTTTTGATTTGTATTTTCCCAATGCCAAGTGATATTGAGCATTTCTTCATGTATCTGTTAGCCATTTGTATGTCTTCTTTTTAGAAATGTCTGAAGAATATATACATTTAAAATACAATTTCTAAAGAAAATGCTGAAGAGTCGTGATAGAAGTATGTGTACAAAGTCCACCTAACTTGACTTGGGGGAATCAGGAAAGCCTGCTTGGGACATATAAAGTGGGTCAGATAAGCCATATGAGTCCCCGTTGTTGGTAAGATAAAAGCTGTCAAAGAAAGGAACTCATGGGGCACCTGGGTGGCTCAGTGGTTAAGCATCTGCGTTCAGCTCAGATGGTGATCCTGGGGTCCTGGGATTGAGTCCCACATCGGGTTCCCTGCGTGGAACCTGCTTCTCCCTCTGTCTATGTTTCTGCCTCTCTCTCTGTGTCTCTCATGAATAAATAAAATCTTTTAAAAAAAATAAATAAAGGAACTCATGTTAAGATTCTAAAATAAGGGGATCCCTGGGTGGCTCAGTGGTTTAGTGCCTACCTTTGGCCCAGGGTATAATCCTAGAGTCCTGGGATCGAGTCCCACATCGGGCTCCCTGCATGGAGCCTGCTTCTCCTTCTGTTTGTGTCTCTGCATCTCTCTCTCTCTCTGTGTCTCTCATGAATAAATAAATAAAATCTTTTTAAAAATAGTCTAAAATAAGTGCTTAACTATCCATTTGTGTGGAATTTTGATTAGGTTATCTGTTCTCTCTGAGGGTCTGATTTTCTCATCTGTCAAAGAGAAGTTGTCAATAATAAACAATAAATAGAGTCCAAAGAGCTCTTTGAGAATATTTTGTCCAATATCTGCCCAAGAATGCTCACAAAACACCTAAAGGATGTCAATGGGCTTTTCTCAGAAACTGAGTTCTTAAATCATAATCATGTTGGTAGTAATAGCTTGAAGTTCAACAGATTTCCTTATTTTAGGCCTTTTCATAGTCTTTAGCATACTGGGGTGTGCTATGCATCTCTTAGAGGTGGGGAAGTTTCACATCTCTATCCAGACATACTTAGCCATGGATGCCTCTTACCATGAAGTAGCTCAAATTGCTAGTGTTGGGTGGAACACATTGGATTGAGTCTAATCCACTCCCCCAGACAAGAGAAATGAGGATCCAGTAATTATGAAGAAGGCTCCTTCCCAAGGCTTCTGGTTGTTCCCAGTAAGAGGCATCTGAGACTCAGTCGGTTAAGTATCTAACTCTTGATCTCAGCTCAGGTTGTGATCTCAGGGTCAAGTGAGTTTGGGCCCTCCATTGGGCTCCACACCGGCACGGAGCCAAATAAATAAATAAATAAATAAATAAATAAATAAATAAATACAGTTCTCAGTAAGAGATGTTTCTAAACCTAATGCCAGCAGAAACTTTAATTCAATCAGCATTTATTACATGGAGATATATGCATGATCAAGTATATGACTGAGTCAATCTCCACCTCCCAGCAGCTGAACCGCACTCCTAGACACATACCAGAAAATGGTTCAGCTTTCAATTTTTGGTGGGATCTCAATTTATTTACTTAACCTCTCTAGGCTTCATTGTTCATTGTTGGCCAAACCTTCCACTTGGCTTTCTCAAAGGGATTGACTAATAATTGGAAACACTTGCAAAAAAAAAATGAACCTACACAAATGCTAAATGCTATTCTGTGATCTACTAGTTAACATGGAGTTAGAAATAAGATATACCCCTCTTCACCCAAGAAACTCACCCTGAACCACCACATCTAATAAAGGGGGAAATGAAAGTAGTCCCATGAATTAAAAAGCAGCATCTTGAAGTGTAATCAGATAGGCTCTCAATTTACTCACCACCCCTGTGGTGCTATCCAGCTTTATTAGGATTTTATTCTGTATCCTCTTTTAAAGTGACATTTACATTAATTTACAATACTAACACAAAATTCTATTAAACAGGAAAGAACTTTTACAACTTTATTATTTTTTCTTGGTTACTGTCCCTAGGTTTTCAACCCACTAATAAGGAACCTTTGGTTTTGTTTCATGTCAGAGAGAGGAATTGTGAACTGTCTTCAAGGCTGTTTCCTGCTGGGTTGTTAAACGCAGTGGGGACCCTCACTTGGAGGGTACTGTGCTGTAATTGGCTGGAAGGGCCAGAAAGTTAAACCTTCTCATTCTTCCTCAGTCCCCTTTTATCCTGATTGTCTTGCGAGTTTATAATCATTCTCTAGTTTGGCTCTGACTTCAAAAGAACAATGAGAACTGAGCCATGAGGAAGTGGAAATGCTGGGTCATCCCCACCCCTCAACTTTGATGGCCTCATAGTCCATGTTCCCTGAACTGGGATTGCAGCTCGTATTGTCTCTGACCTGGGAGCACCCCCACCCTGGAGCCATCTGGCCATCCCGACATGAAGCATGGTCTGTATGGGATGGAGAGAGACGTAGGGATCATCACAACCATCTTCATCTCTCATGTGAAGAAATCGAGGCCAAGACAAAGAATGGGATTTACTCAAGATCAGAGAGAGAGGAAGCTGCTCAGTCAGGACCAAAATCCAAATCTTTTAGCTCCCAATCCAACATTGGTTTTCCTCCTCACTGTGCAAAACCCTGGAGTTCTTTCAAAAACAGCAATCAGCCCAGGCTATGTCTCTCAGCCAGTTGAGGTCCAAATGCATCTACTGACTCATGCCTATAGTGATCAGAAACCCATTCTTCTTTTATAATTCTTAAAAAATTTCTCATTAACACAATGAATTACAAATGGCCTCCATGCTCACTTCTCTGTGTGAGTTCCATAGCAGCTGCATTGTTTATCAGTTCAGTATGTTTAGGACAGATGCTAGTTCTGTGGATAAAACAGCCAGTCTCTTCTTCAATCTTCTACCCGAGCTATTCCTAAAAGTGACCCATCCCACACCCACCCAAACTTGTCCCGGATGCCAAATTGCCAAGTACCAAGAGATGAAATTTAAAAACTTGAAAGTTTCTTGCATATAATCTGGGCAATTCCCTTAACCATGTGAAGACATTCTTGTTTCAAATATACTAAATAATGTATTGAGATATTTCTCCCATTGACATATGATATGCTCGGAGACTGGTTTTGCTCCTCAGAGGTCAGAATCTGTGCTATTCATCTTTGCATCTCCTGAACTCAGAATACGACTGGGCATATAGTAGATGCATAATAGAACAGTCACATGATAAATGGCATTAGATGAATGACAGATTGGGAAGGTCCGATCCTACTTGAGAAATCAGAAAATGCTTCCCAAGAAAGCTGACCATTCACCTAAGGTCAGTGGATGTTAGAATGGGAGAGGATCCCTTAAGAATCCATCCCAGTTTGGCTCTCTGCCCTCAAAATGATTGTAAAACCTGATCCCATTTTGCAGATGGGAAACATGAGACTCAAGAAGACCATGCATGGACAAGGTCACCTTGCTCATGATAAATTTCTTCTAAAGTTCCCAGATTCTCCTGCTCCTCCTCAGCCCCTCCAAAAGTGCCACTAAGGTAAAAAAGAAGCAAAACAAAACAAAATGACAAAAAGAGCCAAACAAACAAAAAAACACTGTAGAAATCATCCAGCCACCCAAGATTTACTGAGATCATAAGTAACCCTTGCCCAGTAAAAGAATCCACCTCCCCGTTCAGCTGCATTCCCATCAGCAACCAGAAATTGTTGCAATCTAATGCATTTATATGTTTTGGTTTTCTTAATTTATTTCAGGCACCTCATTTTCCTGGAACAAGTGCTGTTATTTATGACACAGCAGCAAACACTTTACATTTATAGAGGTTATGAATTTTAGTAATGGTTTTGGTGGCAATTTAATCTGTCCTAACTATGAGGCATTTTACAATGACAATTAAATTATTATTAAAAAATAAACCTCAAATGACATCCTTATCACTTATCAACATATCAAAAGTTTCCCTGAGTTGCATTCTGGGTGGGTCGTAAATATCCCAATGTAGGCTTAGTGAATCCGCGCAATAAACTTGAGTGAACTTAATTAACTTCCACAGTATATTTAAAAGAAAACTCCTCACACATTTTGATGTCGGGGAATGAAACATTATTTGAAAAGTGGGTTTATTACATTCCATGGTGCACACTGATATTTAATATTTAAAGACTCTTAAATTTGATGTACTATGCTGATAGCTGAAGGGTTTAGTCCCACGGTGTGGGAGGGCGAGATGGCGCATTTCTCTATCCATCTCGTAGAGGAAGCTCTTCTTTTACTGGCCGAGCCCCCCATACGCTGATCTATTAAAATCGATGCTCAGAGAAGTGTCAAGGATGTTAATGTATACTTTATCAAATTAATTTTAATGTAGGCTTGCTGAATAGCTAATTCCCAAGCTATGTTCTAAATTGTTGCAAAACAAGTCCACTCCAAATTAGCCAGGGTGCTGCATTGATTTCAGCAGATAACATGTCAGCAAAGTATCATTTGATACAAATTAAAGATGAAGGCTTTTATTTTTTTTTCCCCTCTGAGAATCTAATAAAAAGAAAAAAACAGTCACGTTTAACCCACTTCCTGTTCCAAACGTAAAGGGCGCTGGCTGGAATAAAATCGCTTTGTCCGGATCCACATTTTGATAATTACCTCAGACAGCAGTAGGGGTTTCCATTCCAAAAATTAGATTTGACGTTTAACTTAAATATAGTGTTCTCTTTTCAGCCCATGTTTCCATGCACTTAAATGACAGTAACCAAACATTGATAGCAGACGATTCTTCCTTAAAAGGTACAGATAGAGACAATTTTATCAAAACAGTAGAAGGCAAATATGCAATAGGAAAATGCACAGGTTGCCTGTACTAAATCACTTTAGCCAACATTCTCAAATCTATTGCAAAAAAAAAAAAATGGACAAGAGTCTGCCCTTGTAATCTTTCTGGACATCAGAGGACACATTACAGCATGTTCTGCTCATGGGTGGTTTACACAAAATTTCCTTCAGTGACTCCCAAGTGTCTTTCATCCAGGTTCTTAAGTAAATTATTTGCATGGGTGTGTACTTGTATTTCTGTCTATTATCTACCCATAGGTTTATGCACCTGTTTTTACATTCATGACTTTGTAACAAAGCCTAAGTCACAAGGAACTTTTTTTTTTTTTAAGATTCTGTGGCTCCCTATTATAATCTGCTTTCAGCAATGACCCAGAAAATGTGAACCGCAGTTTTCTCATTCGTAAAATAAGAGGGTTAAAGTGATAGTGTAGAGTTCCTAGTTTCAGCTTTGAAAAAGGAAAGGAAATACTATAGGGATTTAAGCTTCAAGCATTGTTACTTGCAAAACAGGCCTGATGAGTGTCCACCATGTGTCAGGCACTAGGCTAGCACTGGATGTAAGTTGTGGAAAAAGTAGCCAAAGCTGATATTCTCGTAGAGTAGGCTTTATTTCCTTAGCATTAGTTATTGTCATGAAAGTGGTACCATTTATTTGCACTAAAATGGCTCATTTGATACTCTTTAATTTCTGTCTGGGAAGCACCAATCAAGGCAAGGCTAACATTCCCTTTACTCCACCCCCATCCCTCTAAATTCTAGCATGCCATATTTCCTAATGAACATTTTTCATCTTAATTATCCAATGAAAAGGCAGCTCTGACTCCCCTTGTCGGAGAAAGAGGGTGGTTTCTAAGTGGAGAATAGAAGAACATCTGGCAGTTGGGGCCCAAAACACAACTCTAATGCTGAGCTGCTGATTCTGTCTCCTATTCCCAGGTTCTTTTTACTTTTCCAGATCTGAACCATTTTTAATTTTTTTAAATGTGTTGATCTGAACCACTTTTTAGAACCATGCTATATTCTTATGTTTTAGGGCCAGATACGTTCCTTAATTATACCAATCCTCAGAAATTCTATCCTGTGTGAAGATACATATTTACATTTAAATGCAGCCTGAGACTATGGGAAGAAGAAAAAAATAAAACAAAATGAAAGAAACCTAGAGATTTACCAGAAAGTGCTGTGAAAGGGAATTCTGCTTCTGTTTCAAACCAACAATCCTATGAAAGCTCGGATGAAAAATTATACCAATTTGATCAATTATAAACACAATAGCCATTTTGAAGATATCTGAGAACTACCAAGACTTGAAAGGCTAAGATTTCAGAGGGAAAGTGAGTCCAGAGAGTGAGCCTAAGATTTATTGCTACTTTCCTACTATAGAGATTTGATGACTTTAAATGAGTATCAGAGCAGCTCTGAGGCTCAGAGGCAGAGAAGTTGAACAAAGTAATCTTCCTGGGTTGAAATAACTAAAACTGGAGCTCAAGGTCTGCCAGGGAGGAGCTTTCTCTTGGGATTTTTGAAAGACTCTCCCAAGAGTTAAAAAAAAAAATAACCAAGAACTAAAGAAGTCCTCAAAGGCAATGAAACTACTTTGTAGGAAACTATAACAGTGGTTACATATCACTATATATTTACCCAGACCAATAAAATGTACATCAAGTGAATATTAATGTAGACTAGTCTTTGGGGAGTGATCCTATGTCAATACAGGGCCATCAAATGTAACAAACTTACCACTCTGGTGGGGGTGCTGATAATGAGGGGATGCTGTGCATGTGAGCCAGGAGTGGGAGGTACGTGGGAAATTTCTACACTTTCCTCTCAATTTTGCTATGAACCTAAAACTGCTCTAAAAATATCTATTCAAAGAACCAAAAGCTCTTTAAAAAGCTAAAACCCAGTTTCAAAGTGCTCTATCTCTGATTTGATTTAAAATTCTGTTCCTAATCTGTCTTTAAGAAGCAAATATAGATCCTCCCTGGAGGATCAATAGTTGAAGAAATCTGATGCCAAGATGAATAATTTCAGCAGAGGGCAAGAAGCCATAAAAGAGAATCAAATGGAAATTCCAGAGTGGAAAAATGCAGTCACTGCAATTTGAACACAACATATGGGTAGGATTAGATAGAACATAAGAGAGGCTTAGTAAACTAGAAGATAAGACAAAAGAAAATATCTAGTCTAAGGCACAAAGAGACAAAACAATAGAAAATATAGAAAGAAAGTAAGACATAATGATATCTCCTGAGAAAGTCTGACCAAGTCTATACAGTTGGATTGCTAGAAGTGGAAGAGACAGAGAAGAAACAGAAATAATATTTGAGGAAATAATGATCAAGCATTTTCCCAAACTGATGAACAAGAGCAAGACCCAGATTCCAGAATCACCATGAACTCCATCAGTATAAACACAAAGAAAACCACATATAGACAAGAAAACCAAAGAAAACTAAAAAATCCTATAAGCAACCAGAGTGGGGAAAACACAGATTATCTTCAAAGGAGCAGCAATAAGAACTATGGCTGACCGCTGGACAGAAGTCATTGAGGCTGCTGAAAAGTGGAGTAGTATCTTCAAAGACTGAAAGGAAATAACTCTCCATCTAAAATTCTGTATCGAGTGAAAAAGATGAAAGCAAAATAAAGACAACTTTAAACGAGCAAAACTGAAGGAAGTCATCAACAGTAGGCATTCACTACAGGAAATACTACAGAATATACCGTGGGCTGAAAAAAGAACGTGTATCAACTAAATCAGATACAGGGAGAGGTAGAGTAAGTCTACGTAAATATTGATTGTATAAAGCAATAACAATACTAATAATGATTCCCACTGAGGTTTAATATTTATAAAATGAGAATTCACAATGAAATAGCATAAAAGACTGGAAGGAGTAAAGGGAATTAAGTATTCTAAGGTCCTTGCATGTCCAGGAAATGGAAAAGCACAGATTTATATTCACCTCTAAATAAGGCAAAGATTCTTATTATAATCTCTAGAGTAGCCACTACAAGTATAGGATAATGATGTATAACGAGCAGGGAAAGCGCAGTAATACAAGAAAATAGCCAGAAGAATTTTGTTTTCCTTAGCTTGGGGATGCCGCTGGCTCTAAAGTTTTGGTAATTAAATTTCTCTGGGCTTTAAGAATATAGATAGCTTGAAAGTAGCCATTTTGGATGTCTCAGGCTGGCTTTGCCATCCTACTGACTTCATACCAGGTTGCAGGAGTATGATGAGGGAGCACCAGAGTTGGAGAAGACACGAAGCCTGAGTCTGGAATTCAGAGGAGACGCTGACATCCTGAGTTATTTTGGACAATCTTTAAGCCATGCCCCCTACACCTATAGATCGGGTATGATGAACACCTTGCCAAGTTTCCTCAAGGGATGTTGGGAGGCTCAAAGGAGATAAGAGATATGAGACTCTTTCTGGGATGCTATACAGGTACTTAGAGTTCAAGGAATAAATATTTGCTTCTAATAGGCGATACTCAGATATATTAGGGAAAATTAAAGTCAGCGGCACGCTGTTTGTGTTAGAACAGGCGAGGCTAGGCTGTCCTAAGGCATAGGCACCACATCTCTGTGGCGTTACACTGCAAGATCCGTGCCTTGTTCAACCACAAGACATACGGGTTGGGTAGAGCTCCTTGCTGGTTCTCCTCCACTATGACTCAGGAATTTCCATCCAGAAGTGTCCCCACCTTCAACACAAGAAATGCCATAGTCACCAAGAAAAGAAAGAGAAAGGAAAATTGCACAGATTTTATTTAATTAATTAATGTATTTATTATATTCTTTTAGTTTATTCTTTTTTATTCTTTTTGTATATTTTTTATTGGAGTTCAATTTGCCAACATATAGCATAACACCCAGTGCTCATCCCGTCAAGTGCCCCCCTCAGTGCCCGTCACCCAGTCACCCCCACCCCCCCGCCCACCTCCCTTTCCATTACCCCTTGTTCATTTCCCAGAGTTAGGAGTCTCTCACGTTCTGTCTCCCAATCTGATATTTCCCACTCATTTTCTCTCCTTTCCCCTTTATTCCTTTTCACTATTTTTTATATTCGCCAAATGAATGGGACCATATAATGTTTGTCCTTCTCCAATGGACTTACTTCACTCAGCATAATGCCCTCCAGTTCCATCCACGTCGAAGCAAATGGTGGGTATTTGTTGTTTCTAATGGCTGAGGAATATTTCATTGTATATAGAGACCACATCTTCTTTATCCATTCATTTTTCAAAGGAAACCAAGGCTCCTTCCACAGTTTAGCTGTTGTGGATATTGCTGCTACAAATACTGGAGTGCAGGTGTCTGTCTTTCACCGCATCTGCATGTTTGGGGTAAATCCCCAGCAGTGCACAGCAGATTTTAGAACCAAGAACGAAAGTGGAATACAATCACTTCAATCTGATGTCCGTTTGGCCAGAACCAAATCAACTGATCCTAAGTTAACTACAGAGAAGTTTGGGAAATGTAGTCTTCCCTGATGTCCAAGAAAAAAAGTGGGGTGAGTTAGCATCAAGCTTGTTTCTACGAAAACATTGGTGTCCAGGTTGTGTTCACTGCAATGTGCTGGCAGTTAGAGAAGATGGTGACTTTCCCATTTTGCTTTCATTTTCGTAAAAGATAAAAAAAAAAATTTTGAGTTCCTGTGGATTTTATTAAAATGCAATTAAATGACATATTACTTAAAAAAATTAGACAAGTATTTCATCCTCCGAAAGAGTAATTTGTTTGGACAAAGCAGAAACTACAAATGCAAAAACCAGATGAGGCGGAAATAAAACCCTCACTCCTCAAGACATTTTATAACAAGAGAGTCCTGGTGCAGATCAACGACTCAGAGAGAGAAAAACTCTCCAGTGACACATATGATCATAACTGACAGATAGCTGTGCTCCTGTGTGTCGTGACACTCTCCCAAATAGATCTTCATACTGCAGACTTGGGCCAGAAGACTCAGAACTTGGAATATTTTTACAAAAATGAGCATGTCCAAGGCATTGAACGTGAATTCCAGCCAGAGTTCCAGCAATAACTACTGTTGTAGCCCTAGCAAACTCCCTGAGCTGACCCTGGTGACCAGAAGACTAGCTTGATCAGAATGTCCCAAGGTGGGATGTGAAAAGTATTCTGTTTAAAAAAAAAATGATGTTGTTTCTATGGTCAATTAAGTTTGGGAAACATAGCGTTAAACTCTGGCTTTGTTGCTGCTTTTGTTGCTTGTCCTACAGTCTTTAATGTTCCATTGTGAATCGTCACTGTCCAAAATATAAAAGTGTGTGTGTTGTGCACACGCGCATGCATGTGTGTCCACCAGGGCTTGTAGGCATGTGTGCTGGGAGTGGGACAGAGTTGGGGATTTAGTTTGGAAGGCCCCCAACTTATCTGGCCAGGTACTACTCTCTGGTAGAAGAGGCGTTGGGGCGTCCAGGCTCTTGCCCCTTCATGTATCTAACAGCCAGTGATCTCCAAGTGTGGTTTGCGCCTGGGTAAGCCAGACGACTCCAAGATATCACAGAACTTCCAATTCACTTGTGTGAGGAGTCAGCGGCCTGGAGAAATGTGTGACCACGATGGTTACCCAAATCGTCCCAGGAAAATCTCAAATGGGAGGTCCCCACGACCCCACGCTAGCCTAAATTTCTATGAATTTACGAATCTAAGCCTTTTGGTGATGGGAAGACTTGCATGTGTTCAAGTCTGCGCTTGTAAACCTTACCCTGCAGGCTTAGAAATCAAACAGAACTTCAGATAATACAAGAGTAAAATTTAGAAGTGGAAACAAACATGTTTTTCTTTAAAAGACATTCCAGGGTAAGCCTGTATATTGCTCCTGTGAAAGGAAGACTCCTCTTCAATCCACCCCATGTGCTTACAATCAGTGTAATCTTGTTGAAGCATGGATCAGATTAGATCATTTCATCTTCTTAAAGAAAAATAGACAAGCATCGTTCATACCGTTTTCCATAAAAATACACATGCACTTCATGGATTCCGAGAACTTCACGATATAATCCTTGCTGTTCTGGCTCCTTGCACTACCAGAGTCTATCCATCCCCCGTGCACACTCCTACCACCACCTCAACCACTCGGGACTTCATGCCATCTCTGGGCCCAGCTCCCAGTTATGACGTTCAGCACGAGGTACGTTACGCTGTCACAACACCCACACCCCAACAACCACCGCACCCCCTCGTTCTCTTGTGATCCATCTGTATCTACACACCCAACATCACTTCCACGACTAGATCCTCTGCCAACACCTAACCTGAAGACAGCAACAGGCTCACCGCACTGTGATTTGGGTCAATCACTGTTCCCTGGGATCTCCCTTCATTTCCCTCTGCTTGGAAGAACTTGTATTAACCTGTCAAGGTTCAACCCCCATGCGTCCGAGATGATTTCCCCAACTCCCCACTGCATCAAGTGGATCCAATTTACTCCTGCCCCTTTTTCCCAATATGCTTTGCCTGCAATGCTTCCATAGTCCACACCGTGTTATATTTGGTGGAAGCTTATCGTTGTGGCCATAATAATGGCCTTACCACTGACGAAGGAGTAGAGTGTGAGCTTTCTGTGTATTAGCTTGGTTAATATTCGTATCAGTCCTAATGAAGTGGATGCTATTTTTAACTTCGTGTTACAGATGAGGAAACTAACGACCATAGAGGATGAGTAACTTGATTAGGATCCCGCCGTAACACAGATTGGAGCTCGGGTTTAAATGAGGGTCTGTAAAGCTCCTTGGTTCCTGCCAGAAATGAATGATCCCAGCTCCGCCTTTGAACTAGTTGTCTGGGGCTGACCTGTTAACCTCACTGAGTTTCAGCCTCCTTGTCTGACAGTCTCGAATAACCCCTGCCTTGTCCCTCACTGGGGTATTGTGATCATAAAATGAAGTAATGAATCCGAGAGATCTTTGCAAATGCTAAAGCACTATGCAAATGCAAGCTAATTAATTAATGAACTCATTAACATGTTCTCCTGCTGGGCTGCAGTTAGGGCCAAATTATAAATAATCCTCATCTTGCTGGGAATTTAACCAAGAAATTTAGGGTGGTAGGAGGGAGAAAGAAGGCTGCGGACCCAACGTCTACAACTCTGCACACACCACGGAAGGCAATTTAAAGCAGAATCATTCCCATTGCCAGCTGCAGAGCTATTTTTTTTTTCTAACCAAGAAGTGAAAGAATGGGGGCTAGGGATCGGGGAGGGGTGGGCAGTGAGAAATGTAAAAAAGATTCTGGAAGGGTGAGACATCCTCCCAATACTCTATTAATGCGGACAGTTGGGCATGTCGTCATTATAGCCTAAATCTACTGATCCTGTGGAATGGGGAGGCCCTATAGTAAATATCCAGGTCCTCATTACTTATTTATATTTAGCAAACATTTTTACTATGTGCCAGGGATTGCTCTAAGCGCTTTACAGCTATCAGTTTGGTTAATCCTTCTAAGGGCTCAGAGAGAAGTTAGGGCCCTGGGCCCATTTTACAGATGGGGAGACTAAGACACACAGAGGTCAAGTAAACCATCCAGGGTCATGCAACCAGGTGGCGAGGCCAGGGTTCGTATGTAGACCATCTGGTTTCAGAAGCCACAGTCTCGATCCCATGCCGTGTTACCTCTCTTCCCGTGGCCTCACTGGTCTGGCGGTTCATCCACAGACATCTAGGAGGGGTCCTTTCCTGGGGAAGTGGGTAGAGGGACAGTAGCTCAACCTATTTACTGAGCACTAATTATATGCCCGTCACCGTGTACAAAACAACTTGTGCAACCCCATTGAATTTTCAAGAGAATATCAGGAGGATGGAAATAGACCTGCAAACCTATTTCTCTTGGAAGCTGCCACCTACGGGGAGGCTGCACTCTGCTCTCCCTTCCTGTGAGCCTGGGGGAGCCACTCTCCCCTGAGGCGGGAGTCCTGAGGCCAAGAGGGGAAAATCGGGATTAGGAAGCCGACAGCTGCTAACGCATCCCTGTCACATCCTCCAAACAGCTTTAAAGGAAGAAAGGTAATATTCTGATCTCAATCTGACTCAGATGTCTCTTTCTCAGTTGGTTCTGGGCTCAGACAGGAAAAAGAAGGACTTTGCTCACCCACCAGGTCAAATCCTAACAGATGCCCTTGCCCAAGGTCACCAGAGTCACGGCGCGGTGGAGCTGAGACTCAGACCTGCACGGGGACGCTGCGGTGCTGCTTCCTAATTCTAGAGCAGGATAGCTTCACAACACACAGATCGCCGGGAACGAGCAGAAGTCGAAGTCGGTGGCTTATTATCATACTGGACGTTTTTACAAGAAATCGCAGCTTCGTTGATTTGATTTGAGGCGGAAAGAAGAGCTCACTTTCCACACATGAAGCTCCTCGGTAAGGATGAGAGATCCCCCCACCCAAAAAAAAAATCCTACATGAAGAAGTAACAAAGATCTGAGTCTGAATATAGGTTTGCCCAATTCTGAAGTCAATACTTATTCCACTATGTATGGTATGTGATTTCCGGGGTCTTGAACACTAAAATAACAGAAACTGACGACGTCATCCGTAATCTCGTAATCCCACGGCCCGTAATAAATCAGCCATGATCAGTGGTCACGTTCCCCATCCAACCCTTGTTGTTGTTTTTTTTTTTTTTAATTTTTTTCCTATCCAACCCTTGTGCGGGCATTGTGAGATGTGGGCGCTGGTAGCCCTACAGCCACAGAGCTTCCCAAAAATCCGATGTCATATTCAGGACTAAGATTTCAATCACTGCGTAAAATTGCGTTCCGATACGACTTACTGGAACATGCTCTCCACGCGATACAGGAAGGAGGCTCTAACACCTCCCTCTTCCCAGTAACACGGGGACGAATGTCCCCACGTACATGGCTTTGACTCCTTGGTGATAATCTCCTGCGCAGCCATCGCAGTGGTGGGTTTTCCAGGTAAAACTGCTTCAACTTGAACAAAGTAGAAGTGGAATTGACGTGAGCATTAAATGTCCCCCGTTCGCCTCGTCCCTCCTCTCCCGGCTCACCGCCGAAAAGGCACGGGGAGCCGGGGAGGCACATCAGCCCGCGATTAGACCAGTCAAACATGTTTAAATAAAAAAGGAGTTTAGAATATTTAACAGGATCAAAGATGGAAGATTACAGAGATTTGGAGCCCTTTAATAAATATTAACGATACATTCCCCACTCCGCTCCTGGCTGCGCATCAAGCGAGGAAGAGACCCAGACAGATGTGGAATTCAAAAGGCACGGCCTTTATCTTGGTAGCAACATCACCTGACAGGTAGGAAGGAACCTATATTGCCTCGACTTGCGCCGCCGGGGGGGCGGCGAGGGGGGAGTCACTTACTAAAGTCACTTACTAAAAATTGGGGTCGGCCCACTAAGGACTTCCCAGAAGAGGGGGTTGTGAGGCGTTATGGGGAGAGAATTCCGATAACCCGGCCCACCTCTGTGCTAGGGACTGGTGCGGAGACCCATCGCGGGCTGCACAGTGGCCTCTTGTCACCACGCACCCTCTGAAGAGCCCGACCCACTGGGTCCTATAATAAGTGAGCTGTGCTGCCTCTGCTCAAAATACAATAGAGCCCAGCCGACGGCCCGCACCGCACACCCGACGTGTGCCAACCTCTTGTAGGTCACGCAGGGGTTGAATCCCATAGACACAAGCTCATTCCCAACCCCTGCGTCCTGGATGGCCCCCAGGAAGCACGTTCAGGAAATGGGCCTCCTTCTCCCCCGGGGAAGGTTGGCATGCTTGGTTGCTCCTCCCCCTGGAGCTGTCCGTCCTCCAAGAGCCCTGATGGGTTAAGGTGAGCTCCGGTGACCTGCAGGTGGCACTTCCCGTCAGCGCCCGTCGGGGTGCCCACACTGCTTATTGGCTCCCGTTGTTCCTGTTTGGGCCACTCTCCAGGAGGACTGGCCATCGTCCAGGCTGCAACAGACATTAAATATTTTGAATGTCGCCTCTGGCACTTACTGAGGTTTTCCTATGGAGTACTGGATAAACAAATTTTTCCAAAAAGATGAAAAATAAGCTTGAGGACTGGACGAAGAGTGCAGCCCCTGAGATGTTTTGCGAGGACGATTCTGTTCAACTGTGTCAAACTCAGTATTTCCCAACGTATCAGACAAAACGAAAGGAGCGCGGCCCCTTCTCGTTACCTTTTTCAGTTTTAAGGCGCAGTACCTACTTCCATCCCACCAAAGTGGTCTTCCAGAAAACGTCTTGGAAAATGGTACAGAGGTAGACTTTCTTTTTTAGAAGATGCATTGATTTGAGCTAGAGAGAAGGCACGCAGCGGGCAGAGGGGCAGAGGGAGAGATTCTCAAGCAGACTCCACACGGCGCGTAGAGCCCCACACGGGCTCGGTCCCAGGACCCTGAGATCACAACCTGAGCCAGAGTCAAGGGTCAGACGCAGAACCGATGGCAGCACCCAGGTGCCCCCAAGAGATGGACTCTTCCTGAAACCCCGGTTCTGCTCCTTGTCCTTGAGCAATTCCTTGAATTCCCAGACGCTCCTTTGCTTCGCCTCTAGGACGGGTTGAGCACCCCGCCTCTGCAGGGTTGAGCACCCCAGAGGTCAGAGGTGTGGAGTATTGATCCCGGTGCCCCCTGCACGGTAGTCGTGAGGACCCGTCAGCTGCCAGCGTCTGCCCCAGGTCTGAAGGCTGCCCCTAAGGCGTCCCGCTCTCACGGAGAGCACAGGTGGGGACACACTGACCCAGGACAGCCGCCGCCACAGAAGACGGGACCAGGAGCGGGAAAGCAGGAGCCACGGTGTGACAGTGTCGCGTAAAGTCGGTCGATTAGTTGAGGCCTCATGGACCCTTCTCCGACTTAAAAAAAAAAAAAAATAGCTTTCTGGGGCACCTGGGTGGCTCAGTTGGGGAAGCATCCAACCTGTGGTTTCAGCTCAGGTCGTGATCTCGGGGTCTTGAGATCGAGCCCCACGTCAGGCTCCGTGCTGGGCGTGGAGCCTGCTTGGGATTCTCTCCTCCGCCCTCCCTCCCCCTGCTTGCTTGCACATGCACGCTCCCTCCCTCTCCCCCTCCCTCTCTCTCTAAAATAAATAAATAAAATCTTTAAAAAAAATAACCATCTCGAAATAACTGACGAATGGTGGTGACCAGGGACAAGGGGGAAGAGGCAGGAGTATCTGATGGATATGGAGTTTCACTGCGGGAGGAGGGAAGAGGGCCCGCCCGCCTGCCAACGGGCAATGTGCCGCCTGCATATCAATGCATGTGTGCTGCGTACGCCCGGACCCTGGACACTTACAAATGGCACATTTTGGCTTATGTGCCCTAGGTCACAACTTCTAAAAATTTAAAGGAGTCTTGTCTTCCCTTTCCAAGGGCTAATGAGCTCCCCACCCACCCACTTTGCTCTGTACAGATCGCGTCGCCGGTCCGGGCGGCATCTCCCAGATACGCTGGCCCTTCCTCAGCTCAGCTGCCCCACATCTTGCTCCTTCTAGGATTTCTCTTCTCTCCCAGCCAAGCCTCCAGATGGTATTTCAGTAACTCAGCTAAACGTCTTCCGTCGCCGGCTCTTTTCCCCCCATCTCCCCCAGTTCACTTAAAAATAAATTGTCTTTTTTCGTGATTCCAGACAGAACATGAAGCTCTCTCTCTCTCTTGCGCTGCCAGTGAATTCTAAGTACACAATTATGCAGGAAATGTCTTTAGATTCAGCTTGAGAACTTTTCAACATTAAGCCCTGAATCAGATAACAGCTTTCATCTCGAGAACAGCTTTACACTGTACCTAAGTAAAAGCTTAACTTACAAAAAAAAAAAAAAAAATTGTTACCGGGGGTATAAAAATGTCAAGGTAATAAAATAAGTGAATGCGAAACCCTCCCAAATAAAACATGCCCCCCCCAAAAAAAATTAAGTATAAATATTTCTAAGGCAGCGGATGGGGTGTTGGTTTCTGCTGCCCACCTCTGCATGTGCTGCTCAAAATAAATAGATAAATAAAAATAAAAAACTAAAAATTAAAATCTAAATGTCCCAAGTACACTCACGGCCCCTCTCCCCACCTACCTATTAATAAGATTTCACCATGTTGAACAAGCCAGGCACCTCGTTGGTTGTGGTTAAGACTTAATTGGATGGCTGTGTTCAATTTTGAGCATCATGTTTCCAGAAAGAAAAGGAAAAAAAAAGTGATAAATTGGGTGTAGTTCAAAGGAAAGCAAGACAAGGGATGAAAGCGGCTTGGAAAATAAGACCCAGTTAGGAATGTTAAGGTAATTCTGTGCATTTTCAGCTCCGCGAAAAGATGGCTGGCAGATAATGGAAGGCATTCGATGAGTCCATTCCGGCTCGGTCTCCGAGGGATCGCCCACGGGAGGAATGGGGAGAAGGGAGCGGGTCTTCCTGAGCCCTTGCTCTGCAGCCCGCAGCACCGGCTCCGGCACCCAGTAGGTGCTCAGTTAAAGCCTCCCGTCGGAGGCCCCCCAGGGAAAAGCACTGCAATGACGTTGCCCAACCTGCTGGGGCCGATGCTTACAAATTTCCTTCCCAAGAAAGGTTTCAAGTGTTGGGTTCGATCCCCGGCAGGAATAATTTAGGAAAGGTAAAAATCCATTTCCTCATTCGGCCAGTCGTGGATTAAATAACTTACCTCGGGCTCCTGTCAACCCTGCTAACTCTCGGCCCTCCGTGGCTTGAGCCACATTCATCAGGTCACTCAGAAGTCTACGGCTCCCTGTGGCCCCCAAGGCAACGTTCCACATCTGGAGGTGCGCGGCTCACGGGCTCGCCCAGAGACGCCTCCGCCTCCAAACCCTCCGACTCAGGCGGACTACGTCTTTTTTTTTTTTAAGATTTTATTTATTTATTCATGAGAGACACAGAGGGAGAGGCAGAGACACAGGCAGAGAGAGGAGCAGGCTCCATGCAGGTACCCCGATGCTGGACTCGATCCTGGGACCCCAGGGTTGTGCCCTGAGCCCAAGGCCACCCAGGTGCCCCTACTCAGACAGACTTGCCCCCACACCATGACCTGCTCCCCCTCTCTCCAGCACGCAGGATCTCAGACAAACCCCGTCTGCACCTCAGGGCCGCCGCTCAGTCTGTCTGCATCCCTGAGCTAGCTCGTGCATCCCTCTCCGGACCTTGTCCCAGCCTTTGCAAAGCGGGAACAGTCACCATTCCTATGAGTTTTGAATACGGTCGGGCAGGTGAGTTCTCAGCACCGGGCCGGGCACATGGTAGTCCTCCCCCGCCGTCTTGTCTTTGAGGATGCTCTGGCCCCTTCCTAGATGTCCTCCTACCTGCCTTCACCGATGTGCCAAGCTCTGCCCATTCGCTGGGCCCCAACTCAGATCCCACCTTATTCACAAGCTTTCCCCCGAATGCCGTGGTCCGCAGGGATTCCACCGAAGTCCTGCGAGCGTGGAGCACTCGCTCTCTGGACGGGCTCATGGACTCTTGACTACGTTCCCCCCTGAAACATCTGTCGTCCTCTCCTTAGCTTGTCCCCGGAGCCCGGCTCCCGGCACAATACAGAGTCCCAGCTCTCGAGGGGCAAGAGGAGAGGAAGTGTTTATACATGTTTGTTGGCACTCCCACGGGCCAGCTCCTCCACTCGGCGCTCTCATATACCGTCTTCCTATTAATCAGGGAGCTAACGGCAGGGCCTCTGAGCCGTGGCTGCACGTTAGAATCACCAGGAGACGATGCTGAATACGTGCACTCCGGGGTCCTAGCCCAAACAGAATTTCTGGTGGTGGAGCCTCAGTATTTTATATAAACTCTGCAAGGGGATGCTCATGAGCACCCAAGGGTGAGACCCTTGGGCTTACAATTTTGTTTGGAAAATGCACACACACACACACACACACACACACACACGCAAATGTGTCATCAGTGCAGCCAAGCAGTCACCTACCGCGCACCCACCTATTTTTTCCCCTCACCCATTCACCTGACACATGCCCTTCATTGCCTCATATGTGCAAACATAATACCCCGTCAGGTGCCAGAAAAAGACACAAAGGTAACTCAGAGATTCGGCCTCTCGAGGAGCTCGTATATTAGCAGAAGGGAACAATCGCATACGCTCGTCTATGACGCGGCTAGGGAATGACGAATGCCTCCCCCCAAAGGAGTCCAGCTAGCTGGGGTCAGGGTAGGCACCCCGGGAAACACTAGGATGGGGAGGAAGCGGTGGAGTAGTGGGTGCGAGGAACTGCCTGAGCAGAGGCCAGGAGGGGAGCGCCCCGGGCAAACCTGGGGACTTGGGGCTGGACAGCTGGCTTCAAGGCCCGGCCTCCCCGTCTGCAAAGAGGCTGAGAACACGCTTTACTCACTGCTACCAGCTTCCCCCCCACCAAACTCGGAGCTTACGCCTCTGGGGTTCTAACAGAGCAGGCTCAGAGCTGAAGCACCCTCTGCTGTCTTATCTTCCCAAGCTGGGCCCCGTGGGAGGGCCTCTATCTCCCATTCGAACATCCCGGTGGCCTCATTCCCTGACCAGGGGAGCCATTCACGCCTTGGCAAGCTCAGCAGGTGGAAAGACATGCGGCCTCCCTGGGGCGCTGGCATTTTGAAAAGTCTCACCGGGTAGCCTGGCGAGGATGGGTGCCGGCAGGGCTGGGAGGGGCGTGCCAGGGACCCCAGGAGTTGGTGCCATCTCTACCAGTGAGGGCTTTCCCTCTGGCCCAGGTCATAATGGACGTGAGCAGGGTACACTCTGGTCCCAGGCTCTGCTCATTCCCGGGGCCACCTCCGGCCAGCTTCCCTGTCAGCAGCTCTCATTTTCCCATCCTTAAAGTGCACGGTAGAGGGAGCACCTGGGGGGCTCATGGTAGAGCATCTGCCTCCAGCTCAGGCCGTGACCCCGGGGTCCTGGGATCAAGTCCTACATCGGGCTCCTGCAGGGAGCCTGCTTCTCCCTCTGCCTGTGTCTCTGCCTCTCTGTGTCTCTCATGAGTAAAAAAAATAAAATCTTGAAAAAAAATCAAGTGAATGGTATGAACTAGACAATAATAATAATTCACCATTTTGTATTAGAAACGGTATCACCTATTGAGGATCTGCAGACAAGCATTACCTCATTTAATTCTCACAACAATCATATGAGAAAAGGAATGGTTTTATATCCATTTTACAGATGAGGAAACTGAGGCCAGAGAGGCTAGATCTAGAGCCCCAGAGAGGTAAATGGAACCCATAGTAAAGCAGTGTTCTCAAACCATAGGCTGGGGAAACCATTCGGAGGAGTGTGCCCAGCACACTTTCATAACAGACAGGAAAGAAATGGAAAAGGATTGGATTAGAAAAATAAGGGTGTGGGGCATGTGGGGGCTCAGTCCGTGAAGCCCCCAACTCTTGGTTTCAGCTCAGGTCGTGATCTCGGGGTCGTGGGATCGAGTCCCGCGTCAGGCGCCACACTAGGCGAGGGGTCTGCTTGAGATCCTCCCCCTCTCCCCTCCCCCCACTCACATGTGCTCTCTCTAAAAAAAGAGAGAGAAAAAAGGAAAATAAGGGTGAGACTCACACAATAAGGGTAAGTGTTGTTCCGTGAGCTCTCTGTCTCAGGTATACCCCCCCGGCCCCGCGCACACACACATTTTGCGCATAGAGCGTGTTCCACTTACCTACGTGCACGGGGCCGCAGCCAAAGACGTCTCTCTCTCTGGGAGCTGGGCTCAAAAGCAATGGGCAAGCGCTGCCGCAAAGCACTAAGCATAGCTCCCCGCTGGCTGGTGTCCACGGGATCCGCTTCCCCTGCCCTTTAGCACCAACCGTTCGTGGGGCCGAAACTTCCAGGGTGCGCGCGGCCGTCCACATCCGTATTCCAGTGCAGAGAGCGTCCGTGCGGGCAACTCCTGAGGAGCAGGCCAAGGGCGCGACCCCCTAGACCTGGGGCAGCCCCTCGCCCCGCTGCAGCCAAGCAACCCGGGCGGAGGGTCTCGGGGGCCCCGCGTCTGGTGGGGAAGCTGTGGCACAGGGGTGGAGCTGCTGGAATCCTGCAGGTCCCCCGGGATTCCCGATCCAGCTGGAGAACAGAAATCGCCATCTGGTAAGTCACGAGACGGGCTTCGCTCTTGCCAGACGCGCCCCATCAGGATGGAAGATACAGACCGTCTTCAACACAGACACAGGTCACGCTGCCAAAAGTTCCTTTGTACCTCGGATGTTTGGCGCTTGGAACACATCGCCCCGTGGAAACAAGGATATAAATGGAGGTGAGGCGTCCGTGTTTTAAGACTCAGAGGGAGCATGACGCACTGTTGGGCGCCGTGAACTGGGCAAGGACTGGGCGAGAGCACGCTTGCTGGCTGTGGGACGCGCGCAAGCTCCCTAGGCCTTGAGTCTCCGTTCCTCATTTCACAACGGGTCACTAAAAATGCCCCTGTTTTGTGGCTGTGCTGGAGCCCCTGGGGCTGCTCTTGTACCACATCGTGGTCACAGAGGACGCCCGTGACCTCGCCTATCGCACATAAGCGCTCAGAGCCTCCGTTTCCATCCCTGTAAAAGCTGGAGACTATTTACCCCATGGGCTGCCCCCCAGGTTGATGACATCCCGTGCACACAGCTCCGGGCCCCGAGCTGACACACGGTGCGTGTTTCATAAACGGGGTCTCTGCGGCCTTGGGGACGCCTGGCTCTATGTGCTTGCACTCTCTTTTTTTTTAATTTTATTTATTTATTCATGAGAGACACAGAGAGAGGCAGAGACACAGGCAGAGGGAGGAGCAGGCTCCACGCAGGGAGCCCGATGCGGGACTCGATCCCAGGTCTCCAGGATCACGCCCTGGGCCGAAGGCAGGTGCTAAACCGTGGAGCCGCCCAGGGACCCCCCTGCCTGCACTTTCTGAGTTGACTGGAGCAGCCCTTACCAATACCCGTATGCGGCAGGAAAATTAAAATTAACAAGTGTTTAGCAGCTGCCTCTCCAGGGTCCAGCCCCTTTGCTTGGTTCCACGCGACGTAAACAGGAGGTAAATGCTGAGATCCTCATGCTCCGAGTGCGGCGCAGAAACCCCGCTAATTCTGCGTTCTAATGGGACTGGGGAGCACCCTACGGCGCCAGAGGCCAGAGAAAGAGAGCGCTGGGGCCCGTCTCAGGCCGACGGTGTCGCTCACGGGTCCAGCAGAACCGCATCCCTGCCCGTGAGATGCTGACGGACGGGAGACCACGATATGACGATGACGTTTGACCTTCACCCACCGTGAATGGTCCGCGGGGCAAACCGCAGGCCCGATGCTCTGCAGAGCTACCGTCCCCAGGCCAGCCCTGAACGTGGCGAAGGAGGGGGAGACGCGGCCACGATAATAAAGTTCCCTGTAAGGTCTCAAGTTTCACACAATCTTTACAATACTCAAGACGATCTCTCTGGGGAAGGTGAAAAGAATTATAATTACATCTGTGAAAAAGGCTTGGGAAAGAAAAAAAAAATCCTGCCATATGGTGTGTGGAAAATGTTTTGGAACTGAATAAATAACACGGTGGGTGTCCCCCCGCCCCATTTTTGTTTATACATCCACGTTATGCAGGCTGACTAGTGAACATGGATCCGTTTTTCTTTTGCGATAGAAATGCAGCGGGTAATTTGATTTTATGGCCATTAATAATACGGGCCTCTCTCTGCAAGCAAAGACATTTACAAACTTATAATCAGATTTTGTGATTTGGTGTAAACCGATCACCCACAAGAGGCAAGGAGGTATTCCCATCCAGCCTTCACTCTGCACGAGCACTGCCTGAAATGCAGAAAGGGCACACGGTGGAAGGTTCCGGTCCCCACAGGGGAGCCGGGGAAAGGGCACCGGTTTCGATGCACACGTCGTCCTCCAGCAAGGAAGTTTTAAAAGCCATGAGACGCGCATTCATAGGTATGTACGGCCCGAACGTGTCCTAGACTCTGCCTACGGGCCGCTTACCGCGCTGGGCCGTGACTACACCCTACACCCGTTTATCAGAGGGAGCCCAGATCCGGGAAATGAAGGCACCTGCCGGCGTTTGCACGGCTAACCCGCAGCCGGGCTCAGCTCGACCGCCTACCTGTCTGGCCCCCACCTCCGTCTCTCAACCCCACCCCTCTGTCGGGAACCCACTCTCCATGGGAGATCCGCTCGGGAAGATTGACACGCAAGCGTTTCCACCTCAAGACCCCCGGCGGGCACCCCAGGAGAGGTAGCATACGGTTAAAGTTCACATAGAGGGTTTTTTTCAAAAAGCATTTCCAATGGCTAATATTTATTAATTTCCCGGTGTACCCGCTGCTTTCAGAGGGTATTAAGCGTGACCCTCACAGCAGCCCCGTGACCGAGGCGCTACCGTTCAGTTCGGCCTACAGGCGAGGAGCCAGGGTGCAGAGAAGCCAAGCGGGTGAACCTGCTGACCGAGGCGGGAGGTAGAGGCACTGGGTCTTACCATCTTACCATCTCGGCCTGTCGCTGCAGATGAGCGCCTGGCCCTCGGGGCGCAACGTGGCCAGCGTGCAGGGAACGGTCAGGAGGTCTCAGGAGTCGGGGAAACCCTCCGCGGCTGTCAAGAAGCCCAGGTTGGCCGGCTTGGAGGGATCACGTCGTGTAGACCCACGGGCTTGACCAGAGCTGCTGAGCACCCGCCACGTACGTGGTTCTGTGCCCGGGGAAACAGACAGGGACAGGACGCAGCGATTGCCCTGGACCGTGTCTGACGTTAAATAGCCCGTAGATTGCTACGTGCCGCGAGGGTGCAGACCTTACACACCCAACAGGGGCTCAATAAATGTCATAGTTGGCTCTTGCAGCAAATAATTATCGACAGCCTACTGTGTGCCAGACACCATTACAGGTGCTGGGAGGGAGCAGCCGCGGAAGCAACTAAAGTACGTGTTCTCCTGAAGGACACATCCTGGTAAGAATAAAGTAGATTATCAGGAAGATAGGGAGCGACGGGGTGGCGTAGGAGTCACGATTTTAAACAGGATCATCAAGATGGAACTCACGGAGGTGCCATCTGGAAAAAAAAAAAAAAACAGCAAAACTTGAAGACGGTTTCAAAAAAAAATAGGGCTTCTTCGTAGGCAAAGGTAAACCAGCCATTGTGACCTTTGGGGGTCAGGAGACAGCACCTGGGTAAAATCAAGATCATCTGGATTTTCAAGACGGCCAACCTTGGGTCCCTGAGTATTCAGGGCACGTGGATCCCGGGAGAAGGTGGCCTGTCGCCGGCGCCCTCTTGTCAGGCTCGGCAGATGTGCCCTGCACTCCCTGTTTGTGCGGGTCTGAATACGGATCCCATCCCTCACCTGGTCTCCAGGGCGCGATGCCCGGCCCGCCACAGGGACACGTGCTGTGGGACATGACGGGGGACATGGAGACCGAAGGGGGCCCTTCCCTGGCATTACTGGGCCCTCCCTGATGGTGAGCCCAGGTCTCGTCCTGAGGAAAAAGACAAAGCCTTTCCGTAGGGTCAGTGCCAAGCCAGACTGAGGCCGTGACCGGTGCCCGGTGCCCGTGGCGGTGGCACAGCCTCTTATCTCTCCCATAGTCTGGCCACCGTCTGCCCGGCATCTTATCTTATCGTCTATTTCCACTTATCTCATTACCTTATCCTCTCATTTCCCCAAATGCACATTCATTCCTCCTAACGAGACTTTGTCTATCATCCGCAAGCAAAGACTTTTGCTCAAGAGGTTCCTTCTTCCAGGAGCACGCTTACCCGCGCTTACCTCGCAAAATAACCCCCTCCATCACCTTTGAGGAGTCGTGGCTGTTAACTAGACTTTGTGTGCCCATCACTGCGCGACCTAGACAAAGATTGTGTCCTCATGCTGGACTCCGGAAGCGGATATAATGTCATGTGTCAATTGTACCTGAAATAAAAGATAATTTTTATTTTTAAAGACTCATCCCAGTCTTCTCGTCCAGGAAGTCTACCTGGCGTGCCAGCCCTCCAAGGCAGGACTGTGTACTCTTAGATTCATTTATTTTTTTTATAAATCTACCTTGAACATGATCCAGATTCCGAGGCTTCCCTGTTTATCTGCATGTCACAGCCCCCGGGGGCCCACTGTGAATTCACGCACGCAGGGAGCCTGTCTTCTTCAGCTCAGCCAGTGTATAGACGGCAGAGCATGAGCAGGTGCATGGGATAGTTGAGAACCTGGCCTAACTTGAGGAAAGAGCGTGGCCCTTACCATCACGCCATCGCCGTCCTCTTGGCTCCCAGCATGGGTGCCGTGCGCTCTTCTGACAAGAGCTAGCTCGGAGATCCCTGGCACGAGCTCCGGCCTGCTCTGCTCGACTCCCCATTTGCCAAAATCCAAACGGCAGAAAGACATGGGGTGGGATGGGGCCACACCTGACCACAAAACTCGGGCATGGCACGGGTGGCGTGGCTCCACGTGTGCAGGACCCGCATCTCAGGCAGATGGCTGTGGGCCTTCGGCAGCTCTCAGAAATGTTGTTTGGCCCTCACATGGTGAAAATAATTGTTAAAATCCACTGCCTGTACTTAAAAACTGGGAGTGTTCACATATGACTGCAGATTTCTATTTTCTCTCGAAAAATCAGAAGATCTAGCAACACGTGGCCTGAATCCCCACCCATATGTTTCCAGTCTGGTCCTGCAGGCATTTGAGTTTATAACCCGACATAAATAAGTATACATTTGATCGTCATTATTTCCTAGTCATGCACTTAGAGAGCGAGTGGTTGGTTGGAATGGCCAAACCTGTTTTTTTCCTGGAGAATTCCTCTGAGTCATAGATTTTGCAGCCTTTTGTGCACTTCTGAGGACAGGAAAGTCTGAGAGCAGAGAAGTTTCCAGAAGGAGCTTTCCGACTTCTTCCAGCCTTCCTTCTGAAAACCTCCGACACGGTGGCAATTGCCCTGACATCTCTCTGGGAAAGCTCTTCCCTTCCTTTCTCTTGGGGAGATGGTTCCGGATCAAGGAATATTCACATCTCTCTCAGAGTGGGGGAACTTAGGCCAGATCTTGGGGTTCTGAGCTCAGCTCTCCCTCTGTCCTCCTAGGACCGGTTGGGCAAGTCCATTACCCTCCAGGCCACAGCTGGGAAAATGAGGCCACCGTAAAGGGCATGGATTTTATTAGAGGCGGGACAGAGCTGTGGAGGGTTTAAGCACACCAGGGACATTAGCAGGTTAGGTTTGAAATGATCCCTCTAGAGGCTGCACGGGGGAGAGATTTTGCAGGTGGAGGGTTGGCAGGAATAGGGGGAGACAAACCAGTTTGGACGCAGCTGAAGTCGCCCTGCAAGAGACGGTGGTGGTGCATCAGTTCCCAGTGGAGCCCGCAGTCCCGGGTGGGCCTTACTGGCTGCCATCAAGGGAGGAGTGGGCCAGGACGCGTTCCTCCCGGAGGCTCCAGGATGGAGTCCATCTCCTTCCCCTTCCCAGCGTCTAGGGGCTCCCGGTACCCCCTGGCCCGTGGCCCCTTCCTCCATCTGCAGAGCTAGCGCTGCGGCATCTTCGTGTCTCCCAGACCCCGACCCTCTTGTAGGAACCCTTGTGTTGACGTGGAGCCGGCCTAGAAAATCTCGAGTGTTCTTTCCATTATGTCCCCTGGTGGCAGATAATCCTCTTTAAAATGGGAGGAGCATTCAAGCAAGCCGACTGGGGAAAGAGAAATTGTGCGTGTGTGTGTGTGTGTGTACACACCCACCTACCTGCGTACTGCGTGTACCTGTATTACATGTATGGCCTGAATCCCCACCCATGGCCTGAATATGTGTACATGTGTGCAGTTGAAGGCTTGAAGTACTATATGGACATACATACGTACCCGCATGTAGGATCGCATGCACGCACGTGTATTTACGTGTATACACGCACGAGTGTGTGCGTGTGGGTGAATGCTTGGATTTGCCTTCTGATTACCCGGGTGCTCCTGGAGGAGCCGCTCGTCCTCCCCTGAGCCTCAGCCTTCCAGCTCCCCAAATGGCGCCCCCAGCGTCACTCCCGCTGTTCACGGGGTTCTCTACGGGCCAGTGGGATCCCGCACACTCAGCCTCGCATACAGCAAAGGACCAGATGAAGCTAAGAATTAATTAGTGGCGAATTAGCTCGGAACTTGAAATTTAAATCAGCCGCCCTGTCGTGGCGCCCACTCGCAGGAAGAGTCGGTCCACGCAGGTTCAGCATCGCTGCTGCTGGGGCGGCTACAGGGAGGGCCATGAAATCAAGGAGGCCTGGCGGGCCGAGCGGATTATTTGATTCGATAAAGACGGCGATCCAGCGTGTTCTGGGTGCCACTGGGCTGGCTGTCGTCTCGTTCGCAGGTGCGAAGTGAGCACCGCTCTGGGCCGGGAACGCACAGGGGTCCGTGGCCCATGTCACCCTCACGTCAGCCGCCTGGGGTTGCCCCGCTGTGTCTCCACTTCACAGAGGACACCAAGCCTTAGAGAGGTTCAGCCGCTTGCCCAAGATAACATCACTGGTACATAACAGAGCAGGGAAGGGTCTGAGTTTGCAGCCCTTGCCCCCAGTCACTCTGCAGTGCCCCTCGTCCAGGCAGCCTCGTCTTGGATATGACCGCGAGATGGCAGGTATTTCCAAGCTAGTGATCAATGTGATGAATGTGATGCAGGTTTTCAGGGGTAGGTCCTATTGCAATCATTTTTAATGAATAAAAATAAGCTTAGGCTTTAAAATAATACTTATGAGGGGCGTCTCAGTGAGTTGACTCTTGATTTTGGCTCAGGTCCTGGCATCAGGTAGGACTGAGCCCCGTCCCGCCAGGCCCTGCGCTGGGCCCAGAGTCCGCTCGCCCCGCCTCCCTCTGCTCTTCCATTCTCTCTCTCTCTCAAATAAATAAAATATTTTAAAAAATAATACTTAACAATTAATAACAAATAAGAACGCTCTCATTTCCATTATTTAATGGGATCTCTAGTGAAGGATTTTACCCCCATTTCATAGCTGCCGGAACCGAGGCTTGAGGGTTGAATGGCTCACCCAAGGCTGCACAACCTGTGGACAGATTCTGGATCCCAAGAGCAGGTCTTCTGAACCCAAGTCCATTTCAGCTTCGTAATCAACAGTAAGGTTCCCTACGTGAATGTCCTTGGTTGGCCCTAAGGAAGCTGAGGCCCAGGCTGGAAGCGACTGGTCCAGACGCACGCAGTGGCTATGGGGGGAGACACGGGCATCAGACAGACGGGTGCTCAGATCCTGACCTTCCCCCCTTCTTGCCGCGTGTCCTTGTGAACCACTCTGACGTCACTCTGTTAGAGGCCGCGGTTCACTCCTCTGTCAAACGGGGATAACGATACTGTCCGGGGATTTTTGTGAGAGTTCAATTCATGTAGTCAACGGTGGCTCTTAGGGACACAACTGAACCCAAGTCCAGCCCGGTGTGTGTCCCAACAAGACACACAAGTCCCCTCATGATCCGGGGTCGTATCTGCAGACGTAATGACTTAGTACAACACCCACGGTGTTCCCGAGGTCCAAACACTGCGATTTCAGAAACGGACTAAACCTACTCTCCGTGTTCTCCTTAGAGTCTCGATCATCATAGCTAATTCCTTCTTATTCCAACCGGCAGGGCAAGTGTCACCATTTGCAAATACACGTCAAATGATACGAGCGTCCGAGGGAGGGTGGATTTTATAGCTACACGTTCTCTTCTTGAGGCAAAAGTCCTATTTTGGACATTTCCTGGGCTGAAGGAAATTGGCTACATTTTGTGGGTCCGTGATACAGAGAAATGTCCATGTCTTTTTTCATAAAGTTTTCAGGAAAAAGAAAAAAAAAAGAACATCTCGTGTTTGAATGTTTTATTATCCATATTAAGCTCTTTAAACTGCCTGGCAGTTCTTGTTTCATTTAAGAAATCTTAAATTTGAGACATAAACTTCCTGACAGTGTGGGTCCCTTTAAAGGTGATCTATGGCCTGACAGCAGAGAAATAAGGCCAGCCAGGCGTTCTCAGCACAGGAGGGGGAAGTCATGGTCAGGTTAGAAGAATCAATTAGAGTGGGAACGAGGCTGTGTAAATTCCAGGACTCAAATGGCAAACCAGGAGGACGGGGCTGAATTGAAAGCCTGGCCTGACGTGGTGGTAGTTCATCCCCTGATTGGCAAGACAACCCCAAGTGAGGCATTACATTGGGTTTAAAAAAAAAAAAAAAGGCAGTTTTCTTCCTGCTTAAAACAATACACAGGGAGGGGGAAAAAATGGATCCGAGGAAGAGTAACAAGAAATTTGAGGATTTATGTGGGTATTTGAGAAAAGACAGAGGCCTGGGGGGCACGTATTCGAAGTCAGGATTCTGGCCAGGGAGACGCAACGTCTGAGCCTGTATTTACAGCAGGTGCACGACGGCGCGGCGGTGACCTGGCCCGGCCTGTGCCCTCCGCTGCGGGCTGTGCTGCGTCCGCCCCAGATCTGATGTTTATAAGCAAACCACACTTCGGAATCTGCAAATACGTACCTGAGGGGTGTCCCCGGATCCCCGCTGGTCTGACCGACCTGGGGGGGCCATCACGGGCAGGGGAGCAGGCTCTGCAAGCCCCCACGCTCTGATCCCGGCTCAGAACCTTCCCAGCGGGGCAATGAGTAAACCTCAGTGGGACTCAGTTTTGCCACCTGTAACATGGGTGTGTGTCCGGGGGCAGGCTGGGCTTCATTCGCAGGTTAAAGTCTATCCGCCCCGCAAGGCATTCGGCAGACTTTCTAGTTCATAGTAAGCAGCTCATAACCGAGGGGTATTAGGATCGCGTTGGTATTATTCAACATAGGAAAGAACCGGCGGCTTTGAGGTGAAGGGAAGAGAAGGAAACGGTTTTGTGTCCAGACCCGACCCCTTCCTGGCCATGCCCGTGGTTCCTTCCATCCACACTACGCCCCCAGGGCTAACGTCACCTGTCTCCGTCTTACCCTAGCTCCCGCCCCACCTGCGGTCAGGACCACAGCGAACCAGGAGGACACGTGCGAGCAGCTGCGGGACAGCGGGATTTGAAGGAACCTGTGGCTGCTGCTCAGCGACACGCGTCCTGAGATGATGGCGCCCGGTCGAGGGGTCGCTTGGCGGCATGGTCATCGCCCCCGGAGCCCACTCAGGCCCTCCCCGCTGCGACGACACGCTCTTAAACCCAACCACGCCTCGAATGGTTCCAAGCTCGCCCTCCCTCGGTGAACTGTCCATTCTGTGCTTTCAATAAAAGAGGAAACGGGGGGATCCCTGGGTGACTCCATGGTTTGGTGCCTGCCTTTGGCCCAGGGCGTGATCCCGGGGTCCTGGGATCCAGTCCCGCATCGGGCTCCCTACATGGAGCCTTCTTCTCCCTCTGCCTGTGTCTCTGCCTCTCTCTCTCTATGCCTATGTCTATCATGAATAAATAAATAAAATCTTTAAAAACAAAAAAGAGGAAACGGGGAAAGGAGGCCACAAGGCAGGTGCCTCGGAACAGGGGCGGGTGAACCGAGGAACAATGACGCGCACGCACGCCTGTGACCTCCAGCCCCGGGCAGACAGCAGTCACCGTGGTTCACTGAGCCCACAGAGAGCTTCGGGATCCTTCTCAACCCAGACCCCGGTCCCCGCCGCCGTGGGGTGCAGGCCTCCGCTTGGACTCACCAACACGAGACACACGGGCTGCTCGCCTGAACTCTGGAGTCGGGGCCCAGGGCACCACTCACGCGAGCGTCCACTTCGCCGGACAGCCGTGATTTTCGGTCAGAGGACGCCTGCCGAAGAGCAGAAATGCAATCGTCAGGAGCTACTATTATTGCTAACAACTTGCTTCCCTGTATTTGACGTTCTCGGTCCAAGCCCCGTCCTTCCTCCTTCCAAACAATTGAACAAACGAGCAAAAAGCCATTCTGCGTCGTGCAGAAGAGGCGTGGGCGTCGGAGACAGGCAGCCCTGGGACCGCTAGCTGCGCGGCGTCAGCCAGGTGGTCCCCACCCTCGCGGACTTGGTTTCCTCGTTGACAAAAGGAGGGAAGCCTTGTAGGACCCGTGGAAGGATTAAAGGGGACGAGATACGTAATGCACTTGGCCCTTGGTGGGCGCCTTTCAAATATTCGTTGGAAAAGAATGAATATGGAGCATAATAGGATCAACTCGAATCCATTGGAAACATTACAGAAGAAACCTTTTCCTGGGAAGGTTAAAATGAAATCAAATGTCTGAGGTGGATTAAGCTTTCTCTCTCTCTCTCCTCATGTCAGATGTGTTTCCACAGGATTTCATCTGCATAATGGAATTTGCTGATTTTGAATAGATGGTGCAATATGGGCAGGAGCGTCTTCCAGAGGATAAAGGACTGAAGGTTATTCGCGTGTCATTTGTGAGACGTCTCCCCTGATTCCTCAGCGTCTTAGCTCTCCCTCAGCATCCCGCATCCCGGCCGCCCGCACCGGCCCCTCCTCCTCTGTGACCTGGAGGCTCTGGGAGCTACTGGGGATGCTCTACATCCTGCACCCAGTCTTAGCGATTCCCAGTGCCCGTCCATCCATTAAAGGCACTGAAAAGTCCTGCAGTGGTAAAAATCCACGTATTTAACCCCAGATTGCTCCATTACATCTAACCACAGAAAACTTTTTTCAGGTTAACCCCTTGCCCGCATCTCACACAATTACTATTTGAAAAATGTGACCATGCTGAATTCTCCTAATTAACCAAGGTGGGAGGAGTTACAATTGATGACCGCCGGACACCGCCAGACACCGCGGACAGAGGACACAAAGTGCAGCCAGCCCAAGACCGCGTCGGCTCCCGTGGTGGGCGCGTTGTGTTCCTGACCCCCGACTTGTGCGAAGGTGGCCTTAGGTTAGGACGGCGTCATCCTGGGATCCTGGGCTCGGGGGGAGCCTGAGCCCAACGACTGGGGGCCCGACCAGCAGAGATTTGGAGACACGTGGAGCCGACACCGCAAGACAAACGTGGAAACACGGCGGATAGAGAGGGACATGCCTGGAAGGCGAGCAGCACCGGGATGCCGGGCCCACCGGAAGCGGGCAGGGACCAGGAGCACCTTCCCGAGGCCCCGCGGGCGCCCGGGCTCCCCTCTAACCCGCCTGTGGACTCTGCTCTCCAGAACTGAGAGGACGGGCTGTTGGTGTGAGCCCCCCGCGGGGCCGAGGCGATGGCGGCCCACCTGCCACCTGATTTTCCTCCAGCATAACTGTTGCTCCTTTCGGTCCCTTCTCCTGTCATTAAATGCCGGGGTGCCCCCCGCCCCGTGGACAGCCTCGGCCCTTTATTAACCCCGTTGTAGCCCCGTCCCTACAGAATGGTCGGAGCGGGGCCTGGGCTTCAGGCCCTGCACGTGCTCATGGATTCCCCTTCGCCCTGATGGGCTCGGTTTGCCCATCCCACCGTAAAGGCCCTTCTTTCCTTCCGAAGACATGCCCTGCGTCCCGCCCAGCACCCCGCGTCTCCAGAATGAGCAGTCCCGTCCCCCCAGCTGTGAGCTGCGAAGCCCAGGAGTCGCCCCCAAGCCCCCTCCTTTCCTCACGGCCCCGCACCACGCCACTGGCACATCCCGCCAGGCGGGGTCCTTTAAAGCACGTCCCTCCCCAGCGGCATCGCTGGCCTCACCGCCACCGTCTCTCCCTCCCTCGGGGCTGGCTGCCGTCATGCCGCCGGGGGCCACCCTGGTCTCCCCACTGCTGCTCTCGGCTTGCCCTGGCTCCGCTCCCCACGGGAGCCCGAGTCACCACGCACACGCATGAATCTCACCGTGCCCTTCCCACGCTGGGGACCCTCCTCCCACGGCCCCGCATGCACGTGTACAATGAAGTCCCGAGTCCTCACCACGGCCCCAGCTGCGGTCCCGGGTGTCCCCCGACCTCGTTTGCTCCCTGGCCTCCGGGGGAGGCCTGCACCCTGGGGACTTCAGTCGCCGTGGCCTCGGCCTGGGCAGGCTCCTTCCTGGCCCCACATGCACATTCCCTTGCTTCAATCGAGAGTCACCTTGTCATCAAGCCCCGACCGTCTACTCGGGGCCCCGCTCCCCATCGGGTGTCGTGGGGCGCGTGTGTGCAGCCGTGAGTCCCCTCCTTACCCGGGTCCCCTGTGCCGGGAGAGTGCCCGGCGCCAAACGGGTGCTCAAAACTTTGTGGGATTAATTAATTAATTGTTCAATCTCTCCAGAGCCAGGGGCCACACGGGAAAAAAATAACATGATTCTAGTACTCTCAAAAAAAACCCAAAAACACCAAAAAAAGGCCTCACCAAAAGCCGAAAACCAAGCAGCCCGTGACAAAGCTTTTCCAGCAAACAGAAAGCAAGTCCTCTTGCACTGCCGGAGCCCCTGCTTGGTTTGTGGAATCAGCAGGCTCTAAAGTCACCCCCACCCCACCCCTAAATCATTTGAACCTTCTTTGCCATGTTTTTCATCCATAAAACGTGGATAAAGTTTTTCAAAGACCCGAGAGCCACGTTTCTAAATGGATGTACAAGTAGCACGCGCTGTGCAAAATCCTTTAAAGTCCTTATTTCCCTTGGTCCTTCAAAGCAGGTTTCCACGTGACGGCCTTACAACAACCTCGTAACGGTGACAATTAATCTTAATTGAGAGCTCGCCGCCGGCCAGGGATGGTTCAGACGTCCTCTCGTGTAAACCTCCGATAACCCTGGGAGGAAGATGCCATCCCGAGCCCCAGTTGTCAGATGGGGAAGCTGAGGCTTCTGGCTGCGGAGCGGGATGCAGGGATTCGAACCCAGACAATGTGATTTTGCAGCCTATTCTGGACCCAGAGGCTGCCCTGCGTGACCCTGACGGCGCGGCAAGCGTTACCTAATCCGATTGGACGCCATTACTTCCGTTTTGTGGAACGGCCAACGTCAGGTTCACGGACAGGAAAGGGGTCACCCAAGGTCATGGTGCAAAAGGCAGCCTTCACCTCAGTTTCCAGAACCTGTTCCAAGGAAGACTTTTCAGTATAAAAGGTGCCCAACAATGGAATAGCAGCCACGTGATGGGGTTAGTTAGCGTGCAGCGGGCGCCAGATGGGGACGCGGGTTCTGTGCTCACCAGAGATGAGGCCCAGAGAAGGGACTGACCCGCCCGAGGTCACGCAGCGACTCTGGAACTCGCCTCCCGAGCCTACCGTGCTGTGCGCTACATCCCTCAAGGCCTTCGTATACGCTGCGAGACACCAAGGCACCTGCACACGATGCCCAAGGCCACTGCAAACTGCGGCGCGTGTGTTTATGTGCATCTATGAAGGCAGTGAGGGGAATGGAGGGTTTTGGTTGTTTTTTTTTTTTTTTTTTTTTGCGGCTTGAAATTTTTTTTTTTGTAATTATTTGGTGGCTATTTTGGTAACATCTTTTGGAGATTAAGTCCAATTAGGAAACAGATGGCACTGAAATATTGTCAAACATATCGGATCAGCAGCAAATCACTGACTTAATTATGTAAATAATTAAAATGTATATTTACACCTGATCGTCCAAACGAGGGTGAAAACACTGATTTCAGGGTTGGTTATGAGCGCTGGCACGGAGTCCAGTCGAACATAAGTCACGTTCAAGTTACTGCGCCAGTGCCTCTCCGGTATCTCGCCCTCGGAGGACATCTGGGAGGCGGCACCGAGAAACCAGTGACACGAAAAGTACGTCCTCTGAGCATCCCAGGACTGGGCGGGCCGGCTTGGCAGGACCTCCGTTAGGGAGAGCGTGAGCCTTCGTTGCTTCGGCTCCCACCCTGCCTCTCTTCTTCCAAGGGCATTTGAAGACGTCCCCCACCACCCCCCACAGACTCACACGCCCTCTCCCAAGTCCAGTGTTACCAAAAGAGCGACTTATTATGTCGTAATAGTTAGGAGAACAGGTTTTGAGAAAGGCCCTGTGTTCGAGCCTTGCCTTTGTCACCTGGCTCAGTTTTACAATCTGTAAAATGGGGATCACGATAACTCAAAAATGCATGCTAAGCTTCCTCCTACGAGCCCACGTTGTGCCACGCACTCTACACCTGGGACACGATTGGCCACTCGCAACTGTAGAGTCCAGAGAACGTAAGCACCGCAACAGCCCAGTGGACGTGCCTGTGTGTGATGCGAAACGTGATGCGACCCTGACTTCGATGCAAGATAAGCTCATTTCTCTTCCGTGCATGTAGACAACCCAGAGCATTCTCATCGGGTCCAGCTCTTTCTATGTGTTCCCCCAACACCTTCGACACACGGCTGTCACCTCATGGTCCAAGGGGGCTACTTCAGCCCCAGCCATGGAGTTCACATTCTAAATTCCAGGAAGAAGCAAACGGAAGGAGAATGCAACACCCGCTCCCTTTGAGGACAGGCCTCAGAAGGTGGGTACAGGGCTTCAGCTCAATTCCTCTAGGCTGAGTTTGGTCACAAGGTCACACCTAACTTCCAAGGACGTTGGGAAATGCAGTCTTTGTTCCGAGGAAGAACGTGTCCAGCCATGGGAGGTGGCCCCCAGTCATCTTCACCCCCTGATATTTATGGCCTTGTGCAATCCCCTCCCACGCTCCATCAGGCCTGTCCACGTGACTAATATAATATAGTGTAATAAAATTAAATACAGTAGAGTACAGTGTGACATAGTATGATACGAGGAGGCTTCCAAGACCAAAGCATAAAAGGCAGCTCCTGCTTTGGTCGCTTAGACGACTTACTTTAGGGAAAGCCCACAATCATGCCATGAAGACACTCCGGCCGCCCTGCAGACACGTCCTCGCGTCGAGGAGCCACGTGACCGAGTCAGCCTGCAGGCCTGCAGCTCCCATGGTTATGGGCGACCCTGAGCCAGAAATACCAGCCAGGCTGCTCCCAAACTCGATGCACAGAACCCACAAGAGCTAATTAGTAATCGTCGATGTTTTAGGCCACTAAGTGGTGGGGTGATTCGTTGCACGGGGATAGATAAAATCCAGCAGCTAGCACTGGGGAGCTCTACTGGAGAGGAGGAAGGAGCGAGCAGACAACAGGAGACAATGAACCACCTCGGCCCCGTTGCACACACGCCGAACTGTAATCAAACCCACGTCAGCTGACTCAGAAGCCTGCGTTTCTACCCAGTGCTGGGTACCTAGTGCCGTTCTCTGGGCTCCTGTGGCCTGCAGCAAAGGATTTTATCTCGAATTACCGGTTGCCTTTTCCTGTTCTGTGGAATCTTCGTGAACGGGACTATTTTTCTCCCTTCCCCGTCTGGGAGGTGGAAGTCTGTGTCTTTTCTCCCTTCCTTCCTTCTCTCTTCCCCTCCTTGCTCCCTTCCTCCCTCCTTCCATCTCTTGCTGACTCCCCTGACTCCGCCAAGCCTGACATTTCATCTCAACATTTGACTGAGGGAGGGTATTTTACGAGCTCACGCGAGGGGCCGTCAGGAGTCTGTCCCCCACAGGCTGTTGACCAGAGACTGAGCTGGCCTTTCTGCCGGGCTGTCCTCCCCCGGGGACACCTTACAGCCGGGGAACGTACGCCGTCAGGGCCAGCACGTCAGGCCAGAGAGTGAGAGGAAGGCAGCCGAGCGCACAGATCAAAGTATTTTGTGACCTGATCCCAGGAGGAGGGTCCTAATCACTTTTGTTGTGTTCTCTTCGTGCAAAGCAAATGACCAGGGCAGCACATGCTTGGGGGGGGGGGGGGAGGAAATTACACAAAAGCAGGAATGCCAGAAAGGGATTCGTTTGCACAGGGCTGGATAAAGTCCAGATCTATCCATCCACCCACCCATTTGTCCTCCCTCCGTTAGATCTCTGAGGGCCGCACTGTTCGCGCAGCAGTCTGAGGCCTCCGCAGCTCCCCGCTGCATGTGCCGTCAAACCCATATTCCCAATGGCACAATCGAGGCTCCCCACGTTCTCGCTTCATCCTGTTGTTCAACCTCACCTGCCACGTCCTGCCCGGGGACACTGGTTCCTCACCTGCACCTGTCACCTTCTCAGCTCGGTCCCCGGCTCATGACCCTCCTTCCAACTAGGAGGCTCCTTGTTTAAAATCCTGCCTGTTTGTACTGTGGGGTGTGTAGGAATCCAAGCTCCAGGGTCAGGCGGCCTCAGAGTCCAACCAGAGACTGCCCCTTGCCAGCCTGGACGAGCCCCTTAGCCACCCTCCCTAGTCTCTATCTGTGGGATTGCTGCAAGCCCGGTGTCCGCTGGGTGATGTGCGCACTCAGCGCCCGGGACACGGCCCTCGGGCAAGGCCAGCTACCGCCCGGTCACCCTCATCAGCTGAACCCTGAACCCTGGAGGGGGAGCTTCACACCTGCATGCCTCACACCACAGCGGGCACGTCCGCAACGGAGTCCGACGCTTCCGGTGACCCTAGAAGGGACTCGAACTCTCGCTGGTTCACGGGTGAAAACCAGGCCGGGCGCGCGGACACGGTGAGCCCAGGACCACGCGGCCGGCCGAGGAGGGAGACCGAACCAGAGCCTCGGGGCTCCGGCGGCGTCTGTGACATTCGTCTGCGGCCTCGCCGGGCGCAAGACCACGTCAGCTACAACCTCCTCCTCCCCGGGCCCTTCACCTCCATCTCACCAGCCTTCAGGGAGAACTGAACTGTCAGAGGAAGTGGGGGTCTTCGTGGGGGGCCGCTGGAGCTGCGGGCAAGCCGCCCCTTCTATGTGGCCCCATCCCCTGTGGTGGGCCGAGCTCCAGAGCTCACACGTCTGTCCCGGCCTGCGAGCCCTTTGACTCCCGGGGTGGGCCATGGGCAATGGGGCCGCGTGACCCAAATAACGTCCCCTGACGCCCTGCCCTTCCTACCGGCCTTTCCTTTTTTAAAGTTGCGGACGGTCAAGGTTCGGCCACCCACGTAGAGTGTTCTAGAATGTGGGAACTTCCAGGGGCCGGTGGAGGATGCTCAAAAGCGTGGAGCCTTACGAGTAACAGAGGTTTCTAACCGTCAGGCCGGCTTCGAGAGGAACGGGCCGGGCCGCAGGACGCCGTCACCTCGGAGTGTGCCTTTGGGGGTCCCAGGCCCAGCTGCACCGTCCGACTAGCCGGTGAGAGTCTAGAATACATGTCCCTGGGCCACCCACAGGCCTGTTGAACCGGAATCTCTCGCCGGACGGGTCTGGGAATCCGAGCCGTTCGCTGTCCCAGGTGGTTTTGACCCAGAGCCAAGTTTGAGAATCCTGAGCCTCGTTGGCAAGAATTCAAGCATCAGACTGAGGTTGGACCAGATTAGTGATTTTTAAACCCAGCTCCTCCCCGGAGCTCCCTTGGGGCCGCTCCACGAAGGTGAGGGGCAGGGTGGCAGGTGCAGCGGTGGGAAGGAAAGCAGACTGTCCAGACCCCGCCCCCCCGTTTTAGCTCAGAGCACCCTACTTTTATCTCTTTTGTTCATTTATGCTTCTGTGAAGGACGCATTTGAACAAAGGATGCTCTAGTCTAAAAAGCCTGAGAGCAGCTGAGCTCGATGACCTTTAATTTATTTAATCAATAAATAGTTACTGAGTGTCTGCTACAGGCCGGCCCCGGTGCCAAATCAAAGCCGAGTCAGACCCAGGCCCTCTTCCCCGGGAGCTCGCAGTTGAAAGGCGAGGGAGGAGGAGCGAGTCGTTCGGCGGCACCACGACGGCTGCGCTAGGGGAGCACGGAGCACGGAAGCGGCGGCTGTTGAGCTCTCTAGCTGCGGGCGAACGGAGAGAACGGGGGGGGGGGGGGGGCAGCACGTGCAAAGCCACACGGCCTGAAGGGAGGGGCCCGGCGTGAGCATCTGCGCGTGGCTCAGCCACGCGCCGCACGGGGGCACGGGGGGCACCGGGATTATAGGACGGCGGAGTCTCCGCGGAAGCCCCGTCTCCTCCCCGGGCTCCACAGCTTCCTCACCGCCCAAGTGAGGGGGTGAGAACAGGTGATCTGGGAATCAGAGCCTTTGCGGACTTGGAGGATGCCTGTGGACTCCCTAGAGCCCTGGTTCCCCGGGCGGAGGGGGCCTCCCTCCCCAGGAGACACTCGGCAATGTCGAGACATGGTCGCTGGTCGCAGCCATGGGGACGAGGGCATGCTCCTGGCGTCCAGGTGGGCAGGGAGACCTAAGCCTCCCGCAGTGCCCAGGACAGTCCCCCCACGATAAGGAGGCGTCTGGCTCAAAGTGTCCCGAAGGCCAGCCCGACAGCTCTCCGCTATGAAAAGGGCCCAGTGCCTTTCCTGTAGCCTCTTGACATGGCTTTCAAGGCCGCCGGGGCCAGGACTCGTGGGACATGTGGTGGCTAAGCCGGGCGGGGAAGCGTTGGGAAGGATGGGGTGCCCGTGCTGCCCTTCTGCCATCACGGAGGGTCATGGGCCAACCCTGAGGGGGCCTGGGGGCAAGTCCAGCTGCGCAACCTCACCTGGAAGCGTGCTGTGATCTGTCCAGGCTTCCTGGCCCGTCAGCAGGTGTGACCCAGGTGTCCCCAGTCCCGGAGCAAGATGCCTTCAAGTGTCGGATGGAGAGGGAGGGAGGGCAGGAGGGGGCGAGGCCAGAGAGTTAAGCAAGGACTGGATCGCGAAAGGTCTCATAACCGGTCACTTTAAAGGGTGGGGGCTTGTCGCTGGGCTCAGTGGGGAGCCTCGTACCTGTGTGCCCTGGACGTACCGCCACTGAGCGCTCTCCGTGTGCACCGCCTGCCCGCGGCACCCGGGTGGGGGCGAGGGAGACGGCAGGCGCGGCGTGAAACGCGGCTGCTGATCCTCCCGTGGGCAGGACAAGGTCATCCGTTAAGCAGGGCCTCGAAATCGGGACGGCGTCGCGGGAGGCAGGGGCTCCGGCCTCGGCACGGTGCTGAGCACAGAGCAGCGCCCGCTCAGGCAGCAGCACAGCCCGAGAAAGGTGAGGGCTGGGGAGACTGAGGCAGAGAACCGGCGGTGGGGTTCTCAGGGGGCAGCTTCCCCGAGGATGCACGGGAGCCAGGCGGGAGCGTCGCAGGAACGGGGTGGGCCTCGGCGCGGGGACGGAAAGCCACGGACAGACGTGCGTCATGAGGTGGTGGGACGGAAAGGAGGGCGCTGCTCTCAAGGGCTGCGCAGGAGGGGACCCGGGGCCCGGTCGGGGACGCACCTGCTAGGCTCGGGGCGTGAGCTCGGGGTCCGACCGGCTCCCCGCTCATGTGCGGCCTGCTTCTCCCTCCGCTGCTCCCCTTGCTGTGCTCACGTGCTCGCTCGCTCTCTCAAATAAATACAATCTTAAAACAGAGAGAGAGGGAGAGGGAGAGGGAGAGACAGGTGGGTAGACAGGTGGGACTTCAACCCAGGGGTCCCTGAAAGGCAGGATGATGCACCTACCGGGGAGCAGCCAGGGTCTCCGGAGCCCGTCCCGGGGGGGTGTGGGGGGGTTGTGCTGGGCTCCAGGGAGCGGCGGGAGCCCCGAGCAGTAAGGAGCAGATCGAGGTCCTGCATGTCCGGCCCCTCACCGGGCGGCTCCGATGCCAGGCCGGCGGCTGGGCCCGAGCACCGGGGACGGAAGCAGCTCTGGGACTAGGGCCTCGCCGGCGGCAGCGGGGCCACACCCTGCCCGCCCAGAATCGTGTTTACCTTTTGAAAGGTTGAGGAAAGATCAAAAGCGTCATATTTCTTTCGAAATGAAATCTACATTTCCTGAGCCCGTAAATAGAGCCGTGTGGGGTAGCAGGCGTGTGGGGTCCCTTCTGTCCATGTTGTCGGCGGCCCTATGCCCCGCCGCACCGGTCCACACCCTGGTCCTTGAGGCACAGAAAGTTCGTCCGCTCTGGCCTAGAGCTTTGTGTCTTGAGCTTGGGGCTTGTCTCTATTTTGGCTTCTCCCGTGTGGGGGAGACCCGGGTAGGTACAGAGGCCCCAATTCAGGGGCGCCTGGGGGGCTCAGCGGTGGAGCACCTGCCCACTCGGTCGGCCCAGGGCGTGACCCTGGGGTCCCGGGATCGAGTCCTGCGTTAGGGTCTCTGCAGGGAGCCTGCTTCTCCCTCTGCCTGGGTCTGCCTCTCTCTGTGTGTCTCATGAATAAATAGTCTTTTTTTTAAAAAAATCCCCAAATCAAGTATGAGCCAAGAGGAGCTGAAGGTAGCACGTTCCAGTGATTGTCCTCGGTAGTTCCGCACAGCGACACGTCCGCCCTTCCCTCGTAGGGAGGAACCCGTCTGGTTTGGGACAAGTATTGCAGCGCCCGAGTCCCAAGCCTTCCCCGCAAACCCCAGCCCGGTTGGGGCCTTCAGCCCGGCCGAGGTCTGTGTAGGGTGAGCTCCCGGCTGCCCAGCACGGGGGTGGCCGACCCGACGGGCGGGGGATTCGCTTGCGGGCTGCACGGGCTGCACGGGTCCCCCCAGGACTCCGGACCCAGAGAGTCCACACACGGGGAGACGGGGAGACGCGAGGGGCCCCTGGCCAGGGTGGCCCGAGAGGCCTGGTGCCCATTCAATTTCCACAGCAGCCCACCTCCATCGGCATGAAAAATCTTTTCTTAACACTCTTATTAAACCCTAATCTTAATCGTATTCATCATTATTAAGTCTTGAAATTGTCTGGAATATTTAAATAGGGCCAGCGTGAAAGGCCGAGTTACAGGGCCAGCCCGGCTTCTCTCCAAGGAGCTTCAGCCCTGGGGGCAGGGATTGCCCACAAAGGCAGGGGCGGGGGCTAATATTCGCCTTCCTTTCAAAGACGCCTCAAAAACTTATCAGGGAAAGGAAGAGGCACAAAGAAGATGAATTAAAGGCTTAAATGCACCCAAGGGCTTGGTGGGATATTAAAAGGGAAGAGCTCTAAGGGCCTCCCCGCGGGCCTCCCCCCTCCGGCCCCAAAACAATGCCTGGGAAATGACTGCACGGCCCCCCTCGGCGCCCAGGAGCTCATTTCCAGCGCCCCGAGGTCAGGCGACCCGGCCGCCCCGTTATCTCCGCGGACACGGCGGGGAGGCAGCGGGCCCTTTAGAACGCGGTTCCCGGGAAGAAATAATGGCCCTTTCACAATTTTTTTTTTCTTTTTTGGTCCTAAATAAGAAATTTAATTTGAGAGGACGGTTCCTCATGTTTGCCGCCCTCTCCATCGGACAGGTGTGAATGAGCGTGAATCCGTGGGGGGGGCTTCGCGCGTGAACCCCGCCGCCAGCCCCGCGCTGGAGGCGTCCCCGATTCCGGAAACCTCAGGCGCGCTCGCCCCGCCTGATGTGAACCGGGGCCCCTGACCCCACAGCCCACGTCGTCTCCGTCTCTGCCCCACGGGCTCGTCCCTACCCGCCCTGTCCGCCGGGTTCGGGGTCGCAGGGGCAGAGGGGTGGGTTCTGCTGGGGGCGGGCAGGGGGCTCTGGGCCGGCGATGTTATTATTTTATCATTACTATCAGGTTTGAATCCCGAATGTTGAAACAACCTATTTAACCTTTACTCCGGCTAATGCATACATTAGGTGGGGAAACCTATACGCCATCATAAAAATGTGAGGGATTGAAACCTGCTAACATAAAATCAAATAGCCCAGCCGTAAAAGGTGTCGCTTTTATGCGATTATCTTGCCAATATCTTCATGTTGCTAAACTAAATCAAACTACAATTTTCCCCACATGCCCTGAATTTAATGGGAACCATTAATGGGTGTGATTCCTTTATAGATCTCCCTGTAATGGAAACGTGGCCTCCTATGCCCTGGCCCATTAAAATGAAGCCACTGGGCTGTCATTTGTTGTGTTGCTTTGAGCATATTGAATGGCGGCTCCGCTCGAAACGTCAAAGCCGTTTACACTCAGGCTGGCATTCAAGGCCTCTCCAGCATGCATAGCACCGACGTGTGTTTCTGGAACCTTCTTCCTCCTCTCTCATGAATGATTTTTCATACAATCCGATAACGTCGGAGGTGGAAGGGAGTTTTGAGACCCGGCAAGTAGAATTGGAATCTGATGGGCCTCCTGGAGCACTGGGATGGGGAAGCTTGTGGGGCCGGCCCCAGGCTCCCTGGGTAAAGGATGCTGCGTCGGATTAACCGGGTGTGCGAGGCCGTGCTTGGCGGGCTGGGAGCCCACACGACACAACTCTGCCCCCATGTTTCGAGGCAACCCCTTTGTTTTACAGACGTAGAAACGGGTGCGCAGAGACTTTCCCAAGGGCACACAACGCCCGAGCGACAGAGTTAAGGCCGGAACGCACCCCCCCTAACTCTGACCCGGGGGCTCCTTCCATGATGGTGAAACTCTGAGCATAAAGGGCGAAGCTCGTTGGCAGGATCAAGGAAACGATGCTTTGAAGACGGCGGAGAGCAACTCCCACTCTCTGATGAGGTCAATGATAAGATGCAAACTCCCCCCAAGCCCCCCAAGACCCTGGACCACCAGCCCCAGTCGGTTCAAGGGAGTTCTTATTCTTTCCCTCCTCTTTCTCAGCCTTGGTTTGCTCTCCTACGCCGGGCTGGCATATTGCACGGCCGATCCTTCAGCTTCCCCAAGCAGGATTACCTGCAATTAGTGGACTCTGAGGTCTCTCGGTGACTTTGAGTCTTTCTCAGTGAGGGTCCCCTGCCCTTCCTCCTGACTACCGTCCATCGGCGATCCTTGATGCCCCCTGCCAGGGCTCACGGGCGGGGGGGGGGGTGTGTGAGACAGAACAGAGAGGCCAAAACTGAAATCACCGCGTCCTTTGTGCACACATCCGTCTTCCTCTCAACCGCTGCAAACCTTCCCCGAATCCCCAGGACCTACGTCACGAACCACAACCCGCCCCCGTTCTCAACACGGCCCCTCCGCACCCGTTACAATCTGCTCGGCCAGGCTGTCTGGGCCCATCCTTCCCCAATCCGTCTCTCGGGCACCCAATGAGTAGCTTACACCGGAAAGGGCCAACGACACCGCGGTGCCGAGTCCCAACCCACCCCCACCTGTGGCTAGCGGGTCATTGGTACTGGGCATCTTTCCTTCTTTGCCCAGACATTACTTCAGGAGGGGTACCCTGTGTGGCTGGCGACCCCCGTCTTGGGTGTGGGAGTGTGCGGCTCGGGGACAAGACCATCAGCTACTTGGCAAGCCGTCCTGCATGCACCTGCTTTAGTTCTGCTCACGGCTCCATATGCACCTTAGACGCCTGGTGACCCCTGGTTTAATCTTCAAAGCCTGGCTCCCGAGTCCCCACCTTCGAGAAACTCCCTGCAACTCTACAGTGAATGGCTCCCAAAGCAGAATGCATGCGCCGGGACAGCAGGATGGTGAGCGGCGCGGATTCTGGAGGTGGACGGCCCCGGTACAGATCCCTCCTATGCCGCTCAGCTGCCGTGTGACATTGGGCCCCACGCAGCCTCTCAGTGCCCTCATTTTCCCACCCGCAAAGCTGAGATGACCGCAGCACCCATCTCACAGGATTGGTGTAAAGAAAAAAGAAAGAAGAAAGAAGAAAGAAAGAAAGAAAGAAAGAAAGAAAGAAAGAAAGAAAGAAGAAAAAAGGAAAAAAAAGGAAAAAAAAGAAAAAGAGTTCATGGGCTCCAGGCGTGGAGTGTGGTGTGGCCGGCGGCCCAGATGGAGGGAGAGGTTGTTATCATCCCGCAGCGTGGTGACTTAATGACAGTGTCGCTGCCGGCCCGCTTCCACCGACTGGCGAGTCTCCGGAGCTCCGGGATCTGATCGCGGTCACCTTTGCGTCCCCTGCCCTCCAAGGCCGTGTTGCCTACACAGGTGCTCGTGAATATTTAATGAATGAATAAGTCTGTTTGAAGCCTTCTGAGCCAGAAGGGAGGGTCGTTTCCCCGAGCCCCCTGCTGCCCGTGGACTCCGGTGAAGTGCTCCGCGGATGTCACTCTGAGTCGGAAGAGACTCTCCATCTCCGTGACACCCAACCTTGCGCCACTTTAATATCCTCTCACTAACCTGAAAAATTAAAATTCCTTCCTCTCTTGATGCGATCCCCGAGTGGCAAGCAGTGACGGCTTCCCCCCCCTTCCCCTCGAGTTCCTGATGAAGCAGAAGCCAACGCGACTGTCTCAGGCGCTCATTCGTCTGCACTTACGGTGTCGCGTCTCCAAGGAGCGTCTGCCCGAGAACCGGAGCGGCGAGGCCCAGGCGGGGTGCAGGGCCCGCAGCAAGCACGCGGCCGAGGAGCCAGTCCCTGCTGGGGGCGGAGATGCCCTGGCCCTGGGAGCTGAGGCCACTGGCACCTTCACACACCTTCGGACTGCGAGCGATGCTCCCATTCACTCATTCACTTGTCCGTTCGTCCGTCAAACATGTAAGTGCTGAGAACCTCCCATGTGGCCGTAATGATTGAGCCGCACAACTCCAGCCCCGTCGTCCACGTGGCGATCCACGGAACGCTGCGTGCCACCCGAGGGCAGAGCCCCCAGACGGGGTGGTCCTCCAAGGGACCCATTCTGCGGATGCAGGAATGTACCCGACCCAGGCTCCCTCTCCCAGGAGGCTCAGCGTCAGGAGGGCAGTAACACCTGCAAAAGCACAGACATCACCAGCCCCTCGGGGGAGTGAAATGAGGCTCACCCAGGGCAGGTCTCCGTCCTCCTTCCGAGGACCGTCTCTGGGGGGCTCGGGCAAGGCTTCCTGAAGACATCCGTCATGTCTGATTTGGGTTTTGAATGATGCTCAGGAGTCGGTTTGGCGGATTAGGATAGGAGGGCCCGGGGAGGTGGGGGGTGGAGGCTGCGCAGGTTCCAAGAGGAGAAAAGAGCACGCGAGAAGGTGTTTGGGGTTGGGAGAACGCGGTCCCGTAGGGTATGGTGAGCCGTCCCCGCACTGGTTTTGGAAGCATGTACGGTGGGGGATGAAGCCAGGGAGGGAAGCAGGTGCCAGGGCACGAAGGGCCTTGGAGGATGCCCCCCGGGGCTCCCCAGCCCAGCCCCTGGCAACCACGGTCCTACTGCCTGCCTCCGGGAGGTGCTAGTTTGTACCCTCCGTATAGGCGGGGTCGTGCCGTGTGGGTCCTCCCGTGGTGGGCTTGTCGCACTCAGCACGGTGCCCTCGTCGGGGGTCATCCGTGTCGCTGTATGTGGCAGGAGCCCCTTCTTTACTACGGGTGGCTGATGCTCCACTGCACGGCACCCTGCACGGCTCACCCGTTCCTCCGTCGGTGCGCATGGGCCCTCTTGCCACCGCTTGGCGGTTACAATGGGTTCCCCCGTGAACGTGGGGGCACCGGCATCCCTCCAAGATCCCCGCTTCCATTCTGGTGGGTGTTTACCTAGAAGTGGGGCCGCTGGATGATGAGGCCACTCTACGTTCACCTTTTGGAGGACATCTCATACTGTTTTCCGTGGTGAAAACTGCACCGTGTTTGCATTTCTTTGCAAAGCTTCCAGTTTTCCTATAATTTCGCCAATACTTAAGCATCTTTTGTTTTTGTGTGTGTGTGTGTGTGTGTGTGTGTGTGTGTGTGTTTATAATCTCCGTCCTGTCAGCGGTGATGCTACATCCCATTAGGGCTTTGATTTGCCTTCCCCTGATGGGTCTTGAGGTGCTGTGATTAAGGCAGCAGAGCCCGTCCGCCGGTGCAACCAGGGGCTGAGGCCCCCCCACCGGGTCCCTGTCGTGTTGTGACTGCGAGTCTCTCGTGGTTGACCTGACTCCATCGGGGAGGCTCTGGCTAGGCATGGTTTTGCCAAAGAACTTCGCCAACTCCCTTCTGCGGGGCCGGCCTCCAAGGGAGCAGTCCCAGACACACTCACACGTGCCTCTCAGACAAGCGGAAGGCTAGCTGGGGGATCCCTGTGGTGTTCCTTCCGGTGTGTCCGGAATCTCCCAAGGTGCCTGCAAGGAAATGCATATTCCAGGATGCACCCTTGTCCCCCAGTCAGAAGGGCTGGAAACCTTCCTACTCAGCAGCCCCCCACCCCGTGCACTCTCACGCGTGCTGACAATTGAAAACCGGGTGGGGAGGCCTGGGTGGCTCGGTTGGTTAAGCATCCAACTCTTGATTTCAGCTCAGGTCACGACCTCAGAGTCCTGGGATCAAACCCTGCATCGGGGTCCTCGCTGGGCATGGAGCCCATTAGGATTCTCTCTCTCCCTCTCCCCCTGCCCCTCCCCGCACCCACGCTCTCTAAAATAAAGGAAATCTGAAAACCGCCCATCACATTCAAAATCAGAATTGTACGACGAGGAAACTGAGGCCCACAGAAAGGAAGGGATGGTCCCAAAGTCACACAGAAAGTCAGTGATAGAATATTTGGCCCCTGACCTCATGAACCCAACATACACTTTCAGGAAGAGCAGCCACGTCCACTTAGAAAATATACATGCAAACTTAGGGAGCTGTCGGCACACCCCGATAGTCACATGGAAACAGCACAACAGACCTGGAAGACAGGTCTTCCGATTTTGCACCTTATTATTTTTTTTTTTTTTTGATAAAGACACAGAGGGGATCCCTGGGCGGCTCAGCGGTTTGGCATCTGCCTTCAGCCCAGGGCGTGACCCCGGGGTCCCGGGATCGAGTCCCACATCGGGCTCCCGGCATGGAGCCTGCTTCTCCCTCTGCCTGTGTCTCTCTCTCTCTCTATCATAAATGAATAAATAAAAAATCCTTAAAAAAAAAAAGAGAAAAAAAAGACACAGAGGTTCTAGGAGGTGAAAATCCTGGCAGGTGGTCTGAGTCCATGTCCCGGGTTCTCCTCTTATGGAGAAGATCGAACAGGAAACATTCAGCCAAATGCAAGTTATCCTGGCACGAGCTGCACGCGGCAGCTGGAGGTTCTGGGTGGCGGGAGGCTGACGGGCGTTTGCGGGGACGGACGGGTTACTCGGGATGGGGCACTTCAGCCAAGGGGGATTTCTGGACCGTGCCTCGAAAGAAGTTCTAAGTTGGCTAAGAAGAGTCACAGATTTCAGGGTCTTCGCCGTAATGCATCCTAAAGAGAGTGACACCAGGGTATTGAAAACATGATTGTAATGTTTCCGGGGGGAAAATTAACGGTCTAATCCTGCGGAGGCGGGATATTGGTGATTCTGACTTATGTGCACACCACGGAGCTTCCCTAATCAGCTTTCCCTCTTAGCACGGCTCAGGGTGAAGGCAGAGGGCTGAAAATAGTCCACTCCAAAATCTTTTTGATTGCAAAGTGTTTCAAGAGGGAAGACGTGGGTGACAGACTAATAAAACCCAGGACGGGCTCGCGTGCGTGTTTTCCCACAAAGGCCCTTCCGCCCCAAGCCCCACAGCCACCCTCGGGACGGCCCCCAGGGCCCTCCGGCCCCACCACCCCGTCCAATCCCGTCTTTCCAGAAGCGTTCACGCAGCACCTCCTGGGTCCTCACGGCGAATGTCATCCGGTTTAATTCTCAGCTAAAGCCCAACCCGGAGCAGGGTTTGAACTCAGAAAGCCTGGAATAGGAGCTAAGGGTTAAGAGGGACAGATTCAGCCAATAGGTCTCAGGCGCCTACCGGGGGCTTTCTCCGGACCCTCGGGGGGCTTCCCTGGATGTGAGGCAATCTCCCGCCGACGCGTGTGCACCTCACCTACACTCGGGCACGTGCTCAGACGTGGTCGGCCGGAATTTGAACGCAGCGCACGTGATTGGAAAGGGACACTTCGCCACCGGCCCAGGCCGCCTCTGATCGGCCTCCTGGTCCTGAGGAAGCGAGGAGGAAAGTCCAAGGTCAATAATGAAGCTTGCGCCGTGAGCATCGCCAGGGACGGGCACACGCGCCGGGACCAGGGTGACCTACCAAGTGCAGTGGCCGCTCCGGGGGGAGAAAGGGTCTGCTGCGGGCGCTGGCCACAGGCTCCTCGCGGGCGCCCGTCCCTCCTCCCACGGCCCCCCCGACCTTGCTATCTGCGTTGCTTCTGGAATCTCCTCTATGCCTGCGCCCTGTTCGCTTTTTTTTATTTTTAACAGCCTGTTTGCGGCTCAAGAGTCACTAATTAATTTACTTTCCGACTGCCTTTGTGCGGCAGTCGCGTGAACGCTCCATGGGACGGGAACGCATGTGTCCCCGCCACCACGGGGGCCTCAGGACGGACACCAGCAGGTGTCGAATGGTGGTTGGAGGAAGGAAGGAAGGAAGGAAGGAAGGAAGGAAGGAAGGAAGGAAGGAGTGAATCGGCGAACGGCTGCATTGCCCTGATGACCTGGTCTTCACAGCACTGGGAGGTGAGGCCTTCTCAGCCCCTTGCCGAGTGAGTGAACAGAGGCTGTGAGATCTGACAGGAGGGTCGCAGGGTGCGGGGAGTGGACCCAGGGGTGTCGGCTCTCAGTCCCCCGGGGGCCCATCTCATTAAACCCAAGCACGTTGAGTTGAACTGACAGATTCTGGGGACTGTGCATTCACCAGGAGGTTGACCAGGAAGCCCGAGAAGGAGAGGGGCCCAGGGGACAAAGAGGCACAGAAGTGGAGGCCGACGCTCCCCACGCACGGCTGAGTCTGACCCCATTGATCACGTTTGTAATAAGAGATCACAAGCACAACCACCATTCAGGGTGTGCTTCAGGCTCTACCTGGGCCGCAGAAGGATAACTTGTACCCTCAAGGTGCCGGGGAAGGGAGGAAGCTGCGTCGGGGATGCCGCTTGGGATGCAGGGAGGTCCTGCAGAGGAGCTGCTCTGGGGTGCGGCGCACGGACAGAGCAGGGACGACGGAAGGCACCCGTGGGGGCCAGACAGCCGAGGTCTGGGCTGTGACCCGTCCGGGGGGGTCTGCCGGCCTCTCCACAGGCCTCCCGCAGGAGTGTTTCTCATGCATCCGTGTAAAAGCACAGTCTGCGTGGAGCTGGGGGGCAGGGGGGCCAGAGGAAGGGAAGGAAGAGCCCCAAGTGAGTCCCCCTTTGTGAAGCACAGTGGGCTTGGACATGCACTGCCGGAGACGGGGGTGAAGCCGCCACCGCCTGGGGTGCCCGCCGCAGAGCCCCCGCCCCGCCCCACCCAGGGCCCTGCCCGCCTCAGCCTCCCCCCCGGAGGCAGGAGTAGGAAGTCCCGGCCCCATGGGGACGGGAGCCCCGTCAGGGCTGGGCTGAGCCTGCCAGCGGGGAGCCCCCTCCGCAGCTCCCAGTCGCAGCGCCTCTCCCTGCCAGTCCCTGCCAGTCCCACTCCCTTCCCTTCCCAGCCTCACATCGGGGCCCTCGCCCCCCCAAGTGGCGCTTCCCAGCCTCCCCCTGTGCGCCCAGCCCCTGCTTCCCGGCCGGCTTCCTGCACAGCGCGCCCCAGGGCTGCCAGCGGGCCTGGGGCTCCGGGGCCTGGGACGGGGGACCTGAGGCCATCACACCTGCCTTCCCGGGGTTTACAGCCGCGACGCTGGCAGCAGCATTTCTGCAGTGCGCATGCGACCCCGAGGGACCGCGCGCTCCAGGTGTGGCCGCAGCCTGACATGAGGCGTGCCCAGGTGTGCCCAGGTGTGCCCAGGTGTACCCAGGTGGCAAGCGCCTGTGAACGCGGGTGACCCAGGCCCCCCGGCTCTCTGCTGGGATCTGGCCGCACCGCCCCCTCTTCTCCTTCCCGCAGCACAGGGATTTTTTTGTTTTGCTTTTCTTTTTTTTTTCTCTTTTCTATGGCTCTCGTTACATCCTGCCTCTCAACACGAATATTTATTCACATTCTGTGTCCTGTAATGAACCATGTTCTTTTTGAGGACAAGAGCTATGTTTGATTCATCTATATATGCCTATGGACGGAAAAAAAAAATACCTAAATAAATGTGAACTGAATTAAAGTCATTCCGCATTGATTTATCTCTAATTATGGAATGGAAACCTTTGTTCTAACATAAAAGAATCAAGGGTGTAGGCAGTTATTTTGGTGGGGGGGAGACCCCGCTGATACGTTTGAAACCAGCCCCTCTGCGCCTTGGCCTGGGGCTGTCCCCCCATAGATGGAGAAGCCAAGAGGGTGAAGACGGTGAGCGCACTCTTTAAGCCCTTGAAAATTAAGACTCAAGGTGGGGAGGGGATAAAAAAAAAAAAAAAAAGGGAGAGACCAAAGCAAATATTAGTTAGGAATTTGACAACAAAAATTTAAATTAAGAAATTAAATGGAGGAAGAGAAATTAAATGGCGTAGGAGTTTCCACCAATAGATTCCGGAGCCAGTAAAACGACATCTCTCGCTCTTGTTCCTCTGCAAACAATTCCAAGTGTAAATGTATTTTTGGCACAAATGGCTCTGTCCTAAGATTCTTGATTATAATTATAATAATGGGTTTCTGAAAGCCTGCAAGTGGTTCTGGGAATGATAATAAGGGCTGAGAAAAGACATGTTGTTTATGTGGCGAGTGTTTGTGGAATATTAAATGGGGGTGGGAAGGGAAGCTCGGGCTATACGTTCCCCAAACTCCAAAATACACAATTACACCCAAGCAGCCCTTCACCGCCCCCTCCCTCCGGGCACTCACACGCCGTCCGTTCCACGGCCCCGCAATCGGGGGCCTTGCAGCAGCGGACGGAGCGCACCCCGCGTTTTCCCGGTAGAGCTGCTCATCCCTTAGGACAGGCCCCGGGCCCTGCACCGGGGAGGGGACAGCCCGGCAGGCGGCTGAGCCGCCCGGCCCCCTCCCCGCGGCGGCGCACGCGTGACCATGTCGCCGCTCTGACGGCCGCGGCTCGCGGGCACCAAGGCCTCCCCTCCCTTGGAACCCACCTGGCCCGGCCTTGGTGCGGGACCTCGGCGGTACTACAGCACCTACGACCCCCAGCGCGTCCATCGTGCAGACCACGTGTGACACTTTGACCATCGCGCAGCGCACGGTTCGGGCAGCGAGGGTGGCCGCCGCCTGGTGCGTCCATCACCACGACCTTGGTCCAGAGCGTCCTCACCACCCCCGAGGGGATCCTGCGTCCCCGAAGCAGTCCCTCTGCGCTCTGCTCCCTGCCAGCCGCTGGCAGATCCAGCGGGGCCCACTCCCGCCTGGCACACGGTAGGCCTTGATGAATGTCTAAAATCCAATAATCGGATTAATAATAATAATAATAATAATAATACATAATTTTTTAGTAAGATTTATTTATTTATTTGAGAGAGAGAGAGAGTCTCAAGCAGTGAGCCAACGCCCCACCTGGGCTCCATCTCACCGTCCTGAGGTCACGCCCCGGTCCTCCCCCCGTAATTCTCCGCTTAATCAATCATTCGCGTCTGCTCTGCTGCCTCCAATGGCGGCTCCCCCGGGACGATTACTGGTTAATCATTTTATATAACAGCGTCAGGGGCTCGGGAATGGTAACTGCCATTCGTTCATGTTTCCTGGGTGCAGATATTAGACATTTGTTTGATATAAGTGAAATCGTACAATAATATTTATCCTCTGGCCTCAGGCCTCTTTCACGTAACAAATGCTTTCAAGGGTCGTCGAGGTCGTGGCCCCTCCCGGAGCTTTATTCCTATTTGCGGCTGCAGAGCGATGCCCGTGTGCCCCTGCAGGGGTGCTGACGGCTTCGGCCCCCGATGGACACCCGGGTGGTTCCCCCCGTTGGGCTCAGTAGGGGCCGCGCCCGACGGGCCGGGTGCCGCGTTTGCACCGACGTGCGCTCTCATGTTCCCTGAGCCTATGGCCCGGGGTCTTGTCGCGGTTCCTATGGCGATTCCACGCGCAGGTTTTTGAGGGGCTGCCAAGCTGGCTTCCGGGGTGGCCGCACCATCTCACATCCCTGCACACCAGCGAGGTACAACGGCGCTGGCGTCCTCGAGCTCGTCTGTCTGTCTGTCTGCCACAGCCATCCGAATAGACGTGAGGGGATAACTGCACGCGGTTTGGGTTTGCCTCTCCCCGAGGACTAACGGTGCCGCACATCTTTTCACCTGCTTATTGGCCGCTGGCAGATCTTCTCTTGAGAAATGCGTGTCGAAGTCCTTTGGTCATTTAAAAATATTTCTGGGGTTTTTTTTCTTTTCTTTTCTTGTTGCTGTTGAGTTTTAGGAGCTCTTCATCTATTCTGAACATTCAACCCTTATCAGATACGTGATTCGAAAATATTTTCTTCCAACCCCTTAAAAAAAATAATGACGGGCAGCCCGGGTGGCTCAGCAGTTTATGCTGCCTTCAGCCCAGGGCGTGACCGAGGGGTCTTGGGATCGAGTCCTGCAGGGAGCCTGCTTCTGCCTCTGCCTGTGCCCCCCTCCCCGTGTCTCTCATGAATAAGTAAATTCAAAAAAAAAAAAAAAACTGCTAGTTTACCCAAAATCTTACATACGGTCCACAGGACCACTTGGCCGACCTGCTTCACGTGAGCTGTGTCACCACGTGGCGTGAGTCCGACGCCCCAACACGGCTGATAAGAAACCGCAATTCGTCTGAAGCCAACATCACGCTGCTAATTACACTTGAGCAAAGGAGAGAAACGGGGACTCTCGGAGGCACGCGGCTGAGCCAGGTCCCCCAGCTGGGCAGGGACTCGGGAGCTCAGGCCGCGGCGCGGGCTCCCTCCGGTGAGCGGCGGCTGCTTCTGGGTCCCTGGGACCGTGCGGCCTCGCCCAGGCCCCGCACCTGCCTCCAGAAGCCCGTTCTGACCGGAGGGCGCTCTGGCTAGAGAGACGTCGCAGGCCGGGCCCGGGGTACGGGGCTGGGCTCGCTCACTCCCGCCGTCGGGGCCCTTGACGCCTCTGTCACCGGAACCCTGCTCCGGGGAGGCCTTTGTCTTTGCTCGACGATCTGCTCTCTCACTCACACCCTTTGATGCCCGTGAACAGCGTGAGGCTGCAAACACGCCCCAGCAGCCCCAGCCGGAGGCCGTGACACCATTAAAAAGCACCCGCTTATCGCCCACGTCCCAGCCATACCTTCTCGCCCCCTGCACCAGGCGCTTACACGGTGTCCTGAGCACTGACCAGAGGCCCGCCTGGGTAAGCCCTTGTGTTCAATGCCTCGTTCAGTCTTCCTTCCGGCTCGGCCTCCGCCCCAGTGGCCTGGGGACAGGCCAGGTCGGGGGCCGGGGCCGCTCGCACCCCAGCGCGCGGTGAAAGCCCTTGCCCTAGGGACGCGTTTCCGAGCCGCTGACACTCCGTGAACACCCACTGTGCTCCGGGTCCCGGCGGCCCCACGGGCCTTGAGACGAGGGTCACAATCGTGGCTTTCCAGAAAAGGAAAGAAAGCGGGCTCAGAGGGATCCCTGGGTGGCGCAGTGGTTTGGCGCCTGCCTTTGGCCCAGGGCATGATCCTGGAGTCCCGGGATCCAGTCCCGTGTCGGGCTCCCAGAATGGAGCCTGCTTCTCCCTCTGCCTGTGTCTCTGCCTCTCTCTCTCTCTCTCTCTCTCTCTCTCTGTTACTATCATAAATAAATAAAAATTAAAAAAAAAAAAAAGAAAAAAGAAAGCGGGCTCAGAGACATTTAATAACTTAGCCGGCTGGTAAGTAAAAAACCCAAATACTACCCCCTTCTCGGGCTCTGAAAACAGTTCTTTCCACCAGACCCGTGAATGAATGAAATTTAAAAACAAGCCAAAAAAAAAAAAAAAAAGTGTCGAGTCTGGTGTGCGACCTCAAGGTGCTTCCCTGCCTGCGTCCGTCGTGATGAGCGAAAGTCACCGCTCGCCGGCGGTCACAGGGAGGAGTGCACACCCACCCAGTGGGTAGAGGACGTTTTTGGAAGAAACTAGAGAAATGAGTGAGGCCTCGAAAGCCTGCTGGGATTTCACGGGCAGAGTGGACCGCGGGGTGGGGTTGGGGGATGGTCGGAGGGAAAGGTGCAGAGGCAGGAGCCCCAGGGCACCCAGAGAGGAGCCTACCCGGGAGAGATGGCAGGCACGGGGGAGAGGGTGCGGGGGTCCCGGTGCCAGCGGATGGAGGGACGACACCAGAGGGCCCCGAGCTATGCACGGTCAGGACGGAGAGCACATTTGAGCAGAGACTGTGCACAGAACGCAGGAGGGCCCCGGCAGGCGGAAGCCCAGCACTCACACGGGCCTGGGTGCTTCCTGGGCGCTTGGTCAGTGCGCACCTGAGCAACTAGACCAATAGACTGCGAATCAACGGGGGAATAAAGGGGAAGATGAAATTAGGGTACGCGGGCTACTAGGCGCGGTGGTACCCGGTGTGGGTCCCTGGGAAAGAGCCAGCAAGACTGACAGGTGCACCGGGTGAGGCGGAAGGACAATGCCCAGGCCCTCGTGCTCTCCCCCCGCCCTCCTTGCTTTTCCCCCGCAGCCTGGAGCTCCGGCTCCCCTAGCAGCCGGCGGGGCGACAGGCGCGAAGGCCGTCGATCCTAAGGCCGCGCGTGTGGCGAACAGGGAGGCTGCGGGCCTTCCGCCAGACGTGGAAATCGCGCAGGACATCCGGGCGAGTCTTCCAGGAGGCTGCTATGGAGCCGCCACCTCCCCACCCCTGCCGCAGAGACGAGGACACACGGGAGAGCTGCAAGGCTCCCGACGACGGGAGCGGCCGCCCTGTGACCAGCGCCTTGCAGGTTGGCTCTGTGCATCGGGAATCACAGGGAACCTGACCTTAGAGACCAGAACCAGCCTCCTCTCCCCTGCACTTGGCCTTTAACTGCACCCACATTCGATGATTCAGCGACTACCGGGGACCCGGGACCAGACACTGGCACTCCCGGTGCACGCAGGCCTGCTCCCCCGCACGGGCCTCCGAACACGGATTCAAACACGCGATGCTTTAAAATACCTGGCACGCGTGAGGCCTCCATGGCCCGGGTCTGTCGGACGGCGTCCCTGCCCCCAAGGCCACACCAGGTCCCCGCTCCTGAGTCCTCACCTCCACGTGCAGGTCTCAGGTTGTCTGCAAACCTGATCCTGGGACTGAGACCACGTCATGTGCTCAGCTTCCTCCACGCAGCCCTCCTGTGTGGAGTCACCGAACATCCATCCTTTCCTTCTCTGTCCCTCCTTTCAGCCTTCTAGCCTGTCCTTCTCCATCCTTCCCATCCCTCCTCCCACTCCATCCTTTCCTTCTCCATCCCTCCTCCCAGCCTCCCATCCTTCCTCCCACTTCATCCTTTCCTTCTCCATCCCTCCTCCCAGCCTCCCATCCCTCTTCCCACTCCATCCTTTCCTTCTCCATCCCTCCTCCCAGCTTCCCATCCCTCCTCCCACTCCATCCTTTCCTTCTCCATCCCTCCTCCCAGCCTCCCATCCCTCTTCCCACTCCATCCTTTCCTTCTCCATCCCTCCTCCCAGCTTCCCATCCCTCCTCCCACTCCATCCTTTCCTTCTCCATCCCTCCTCCCACCCTCCCATCCTTCCATCCTTCCCACACATCCCTACAAAGTGTCCTCCAAGTGCCATCCACGTGCCGGGACAGCAACACGGCAGGTGCCAACACAGGCAGAGCCCGGGGCTGCCCACGATGACACCTCCCTCACCCCCTTGCCTGCGGGTAACCACTCCAGTGCCCTCCAGCCCTGCAGCCCTAACGATGGGTGATTGGCCCCTGACTAGAACGGTGGATGGGCGAGAATGGACACCACTCAGCAGCTGTGGCTCTGAGCAAATTGCTTCCCTTGCCTACATCCCTCCTCGTCAAACAGAGATAAAAATAGTAAATATACATCGTCCCAGGGGCAGGGAAACACATAAGTGCCTGTGCCGGGGTAGGTACTCAAGCACTGCTACTATCGACATCAACATCATAATCTGTAAAATAAGAACACCAGCAGCCTCCCCTTATTAAGCTCTCCGTGCTCACAAAATTTCAACGGCTGCCCGTTGCTTTAATGCATGAACCCAGACCCTCACAACGGCACATGGACCTTCCGTCCTTCCGTCCTTCCGTCATACCACCGTCGAGCCTTCAGGGCTGCTCACCAAGCATTCCCGGTCCTCCTCCTCCTCATGGCACCTTGCAAGTTCCCAAGGATGTAAGCTCTGTCTTCCCGAATGGGGGTGATTTGAAACAGAACCTTGTCATGCTAAGTGATGACAAACCCACGGTACAAGTGAGAAATCAATCTCCATTACATCCAGCTTCTAGTATTTGGGGTTTCTCGTTATTGCAGCAAACGCTAACCGCATCTGACCAGTACCCTACCCTTCCTCCCTCGGGCCACAGGGCCTTTGCTCAAGCTGGGCCCTCTGCCTGAGAGTCTCTTCCCTCTTTACCGAAATAATTCCTGCAGGTCTCAAAACTCAAGCATTTCTTCTTCAGGGAAGGGTTCCCTATTTATACCATTCTCCCCTGTCAGAGGCTCTCATGTTATCAAGTATCTCTCCTTTACCACTCTTCTCAAAGTGGCAATTTTACCTTTATTTATTTGATGACTTTATGGATTTCCATCTCTTCCACCAGAGTGTCAATTCCATGGGAGCAGCGTCCAGATCTGAATGGCTCATCACCTTGTCCTTAGTGCATCTCACGGGGCCTGGCCCATCGTAGGCCCGAAACACGTGCTTGCTGAATGATGGAAGGAAGGGAGGAAGGAAAGGAGGAAGGAAGGGGGGAGGGGGGAAAGGTGACCGCCTGAGACGAGTGCCCTGTGCTCCTAGGTTCTGAGCTGGCCCCACCCTGCTGGAGTCCTTGGCTGTAACGCGAGTCGCTGATGCAAGAGGAGTCGGGACGCTGATCCCCCTGTGGTCAGACCCCGCGACCTCCGCCTGGCCAGCCAATGCCTGCCGATTCCTCAACTCAGGCCTCCCCGCCTGGTGCCTACCAGGGGCTATGACGGAGTCCCAGCGGCCACGCCTCCCCCACCAGCGTCAGCCTGGGCCGCGAGGGCCTCGGTGTCCCCAGATGCCGCAGCCCGGCATGGACACGCTTCCCCCTGTGTTAACACCATGGTCTACACCTCTCCACAAATCAGATTTACAGAACACAGAGCATTTCAGGAGCCTGGGGACACCTCCGGGGCCTTGCGGTTCAGTGGAGCTCATTATGGAAATCAGCTAAATGCTGAGGAGCGAGGTAAGTGGGAACTGTTTACCAACCCCTTCCGCCAGAGACACACAGGCCTCGCTAATGGGAGCTCCTTTGTGGCCTCCCTCGGTCCTCCACCCTCTTTATCTGCGACTGTGACTGATCTGCAGGGAGAGGGGTGCAGGTGTGCACGACGGCGCTCTCCGCGGGCGCCGGGTGCTTGGTGAAGGGGACAGGGGCAGGCAGAGGGGGGCAGGCCCAGCTCACCCCACCCAACGGAGAAGCCGCTTCCCGCCTCCCAGGCCCTCGACGCTCCGGCCAGCCGACTTTCAGAGGCCGGCAGAGATCACGATGGTGTCCGAACTGCTACCCACTGGGAGCAAACTCCGGTTACAAGGCACTTTCACGTCCGTTGGCGTGTTGGAGCCTCGCAGCGTTTTGCTAGGTAGGTGTCCCGCTAGTACCTGCGTTGACGGGCCGAGGAAACAGGCTCAGGAGCAAGGCGGGTCACTCAGACTGTAATCGGTGATTCTGGTCTGCTCCGTCCCAATACAAGGTACGTTCACGGTGTCACCAAAGCTCTTTAAATGGGCAATACTAGAATTCCACTAATGGGGGTGTGGGGTGTTCTCGCCCGTCTTGAACTTGCACACAGATCTGGGATGTGTTCATCTCTGGGTGTTGGGGATTTTGGGGGTGGGGTGTGCATGGAGAGGGCAAGAAATTCAACATTCATACAACCCTCTCGGGTGGACTGAAATTCCTAAAAGGTTAAAGAACCACAAGGGATTCGGGACCCCCTGAGGGCATGGGCTGCTTACCTGGTGGGCCAAGGAGGTCTGTAGGTTGGACGCCTTTGCCCGTCCAGCCATTTTCCCAAGGAACAAAGGTGTGAGTTGAGTGAGGTTTGGTCTCCAGGCTCCACGTCTTCTCGCTGCTGCCATCTTTCCCCAGTGACGGCCTGTGTGATGCCCCCAGCGCCCCGCCCCGCCCGGTAGCCCAGCCACGGCAGCCGGGCTGCTTCTGCTCTGCTCCCGGCTCTCATCACACATCTCCAGGGATTCGTGGGAGGCAGCCAGACCTCAGAGCACAAGGCATCCCCCCGACCCTGGGAAGGCCGGGGAAGCCAAGGGAGGTGAGATCTATGTGTGCAGGGTCTAGTTTTTGCCCTTAACCATCTGGATATTTTTACATTAATTTTGATTTAACAAATGTTGAATGAAGTATTTATTTATATTTACTGAATTTTGTTGGTGGCCCTTAAATTGTGCTCGTGGGCTGAGTGCCTCGCTTGCCTTACCCTGGTCGACAGTCTGGAGAAGGCCGCATCCTCCTGAGGAGTCCAACCTTGGTCCAGACAGTGATGCCAACTATGCTCATGGGCTCACGTACGTCACCTGGAGGACCTTGGAGAACCCCTGGCTTAATCTTCATAATTTTAAAGCCCAGTGTGTGAATTAAAGAGCAGAGGGGAAGACGGGTACAGGGCTGAATCCTGGCTCCCCTCTGAAGCCTTGAGGGAAGTCACGTCACTTCTCTGAGCTTCCGTTTTCTTTTCTGAAAGACAGAAATTACGATGGCATCCACGGTTGCGCCAGTCGGATGGTATGATTTCCAGACCATGGAAATAAATTATACAGCAATCCAGAGTCTAAACAGGAACCCGGCCTGGATCTGCAGGTCCCCATCGTTCACCTTGAATTTGGACAAGAAGGTGAGCCTGAGGGTGAGTCAGGCCCTTTGTCAGAGACCCAAGGGCTCGTGCTCTGACTTTGCAGATGGGCATCCCCAGGTTTGAATCTTTTTTTTTTTTAAGATTTATTTATTTATTCATGATAGACAGAGAGAGAAAGAGAGAGGCAGAGACACAGGAGGGAGAAGCAGGCTCCATGCCGGGAGCCCGGTGTGGGACTCGATCCTGGGACTCCAGGATCGTGCCCTGGGCCAAAGGCAGGCTCGAAACCGCTGAGCCACCCAGGGATCCCCCCCGGGTTTGAATCTTGACACTCCCACCAACTTGCTATGTAACCTGGGACAAATATTCTGACCTCCCTAAGCTTCGATGTTTGTGTTCACAAGTGAAAATAATAATGCCCCGACCATTAAAATCGCTGTGACGATGACCCGCGTCCAAATCACACGTGCCTGGCAGTATTATTAGTCTGCTCGGGCTGCTGCAGCAGGATGGCACAGGCCAGGTGGTTGGAACGATGGAAATGTGTCGCTCATCATTCTGGAGGCTGGAAGTCGGAGGTCAGGCTGTGGTGAGAGCTCTCTTCCTGGTCGCACACGGCCGCCTTCTCCCTGTGTCTTCACTTAGCAGTGATGCAAGGAGCTCCCCGGTGTGTCTTCTTATGAGGACACTAATCCTGCCGGACCAGGCCCCACTCTCACGACCTCCAATTAACTTTTTTTTTTTTTTGATATTTTATTCATGAGAGACACATAGAGGCAGAGACACAGGCAGAGGGAGAAGCAGGCTCCATGCAGGGAGCCCGATGCGGGACTCGATCTCAGGACCCCAGGATCACGACCTGGGCCAAAGGCAGGTGCTCAACCACTGAGCCACCCAGGCGCCCTCCATTTAACTTTAATTACTTCTTCAGAGGCCTCACCTCCAAATACAGCCACACCAGGGGTCAGGGTGTCAACACCTGAATTTTGGTGAGACACAAACATTCAGTCCCTACCACTGACCTACATGGTTGACCCTTGAACAACACAGGTTTGAACTGTGTATGTTCACTTACACGCGGATTTTTGTTTTTCAATAAATACAGTACAGGGACTGTCCGTGAATCTTCTCTTCCTTATGATTTTCTTAAACAACACTTCCTTTCTCTGGGCACCCGGGTGGCTCAGTCGGTGAAGCGTCTGCCTTCGGCTCAGGTCATGACCCCGGGGTCCTGGGATCGAGGGCCGTGTTGGGCTCCCTGCTAAGCGGTGAGTCTGCTTCTCCCTCTCGCTCTGTGATCTCTCTCACAAATAAATAAATAAATAAATAAAAATAAATAAATAAATATCTTTTAAAAAATAAATAACATTTCCTTTCCTCTAGCTTAACCTATTATGAGAATACGGTACATAATGCAGATACATACAGAATATATGTCAACCGACTATTCATGTTGCCAGTAGGGCTTCCTTCTGGTCAACGGGAAGCTCTTCGTAGCTACCTTTTGGGGGAGTTAAAGGTTATATGTGAATCTTTGACTGTGTAGGGGGGTTGGCATCGCTAGCTCTGGCTTCGTTCAAGGGTCAACTGCGGTTAGTGTGCAACTATTGTGTCCATAGATATGGACATAAAAATAATAAATATTATCAGAAGCGACGAAGCCGAGGTAAGGAGAATCTGTGCCCAGGTGTACACGGCATGTTGGCAGCTGAGCCCAAACTCGAACCCAGGCCCCCGAGCTGAGTCCGGCAGACTTAGGCCTCACAGAGCTCCTCCCCAAGTTATTCACAAGGTTGGCCCAGAGATTGGAAGCGTCGAAGCAGCAGGAAAACCCGAGCCCAATCCTTGAATTTGGTGGCGCCCGGTGGTGCCAAGGGACCTCGACTGCAGGCCTGTCCCTCCTGCCCCTCCTGCTGTCAGAACGAGGCGAAGGCTGGCTGCGCGGACGTGTCCAGGTGCGGGAGGGGGCTACGTGCCTGACCCAAGGCTGGTTATAAAGTGCCTCTTACCAGGGCCTTTGCAGCAGACTCCTGCATTTCCCAGAATAATCTCGCTCATTACGATGCCGGCAGACTTTACAAGCCAGCTCATTTTTCTTCCCTTTGTCTCAAATTCCAATACCCTGCCCTTTTCACGAGATTTCCAAGAGAGTAGTTCACAGCGCCCATTTTGTGGGGAGAGAGGGGGGCGGGAGATGTCCCCAGAGGGTGAGCAGTATCTCAGCCTTAGTTTAAAAAAAGAAAAAAAAAAAAAGATGAAGGAAAGAGCTTTGTCTGCTAAATCTCCCCGTTTTGGAATCAAATGTTATTTAAAATTCAGGACAAATTCTCGGCTCTCTTGCTGACAAATTCCACACGCGCACAGAGCAGAGGCGAGACGGAAATGAGAACAGCGATGTGTGAGGCGCCTAAGTGTTCCTCATTAAATGGTCATTAGTGAGCACCTACTGTGTGCCGGATGCTGCACTAGGTGCCAGGGATCCCGCGGCGAGCCAACGGATCGTGTGTGTCCCCTGGAGCTGCACATCTAGTGAGGAAGACAGAGGTGGCCAAATAACCCCCCACGTTCATGATTCTAAGCTGGAGCAGGTGCCCTGGGTGGGAGGCATGCATTGTCCTGAAAGCGTGTGAGTGGGACTCCATCTAATTGGGGATCAGGGGACACTCCCCAAGGAGGTGACATTAGTTCGGGGACCCAAAAGATGCTGGCGGCTCATCCGGGTGGGGAGGGGTGGGAAGTCCTCCAGGATGAAGGAACAGCATGAGCAAAGGCCCGGGGCCAGAGGGAGGGCCAGTGTTTCGAGACTTGGAAGGACCTCCGTGTTCTTGGATCCTCGGGGAGGATCGCGGGGAGGGGGCGAGCCCCGTGCCTCGGGGGGGGTGAGGTTGTGCAGGGTCTCACCGCCCTGGTGAGGCTCCTGGTCTTTATCTTCAGAACAACAGGGAACTTACCGGGGCTTTAAAAGGAAGAGCAAAAAATAAAATAAAATAAAATAAAATAAAATAAAATAAAATAAAATAAAATAATAATAAAATAAAATAATAATAAAATAAAATAAAATAATAAAATAAAATAAAATAATAAAATAAAATAAAATAATAAAATAAGTAAAATAAAACAATAAAATAAAATAATAAAATAAAATAAAACAATAAAATAAAATAAAATAAAATAAATAAAACAATAAAATAAAATAAAATAATAAAATAAAATAAAATAAAATAAAATAAAATAAAATAAAATAAAATAATAAATAAAATAAAATAATAATAAAATAAAATAATAATAAAATAAAATAAAATAATAAAATAAAATAAAATAATAAAATAAAATAAAATAATAAAATAAAATAAAACAATAAAATAAAATAAAATAAAATAAATAAAACAATAAAATAAAATAAAATAATAAAATAAAATAAAATAAAATAAAATAAAATAAAATAATAAATAAAATAAAATAATAATAAAATAAAATAATAATAAAATAAAATAATAATAAAATAAAATAAAATAATAAAATAAAATAATAAAATAAAATAAAATAATAAAATAAGTAAAATAAAATAATAAAATAAAATAATAAAATAAAATAAAACAATAAAATAAAATAAAATAAAATAAATAAAATAAAACAATAAAATAAAATAAAATAATAAAATAAATAAAATAAAATAAAATAATAAAATAATAAAAATAATAAAATAAAATAAAATAATAAAATAAATAAAATAAAATAAAATAATAAAATAATAAAATAAAATAAAATAAAATAAATAAAATAAAATAAAATAAAAAATAAAAGGAAGATCAAAATGTAAGGTTTGCGGTTTGTAGACATTTCTCTAACCGCTGAGTGGGACATAGATGGGCTCAGAGCCGGGGAGGAAAGAGGGCGTCAGACAAGAAAGGCTGTCAGCGGGAGCCCCCTCGAGGAGGAGTGACAGCGGGGAGAGGCGACAGGTCCTAGGGAATACTCTGGATGAGTTACCAGCACGATTGCAAACACGGGCACAAATTCTTCCCCTTCCTGGAACCAGAGGGTCCCCAGCCCCACGGAGGCGGGGTGCGGCCACGAGAATTTCCTTGGCCTGTGGGCCCAGAGCAGACGCGACACAGCGATGTGAGCAGCGTCTGCACCCTGGGCCTTGCTCTTTCTTGCAGCTCTGAGGACCACGTGCCCGGGGTATAAAGAAGCCGGGGCGAGCCTGCTTGAGGACGGGAGACGTGGGCAGCGCCCGCCCCGGCTCCCCAGGCCAGCGTGTGCTCCGTCCTGGGTCACCCAGTGCCAGCCAACCAGCCAGCTGGGTGCAGAGCTCGGCCGGGCACGCCGAGGCCCGAGGCGCCCAGCCGCCCAGCCCCCCGCAGTATGACCGGCTACATAAATGGGTGTCATTGTGGGGCATTACGTTTCGGAGGCAGTTTGGCTAACTGACGTCTGGATGTTTACGTCTGCTTTCTCTCAACAGATCATAAGGTGAGCGAGGAGTAAGACCTTCGCTGTCTTGTTCGCCACAACCGAATCCCCAGGCAAACGGGAGACATTCGGTGAGTTAGGCATCCAGGAAGGGAAGGACTCGTTGAATAAATGACTGTTATCTCTTTGGTTTCCCCTGGGAAAGAATCTCTGCACCAGCCCCAGGACTTCTCTCCCCTCCCCACTAGCAGCTAAGATGCAGACACTCCGGGGTGGAAATTAAATTCACATCCACCCTTTGCGGAGAGCTGCCATGTGCAAGGTTGGTGTGACGCTGAACGCTTCGGACGAGGGGGGAAAGGCGTATTCTCTGCCTCGAATCTGTTCACTGTCTGGTAGGCCAGACGGACGCAGAGAGAAGCCCTCGCCTCTCTGGCCTGTTGTGCATTTGCTATGCCCCCCGGCACATCACATAGTATTTCCCCCAATTCCCATAAGAAGCCCAGGAGGGAGGCCCTGCTGGTGTCCCCTTTCATTGGATGAGAAAAGTGAGGCAGAGAGAAGTTAAGTGGGCTCCCCGATGTCTGGGCTCCCAGACTCGAACCCAGCTCCAGCAGGTTGCTCCAACTGCGACAGCTGTACAAGAGAGCTGTGCTAAAGAGGGGCTCCTGGTGCCTGGGATGGGCGGGCAGGAGCAGCCATGAGTCAGAAAGGGCTGCACAGGTATGTCGACGCGGGAAGGAAGACTGAGGATCCATCCCCCGTGTGAACAAAAGCAGGAAGGCATCCCGCGCCGAGAGCTGAGCGACCACGGAAGCGCCCGGTCCGCCCCGGGAGCCGTGAGCTGCAAGAGTGGCCAGGAAGAGAGGACACGAGGGGCGACGGGAGGCCAGCCCGGGAAGGGTGATAGAACCACAGGGGCTGCAAGTTGAGGCCAAGCCACCTCCTGGGTTCCCTCCGCGGCCCATCTCCCAGCGAGGCCAGCTCTCGGCCGCTCCTGAGGGCGCAGTGTCACCCCACGTGGAGAGGACCCGGCTTCTGATCTCAGCTTTGATTTTGGGGAAAGGACATCACGTGCTCCCTCTGGGCCGGTTACCCCCTCCATAAACTGAAACTGTGCATTCAGAACCCACTGTGCACGGGATCTATGACACGCTCAGCGCGAGGATCGAACAGGCGGGTGCGTGTGAAGTGCTGACCAGGTGCATCGTGCAAGCGCTCAGGAGACGCTGGCACGACTGTCGCTGGGAGCATTTCAGCCGACTGTCGACTGTCAGAGCAGCACCCAAGGCCCCGGGCGCGCCCTGCTGCATCTAAACCCCAGCTCCGGTACTTTCTTGTGAGTTGCTTCACCAGTCTGGGCCTCGGTTTCCTTGTCAATAAGCTGGGCCACGCAACAGTGTTTACCTCGTTGGGGCCCTTTAAGGATGAAGGGAGGATGCTTATAAAATGTCTAATTCCTAGAACCAGGCCCCTCCCAACACACGCCGGCAAAGTTGAGGCTCGCAGAGGCGATGAACCCTGCTCCGGGTAGCACATCTGATAAATGGGGAAGCCGGAACTCCAAGTTCCCGTCCTCGCTCCTCATTGGTGTTCCAGATGCTTCCGAAGCCACAGCGAGGCCAGCGCTCAGACCGTTACTGCTTCCGACCAAAGTCATCGTAAAACTCCAGAATGAAGGACGACTTCTCCGGAAGAACTTTTAAATCCCCGGAGACGTTGGAATTAATGCGAGCTCCTGATATACAAGCACACCACATTCCCAAGTTGGTTTTACGAGAGGAAGCTCTAAGCGTCTATGATTCGCAGGTGGTAAACGGTAACGACGAGGTAGTAAATTTGTGGGGGAGCGACTGCCTGAGATCTTCTCCGGAATGAGGCAAATACCTAAGGGAGGGTGCGCGGAGGCCAGAGCCCAGGCCTGGGGTGGGGAGCCCTGGGTCCCACCCCAGCTCCATCACCACCCTGCCCTGTGACCCGGGCAGGACATCTAGCCCTCTCTGCATCTCCACGTTCCCGTCGGCACAGACTCATGACTTGGGATCCAAAAACCCTCACTTTTGAGAGTGAAAGGGGCTGCTGTCAAGAATTACACCAGGACCACGGATGTGAAGCGCGTGGGAGGGACGCTGAGACATGAACACCCAACCCACCCGGTGCTGAGATCGGGCGTCCTCTGGAAGGGCCTTTCCCTGCTCTGACGTCTATGACAACGCCTGCTCCGGGGAATGCTCCCACTCAGGCCCTGGAGGCGCTCTGGATGCGGGGACCCCACGGAAGAGCCGTCTCCGTGAAGTGCCGTGGGCCAGGAGAAAGCCGGGCTGATTTGAAGGAAGCAGATTCCTGGGGGAGACGTGAAAGCAGAGAAGAGGAAGGGCAATGGCGGCCGATCCTCGAGTCTCCGCGGTGCCCTCCCGCGCTGATCATGGGGCTAATCCTGCCATTTCTTTTTTATTTATTCATTTATTTATTCTTATTTATTTATTTATTTATTTATTTATTTATTTATTTATAATCCTGCCATTTCTTCCCATCCGTGGGGCCATCCTCACAGGGCTGAGGCTGAGCGCCTGCGCAGAACCGGAACCCCCCACCCTGACCTCTGGCTGTCCCAGTCGGGGGGTCCCGACGTAGCTAGCCTCACCATCTCTGATGCCCGGGGTCTTCCAGACGTTCCTTGGCCCGCTGCTCTCTCAGACATGACTTGGATCCTGATCCTGAGCTACCCAGATTGGCGGTCTACACAGGCCAAGTCGATGCGCTAATGACTCAGCTGTCTGCTTGGCTCCTAGGATCTGGTTTGCAGGGAAATTCCTGGAAAGATCCAAACGTACCTGCCATCTGTTTGACTCGGACGTGCGCTGCCTGCTGAGAGGTCACTGATTCTACCTGGGGGCTCCAATTACCAGGGCAGTCTGGAGCCTGGTCCCCTCAGAAGCACCCCCTTGAGCCTTCCCCTCCTTGATGATGCTGCGAGGAGCCTCTAGGACGTGCACGGACTCGGGGGCGCCAGGAGCTCTCAGCCCCAAATGCTTCATTCATCTCTTGCTAGATCTCTGCTCCGGCGTTTGGTAGAGTTGTTGTTCAATATAGCGGCATTTCTCCCCCACCTCCGAGGGGATGGAAGGCAAGGGAAAATATTCCTGTGAGAAGTGCGGGTTTTCGGTCAAGCGAGCAGAACTCTGGGGGTGAGCTGACGGCAGCCGCCGCCGGGCCAGTGGATGGGGCAGTGAGCTCTGTGTCTGTGGGACGCCGCCTCGGGCACCCGAGCTCCCCGGGCCCCTCTCCGAATCCATTCTTCTGGGCGGTCGGGGTGGCTCAGTGGGACCACAGGCCCTAGGTTGCTTTGCAGCAACTGCAAAGCGCGGCTCACACGCAAGCGGCGAGGATCCTTCAGGATGTGGAGTGTTCCTGTAAAGGCGGCGCGATCACTTGCTCTCCTCGCCCATCCAGGCTGCCCAGGCCCCTCCGAGCCACGCTCTGCATGGGCTGACAGCTTCAGCTTGCATTTCTTGCCAGTAGGGAGCCATCCCACAGCGTAAGCTGGTTCCCTGCGGGTCGGGGGCTGCGGAAAGCTTAAGCCTCAATCTGGAACCCGATGGGCGGGAGGCGGAGTGTGGAGGGTCAAGGTCTTCCTAGGCTAAACGGGCCCAGAGCCCATCCGTGTGTGTTTGTGACACGGAACAACAACGAAACGTTTGGCGGTGGGGCGGGGTTGGCTGTTGGTTCTTCTACCCGCTTTCCTTAGCTGAAGAGGCGGCGACAGCTCACTCTTCTCCTGCCTTCCTTGAAGTAGAATCTGCACCAAATTCATCCCTCCCTGCGGTCAGCAAATACTCGGTTCATACGTGCTTGGTTCACCAGGAGCCATTCTGACCATCAGAACGATTTCCAAATGCACCCAGGCCCCGAAAGGCGCCCCGACTCCTGGTGGGGGTCCACCCTGACTCCATGCCCTGCAAGACAGACCACTCTCATCTTTTTCCCTAAATCTGACAATGATCCACAGAGAGCTCAGAGGAGCTGTCTCCCCCTCCCCGGCGCCTCTCCCCGGCTGCCCAGATGGGTGCCGCAGCTGCCTGCCCCTGCAGCAATCAAGAAGGAAGGCAGTAAATCCTCTCTGCTTGGATGCCGCCCCTGGGTGGGGATGGTCTGTGAAGTTCTCATGAGGGGCGTCAGCTTGCGGAAGTCACCTTCTCCCTGCAGGAGTCGGGAGATTAAGCCCGCTCTCTCCATCCGCCTTCCAACAGCCGCACTTCTCTGCCTCCGTCCCCTCAGGCTGAGCATCCTTGGACGAGTCGCTCTGCCTCTCTGAACCTCCTCGCTAGCTCTCCGGGAGAATAGGGGCGCTAATCCCCGTCCCGGGGGCCGGCTGCCATGAAGGGCTGAGATAACCGTGAGAGGTGCCCAGCTGCACGCCTGGCACATTTTAAAGGCACAATATAAAGTAGCTGCTATTAATTTCTCCATCAGCAGCTGATGAAAGGGTAGATAGGGGATTAGGGACGATAATGTATGTAAAGTACTTTACATCGCGTCTGGCACCTGATGAGCGCTCCAGAAGTGTTGGCTATTATTAGTGGAGCTACGGACGTGTACATCGCAAAAATAATAATAATGCAAAGCGGAGAGGGATTAAACAGAAGACTCCAAGGAGTTTTCGGCTAACTCAGGAGGGAAGGAGACAGCTGCTTCTGGCTGAGCAAGAAGGGTCCGCGTGTCCCCAACTTCCCGGTGGGGGCCGGGGCACGGACGACGGGATGAGCACTGGGTGTCATACTAGATGTTGGCAAATCGAACTCCAATTAAAAATATGTAGAGAGGAAAAAAGGGGGCTGGGACATGACATGGGGAAGCTGTGCATCTAACAACACCCCCAGGATTTGAATCGAGAAGGAAAGCTGGAAAACTCTGGGGTGAATGACATCGGGCCGGGACTTGTCAGCCGGGGGGACTGTGGTAAGCGCCAGCTTTCACGTGACGACCGAGCACTGTGCTCACACTAAGCATCAGTCATTGGAAACGTCCTCGCGAGTCAGCCACGCATCGCCGGGCCCGGTGCGCTTACGGGTAAGAGCATGGAGATTCGGGGCGCCGACGGACTCGCCCAAAGTGCCAGAGCCAGGACTCACCGCCCAGCCCGGGTTCAGCGTCGATGTGCTTTTCAGGCGACGCCCTCCAGACGTTCACGTGTGTCCCGAGGGCACCTCCCTTCGTCTTGGAGAAGCAGCCTGAGCAAAGGCCTGGCGCGGGGGAAGCGGGTGTTCGGGAACTAGCGATACTAGTAGGGCACGGAGGGCGTCATGGGAGAGGTAGGAGGGGGACGCCGGCCTGTGCTGGGGTGCAGAGGAGCTGCTCCTACAGAGATCCCCAAGCGCAGGAGCCACACCAAACAGCAGCTGACCCCCCTCACGTGCACGAGCTCGGTGAGCGTCCCAGGCCCTGGGGGTCCGGCCGTGGCCGCCGTGATGCCCCCGGTGCCCAGGGACCGGGCGCAGGGCCTGCTGGCTGTGCATCCGCAGCACAGCCGTTTCTGAGCCACAAGCAAACGGGGACGGGGCGCCCGGGGAGGGCAGGCTGGCCTTTTGGCAAACGGCCTGGAACTGACCAGAAAACGGGGAGGGCACTCGCCCTCCTGGGCCTGAACCCGTCACGAGGCCACTCCCTCCTGCCAGGGAAGCTGGGAAACGTAGTTTCTAGCTGGGCAGCCATGAGCTCAACCCAAGTTGGCAGGACGGGTGGTTGAGGGAAATTAGTAAAAGGGGAAAAGGGGTGAATGGATAGTGGGGATCTCCGTTGCGGGGCCGTAGAGGGTCAGAACATACCGAAAGCTGTTTCCGAGTGCTTAGTTTTGGGGCAGGAAGCTCCAAGCCTTTTGTCTGTATTAGTGAAGACCTGACTGCCAGGGTGGGGGCTTGCTCGGGGGATACAACCCTTAATTGGTGAAAAGTTGGTACTGAGGGTTTGTGAACAAGAGGGCTGGGGTGGGTGGCACGTGGCTGTGTTGGGATCTAGCCAAGGGGTACACAGCCGCAGAGGCAAGGCGGCAGATCCAGGCCTGGGGGTTTGGGAGGTTCTAGGAGCCCAGCCCTGCAGCTCCTCCTTCCTGGGGCCCTAGGCCAGGAGCACCTCTTTGTCTGGCTATAAAACGGGGTGCTGGGATGGTTGGTTTTGGAAGGATCCTCTGCTCTACAAGCCGACCTGTTATGACCAGAGGCCCCCTGTGAGCCCAGAACTCCAGGGGAGGAGGGAGAAGGAGGAGAGGTGGGGAGAGAGAGCGGGAGAGAGATCCCCATGGGACGACCACAGAACAAGGAAAGTCGACCTAAGTCGACCTTCACAAGACGGGGAGAGGCCCTCCGGGAGCCCAGCCACCAGCAGGAGGGCACGACAGACGACGGAGAGAACCAAGCGCTTCCCCCCGGAGATACCCTTGGACAAGATCTCATGTTACCAAAGAAAGAAGTCAAAGTCTCTGAATGTCTGGATTCCGTAGTAATTTCAGCACGACGCTTATGGCGACCCCGTGAGCACGGCATGTCCGAAAGTCGATGGGGGCCTTTGTCACCGAAAGGAAGGGGAAACTGGTAACTCGGAAAAAGCAAACTTGGAAGTCAAAGCTGTGTGATAGGAGCAAGTGGGGAGAGGCTCAGGAGGCACGGCTGAAGGGGAGCGGGGGCCTGGTCACCAGTGTCACCCATTACCGCCCTCATCTGGCGTCACCTGCCCGCCCCCGCGTGCGCCGCTGATGTCTGGATGTCCAGGACGACAGCTGGCACGGACTCTCCAGGCGGAGTCCAGGCAGGCCACACACCTGCTATTGTCCAGAAATGAGACGTCGGGGATGATGCTCAGGAGGACCAAGGCGGCTGGGGAAGGCGCCCCCGGATGAGCGACTCAAACCCATCAAGCTGAGAGAGAGCAAAAAGCTGGAGGCCCGGGCCGCGCTGGCGGCCGACTGGCAGGTGCTCCACCCTTCGGGGCTCCAGGCTCGTTCAGGCCACACGGCGACCTGCAACGCCCACGTGCTGGTTCACAGAGAAGCCAACGGGGCCACGGGAGAGGGAGGTTACTATGCTCTGGTCACAGAGTGGCAGCCGGGACCCCACCCCAAGGAGCCCGCCTCTGAGGTCCTGTTTGTCCGTCACCAGGCATGCCACGGGGGGAGCACACGGGGTGGTGGGGAGTGCCTCCCGGGGCAGGGGGGCTAAGCCCCAAGGGGGCCTCCGTGCCGCGTACAGTGCCCGGGGTCTCCCCAAAGTCACCAATCACAGGGGTGGAGAGTGGGGACGCGGTCTATCGAGGAAGGGGGGTCAGAGATGGAGGAGGTGGGCGGAAGAGGCAGGAAGTGTGTGAGCCAGCAGGAACGGAGGGGGACGCACTAGCGGGTGTCGGCGGCCACGCTGTGGGCTGTGCTCCTGGCACGGGACTCGGCCGGGCGCCCGGGGAGGGCAGACACGCGCTTGCTGAGCCCACAGGTCGGAGGGGGACTCGGGGAGCCTGTGCTGAGACCCCCTCCCCGGTGCTGTAGACCCTGCGGCTCAAGGAACCGCGCTCAGAACGATGCACCAAAGATAAGGGAAGCAGCTATTTGGGGGTCTCCTGGACGCCATCCCAGTGTGCGTGTTGGGGGGTCTCCACACAACAACCGGCAATCCCATCCGCCGGGGCTGACACAACCTGACACAAGCAAGGACGCTCCGCACCCCAGCTGGGGTCCTGCCGTCTACCCGGGTCAGCGTCGGATCCCAGGGTCCGGCGCTCAGTCCTACAAGGTGGCCCCTCAGCGCCCGGAGGTCAGGGGTGGGGTCGCAAGCCCCAGTGGGTCCTTGGGGAGCCAAGCCCCAACCTTAGGGGTGGCAGCAGCCACCTCAGCAACGTGAGCAAGGACACCTGGGTCACCCCGGCGAGGACGGAGGCCAAGGACACACTTCCTGTTATAAACCAGGACGTCACAAGCGGGGGGAGCAGAACCGGGTTCCCTTAATTGTATCACACAACACACACGACAGTAGCAGTAAGCCTGGGGCCCTGTGCGCCAGGCCCTCGGCCGCCTCCGCCCGCGGGGTCCTGAACCAGAAGATTCCTTACTCCCGTCCCACAGGAGGTGACACCGAGGCTTCAGACACGTTGGTCCCCCCACCAGGGAGCCCTGGAGCCCCAGAGTGCAGGCCCCGTCCCGCCTCCCTGCCCGGTGCCAGGCCCTGACCCAGCCCCAGTGCGGGCTGCAGGGTGCTGGGGTTTCTAGTCTGCGCCCCCTGTGCTGGTGCCCGTCCCCTCGCTGCACCCCCTCCCCCAGACAGCAGCCTCCCCCCTGCCTTACCTGGGGGAGCATCTTCCCTCCTACTTGGTGAACCAGAAACGGGGCGAGCAGGGGCCGCATCAGAGGGCACCTGACTGTGAGCCCCCGACGGTCCCTTCCTCTGCACCTGCAGTGCTCAGGTGCACGGAAACGGGGCCAAAGTCTCCCTCCTCCCTCTCCTTCTCTCCCTCCCTTTACCCTTCTCCCTCCCTCTCTCTCTCTCTCTCTCTCTCTCTCTCTCTCTCTCACACACACAAACACATGCATGCACCATCTCTCCTTCCATCACTGCATCAGCCGCTGGAGCGCCCTGACCGTAACTGTCTGCTGTAGGCCTGTGTCCCCAGGAGCCACCGACAGTGTCAGCACGTGCTCCCGTGCAGCCCCCGGAGCCCCCGACCTGTCCCAGGGCATCCCTGCCTTTCCCCAAGGAGTGAGGAGCCGCGAGGAGGGGAGGTGACAGACGGGACCCCCACCCCACCCCCCGCAGGAGCTGCACCAGCCCCAGCAGGAGGACACGAAGCGCAGGAGTGGGAGGTCGTGGGCAATGCTGCTGTGTTGAGGGCCAGGTCTGGATGTAAACAAAAGAGATTTCCAGAAGGTACAGAGGAAAATCCACGGGCGCTCCTGAAATGGGTTATCCTCTCGCAACAGGTAAGGGCCTCTTGGGACCTCCTGACGCCAAGACAGGACAAAGGTGGCCTGATGACAGCACCCCTCGGGCCAGGTGTTTGCTTTTCGCACTCACTCACCAGCACTGCCACCTGTTGCTCAGGGACCGCCACCAGCTCTGTTTGCAAGGAAGGAGACCGGGGCCCAGAGAGGTGGAGCGGTGGGCCTCAAGGTCACACAGCCAGGGGACGGACGGAAGGACTGGGACAACGGCCGGGCTCCTCCCCTCAGGACGCCCTGCTGCTCCCGGAGGCCAGCGGAGCCCACGCAGCAGGAGGGCTGCACCCTGACCTGGGGGAAGGCGGGCGCCGGGGCCCTGGTCCTCCTGCCTCCCCAACTCCCGTCCCAGGAGGCTACGGGACCTTCTGCGCTGCTCTCCCGCCACGGCCACCACCCCGGCCACCGGGCAGTTTCCCATCTGGAAGGTGACTGCAGCCCAAAGTCTCGGGGGCCCAGGGCAGGTGGCGGGGGCGGGTGTGTATCTGATACAAACCAGACTGGCTTCTGCTGTCCAAAAACTCAAGAGACGGAAGGACGACGAAGTAGAGCAGCAGCGCGGGCCGTGCGCTCCGTCCTTGAGGACACTTGGTGCTCAGGCTCCTCCTCACCTTAGCCTCCGGGGAGCGGGGCCGGGGGCATCTCGGGGCCAGTTACCTGCTTCCTCCTCGGTGACCGATGAGGAGTTTTGAGGAGCTTATTGACCACCGTGAGGTCTTTTGTGCGTTTAACTCTTTTGCCTTTTCAAGTCTTTGCCAGTTTTTAATTGGTTTCCTCTTGTTGATTAATCGCAGGTGATGCATCCTGATTACGGACCCTTTGTCACATGCAAGTTTTGCAAACAGCGACTCCCCGACTCCCTGTCTCTGACTTCCCCGCATTCCCTTATCAGCGTCTCCCAACAAAAAATGTGCTTCATTTTAGTGACAGTCCATTCATCATTCTTTTCTTTCGTGGGTAGTGAGGTTTATGCCCCGTTTAAGAATCCCTCACCGACCCCGAAGTCATGCGGATGCTCTCCCGTGTTTTCCTGTAGACGCTCTGTTGGCTTTCCTTTCTCGTGGAGGCCTATAACCTGCCTCGAATTAGCCACTTCTGTATACGTTGGCATAGAAAAGCCAAAGCTCTCATTTTTGCCCACAGGGGTATCCAGCCCACCGAGCAAAAGCCATGTCTGTCTCACGGAGCGGCAGCTAGGTCCTCGCAGGAAGCCGGGTGACCAGTAGGTGCCTCACATCGGGTGACCAAATGCTAGTTTCTGGGCTGTAGTATTATAGTATTTTAAACCAATCAAAACAAATAAATACAGAGAATCTTAATGACACTGAGCTAGAGGTTGGAAAGCCAGGATTTTAATTTTGACATGGACGTGCTGTGCAACTTTGAGGAAGGACTCCGTCTCCCTCATCCTTTGGATTGTCTTTTTTTTTTTTTTTAAGAGAGAGAAGGTGAGTGTGGGGTTGGAGGTGGGGAGCAGAGAGAGAGAATCCCAAGCAGGCTCCATCCTAGCGGGGAGCCCAATGTGCCTCTCCATCTCAGGACCCTGAGGTCATCACCTGAGCCAAGATCAAGAGTGGGATGTGGAACCCAGAACGCCCCCCCCCAGGTGCCCCGAACATCCATTCTGTGGGAGTCAAATGACATTAGCCCTCGCGGTCCGGGCTCGAAGGCTCTGTGCATCGGTCGGGCTCCAGCTGCTGCCCACCTGACCTCAAGTGGAGCTCCGAGTGGCCGCAAAGGAAGCCGCCGTGAGTCCAGGGAGCGGAAGGACTGCAGCAGAGGGTGAGCGGAGGTGTGCTGGCAGGTGCTGGGGTCCTCCTGCCCTCCAAGGGGTCAGTGCAGGGGGGTGGACAGCCTGGAGCATCGCTCACCTAGTGTCCTATGTTCCTGGGGTGGATCAGGGGGGCGGCAGTGCGTCCCCAGGGCGGTGTCCTCCCAGGCTGGCCCCCGCATGCCCTCCTCACCTGCACTCTGCAGGTGTTCTCCTCCCTGGGACCCGCACCGGGTAGCTCTGGACGCTCCTTCCGCCACCACGTCTCTCCCTCCTTCCCTCTCCCTATCTCCCTATCTCCCCATCTCTGACCTTACCCTGCTTCACTCCTAAGGACACGTGCGATGACATGGAGTAGCTGACAATCTGGGACTTACCCACCGGCTCAAGGTCCTTAACGTAAACACATCTGCAGAATTAATGATGCGCTTTGGGGACGAGGGCTCGGACACCCCGGGGACCATCCTTCTGGCCACTGTGCCAGCAGGTGGGCCGCGAGCCTGCTCTCTGCTGAACAGGTACATTCATGGTTAGTTAGACCGTAAATATTTGTTGAATTAAATTAGTCTTCATTTTCCAAGTGCTGCGAACCTCCAACCGGCTAATAAATCAAGAATTCCTGAGTGAGGAAAGAGCCGGGGGTGGATCTCTAGGAAGAGATCGGGTGCCCGGGAGCAGAGCCCGGAGTCCGGCTCTGGCGGGGCCCAGGCCTCTGGCGGCTGCGTGACCTTAGGTGAGCCCCCGACCGCCCTGATCCCTGATGCAAGCCCCCGCGCTCGCCCTGCGGATCTGGAAAGGCCAACTGGGGGAGCCGCCTCCTGCGTCTGCAGGTACAGGTAGGGCCGGCCGGGGGGGGAGTAGGAGGTGCAGGTCAGGGAGGAGGAGGTGCAGGTCAGGGAGGAGGAGGTGCAGGTCAGGGAGTCAGGGAGTGTGCCCCGCGCTGTGAGCTCGCAGGGCCCGGGCCAGGGCCGCACAGGCCCCGCTCCAGCACCGGCCCAGCCGCCCCTCTGCGCTCCGGCTCCAGCACCACCGGCCCAGCACCCTCCATCGCGGGCGCCCCCTGTACTTCCTTCCTCGGGCAGCGGGCGGGGCACGGACACCAGAAGGAGCCCAGGAGAAAAGGCTGGAACCTCCCTTTCCAAGCCTCCCAGCCCCAGCCCCAGGTCCAGCCCCCGGTCCAGCCCCAGCCTGCACACCTGAGCCACCCCTAGGCCCCGCCCCCGTCCCCGGCCCCGCCCCGCCCACATGACCCGGCCCCTCCCCCAGCCCCGCCCCCGGCCCCGCCCCCAACCACAGCCCGGCCCCGCCCACAGCCCCGCCCCCGCCTCCAACCACAGCCCCGCCCACAGCCCCGCCCCCCGGCCCCGGGCCTGCCCCCAATCACGGCCCCGCCCACATGCCCCGCCCCCCGGCCCTGGGCCTGCCCCAATCACAGCCCTGCCCACATGCCCTGGCCCCGCCCACAGCCCCGCCCCCGGCCCCGGGCCTGCCCCAATCACAGCCCCGCCCACATGCCCCGGCCCCGCCCACAGCCCGCCCCCCGCCCCCGGGCCCGCCCCCAACCACAGCTCCGCCCACAAGCCCCAGGCCCTGGCCCCGCCCCAGCCCCGCCCCCCAACCCCTAGGGCCCTCCCGCCCCTAGGACCCTCCAACCCCCCTTGAACCCCAGCTTCAGCCCCGCCCCCGCCCCAACCGCAGCCCCGCCCACAGGCCCAGCCCCGCCCCAGCCCCGCCGCAGCCCCCCAGGCCCCGGCCCCCCAGCCCCAGCCCCGACCCCAAAGGCGCTGACCTCGGGAGGCAGCTCCCAGCCCAGCCGGGCTCAGCCTGGCCAAGGCTGGAAGGGGACCCAGAGCCCCCGGGCCTCATTTCCGAAGGGTGTTATTTCACCCCTGCTTCCCAGATAATGTAACTGAGTCACTCAATTGAGCATAAAATAGAAATTTGGCTTCTTATCTGCCTCAGACCTGACTTTACTATTTTCTTTCTGCAAAATACATTTTTCACTATCTTATCTTCTAATAAACAATCCTGGCTCGGCAGCCCGTGGCAATGGCGCTGAATGCATTTAAGAGACATATTTTTCCTCTCTCACTCCCTGCTTAAAGTCTTCTGTTTAAAAGCCTGTGATTTTTTTCCCTTTCCTTTTGAAAAAAAAAAAAATATATATATATATATATACATATATCCCATTTGTATGCCGTCTTCCTTTAAAGAACATACATATTTTTCATGAGTCGTCCTGATAGATCCCCCCTTATTCTCTCTTTCGCTCACTTGGTCAGAATTAAAAGCACTGATTGCACCGCAATGGTCGGTGAATCCAGTGGCTTCTGGGCCCGGGTGGGGAGGCCGGGCAGTGCCTCGGGTGGTCAGACCCCGACGCCGGGACCGCGTGGTGGGCAGGACACCGCTGCCGACCCGGGCCACGGATGTTTAACGCCTCCTCCCCAGCGCAGGCTGGCGTCAGGCCCCGGGACAGTGAAGCTTAAGCCACAGAGGCAAGAAGGGGGACCTGAACCCGCATTTACGGGCGCCTTCCTCCAAACAACCTTCCGAGAGAACAGGGGGAGGCAGCAGCCCCAGGCTCCAGAGGACGGCAACTGGGGTTCAGAGCGTCCCGCACACCAGGACGAGGGGTTCAGGGCAGCTCTCCAGACTCCACTGGGGAACGAGAACCTCACACACACGCTCACACACGCATTTCACGGCCCGTGTTCATGGTGCTCAGGCCACTGCGTCATTCCGAGTGTGAACTGCACAAGCAATGGGGTGGACAGTCACCCCGCGGCGGGCCCCTCTCCGCTCGGCCGAGTCCCACTATTTTGTGGCGGAAAACAGGAGACACGCCGGATGCTTACAGTGTACGCTGGCCCCGCGCGGCGCCCTCCACCGTTGCAGCTCACACTCAGGACACACGGCCACTCCCAGGGCCCCTCGCGCACACCCTCGGGCCCCAGCGCACTGCTCCGAGCTGCCAGGGTGCCCGGAGCACGTGCTCCTGCCCATCCTCCGCCTGCCACCTCAGAAGACGCCTCCTGGGAGCGGCCTCCTGGACCGGGCACCCTGGCGTGGCTCATATTGCAGCCCCGGCCCCAGGCTGAGGGGCTCTTTCACGTGGCATGTGACACACACACACACACACACACACACACACACACACCACCACCACCATGGCCTAGCACACTGCCCGGTGCCCACTGGGTGCTGGGCCTGTCTGTGTTGAACAATGAGTGAGTGCGACTGTCACAGCTACCCTGGGGACAGGTGTTTTTATCCTCATTTTCCAATGATGAAGTCAGTCCCCAGGTTAGCACTTCCTCCGTACTGGGGTGGGCCTGGCGGGAGCCCAAGAGCCCCAGTGCTCGCCAGACCCGTCGTAGTGGGCACGACGCTCACCCCGTGTTACGGGCGCGGGCCCCGAGGGACAGCAGGCCCGCGGCCTCCCGGCTGGAGCCCCTGCTCTCTCTAGCCAGCCACAGGGCCTCGCGTCTGAGCCGCCAATGGTGAGAAAGAAGCACCGTGGACAAAAAAGTAAGAAAAATAACTACACTCAGGGATCCCTGGGGGGCTCAGGGCTTTAGCGCCGCCTTCAACCCAGGGCGTGATCCTGGAGACCCTGGATCGAGTCCCGCGTCGGGCTCCCCGCATGGAGCCTGCTGCTCCCTCCGCCTGTGTCTCTGCCTCTCTCTGTGTCTCTCATGAATAAATAAATAACATCTTTAAAAAAAAACAAAAAAAAAAACAACCATGCACACTTATCCCAGGTCACTGCCACAGTGGAAAACGATGTGATAAGCGTTTGCAGTCCCCTCCAATATTTTGCAATCTCAGGTCAAAGACGTCCACGCAGAAGGACGACGCACACTCCCCACCCCGGCCGGGACCCTGGGGACAGCCCCGGGGAGAGGGCTCTTCTGGAGCGAGACGGTCCGTGTGTACTTTGCTCTTCCCGGGGTGCCTGCCGCAGGCTCAGCTGCCCTCTGTCCAGGCCGAGGCCTTCGCCGGCCCGGTCTGAGGACCCCATTTCTCACTCGCAGCCTGGAGATCAGGATGAGGTCAGTAGGTCCTTCTGTTCCCGCGGGAAGCCGGCGAAGATTAATCTGTGGACACAGAGACGGCACCCGGCGGTGAGGAGATTTATGACCGAGAGAAATCCAGGCCAAGGTCCCTGGGTTTTGTTTCCCTCTATCTGTCTTCTGACTACCACAGAGCCTTGTGGTTGGAAGAAACTTCCAGAGGTCCTGCGACCCACCCCAGCCCCTAAAGGCCTTTGGGCAAAAGAAGGGATGACCACCGTGTGCCCACAGAGCTCGGGCTGTCTGCACCCGGGGGAGGCCAAGCACTGAACCCGGCCTTGAGGTCCCCCAGTGTGGCCCGGGCTGCCCCACCTCCTGACCCCTTGGGACCCCACGCAAACTGCGCCGCAGCCCGAGGGGCCAGCCCCCTGGTCGGCCGGTCCAGCCACTAGCCCCGGCTGCGGGAACCCCCACCTGGAGACTTGACTTTCCTCCTGCTTTCGAGCAACACCAAGTTTATAAGCCTCCGTGTAAGTCCCCCCAGGCCCTCCATGCCACCCCGGGTCTTCATCACGTGTGTTCATGGCAGCGCGGGGGTTCTCGCCCTTCATCTGCTAGAGGGCCACGACCTCCTCACTTCCCGGCCTCAGGGCCCAGTCACGACACGGTCTACGTCTCAGGCACGAGAGGCCCCTTGCAGCGTGGGCCTGTGTCCCCCACAGGCCTCCCCGCCCAGCAAGCCGCTCTCTGCCCGGGCACGACGCCGGGCCCCGCTAACACAGCTCCCCCCTTCTCCTCGGCCTCGTGACCTCCTGATGCAAACCCCGCACGTCGGTCACGGGCCAGGTGCAATGCTCCCACGAGCCTCATTCGCGGCCCTCGCTTGACCCTTACCGCAAGCCAGGAGACGGCCAGTGTTCTTGGGGGCTATGGCCGTCACCCCCAGGCCCCGAGTTCACGCCCGGCCACGTATTCCTCTGCCCGGTCCCTCCGCGGTTACTGAGCTCCTACGGATGCTGCTCGGGGCCTCTACTGGGAGCGGAGGGGGGTGTGGCTGGATTCACCCACCCAGTCCCTGCTCCCGTCTGCCAACGCGCCAGACTCCCCGCAGCCCAGCGCCCCGCACACACCGCCGCGAACGCAGTGGGGGTTAACAGGAGGAGCAAAGTGCCTTGGCACAGCTTGTCCAGGCCGGGAGGCCCGAAGGACTCCGGGAGGGCCGGCTCCAGAGAACGCAATGACAAGCGCTGAATTCAGGCAGCGAGGACTGGCAAGCGACTCACCTGAGATGACAAAACTCACCGTTGGAGGCCCGAGGATTCCATCCCGCGTCTGTGCCAACGCAGGTCCAGGCACAGCACCCCGCGTCTGAGGAGACACCCCAGAATTCCTACTCCAGGCCAAAGCCGCCAGGCCCATGTTTATGCTCCCGGGGAACCGCGGCCTCCGTCAGTCCCCGGGTGGTCATGTGATGCAAGGGGGACATGACGCCTCCTCAAGAGCTACAGGCACCAGAACGCAGTGCCCCGGCCTCTTGGTCAAGATGCGCCCACGGCCATGACAGCCTCAGAGTAAGGGCGACTTCACTGGAGTGGGGAAGAGCGTCTTGGCAGGACTGGCTCCGCTCACAGAATCGTCCACAGACTTGGACGCTTTTCATCTAGTGGCTTGTCCGTCTCCTAGGGCTGCGGAATTTTCAGGTGGATCCTCTTCGTCTGGTTGGTTGATGAACATGAAGAAAGCATGGGGGACGGGGTGGAGGGAAGGGAAAAGGAGAGGACCAGAGGGAAAGGGAGGGGTGGGGAAGGGAGGACAGGGGGAAGCACGGGAGACCATCCAAGGTGGTAAGGGCCTAGGGTGAACGTCACTGCAGGCCACATTCTGTGGGCTACGAACAATCTCATGAACAACCCCAGTTCCATAGGGTGGAGCCAGGACCCAAACCCGCGTATCCAGAGCTGACCCGGGGGCAGCTCACACAACACACGGTGCCTGGCCTCTCCCCTCAGCCGCCCCAACCCCTGCTTTACCATCTATGCCATGCAAGTGGCCCAGCCACTGTTCCAGCCTCAGTCACCCTGGGAAGAATGCCTTGATGTTGCCAGATGCTCAAGACTTGGCACAAGGGATCAGGACACCCAGATGTGGTGTCCAGATGTCTTTGCTCTAAATTCTTAGAGGCAGAGGGGCTCCTGGGGGGCTCAACCGTCTGCCTTTGGCTCAGGGAGTGATCCCCGGGTCCCGGGATCGAGTCCCACATCGGGCTCCCCGCAAGGAGCCTACGTCTCCCTCTGCCTGGGTCTCTGCCTCTCTCTGTGTGTTTCTCATGAATGAATGAATAAAACCTTTAAAAAAATAAAAAATAAATAAATTTATAGAGGCGGCAGAGAATGTCATGGTTTTATACCAACCTTGTCATTTCACCAACCACGAAGCTGAAGTCCAGGCGAAACCAGGGAGCAGCCCAAGGCCATGCGTCTACAAAATGGCCATGCTGGGTAGTAGAACCAGGCCATCAAGCTCAGCACTGGAGCTCACCTGTCAGGATGCTCATTAGCCACGATAAATTTCTGAGCCAAACAGATCAAAGAGAAGGCTTTCGGGAGAAAGGAACACTCAAAGAACCCATGAAATAATTCTACGTGGACTGCTCCATCAGTCCAGGGGCTCTCAACGCTCCCGCCTCGCCTCTCGTAGCACACTCAGAACGGGGCACGCTCTAGAGACCGCTACGATCCTGAAGATCATTCCCATCCAAGAAAGCAGCTGGAATGCAGTGAGGGTGAGGTGAGAGCGATAACCTCGGGCCCATTCAATATTTTTAAGGGAAAAAACTTTTGAACCTTTTCTCTTTATTTTTTTCCCCCCTGCAACACATTAGCTCACCCGCTCACCCTGATCTGAGCGGGAGCCGTATCCTGTCCTGCATCTCTGCTGTATGAAGCCCCATCAAGCCCTTCCTCAGGAAGGGTAGGCTCGTGCCCCTCTCCCGGGCTCCAGCTCCACTTGGCAGGGGCTCCCAGGCCTGCCTTAGACTTGAGATCTTAGGGAGATAATGGAGAGAGAAGCACACGCTGACAGCTCTCCCTGCATCTTCAGTAATCCCGGTAATGTTCCCCGCTGCTCCTGTAAACAAACTGCCTGTCTCAGCCTCGGCGACTCCAGGTGCTCTGGCAGGGGCCCAGCAGGCCTACTGCATAAAACCCGCTCCCTGCACCTGAGCGGCTTGCCAGCCAAAGGCAGCTCCTTAAAGAAGAGCTCTCTAGAGCCCGAAGGTGCCCCATGGACCTTGCTGCCCTAAGACATGCGGCCGAGCCGTAATTATCCAGAGGCTGCCCCGTGCTGTGTCTGTGCTAAATAAAAAGACACACATGATTCCACTCTTCATGGGGCATCCAGTCCCACGGGGGAGGCAGGCCACTGCCATGCAGGGGGTTGAGAGGAAGGAGGGGGGGTCACGACACCATGGGGCTGGTACTGGGGGTGCCCTCCTCACTCTTGAAAAAGAAGGTGCTTTTCTGCAGACTGGCCCTTGCATTTCCAAGCTCCTGCCAGGAGCCCGCTGTGGAACTGAGCACTGGAAACACCCCAAACACTAAGGTCAGGTCACCTGATACCTCTTTCTGTTTTCTTCCCACTAATGATGCTCCCTCCTGTATCAGTCGGCTATGGCTGCCACTGCAAAAGGCCAGCCACTGGTTGGCTTTCGCAACAGAGCCTTACTTTCCCACATTTCTGAAGACTAGAAGTTCAAGATGAAGGTGTCTGCGTATCTGGTGTCTCCTGAGGCCCCCCTCCTGGGCTTGTAGACTCCTGGGCTGCCTTCTCCGTGTGTCTTCAGGTGGCCTTTTCTCTGCGTGTGAACATCCCCAGTGTGTCTGCCTCTCCTTATAAGGACACCAGTCAGATAGGATTAGGGCCCCACCCTAATGGCCTCATGGGGACTTAATCACCTCCTCAAAAGCCCTAGCTCCAAATATAGCCATTTGGGGGGTTAGGGCTTCAATACATGAATTTGAGGGGTGGTCAGAGACACAGGTTGGTCTGTAACAGCTTCCGTGTATACAGTATATTACATTTTGAAAGTTACAAAGCATTTTAACTACTTTCAAGGGCATGGTCTTTGGGGACAGGCAAAACTGTGTGACTTTCAGACCTGCCACTTACCTGCCCCCTTGACTTTGGACAAGCGACCTTGGGGAACCTCAGTGTTATGCACCTTTAAAGTGAGATACTAATGTGCACGCTACATGTGTCTTAGACTTTATTAGGATTAGATGTTGGGTTCTGGAGAGTGCTCAATGAATGGCACGGGTGCTGCTGGGAGCGTTTGTTGACGGCGAGAACGGTGGTTTGGAGGGAGACCAGCCTAGGCTTAGCTCCGATGGGAAGAGCCAGCACTCATGCTCATGCAGCACAAATATGCCAGGCCCGGTTCTATGTGGATTTGACCATTTAATTCAACAGCCCTGGGGAGTAGGAACTATGATTCCCATTTGACAAATGTGGAAAGTGAAGCACAAGGTTAAGCAAATGTCCTCAAGGTCACACATAGGGCGTAAGTGGAGGATCTGGAATTGGAACCCAGGCAGCCTGGCTCCCACGTCTCATTATAACTAACTCACTGAGGACTTTACGCACTGTACGAGCCTCCTAAAGCAAAGCGGCACTATCACGGCCTAGGGTCGATACAAAGAATTAACTCCTAGATGGTGAGATGCTCAAAAAAGATATGCCTTCCCCTTTTGCTTGAATATCACTGTTTTTATGAATCTTTACCAGAGAAATAGTAATGACAACATTTTTGAGACAGGGCCGCCACTCTAAGAAATGAGTCATCTGAAAATGAGCTGATGAAACCCTCGCACCGCCCCCTCCAAGTACAGAACATAGCTTGAGTCCATTCTCGAAAACCTCGAATGTTGATTAAAATACTTTTATAAAGTAGAAAAAAAAATAAGGCTAATATTAAAAAATCCTGTTTTATTAATCCCCAAAGGGAGGATTTTATTAATTCCTTTAGAATCCAATAAAAGTGTGTTTTTTAATCAACTTTGTTTTCCAACTCCTGTCCAAGTGTCAAATCGCAGCAAAGTAGCTCACATTTCTTGAGACGCTTCCAAGTGCAGGGGTTGGGTCAGGAGCATGGGGGGCTGCTAAGGACCCAGGCCTCTTAGACGGCCCAGCTGGACAGGACACACATGTGAAATGTTAAGTACTATCAACAGGATATGAACAAGTGGCACCGTGGGGATGATCTTTGTCTGTTTTGTTCTCAATCAAACAGGAAATAATTGTTCCAGAACAGTGCCTGGCAAATAATAGGCGCTCAACACATACGTGTTAAATAAGGCAAGAAAGTAATTATGGAGACATGGTAGGAAATTTGGATTTAACTCAAAAAAAAAAAAACCAATATATCTAATAATTTTAGGTGGAAAGTGACATGGTCTGACCTGTTGTGTTTTGTAAACCACCTTCATTTACTGGTGGAAGAAGGGATACAGGTGTGAAGATGGGAAGGAAGCAAGATTCCCATCTAGGAGGCCACTACATCGTGGGGATGATGACCGCCTGGACTTGGGGTTGGATGGAGAGGGGAAAGCGCAGGCTGCAGGGAATGGTTGGGACCCAGAGTTCACAGGACATGCCCGTGGAGTAGACATGAGAGATGAAGGAAATAAGGAAATCAATATGACCTCTTGGCCTTTGGCCTGCGCACCTGGTAATGATGACATTTACTGAGATGAGAGTAGCACGAGGAGGATTAGGTTCGGGGCTCAGGGAGGGCAGAAATCAAGAATCTGCATTGGACGTGCTAAGGTGAGGTGTCTGCTAGACATCCGAGTAGAGATCCCAGACAACGGTGGGACGGATAAATCAGGAGCTCAGAATGACGAGAGGGATGGCGGTGGTGATGCTGGGTGGCCTCCCAGAAGCCTTTGCACCAAGGGCAAGACCTGTTTTTCGACCACATTATATCCACGCCTCCGTGAAACTAAAATCACAGGATGCTCAGAAATAGGCGGAAACTGAGGACGTAAATCCACAAACAACTGAGGATCAGTGCTCGTGTTTCCTGAAGAAAAGCCAAGACTTCCAGATGGATCCCCACCTCCTTCAAGAGGCTCCTCCAGTCTCTCCAGTCGTGTCCCACACCCAGCAAGTCCTAGGTGAGAGTCGCTGGTGCCCGCACATAGTTAAAGTCCACCCCACAAACGGCGGGTTTAATCAGATGCATGGCTTCATCGCTTGGGCTTAATGAGGTAAACCAGACCTCCGGTAATATCGCCTGTATAATTGACATGGTTCTCTGGGAAACATTACGCTTTATAATGAAAATACTGTATATAATTAGAATCTAATAGGAAGAAAATAGTAATTAGCCAGAATTAACTGAACAGACGCAATCAGGCAAATAAAGGTTATCCTCAGGAGAGGACCCTTCAGAGTTCAAATGCACGTCCTGTAATTGTGGAGAAGCCCCAGTAATTAAGGGTAATTTTTTTTTTCCCCTGCATCGTGGTGGAAGAGTTGTGGGGTATTTTTTTGTTGTTGTTGTTTCTGGGGTTTCGCTTTGTGTTTTTGTTTTTGCTGAGAGCCAGATTGAGCCTGGCCAAGAGCGAACAGGGATCTAGAAGGTCATATACACAGATCCGCGGGAGGAGGGGAAGGGCAAGTGACAGGCAGGGGGACCCAGAGCCTGAAATTCCAGCTTGAAATTCCAGGTCCAGCTCTGCCATTAACCAGCTGTGTGACCTTGAGTACGTCGTTCCCCTCTCTGGTAATATCGATAGCAATGGTGGCCACCCCGCACCGCGTGCCCGCGTACTACGAGCTGAGCTAAGCACTTTTCATAAATCATTGAAAATAACGTTTGTGTTCCCAACTTCTGGATCCACATCCTCCCTTTCTCATTTTCTTTTTATTGAAGTGCAATTGACATCACTGTTCTTTTAGTTTCAGGTGTACAACTTGGTGACTCAACGACTCTATACATTCAAGTGTGCTCACGACGGTAAGTGCAGTCACCATCTGTCACCATACGACGCTGTGACAATATTATTGACTATATTCCCCGCGCTGCATTTTTTTCTAACCCCGTGACTTATTTATTGTCTAAGTGGAAGTTCGTACCTCTGAATCGCTTGCACCAATGGTGCCCATCTGCCCAGGCCCCTCCCTTCTGGCAAAGACCAGTTTATTCTCTGAATTTATGATCCTGTTTCCGTTGTTTGTTCGTGTTTTTTTTTTTTTTTTCCTTTTTTGAGGTTATTTCACTGCATGGGCTACTAGAGAGCAAGTGGATGCTCAGAATCTGTGCCACACACGTGCTCGCTGGAGGACACAGGGCCAGTCACTGACCTGACGGAGGGTGAGAGCAGCGATAGCTGGAGGTGAGTCAGCCCTGAGCAGAGCCGGGGGGGCTGCTGGGCAGGCCGCTGTGAGACAGGTCTACACATGCTGGTCTGGAGCACTAGCTCCCCCAGCATCACAGGCATCACAGGCATCCCAGGCCCCCGGTCTCGGTGTGGGAACTGGAATGCCAACAAAGAAGCTGTTCTTATCAGCAGGAGAGGAACATGTCTGGGCCAAGGTTAGACAGCACAGTCCTTGGCCCTGCACCACCAGACAGCTGATTCTCTGAGCAGATTCAATCAACATTCATGAGCTCCAATCCTGTGCCAGGCTCGAGGTGGGCACTGGAGTTGCAGGGTGGTCCTTGGTAGAGACTGCAATGCAGGGGGCAGGCGTAAGGATGGAGAGGAGGAAGAGAGACGCATCGTGTGCATCCAGAACACCAGCAGGGGGTGGCCTGGGCCGTGATATAGGAAGTCCGGAAGGGGTGAACTGAATTGAATACCACTGGGGGAGAGTGGAGCCAGATCCGAGAAGACCACCAGAAAGAGGCAGCATTTGAGTAAGGCCCTGGAAGGTGGAGCCTGGAAAAAGGGGTCAGCCTGGGCAACGGCATGATGATAGGCGGATACACAATACACGTCGGGGGAAAATCACTTGAATCTCTGCTGTGGCAGATGTACAAACAGAGGTTTCTAGAGCTGAGGACACCTCGGTTTCCTCTATCCTGTCCACCCTCCTCCATCTCTATGGAAGGAGGAAAGAACTTCATTGGTGAGGCTCAAGAACAGCTCTCCCTGCCATCAAAGGGGCTTTTGTCCTATGGGAAGGTCAAAGGGAAGAGCCTGAAAGAATGGTATCTTCCAGACGTGAGTAAAGATGTCTCTCGGGGATTCCTTCACCTGCCTCTGCCCAGGAGGGGTGGGTGCTGGGCATGGGGGCCTGCTGCTGCAGGTGCAAACAAGCCTCTGTTTGCTGGGCCGGCTCGTCCATCTGTCCCAGGGTGGATGAGTTCCACAGTCAAGATTCAAGAAAGGAGATCAAGCACATCTCTACCAGTAACAACTACTGACACTGGTTCTCCTTCTTCGCTGAATCTTTGTGTTTTCTTTCATTGAGTCCATCCTGGAGAGGAATAGGAATCATCCCTAGTCCCCCCACCATGTGCTGCAGGATGGGTGCATGGTTTGGTGTGTCTAGATCACAGGGTAGGTTGTGGATGGTGGGGAATGAGGCTGGGAAGGGGGATCCATGCCTCGGGAAATGGGGCAAGTAGGAAACATCAGTGCCCTCTCCCCATGCTGAGCATCAAATCCACTGAAGGTGGAGATGCACCTCCCCTTTAGGAAAAGGGATGCCTGCTTATGGATCTGCTTCTTAATGCCCAAAGCATGTCTGTGTCCTGGGTTCCAACATCCCATGTCCCACTCCCACCTGCATCAGTACCATATTGGGACAAGAGACATCATGCACGAGAGTGCAGGAAGGTCAGAGGGGGGTTAGAAATGTCACAGAAGGAGAATGAGAGGATGGGCTGACGGCCATGGGACATCGGTCTCTAGTTACGGCATCCATGTGGCAGACGTATACAGCGTGTACTTATTAAACATCTACTGCATGCAGGCTTTGGAAGAGGAGCCAGGAACACTAGGCAGGGGGTAAACATGGTGCTTCCCTTTGAAGAATTGTCTCTATATCAAGAGAGATGAGGTTTGTATAAAATAATTATAATAAAAGATGAGAGGAAATAAGATGCTAGAGAGGGACGTAGGGGTGCAAAGGGGAGAGAGAGAGGTTTCTTTGGCAGGACAATTTCAAGAGTTTCCTGCAGGAGGTGGTCTTGAAGCGGAGGCTTGAACTCTAGGTAGGTTTCCAAAATGTGGAGATAGGAGGAGTTTCCTCCGGGTGGAAGAAACACGTCAGGCCAGACCAAGGGAGGAATGGGAAATCAAGAGGGCCCTCGCTTCACGTAAAGAAGCATCCTGAAAAATATATGGACGCTGCATCTTGTGGGATATTGATGTCAAACCAAGGTGGACTCTGACCTGCACTTGGGAAGGTGTTTGAGCAGGGGCAAGACTCGAGCAGAGTAGGACCCCGGGGCAGGTGACCTCAGCACCCCCTAGAGGAAGGGCATAGAGAAGAGGAGGCCCCTGGGCTGTGTTCGTCCCAGGAGCAGCCTCTGCCGGCGCCAAGTGATGACTGGGAGGTGACATCAGGGGATAATGTTACGGATCACTGCATGCCTCTGCCCCCTTGCTTTTCTCTGCCGGAAGCAGGACCCAGAGCAGCTCTGATGATCACAGGTGGAACCCTCTTGTCTGGGCCTCCTATGTCTATTATTAAAGCCACTTAATGCCTAATTACTCCACCAGCCACAAGGCCTTCGGAGAGCCCCTGGCCGGAGAGCAATCAGATTTGTCAGACATTTCCAAAAAGCACACAACTCTCCTGGAGGTCTCAAAATGGCTATGTCAGGGGCCCTAATGGAACATAATTTCCTGTAAAGGAAAACTAATTTAATATTTTCAGGTATTATGTAACCAAGTGCCCACAGAGAGAGAGAAGACAACTACTAACGAGAAACAATCAGAGTGCAGGGCTCCTGTGGCATCAGATTGCCTGCCGACCTAGTTAGCGTTGGAAAGGGGACCCGCGGGGTGGCTGATTGCAGGGACAGGAGAAGGGTGGTGTCGTGGTTGAAAGCCTATGGGGTTTGAGCCGGGCGCCTGGGCTTGGAATCCCAGGTCCTCCGCTTATGAGCTGTGACAACGTAGACAAGTGACCTCGAATCTCTGGACTGTGCTCAGGTTCCAGCAGCCTCAAGATGAGGCTCGTACAATAATCCTAACTCTTCGGGCTCTTGTAAGGATTAAACAGAAAAGCTTACGGGAGCCACATAGTGCCTGGCACTTAAAAATCACTCAGCAAATGTTGGGTTTTTTTGTTTTGTTTTGTTTTGAGCTGCTCCCATTATTTTTTTATTTTTTTTTATTTTTTATTTATTTTTCTTTTTTTTATGATAGTCACAGAGAGAGAGAGAGAGAGAGAGAGAGGCAGAGACACAGGCAGAAGGAGAAGCAGGCTCCATGCACCGGGAGCCCGATGTGGGATTCGATCCTGGGTCTCCAGGATCGCGCCCTGGGCCAAAGGCAGGCGCCAAACCGCTGCGCCACCCAGGGATCCCCAGCTGCTCCCATTATTGATCAAAGTCCAGTTAAGTAAAACTTGCCACTCCCCTTTCAGGAGGAAAGGTTTGAGATCAGGAGACCCATCAGCAAACCTTCTGGACTAATGACGCACGGTAACGGGATGTGATGGTGAATTTTTGTATGTCAGTTTGACTGGGTGAAGGGATGCCCAGACAGCTGTTAAGGCATTATTTCTGGGTTTGTCTGTGAAGGGGGGCAGGTGTCTGGAGGAAATTGGCATCTGAATGGGTGGACTGATTAATAAAGAAAAATGCCCCTCACCAAAGCTAATGGGCATCATCCAATCCATTGAGGGTCTCAACAGAACAAAAGGCTACAGAAAGGGCAAGTCTCTCTGCTTGAACTGGAACATCCACCCTCCCCTGCGCCCCAACGCTGGTTCTCCTGGTTCTCAGGCTGGGACTTAGACCGTTGGTTGGCTCCCCCGGTTCTCAGGCCTGTGGTGTGGACTCAGAGAACACCACGGGCTTTCCTGGTGTCCGGCTTACAGACAGAGCATGATGTGCTTTCCAGCCGGAATCTGATCTCCTCCCGAGGACGCGGGGGGACGCAGAGCCACACCTGGCTTACTTCGTGTTCAATGATGAGAACCAGGCCCGCTGCCTGGCATATAGGAGGCCCTCACGTGTTGTCAGAAGAACAAGCCAATTTTTAAATCTCAGGTCTTTAGCTTTGGATTGCATTGGATTTTAGTCCCCACCCCAGGCCGCAACCTCCTCCTTCAGGCTACTTTTCCTACTGCTGTCAAGAGTTATTTCCAAAAATTCAATCCGACTGCATTAGACCTCTGTTTCAAAGGCATAATAGAATTTCTGAGATTCAAAAAAAAAAAAAAATTTAGGATCCAAGTTCTCCATCTTGGCACTCAAGGGCCTATGATTTGGCCCTAGCTTTGTCTCCCCCGGAGCTTCTGCATGCCTCCCAATGTTCCTGCACACTCTCCTCCTGCCATTTCTGTCATAAGCCACTCCTTTCTCTTACATGCATAGCAGCCAACCTAATTAATCGCAGTGCTTTTCTCCATCAAGCCAGACACGACTTTAGAATCCTTCTTAACACACTCTCTAGGCAGCCACAACCAACTGGTTAGATTGATGCCAAAATACCAAGTCCACTCGCCATCCTTGTCTAGAGTAGCCTGGATGTTGGCCAAGCTAGCTCAATCTTGGACTGAGTCTCAGACACACCTGAAAACCAACGTAGCTGATGCCTCCAAATTGATCACATTCCTTTGGCCTCTCCTGAGACACAGAGCTTATTGCCACAGAAGCTTCCCTCCCTCTTGTGCTCATACAGGACTCTAACACCCTAAACCCTTACTTTGGTCACACAGCCTCGCTCCAAGGCGGGTAACAACCAGCCCCTTGGACTCAGCACCCTAGATTTATTTACCTGCCTTTTCTGAAACTATTCACCCGGACCCAGATGTTTTTCATGGCCTCAGGGATCTATTGGGAAAAAAGCTAAGGTAGAGATCTAAGAGGTTGTCTTTGTCCTCAAGGTCTGAAGAACCCAGGAAGGCTCTGCTTCTACTGCCAGCAGTAGGTTTGGGCCCTTTAACTCAGGATCTCCTCAACCTCCCCCTGGCCCCTAGGACCAGACCTTTGAGTTATTGATCCTTGATGAACGACTGGACTCCCCTGAGACCCCAAATCCAACTTCAGACTATTCCTGCCGGGATCCTTCTAGCTCAGCTAAGAAGATGGGAAGCTGTCTGAGCCAAGTTCCTTCCACGTACATGCCCCAGGCTGCCCAGAAACCATCCAAAGAGACCCCACGGTCCAATCTATGGTCAAACCATAGCTTCTAGAAAACTGCTTCAGAAGGTTTTAAAAGATGCTTATGTCTGAGCCCACCCCCCAGAAATTCTGATTTAGTTTCTCTAATGTGGGACGTGTGCATTTATTTACAGCTCGTCAGTTGATTCCAGTGAGTAGGCAGGATTGAGAACTGCCGACTACAGATACCCCTGGGAAAGTCCTGTGGGAGTATCCTCGGGTTTATGGTCCCAGCTTTTCTTCCAGCCCAAACAGGGTAGAAAGGATCAATTACTACCCTGAAACCACTTAGAGGTACTAGACATGATCCCAGAGATGATCCCCAAAGGACTGGAGAGCGCGGCTTCACCCAACAGAGAATCCTAGCCAGAACTCGTTCATTCATTCATTCATTCATTCATTCTTAAACGCAGGTGGTGCTAGGACTCAGGCATCGGCTCCATCTGAAAGACCCCCTGCTTCCAAACCACGATTCCAAGTCAGAAACTGGTGAAGGTAGTGGCTAAAGCTGGGCTGAGAACTCCAGCAACTTCCCATGGCACCATATTGCCTCCAAAGCAATGATTGACCAATGGCAATTAATTTTACTTCCTCTAGGCTTTTAATTGGACAAGAAATTATTGGTTATGTTCAAAGTACTCATACTATACTTCATTTACCAGCCACAATTCTGCAAGATAGATTTTGGAGTGTCCAAATTCATAGAAAAAAAAAAAAAGAAGTTGAAAGAGAGGGTACAATTTGCCGAAGGTTGCACAGCTTTTAGAGAGTTAAGCAGCGCTCTGACCCCGCACCTGTCTTTACCATTCCAATACAACAAGCCACTCATGCATGTATTCACTGAATCACTGATGCAGCCAAACACCACCACCATTTATTGAGCACCTTCTCATGGCAGACACCAGGCGAATGAATATCAGAACAAGTCTGCGAAATGGTTATCACTTTTACCTTTCTAGAGCAGGATTCATCAAACTTCTTTTGTAGAATCATATTGTAAAGATTTTTGGTTTGGGGACCACGGGCTCTTGGTGGCAATGACCCCCATCACACATAACACAAACTTGAGCATTGACAATAAAACTTTATTTTTAAAAAGAAATGGTGGACTAGATTTGGATGCGGCCCTCTTTTATCAACCTTTGTTCTAAAGAAAAGGAAGCTGAGGTTAAGAGAGGGAAGGGGACTTGCCCAAGGTCACCCAGCTGCCAAGAACTGAACCAACCTTCAGTCCACGTCTGCAGGCCGCCCCCCTCTCCTCCTCTTCACCGCACTGCCTCCCCACACAACCCCAGGGACTCATTCTTTCATCAATTAATCTCCCTCAATCCGCTAAACCTTATCTGTTCCGATTAAGGCGAGCTTATTGTGCTCGAGATGGGTTATTGCTTCTCACAATTCTCTCTCCAGAACATAAGAATAAATCAATCTTTCTGTCTTAATAAGTTGATAATCATTGTGAAATATTTAATGTGCTCAGTGCCATCCTTGATCTTCAGGCTTCAGTCAGAAAATCATCCCTGTCCTTCCCACACTCAAACTTTTCACCCTTCATTTGCTTTTCTTTGCTCTCCTTTTGTTTCCTATTTAACAGCATAATCACTCTCCTCCTTTTGCTGCCCATTCTCTCTCCAAAGCTGGATGTCGTCCTTGCTAATGGGTGGCTCCTTTCTGCTTTTTTGCCAGTGTTTATATTTGCTCAACACTTTGTATCCTCCATAAAGACCCTTTGTAAATGGTCTTTGGTAAAAGACCCTGGGGGTAAAGGACCCTCTTTAAAGGACCCTAGGCCCCTGAGATGGATCCCAGAAAGATGCTTTCTAAACCATTTCCCTTCCTACAGGCAAGACTTGATTCGTTTATTTATCTACACATTCAGTAAATACTGGTCGAGCATTACTAGGCATGGGTGACACGGTGATGGTCAGAACAGACCTGGTCCAGGCTCTTGTGGAGTGGGAGACATCTCAGTGCAGTGGGAGAGAGCAACATGGATCAATGATCACAAAATATATAGTCTCAATCGGTGATGCTGAGTGACATAAAAACAGAGGGAGGCTAATTTGTCCCATTGGTGAGAGCCACTGGGCAGGGGTCAGAGGAAGTCTTCATTGATGTATAGGAACTCAACAGAGATGGAGGGGGAGCTGGAAGGGGACCTCCAGCAGAAGGAACAGAGAGGGGGAGGGCTCTTGCCCCAAAAGCTGTCTCCTGCCTTCTGTGTAACGCTCTCCGAAGCAAAGACAGCTACACTCTCCATCCCAGGGGATCAGTTAACGGGCTCTTGGGTTAGAGGTGCCCCCTCTTACTTTCCATGTAACATCCCTTAAGATAAGAGAGTCGCCGTCTGCATTGGAACTGGGAGGGCCTTGGGTACCATCTGAGGTGATCTACTCTCTTCACAAATGGACAACCTGGTGTCTAGAGAAGGGTCAGCCTTGCCTAAGACCGAAAGGGACTCTGGCCTGAGCCCCCGACTCCCGCACCAGGGCTCCTTCGCCCGCTCTGCAGTTAAAGGCCGCTACCCCAGAGCGTCTTAAAGACGGGTGCACGTGCCTTCCAGGATGGACTGCTGGTTGTCTTAGTAATAAGAGCGGCTGCCGTTCTTTAAGATTTGGGCATATTGTAGGTGCTTTTGAGCATCTAAACTCATTTGCTTGTTTAAAGTCATCCCAGTAACCAAGTGATACAGGGCTTGGTACAGGGCCCTTGTTTCTCCCTGTCTCATCTCAGCTGGCTCAGCACTCTGTTCAGCTGGGGACCTCAGGCCAAAAAACAGAAGGGGCTCTGCATACCGGCCCGACTTCCTTTCCTTTATTACAGGAGAAAGAATACGATTGGCCATTTAGGCAGCGTCGGGTCTGTGGGCCCCACCGCATACTAATCAGTCACTAGAAATAGATGCATTAGGGACGAAAACATTTACTGGCAACACTATCTGGCTTCAATCTTTCACCTTCACTGGGTAATGAGATGAGCTAGAACATTAAAACCAACAAACAGCCTTTGGTGTTTACAGCAAATGTTTGCAAGAGCGCGGGAGCCAGAGGTGCTCTGGGGAACATCTGGATTTCTGGAAACTGTGTGATTACACAGATGTGTTAGATTCATCAAACTATAAAAATATCCTGTGATGTGTGTCAGGGAAGAAAAACAACCTCCCAAGATGAATTTGGTACAAATTATCCATCCTAGCAAACACACCAAAGGAAGGTTGATACGACTCCAGGCCCTTGGGAGGCCTTCACATCTAGGGTGAGGTAGCTGCTCTGGACGGTGGTCTTTGGTTGACAAGGGCAGGTGAAGGTGAGGCCCGAGGACGTCAGGGATCCTTGCCATCTACAGCTTCATCTTTTATAATCCTCTCTATGTGTACCCATTGTGCTGTTGGGATTGAGTCCCTCCCTTTCTCATACACTGCGGGGTCTCTGTCTTGCCCCCCAAAATACCTCCTACTGGTTTACAGACCTCCGTGCCACAGGCCCTCAAGCACTTTTCCAGATTTGTGTTTTACAACCAGCCCCTGCTATGAAAATAAGACGCATCCTATTTCCCCAGATATGCAAACAATTTGTCTTCATGCAAACCAGAACCCTGTGCCTGATCTAGTTAGATCCTTCAAAAGTTGTTCTCCCTTCCATTATTTCGTTTTTTCTTTGAGTGGTTGAGCAAGTGAATAAGTGAAGGATTTGCCTCAGGGCCTTTGCATGTGCTCACGGCATCCTTGGACTCTCCCCGAGCCCCAGAGCTCATGCAGGAGCTCGTCCTCCTCTTCCTCCCCAAGCCGGCTTCCAGGACTTACCTCCCCTGGATGGCTCTCCCTTCCACTCCCCTCCCCAGGCCCTCAGCCCTCCTGCTAACTTTCATGTCCCCATGCATTTTGCATGAACCTTTAGTTTAATCCATAGAACCTCTTGGGTTTTTTTGTTTGTTTGTTTGTTTTTAGATGTGTCTTTCTCACTGCTCTATTGGTTTCTCAAAACCAGAGACACCACCTGTCCATTCTTGTAGCCCTGATGCCCAGAACAGTACTCAGTACCCTAGTGTGGTAGCCTTAGATGAGCCCCTTTGAGAATAAAGATCTCTCTCTCTTTTTTAAAAAAAGAACTCTTAATGTGACGTTTCAAGGACTTATGAGTCTAAAGAGAATATCTTAACTCTGAACACACCTTGGAGAAGTTACATTCCCAAGCGGAGTTACTGTTCTGCACTTGGGAGTCAGGATGGGATGAAGTGGCCATTGCAACAGCTACAGAAGTCAGGTGAGTGTAAAAGGTGTAGCCGTGTGCCAGGGGGATGTGGAAATCCAGCCCTAGGAACACAGTTTTGCAACACTGAGTAGTATGAACAGAAACAAGAGCAATAGAAACACAACAGTAGGATAGAAAACAACGTGAAAAGAGGGATCCCTGGTGGCGCAGCGGTTTGGCGCCTGCCTTTGGCCCAGGGCGTGATCCTGGAGACCCGGGATCGAATCCCACATCAGGCTCCCGGTGCATGGAGCCTGCTTCTCCCTCTGCCTGTGTCTCTGCCTCTCTCTCTCTCTCTCTCTGTAACTATCATAAATAAATAAAAATTAAAAAAAAAAAAAGAAAACAACGTGAAAAGAAAAAGAAAAGCGCACGTTACTCACGGTGCCTGCTGATGGAAGCTCGGTGCCGAACCAGACCTGACGTCTGCGAGGCCCAGTCCACCTCTTGGAGCGGAAGGCAGGGAGTGGCGTTGTCTGTGTTTCACTGTGGGTGAAACCCCGAGACCTCTGATAGACCCCTCCTCTAACTGCAGAGCTCACCGGGCAAAGGGCCCCGTAGGAAGGCCCTGGAGCCAGGAAAGAGGCCCTTCCAGACTTGCCTCTGCGTACGCGGATCTATGCAAACGTAATTCAGAACTGGAGCAACGCAGTAGAAACCCAGCTGATGGCCTGAGGATCCCTGGCATTTTGCGGGAGGAGACGCTCTCGGGAAGCTGGGCGCTTGTCTCTCTGATCTACGGAGGAGGAAACCGAAGTCCCAGAAAGGTCACCGTGAATCCAGTATGAATCAGCGCGGGCTACAAATACGCACACCACGTGGATCAGACACACAGCAGCCCCCGCATCGCAGCCATGACCAACATCAAGGGGAAAGGTGCACCAGGGATGACAGGCAGCCCCTGTGTGTTACGCGCCCTCTGTGTGCCAGGCACTCGGGCTTTCCCATGCAAGCGTAAGAAACAGTCAGGACCAGATGTCACCCTGAGACAGCGTCCCTCAAGGGGTGTCCTGGCACCACCAGCATCAGGGTCCAGAGGGAGTCTGTTAAGGATACAGATTCCCATGTGCCACCTACGACCCACCAGGGCAAAGCACCCGGAGCTGGGGCCCAGGCGTCCGTGTTTGGGCCTACTCCCCAGGCGGGTCCTTAAAACGCCAAAGTCTAGTAAGCACTACTAAGTTCATCAAAATCCTCGCGAGGAGGAAATAGCCTTTATTTATTTATTTATTTATTTATTTATTTATTTATTATTAAAGGTTTACTTATTTATTTTATAATAGACATAGAGAGAGAGAGAGGCAGAGACACAGGCGGAGGGAGAAGCAGGCTCCATGCAGGGAGCCCGATGCAGGACTCGATCCCGGGACTCCAGGATCTCGCCCTGGGCCGAAGGCAGGTGCCAAACTGCTGAGCCACCCAGGGCTCCCCCAGGAAATAGCCCTTTAAAGCCAGCCGGTTACTCACCTGATGTCTGTGCGTTACGTGGGGCTGTAAACGTGGCTTTCTCGGTTCGGGTTCCCTGAGCCCAGCGTCCGGTGCGGCCCGCGGCGGCCCAGGGGGTCTCCACGCGTCCCCGTGCGGCCCTCGCAAAGGCCGGGGTTCAGAGAGGCCCCCCCTGACCAACAACCAGAAGCCTCTGCCTCTAAGTTGGAAATATTTCACAACATGGAAGCGCAGCAGAAAGGAGCGGGTCACCTTCGCGTCTCTTCCATTCCCCACCCCGGCCAGGGGCCCCCTCGCTCGACAAATGAGACCCCGCAGGGCCGGCGGAGAGAGGAAATTGCTTCTCCAAGAGTGACTCGGGGAAATGAGGGCCTCCCTACCTGGGAGGCATCGAGAGACAGTGGACGAGCGCCGAGAGAAAGAGCCAGAACGCCCATTCCAATAAGGAAACGGCTTTAATCTATCAAACTAATTCTCCTTCTTTCAGAGGGAGAGAACACGAAATTGCACAAAATGATTTACGGAATGGCGCCCAGTCTGATCAGCGTGGGGCTCGGAGCTCTCTGCACTTAGTATGGAAGGTAGAAAGCCCATTTGAATGTTCCTTAAAAAAAAAAAAAAAACCCCAACACGGAAAAGGGAGAAGAATGCATTCGTGCCCTCCGAGGGTGCAGGTGTGAGGAAGCACGTGTGAGGACGGCACCCGAAGGACGGAGCTCACGGGGTGGGGGGGCGGTGAGCCCGTGATGACCCGGGAGGGGGCGTTTTCATCCCTGACGCTGCCCTGTCCCCATCTCGCCGGCTCCTTGGGGCCTACGGGTTAAGGACTAATCCCTCAGTTAGGCATTCAAGTCACTTGAGCGTCTAGACCAGGGATCAGTAAACTTTTTCTGCAAAGGGCAAAATGGTAAATATTTCAAGCTTTGCCCGCCCCAGACTGTCTGTCTCAACCACTCCACTCTGCCTTTGTAACCAGGAAGCGGCCATAAATAATACATAAATGAAACAGAGTGACTAGATCCCAATAAAACTTAATTTGTGGGCACTGAGACTTGTATTTCATGCAATTTTCATGTATCACAAAATAGTCTTTTTTTTTCCCCACCCCCCAAACCATTTAAAAATTAAAACGAAAACGTGTTGAGCTCTCGAGCTGTGGAAAAAGAGGCCGCGGGCCCGGCCGGCCGTGGGCCAGAGCTGGGGAGCCCCGGGTGGGCGGCCTCCGTGTCTCGCTCTGCCCCGAGACCCCCTTCCCCGGCAGCCGCTACCACCCGCTGGGGCTCCCGGGCCTCGCCCCTCCCTCCCTCTCCGCATGTCCCCGGCCTCCCCCGGTCTTCAGGCCTCCACTCCGGCTTCGTCCCTGAGCACCACGCGGCCTCCCCGCACAAAGAGAGCTTCCCGCGCCCCCTGCATCCGCGAGGCTCGTGTCCCCTTCCCGACTCTAAGCTACTCACGAAGGAGACAACATCCCAGGGCTCCACTCATCCCTCCATTAATCCCCCACAACAAACCTGACATAGGCGCCGTCCTTGTCCCCAAGTTTACAGACACGACAATCATGTTAGAGACGGCGGCGAGTGCCCCGGAGGTCACCCCACGCTGACAGGTAGACGGGGCCGCACGCCGGGCACCCCCAGCAGCCTTGCCGCCCGAGGGGAGACCCGCGGCCTCTGAACCGCACACTGCACGGGGCCTCAAACACGGGGTGCGCCCTATACGCTCATCCGAATGGACGTTGGGACTCCATCTCGTTCGTGAGGCCCCCGGAGGTTACCGGCAGGCAAGGGCCTGGACCCCTGAGGCATAACCTGAGCTGCTGAGCTGCCGTGAGAAGGGACGCGTCCAGCAGAGGACGGTGAGCCCGCGCAGCCCGGGGCCCAGTGCAGGCCGTGGAGGCCCTGCACACCCCGCGGCCCCGAGAGCCGGCTGTGCGTCGGCCCCACGCACTCAGGGCGACCGCAGGGGCAACACCCAGTCCTGCAAAATGGTAGAGTCGAGGGATTGCTTAAAACTCAGGGAATTGGGGACCCTGGGGGCTCAGTGGTGGAGCATCTGCCCTGGGCTCAGAGCATGACCCTGGGGCCCCGGGATTGAGTCCCGCGTCGGGCTCCCTGCACGGAGCCTGCTTCTCCCTCTGCCTGTGTCTCTGCCTCTCTCTGTGACTCTCATGAATAAATAAATAAAATCTTTAAAAAAAAAAAAGAAGTCAGGGAATTACGTGATTTGTTTAATGGGCACCTCACCCAGTGGTTGGTCTTCCTTCCTTCCTTCCTTCCTTCCTTCCTCTCTCTTCCTTCTTTATCTTTATCTTTTTCTTTCCTTCCTTCCTTCCTTCCTTCTAAAATTCCCTGCTTTTGAGGCATCCAGGTGGCTCAGCCGGTTAAGTATCTGACTCCTGATTTCGGCTCAGGTCATGGTCTCAGAGGCCTGGGATCCAGCCCCAAGTCAGGCTCCCCACGCAGCAGAGCCCCTCCTGCCCCTCACCCCGCTCATGAGCGTGTGCTCGTTCTCTCTCTCTTTCTCAGATAAGTAAACCTTAAAAATAAATAAAAATAAAATGCCTCGTGTTTGAATAGTGTAGCCCCTATTTATCCAACTATCCCTACTCTAGAGAGCCCCCTACTCCCGGAGGGTAATGGGGTGGAGGCAGTTTTTCTGGATCACTCTGATCCTGCAGCGAGGCCTCTGTTTTATCTGCTCCTCTGTGTCTTCAGACGCGGCTGGGAACAGCGTCCCCGCTCTCCGTGGGTTCACGGCTACTCGGTCGAACCACAAAGCAACTAGCGTTACTCAGTCACTGCTGTATGAAGGTCCCGTGCTGTGACAGTCACGGGGGACTGACCGAGCCTTGTCCAATCTTTGCTTTCGCTCGGGGCTAGCACGCGCTGGCCACCCTCCCTCGGGAATCTGACCTCGGCGCCTTCCCATTTCCCGACTTGCCGCTCCGGCCTTGCGGCCAGCGATGCAGGTGGCACCCAGTCAGGTGAAAAGCAACGGCAGCCGCCCCGTGAGCAGATGCCACACATCAGCAATTGCACCTTCATTCCTTTGGGGAGTATTCGGTAGCGCCTGCTCAGTGTCCGTGCCACCTGGGGGAACAGAGGGGACCACGAGCCGCGCTCTGGAGACTCGTCAGGGGCAGCACGATGGGCCCTACGTGACGACCTCTGAAAGCTGCTGGACGCTCACTTCCCCACCTTCCTTCGCAGCAGCCCGTGGGCTGGGGGCCAGGGCTTTGGGGTCAATAAGACGAAGTCCCGCCCACGTGGAGCCCAGTGACAGAGGCATGTGGTCGTCGTTACACCATCTGTGATATTCCAGTCGTCCTGCCTCCAAGCCCGCGGAGCCTCCTCGGAGTCGGCAGGGGCATCCGATCCGCCGCAGCCAGTGACACGAGCGGGAGGGACACGCGCCACTTTCAGGCAATAGTCTTTAAAACGGTGGCGGCTGTTCGGAGGGATGGGGAGCAGGGCGTCGGGCGGTGACCTTCCGTCCCGGAGCCTCGACTTCCTAATCACCGACACGGCCTTATGTCCACAGCAGAGGACTCGTACGGGGACCTGAAGACACAGGAAAGCCCCAACAGCTGGCACTATGTTGCTTCTAATGGGAGGACTCCGGGCTACAAGTGACAAGTAACCACGAAGTCCTAAAATCTCATAAGCAAAGGAATCAACGGGCTCGCGTGGCCACGAGTCCAAGGGCCGACTGACCTCCAGGGCGGCTGCATCCAGGGAAGTTGTGGCCACAGCGCTTCCTGTCCCGTGCCCGGCCTGGCTCGGCTGCCTTCCCACATGGACCCCTGCACGGACGGGGCGAGACCTCTGGGCGGCTCCGGGCCGACGCCCCGCCGAGCAAGGTTCTCCTACATCTGGTCGGGGCTCAAAAGGCAAAACAGAACAAAAATAAAGCAAAACACAAAGCAGCTCTGCCCCGTAACATATCATCGCATGCACCTGGGGGGGGTCCCCTTGTCAGGGCCGCCTGGTTGAGAGGCGGCTGTGCCCCAAGGACAGTGCCTTCCGGAAACGGCTCCAAGGCGGCTCCCGCGCGCTTGGCTCCGGGAAGTACAGAGGATCTAAGGTGATAACTTCGGGAATCCCGGATTACAGAAAGTGGAAGAAATCCATTCTCGCCAGAGCACAGCGACGTCTGCGCACGTGCGTGGGGGGGTCTGTATGTGCGGTTAGTGGACAGGGGTGCGTGTGTGTCACGTGTATAAGGATGTGCTGTGTGGGGGGAGGAATGGGTGCGTGTGTAGGAACGTCGGTGTCTATGAGTGCATATGCGTGTGTGTACACGGTCGTGTACGTGTTTACGTGTGTGCACGTCTGTGGGTATGCCTGTACCTGTGTCGGGGGTGCGTATGTGTGTTCACCTGTGGTGTATGTGGGTGGGTGTACGTATGGATAAGCGTGCATGTGCGTGCATGTATATATGGGTGTGTGTGTTCATGTGTGCACGTGTCTGTAGGTGTGTATAAGCGTGTGTGTATGTGTGCGTATCACTGGGTGCATGTGCGGGGTGGCTGTACGTGTGTCCGTCGGGGGTGTATACAGGCGCGTACAAGTGTGTCTGTGTGCGTCTGTGCACGTGGTTGTGTGTGCACACGGCGGGTTGCAGGGCGATGTGCACAGATGCACCGCGCGTTGTGTGGAGGGCGGGAGGCTGCAGCCGGGAAGCTGGGGTCAGATGGGGGTTCGCAACGCCGCCCGCAGGCCTGGGGTGACACCAGGACACGGTAACAGGGACCTTTCTGGAATTCTCAAGCATCTCAGCCGGCCGGCGGGCAGCTCTGCAAACAGCCGCGGTCTCGGAGCTCCGGTGACACCAGGAAACAAGACGACAGAGGAGGGGGACCGAGGAGGGGACCGCGGAGGGGAGAGTGAGGGAGGAGACCGAGGAGGGGGTGTCGAGGGCGGACCGAGGGAGGGGGCACCGAGGAGGGGGGACTGAGGATGGGGGACCGAGGACAGGGAACCAAGGAAGGGGGACCGAGGGGGGGACCAAGGGTGGGGACCGAGCTCCTCAGGTCGGCCTCTGGGCCGCTCTGCCCGGGCCCGATCTAGGTGGCGGCGCGCCCACAGCACCTGGCGGTTGGCCTGGGTCTCAGCCGTGGCACCGCAGCCTGGGTGGGAGGCCCTCACGGCCTCGTGGCCGGGGTGCAGGGGACCACGGGGGGACCGCAGGGAGGACCAGGCAGGTGTGTGGGGCAGCAGCCAGGCGGGAGCAGGGACCAAGCCCCTGGGACCCACGCTCCACTGCACCGGGCCGGCCGTGGGACCGCAGGGACGCGCCTTCCCGTCTGAGCCCATGTCCTCGCCACCACACGGGGACAGGACACCTTCCGCCGCAGGATGACGGTGAAGATCCCGAGGGAACCTGGTGCTGCCTGAGATTCCGGGGTCCCAGGCAGGAAGGAGAACTCCAGCCGCTCCCAAAAGTGTGTCCTTCCTGCTGAACGTGCCGGGGCTCCCCTGGGTGGGGGGACCTGCGCCACGGGAGCTCGTCCTCTGGGCGCCCCTTCCGGTCTCCGCTCAGCCACCAGCCTTGGGAAGAGGGTCGTTCTGTGCGTCCTGGAGGCTGAGGGGGGACAGCAGGGCCCCCGCCGCCCCGGCCCGCGCTCGGTCTGCACGGGGCTCCGTGACATCCGGGCGTGGACACGTGTGGGTCCCGCGGTCCTCGCCATCCCCGCCGTCCCTCGGCCCCCCTGCCTCACGCCCGTCCCCCTCGGCGGCCCGCGCGTGTTCAACCTTCGACGCAGGGACGCTCGGCCTCCCCAGGCCATCTCGCCTGCTTCCCCGGGAGCCGCCCTGGGGTGCTCGGGGCAGGGGACCAGCAGCCTCCTGCAGGCCAACGTGGGGGGCCCCTCGGGCCTCCTCGGCCGCCGACAGTCAGCATCCCGGGCCTGCGCTCTCCCTGCAACCGCAGCCTCACCTGCTCCCGCCCCGGCCTCACATGATGGGGCAGCCCGGCCACGAAGCCTCGGTTCCCACTTTACAGACCAGGCGACAGAGGTCGGAGACGTGCAGTGGCCCAGAGACGCGCAGCTGGTAAGGGCAAGAGCTGAGATTTGAAACCAGGGTCACCTGAAACCCAAGCCCTGATCTTCTTTCCCTGTTGGCATGCGGGGAAGTAATGATTCCAGAAGTGAAATCCCGGATCCACCGGATGACTCCGCCCCACGAGGGGCCTTCCCAGCCGCTCCCGTGGTCCTCACAGACGCCCCGGCCCTGGGGCGACACAGCTAATTCTCCCATTTTGCAGATGGAAAAAGAAACGGGGGCAAACTGAATTTCCTCGCCACCCTGAAGCGGCACTGACCGTGCCCTGAGATTAAAAAAAAAAAATAGAAAGAAACAGAAAATCCACCCCCCACCCCGCCTCCTCGGCTTGAGGCTGGCATCAGGGGCAAGATTGAATTTATACCGATCTGCAAATATTTTCCTCTTAAGCGTCCATTTTCACCGGACACAAATTGGACTGAATTGCCTTTACCTGCTGGAGCTGGAAAGCTCGTCTCTCCAAATTGATCCCTCCCCGCCGCCGTCCTCCCGAAACAACTAGCCGCCGTCTGGCAGCGTCCACCTCTGCGGGCATCCGCCGGCGCGGGGCTCACCGTCACCCGGGTTTATCTCGACGGGTCCGCCTCTCGACGCCCCTCTTTCCGGTCGTGCACACTCCCCCCCCCCCCCCGCGAGCACTGGCTCACCCGCCCCCTCCCTGCAGCCACCGGCTCTCCCAGAAGCAGTCCTCAGCGTCCTGCACATGCCCGCAGCCCCGGGCCGGGTTCCCAGCCACTGTCCCCACCTTCCCTGAGGTGCACAGGGTCCCCGCTGCAGCCCGGGCCGGGGCGGGGGGTGCCCAGGGCCTGGACGGCCACCGCCCGTCTTCCTCATGTCCGTGCCCGCTGCGCAGTGACCCGTCTCCGTTCTCGACTCGAGGTGGGGGAGGAGGCTCCAGTCTCCACGCAAGGGGAGGCGATAAGGGACTTCCCCGAGCTTGGGGTGGAGAAGCTGCATACACCCTGGTGAGACCAGCGCACCTGCGGGATCGGTCACCTTCCAGGCAGAGGACTGCACATTTTTTATTTGCCCCCTCCGGCCTTCTCGCCTTTCTCTAGCCTGCTCTGCGCCCTCGGAGCTGGCCTCGAAGGTCCAACTGAGGCTGGGGTCAGCCAGTGCTCTCCAATGCACTGAGGAATCGCCACCTCCACCAATTCCATGCCCCCTACCACCACCCCCCTGCTGCAACCTGTTCCTTCCGGCCAAGCTCCCCTCTCCTAGGTCACGACTCCTCTGTCCAAGTTCTGGCAACTGATCCTTCTCCCGCACCCTCCCCCCAGCCTGGCTGGTCCACTGTCCACCCTCCTGGTCCAGCCTTTTATGAGTAGGCCTTGCCTTGGCTCTGCTTGGTCACTCCATCAGTGCGTGTCGTCTGTCCCCTGCCACCCTCTGACTCCCAGGCCGGAGGGAACCGGGGAGATGCTGGCCCCGGGGTGCACGCTTGCAGCTAGAAGATGAACGCGTCCTGCAGGCGCAAGGCCTGGCAGAGGGATTGGAATCAACAATCGTGCGTTACACGCTTGGAAGTTGCTAAGAGACTAGATCTGCGATGTTCTCGCAACAGAAGAGAGAGGATGATTACGGGAAGCAACAGAGGTGTCCGCTGACCCTGGGGCGCGGTTCACACGGCAACGTAGAAGTCGGCTAACGCAACGCGTCCTGCGCCTTAATCATGTTTCACGTGCTACGTATTGACATGTCGACGGATTGCAGATCGACGTGTCCTGTGCCCGTTATAGCTCAATAAAGAAGTCAGTAAATAAATCTCAAAAAAGAGAACGGGAACCTGGAGAGGCCACACCTGTCCTGAGTCCGAGGCGCGTCCTCTGTCCGAGGGCGATGGCCACAGCAGGACCGTGGGAGGAGAGAGGACGGGCTGCACACCCGTGCGAGGATTCAGGGAGGAAGAGCCCCGGGACTGTGGCTCCTAGAAAACCTCCCAACATGCTAGTTGCTCTTTGCGTTATTAGACACCGGGGATGTGGTGCTTCCTCCACTTGCCAAGCAGCCTGCCAGACGTTACTTCCAACAGCGGGCAACAGACTCGCAGGGTCACCGGGCTTGAGGGCCAGAAGCAACCCCAGAGCTCAGGGCTGAGCTCTCCCCCAGCACTAAGGCCTCCCCGAGGTGCTCAGGAGGCAGCACCTTCTCTGGGGCCTGGGCCTTCGAGGAAAGGCCCCACGATGGCCCCATAATCACCCCGTGGGTGCGGAGCTGGGAGGGGGGCCTCCGTGACTCCTGCAGACAATCAGCTCAGCCCATGAAGCGTGAGATTTAATTACCCTTATCTAAGCTTAAATAACTGTAAATGTTGGTGTTGGTCACACGGATTACTGTGCCCCGTGGAAACACCCAGCCATTGCCCTGGCTCCGTGCTTCCCTCGGGCAGGGGGGCGACATAGTAACGTCACGGGAGCCCACCGCTGCTGCACCCCACGGCCGTGCCGACTGCGACTGTCTGTGGGACATTCTGCAGGACCCGGCGGGCGGCTTTCCGTGTGTCAGCTCTCGGCAAAGAAGGGCAGGTGGCTTCTCGGCTGCCCCCCGGGGAAAGAGAGAGAAAGAGCTGACGTCCGTAAGTGGCTGGTCCCGTGGCGGCCGGGCGGTGCCAGGAGAGCTGCTCCACGCCCGTGGTCCAGCCGCCGCCCGTCCTCGACCCGTGTTAGTGCCCGGTGCAGGCCACAGTGGGAGAGGCCGGGACGAGGGTCGGGACTCACCCTGGGGCAAGGGCTGGCCGGAAGTCCGGGGTCGGCGGGGGGGCAGCTCTGGGCGGCGGCGCAGCCTGGTGGGTCCGACAAGTAGACGGGGCGGGGGAGGGGGTGGAGGGGGGGCAGGTCCCAGCCCCTGTGCCACCTGTGCGCCTTATGCCCTGAGCACGTTGCTTCTCTTCTCTGGGCCTCTCTCGCTCTCTGTCACTCTCTCCTTTTTTTGCTAGTAAAATAAGAATGATGGTACCTCCCTCGGGGGGTGTTGAGAATATGGAAGGCGCATCACGTCCCACAGCTTTGCAGTCGTCCTTCAAGCAGGCCCCGCGGTCCCACCACCGCGCCCACCCGGCAGGTAAGGAGGTTCCCCCCGAGGCTGCTTGGCTTCGGAGTGGCGGCCGCCGGCGCGGGCTCCGGTTGCTCGGGGGGCCCACGATCTCCTCAAAGGGGCGTGGGGTGTGGGCCGTCGGGGCGGGTGGAGCACCAGCAGTGCACCCAAAGAACCAGAGGCGGAGCAGCGGGCAGTGTGGCCCCAAGGGCCGGGCCTCAGCTCGGCAGCCGAGTCACCCCTGCAGGCTCCGAGCAAGAAGGGAGGAGAGAGGGGCCAGGCCCACCCAGCAGAGGAACCCGACGCACGACTGCGAGGACTCGAAGCGGCACGGCCACCGTCCCCAGGGCTCAGACCCAGCCGGGCCCTGTGGCATTTCTGAGCTCTGAACGAGGAAACCCGGGGCCAGACGCGCTCGGGCCGGGCCCCTGAAGCAGCGCCCGCTGGCTGTGGGCCACAGCGACGCTCTGCCTCCCGCGCCCTGCGTGCCCACCGAGCGTGCCCACGGCAGACAGGTGGCAAGGGGGCAAGGGGGCAGCACAGACACCACCCTGCTCTCCGCGCCCCTGCAGACACCGCCGCACCTGCAGCACGGCCGGGACCCCGGCCACTGCCTCCCCGCAGGCACGGAGGACCACACACGACCCTGGCTGGCCCCCGGCCTTGTCCGGATCTGATGCTCTGACCCCCGACAGTTTGTTGATTGACCCGTCCTCTTCTTGCCTTTCCCTGTGGACCTTACGGATGGTCGGAGACGGTCAAGGTATTTTCCAATGAAGCCCCACAGCGTGAGTGACCCCCAACTCTAAGGCCGAACAGCGCCTTACGCTACGTGTCACCGGTGGTTTTTGAACAGTGGTCCCCAGAGTCCTGGGGTTCTTCTCGAGGGTCTCAGGGGCATCCGGGAGACGGAAACCCAGGGCCCCCACCCCTGCCGATGTAAGAGAATCTTCTCTCCTTTTTTTTTTTTCTGTTTTATGATTTAAGATTTCAAATGAAACTTCATTTTAGTCATTCACTCATCCAACAAATACTGATTTAGAAAATGAGTTTTCTATCCCCCACACTGAAGGAGATGATGGGGTGGAGGGAGGGGGACATTGAAGGAGACAGCGAGGGAGGGAGGGAGGGAGGAAGATAGAGGGAGGAGGATGGAAAACCATCGATCTATTCCGCTTTATAGATAGAAAGCCTGAGAAGCAAGAATTGAACAGGACTAGGCCAAGGTCTTACAGAAAGTCAGTGTAGCTGAGATTGGAACAGTTTCCCAAATTCCCGGCCCCACTTCGGGCTCTTTCGCAGCGCTCCGACCCCTTCTGTCCACAAGGCAGGTCAGGTATAAGGGGGAGGGGGGAACCCAAACGCCTTTGGCGAGTGGGACAGACCAAAGAGCTGAATCAGAAGTGTGATGCTGCCGTTGGGACCCCCAGTAGATGCCATGATCCAGAAGAACCCAAGCCGGAATGGCAGCGTCCAGTCTGTGCGAAGGTCCAGCCCGGACGTGAACAGGAAGCCTGGCACGCGCATGCAGGTCTGAGGCAGGGCTGTGAACCCCCAGCCGTAGAGGTGGAGCCCTTCGCCGCTGGCAGGCCCTCCTCTGGGCCGTTTTATGGTCGTTGCAAATCGAGCCGGAGCCATCTGCCTCCTGACGCTCCCGGGCTCCCACCGGTCTCTTTCCGTGGGCTCGAGTGTCCGCTTCTGCTCAGGCCAGAGGCCCTTCCGGTGGTTTATGGCACATCTGGCATCTACTTCCAGGGAAGTCCTTTCCCCTCTGGACAGATTCTTCTTTCTCTCAAGAGCTCAGGCACTTCTTGCCCATTCAGACAATAACTCATCCCCTTCCTTAATCAACAGAGCTGTTGTCGTTGGGTTTTGTTCTGTTTTCTGTTGTTGTTGTTGTTGTGCCAAACCCCAGGGAGATACTGGCAGGTGACAACTCTCGAGGACGACGTGAGAACCTACTGTTGCATTCAGCCCCTGGGGTCGGGAAAGGGGAGGCGGCCTCTCTCCTTGACACCAAGACGGTGCTGAGGGCAACCTTCTGAAGGTCACAGCCACACGCGTGGTGAAGAAGGCTCCTTCATCACATGTCCCTGCTGGAAGAGAAAGGTTGGCGACTGATGGTGCAGTCTCGCCGCGTCTCGCAGGCGGGGAGCAGGCCCTTCCAAGGCTTCGTGGTGAGTCGGAGCCCCGGCCTCCGGTGGGTGAGCATGAGGGTGCTGCAGTGCTCATCTATACAATTGCTGGGACTCTTCCCTGAAAAGCAGTCCTCTTTTGCATGCTCAGACAGCAAGCCCTGGGGCTCACCTGGAGCCGGGAACACTCTCACTCACCGCCCACCTGCCCAGCGCGCTCCGCCCCCATCCTTCCCTTGACTACTTCTTTACCCCTCAGGGCTCAGCTGAAACGTCACTTCCTCAAAGAAGCTGTCCGAGAGACCCACATCTAAATTTTTTTCCCGTGGAATTTTCTTTTCTAGCACCTCATGCTTATTGATCATTCATGATATGGATCAAAATTCTAAATTTTTGTATAGTTGCAGATGTATTTGTTCAACACAGGATTCTCCCACAGACCGGAAAATCATTTGCTGTCCGAGGGGGTGACAAGGTGGTGTTTCCAGTTCCAGAACCCTCCTCAAAGGTGTCTCATGTTCTGACCCAGGTAGGAAACGTGGCAATTACTTAGCTTGCTGAGTTGTAGGGGGGTTTATTGCCATCAGAATGAACGCCGTGTGTGAGTCCCGGAGGGGTACATGGTGGTCAATTCCTATGTAAGTCAAGACCACAACAGCATCAACTATAAAAATATTCTACTAATTCAGCGATGCACAACCCTTCCTCGATCAACAGCCCCATCCGTGTGCATGAAAACCCACCAGCAGGAGGCATGTAATGGCAGGACGCAGGAGGCGAGGTCTTCTTCAGCAGCCTTGGCTTCCTTGTGTGGTGTTTGTCCTCGGCTCCTCTACCCAGGAACTGATCTTCCCTGAGGCGGTTCTTTGCATGTCGTGGCATCCACCTCCCATCCACAAGCCTTGGGGACTAGTCCAAGGAGGTCCAGGTCACTGCCAAGAGACCCTGACAAATAGAAAAGACAACGCGGATTAAGAGATGGTCTATTAAAAAAAAAAACACAACAGATACAATACCAACCAATGGATTTGACCCCTGATGAGCTTTCCTACCTACTTGGGGGACCCTTCTCCAACCCTAGGAAAAGTCTCAACAGAGATGATGGCGACAGAGACAACACGACCAGGATACTGGCCACGGGAATTTAACTGTGGGCTGACCATCCTGCTGAACCCCTTCCATACCCACTTCATTTAATCTCTTCTTTGATGTTACCACAAGGCAGATCCCATGATCCCATCTCCTGATGAAAGAACGAGGATCCAGAACGGGGATCTGGTGAGATGTGGACCTGAAGTTAGAACCCCATATTACCTAATGCCAAGGCACGATCGTTCGTTGATGCCATAGGTATTTGTTTATTGAGCCCTGCTCTACGACTAGCAAACTCTTCTAGGCCTTGGGTTGATACCATATAAAACAGAAGATAGAAGTCTCATGTCTCCATGGAGCTCATGTCTTAGGGCTGATGAAGGTCCATGAATCTTATGGCTCCCATGTTACTGAAATGTGAGTTAGAGAGAGAGAGACAAAGAGAGAGAAAGCCAGGGTTCCTGGGTTCCTGAGTTCAATTTTCAGTGGTCTGCCTTCTACCCCCCCCCCCGCCCCCGCCATTCCCATCTCTAAGGTGGGGCATGCGGCCAGAGCAGGAGGCCCGCAGCATTGCAGACCCGGGACCCAGGAGGGATCCTGTTAGTGGACCCAGGAGGGGTCCTGTTAGTGGATTCTTGGGCTGTTTGCAGCCCCAGTCAGCCGGGCCAGGCAGGTTGGGCAGCTCTGTCGAGGTCTTTGAGGAATTCTGGAGGAGAGCTAGTGAGCTCCGGGGGTGTCCAGGGACCGGCCATGGTCCGTGTGTTTCAGCTGTGTCCTTTTACAATGCTTACCCGTTCTTTGTGTGCTTTCTCGGGACGGAAGTGGCCGGTTCCTGATGCCCACGCCAGCCCTGGCCATCGCCTCTGGGGTGCTGCCTCCATGACCCTGCCCGGGCAGCCAGGAACGGAGGAACTGCAGCACTTGCCCCCCTCTGGCCTCAGCAGTGCTTCTCCTGAGTCTCTCTGTCTGTGCTTGTACAATGGGGAGGCAGGTGCCCCCGGCCCTTAGGGTCTCAAAATACATGAAGGAATGTGGGCCGTGTGGACCTCAGCCCAGGCAGCCGGACAGAGAGTCCATGGATTGCCTGCCCTGCACCCCTCCTGCTGCTGCTCCCTGCTTCCCTCCACACACCTCCCCTCCCTCCCTGCCCACCCCCAGCAACTCGGGCCTCACCATATGCTGCTTTGTTTATGCCGAGAACCGTCTGGGGTGGCGGTTCTAACACTCTCCGCTTGTACAGCCTATTTTTACCCACAGCACAGCTCGCTGCCTGGGTGGCAGGTCCCAGCAGCCCCAGCTGTGAGCGGCTCAGCCCGACTGCCCAGATGCCCGGCTACACCCCAACTCGGGTCAGGCTGGATGTGTCCCCTGGGCTCTGTAGTGTGGGGGGCACATCTCCACAAGGGCGTCCCGCGGTTGGTAGAGAGAGTTTTATGCCAAGAGAAGGAACGAGGCAAGAAAGAGAGAGAGGGAAGAGGGAAGAGAGAGAGGGAGATGGAAGGAAGCAGGGAAGGATGGAAGTAGGAGGGGAGAGGGGCAGGAAGGAAGGAAGTAGGGAGGGAAGGAGGAAGGGAAGGAGGGAAGGAAGGAAGTAGGGAGGGAGGGAGGGAAGGAAGGAAGGAGGAAAGAAGGAAGGAAGGGGGAGGGAAGGAAGGAAGGAAGGAAGGAAGGAAGGAAGGAAGGAAGGAAGGAAGGAAGGAAGGGAGGGAGGGTTACCCACCATGCCCAGACCCCATGCTGTGTATTTTAAGTACATCATTCATTTATTGAACAAATGCTTGAGAGAACTTGGGCGCCAGCTGTTGTGATAGGCACTGGGGTACAGGGGTGGATAAAAGCAGACCCGTCCCTGACCTCATGGCGAGGGAGACCAGCTTAATCCTCACAACAAACTTAGGAAGCTTTAATATCCCTATTTTGCAGATAGGAAAACAGGCTGGGAGAGGTCAAGGCACTCGGCCTGAGGCACAGCGAGGAAGCTGAGATTGAAACCCAGCACTGCCCGCTTCCCAAGTTCATATGTATCGCACCACCCCACCTCCTGTCCTCAAAAATGGGAAAGACCAGCGGCTGCCGCAGACTTGGACTGTTGCAACTTTCCAGACCATCTCACGCAACTGTTTCATGGAACCAGAGGGAAAATCAAGAGCCAGAATGTTGTAGGATTTCCCAAAGGCCACAAAATCCAGTAGGGTCAAGGTTGAAAGTGGGGTCTCCTGAGTCCCCGACACTGGCTCTTTGTACCAGACTGTACCGCATCCCTCTTCTTTCACTTTATTCTTTGTGTCAAATACGTGGTGTTTTTGAGAAGACAAGGCGACGTGTCTTCCATTCTCCATTCAGGACACGCTGAAGCTTCCAAGCTGTGGAATCAGTATGTTGCAGACATTCAGAGGAAAGGAAAAAAAAAAAAAAAAAAAAGCAGTTGCTAGCTAACAGAATAAAGTTACCTCTCAACTTAGAATATCAATTTAGATTTTTTTTTTTCTTTAATGAAACCGTAGTCTTCAGATTTTGGTTAGAAAGGAAAAGGATTTCTAAATTCCAAACTTCCATTAAGCATCAAGAACGTAGCCAGGCTAATCTTAGCATCAAGCTATAGTCTGTGCCATATGCAACTCGAGATAGAGCATAATTCAAGTTTCTACTAGATCGCAAGGGGAGGGGGAAAACGCTTTGCCAAGGGACAGGTTTGGGAAGGGCGAAGGCAAAGGTGGGGCTGCGACCTGAGTCCTTGAGAAGAGACTCAGAGGCCACCTACCTGCAAAGGCTCCAGCCCACGGAAGGACCATGAGACGCATAACGTGACAAGACCCCCCCAACCCCCCAGATGCAGCCATTTCCTCACTGAATGCACCCAGATGCACAGGGCAGGAGCCCCCGGTCCGGGGGAGTGCAGGGTGCGGACCCCGAGGTCAGCGGCAGGCACAGGCCTGGGCCCTGTGGGACCTGCTACATGCCCGGGTCTGGGGCAGGGGACAGGGCCAGGGGCCCAGAGACAAGAGGAGGAGACTCCTACCAGCTGGCGGGGCGGCCGGGATGACAGCCGGGCTGTCCCCTGCCCCCTGCCACCGTCGTGAGAAGGAGGGGGAGATGCAGAGACTGAACACCTGCCCCGAAGAAGCAGCATCTCTGCGGGAAGCTGTGTCAACCTGGGAAACCCTGTGTTCTCTCTTTCTGCCAAATTGTAATGCCTCCCTTCTCCGCCTCCCCCGGCCCGTCGGGTTGGAGGCCAGAGCGATGATTGGAAGGTGAAGGAGAAATCGGTGAGACTCTTTTGTGGAGTTTGTGAAAATGTTTGAGTCCCGTAGGTTATCCACCCCGGGAAATTGGTTTCCGAGCTCTGGAAGCCTCGGGGCGGGGGAGGTGAAGTCAGAGTTGAACGTCCAGATCCGGGGGCGAGGTCTCTGCCTTCAGAGTCCGGGCTCCCTCGGCCTCTCCCCGCCTGGTGTGTGGGCTGTCCTTACTCCAGAGAGAGCCAGAGCTGGAAGGGAGCGGAGCGCTTTCAGCCCCACGCCGCCCCTCCACACACACATTTGTTTACAGGTGTGAAAACCTGAGGCCCACACCTGGGGGGCCCTTCCCTGGGGACCAGGCCAGAAGTGGACATCCAGGCGGCTGCCCGGGCTCCCCGGCTCCCCGGCTCCCCAGCTCTGAGCCCGGAGCTGCGTGCATCAGAGCCGGAGACGCTGTCTGGGCCCGTCTCTAGCTTTCTTACACAGGCATGGCTTTATTTTTATTTATCTCCTTTATTTTGGTCTAGACTTTCTCCCCCCTCGACGACGTGACAGCTAAGGACCCTCCAAATGGAACCGTCTGTGACTCACTCTGTCTGCTTGCCTGTCCTTGAATCACCCCATTCAAAGTGAGCAAACACTTCGCCGGGTTTGCTTCAGCATCTGACTTCCAGGCACAAAATTAAACCTGGAGGGTGAGGTGAGTGTCAATCTGATTAAAGTGTTGTCAGAGCCCTGCCCGGTGCCCCTTCAGACCCAGCCTGTGAGTGACGGCCCCGTCCAGTGAGCTGCTACGCCACCCCCATCCACTGCCTTAGAGTCTTTGGCTAGGTTACCCCATCCCTAAAAATGGTTGCTTCATTCTCCGCCAACCACTAACATTCCAAGAATAATCAAACTTCACCACTTCAGATCCATTAATTTAGACTTTAAGATAATTCAACCAAGGCTTTGAAGGTTTTGGTAGACAGGACAGGAAGGAAGACTCATTAACTATTTTAAATGAGCCAACTTCTCTGGGCCAAGAGAACCACAGCAGCCGCGTGGCATGAAGGTCAAGGCTTAAAATCAGATTCTGATACCTATTCGCATAAAATCACTTAGCCAATGACAAAATCATTCTCGTCTATTCCCTGGTAAAGGAATCCCCGGGGAGCTATCCACATACGATTGGGTCAGCCTCCTCCGGGTTGTGGTGTGTACCTGAGAATTAACAATTGTCTTTTTCATTAAATGATCATTGAGATTTGGGTAATTCACAATCACATCTTCTGAGCTTTTCTAATGAACAAACTTTCCGCCAAGCTTGCTTTGCAAGAGCACCGGGGGGTGATTTAGACAGTCCCAGGCAGGAACTCGGAAAGTCTGGGTTCTGGTCGTAGTGCTTCCCACCTCGCTCAGTGACTCGGGGTACTTACAGTGAGCCTTGCCAGGCCTCTCTCAACCAAGAAAGTCAGGGCTGCCTGAGGTTAAAGTGACCTCGTAAGGCTTCAGGGGATGGAATGATGCCATTCAATCAACCCATCGAGGAACATATGCGCTGACCATCTACTACGTGCAGGACCCTTTGGGGGAATACAGACCGTTGTCATTCATTCAGTCCGTGAACACGACTGCTGTGTCTCCTTAGTCTCAATCACTGAGCTAAGTGTTTGGGATACAGTCAAGAAACCAAGGTAGACATGGTCCCCCGTGCCCACTGAGTTTATATTCTAGTGAAGGAATTTGATAATTAGCAAGAACAATAACAAATCTGGAATACAATTGTGCATAGTAAGACCCTGTGAGGGAAACCCAACATTGGGATCGAGAACACCAAGTTTAAGGAGGATGACATGATTTAGCATAAGTAATCTGAGGACACCTCTACCAGGAAGTGGCATTTTTTTTTATTTAAATTCAGGTAATTACCATATCATGTATTATTAGTTTCAGAGATGGAGTCCAGTAATTCATCAGGCTTCTAGTAACACCCAGTGCTCGTTCCATCGGGTGCCCTCCTCCATGCCCGTCCCCCAGTTACCCCGTCCCTCCTACCCCATCCCCTCCAGTAACCCTCAGGCTGTTTCCTATGGTTAAGAGGTTTGTCTCCCTCTCTGATTTCATCTGGTTATACTGTTTCCCCTCTTCCCCTAAATTCTACATATGAGTAAAATCACATGATAATCATCTTTCTCTGATTAACTTATTTCGCTTAGTATAATACTAATTTCATCCATGTCATTGCAAATGGCAAGATTTCATTTTTTGATGACCGAGTAGTATTCCATCATGTATACACCACATCTTCTTTATCCGTTTTTCTGTGGATGGACATCTGGGCTCTTTCCATAGTTTGGCTATTGTGGACATTGCTGCTATGAACACTGGGTTCATAGGGTGCAGGTGCCCCTTGGCACATTTTTTTTTTAAATTTATTTATGATAGACATAGAGAGAGAGAGAGAGAGAGAGGCAGAGACACAGGCAGAGGGAGAAGCAGGCTCCATGCCGGGAGCCCGACGCGGGACTCGATCCCGGGACTCCAGGATCGCACCCTGGGCCAAAGGCAGGCGCCAAACCACCGAGCCACCCAGGGATCCCCCCCTTGGCACATTTAAACCAGAAATACCCACCATTTGCTTTGACGTGGATGGAACTGGAGGGTATTATGCTGAGTGAAGTAAGTCAATCGGAGAAGGACAAACATTATATGGTCTCATTCATTTGGGGAATAAAAATAATAGTGAAAGGGAATAGAGGGGAAGGGAGAAGAAATGTGTGGGAAATATCAGAATGGGAGACAGAACATGAAAGACTCCTAACTCTGGGAAACAAACTAGGGGTGGTGGAAGGGGAGGAGGGTGGGGGGTGGGGGTGAATGGGTGACGGGCACTGAGGGGGGCACTTGACGGGATGAGCACTGGGTGTTATTCTGTAAGTTGGCAAATTGAACACCAATAAAAAATAAATTTATTATTAAAAAAATAAACCAGAACTTGGAATGTGAAAATAAAAATAAATAAACCAGAACTTGGAATGTGAAAAGAATGGTGAGTGCTGGGGACAAGTATTTCCATCACTCAAGCAGTAATTGCCCAAAGCCAGAGGCCAGATGCAGCAGGACACATTGCGGGAACTGCCAGCAGTCGGAGCTTACAGAGCAAGCAGGAGTGACCTAGGCACAGATCTCATCCTCAGGATGTCCATTATCTAGTAAAAAAAGCAAACATTTATAAGCACAATTTATGGTAAGATCTTCAGAATGGTGAAATCCTATGAAAGAAGAACAGATTAAGGGCTGCCTGTCGAGGCACGAGGCAGGACTCAGTTGGCGCCAAAGGGAGAAATGGGGCTGAGTCGCATCTAACAGGATTGCTCTATCCGCCAGCTCCTGCACGTAACAAGCCACCCCCGGCTCAGTGGTTTAAAGCAACCAACTGTTCAGCTCACAAGTCTGAAGGTTGTCGGTTTACGCTGCACCCAGCTGGGCAGCTCCTTTGGTCTTGGCCTGGCTGCCAGTTGGAGCGCCTCTGCTCTCTCCACCGCTGCCGGCGTCCATGGGCTCTCCCATCCTTCGAGCATGTTCTTAAGTCAAGGCCAGAGTGTAAGCACAAGAAAGCCAATTGTGCAAGAGACCAAGTGGAACTGGATGAGGCCCCCTGGGCCTGTCTCTTCCGCTGCATTCTATTGGCCAAAGCAGGTCCCCAAACCAGCCCAGAGTCAAAGATAGCAGAAATACGGCACAGTCACTGGGTAAAAGGACACGATTCGAAGAGGCCATTTGTTGCATCATGGTGCATCCCACTCGCTTACCCGGAGAAGCCTAATGCTTTGTGACTGGAGGAAGGGTTCAAATGGAGGGTGATGGGAGGCAGGGCTGTAGTCGGGGAGCTGAGACTCCACTACATGGGAAGGCCGCAAGGGAAACTGAGGCAAGAGCCACCCTGGAGGAAACATGGGGAAGGGCTGTGGGCGAGGTGTAAGGAACAGGTTAGGCAAGAGGCCTGGAGTCGCCTGCAGCCCCCAAGGCAGATCACTGTGGGCGCCCTTGTGTACCGGTGTGCGGTGTGGGCCCCACGCAGCCCTTCCACATCCTGTCTCAGGGCCTCTTGCTGCGAGCCCTCTCCTGGTGCAGGGGCTGGTGTCCACACCGGGGAAAGCCTGGACTCTGGGAAGGAGGACTCGCCAGAAGGTTGCTTTTGGAGTTAGGCCTTGAAAGATGGGTCAGATTTATGTACGAAGTCCACTCTAGGCACCCTGGGCATTACGGTGAACATCGTAGTCATTCTTAGGCCCGGAATCAACTGAAATATTGAGACCGGAGGAAATAGAATTTATGGGATGTCCCAATTCCTCCTTCTTAGTCACTTTGAACCTTCTTTAATAGCAGAGCCCGTTTTTAAAGATGAGATTTTACATAGAACCCTAAAATGGAAAGCAGATGGAAGCATAACTTAACAGTATGCATTTGCCTCCCAAGTCTCTTCTTCCAGCACTGACTTTAAAACCCATCATTAAAAACAATGAGGCTATTCTGATAAAAACAGTACCTCAGGAGTTATGGATAAGAGTTATGATCTTAAGACAGCTCGAGCATCTGATACGTCTTGGTATTTGGTTCGAGTTGCGCAGTATTGAGAAAAACCTTCTTTCACATGGATAAGCAATGGTACTCACTCACAGAATGCTGCGTGAGTGGAAAATCACTGCCCTGGGGTTCAAACAAAACCCAGTACAGGCTTCTAATTAATGACACTTTCACATTCCAAAGGCATATATGAAAAAAAAAAGGCATATATGTAAAAACTATATATATATTTAGGTATATGTATAAAGGTATATATAGAAGTGATACGCAATAACATATATTACTTGCATATCATACATATTATGCATAATTATATGCACACACACAGTAGATCTATTCATTTCAAGGTCTGCAAACATGCACACACACAGATACAAAATAAGCTAACTGCTTAGTAACCATTTGGTGTGTGAATGGGTTCGATGATATGATGAAGCATGTACATTATTTTTAATTACAGGGTTTTTTTTTAAGTTTTTATTTGAATTCCAGTTAATTAACATACAATGTTACATAGGGGCGCCTGGGTGGCCAAGTCAGTTAAGCCTCCAGCTCTTGGCTTCAGCTCAGGTATGATCTCAGGGTTATGGGATGAAGCCCTGCATCAAGCTCCGCGTTCAGCTCCGAGTCCGCCTAAGATTCTCTCTCCCTCTGTCCCTCCCCTGCTCACAGGTGCTCTAAATAAATGTCTTTAAAAATACAGTGTTATATTAGTTTCAGGGATATGATACAGTAATTTCATTACAGTTTTTAAAGCCAGCTTTTAGTTTAACGTAGGCATTTAGATAGAGACGGTTGCTTTTCTGCAGAAGCACCCGCCATTTCCTGGAACACAGTCTTGAAAGAACCGCACCCAGAGGATAGAGGAGGTAAGAACACGGGTGTGTGTCTGGTCTTGGGAAAGAACGCAAATAGAGTGGACTTTGGGGTCATTGATTTCAAATTCCACCTGTGTCACCTACTAGCAGTGTGACCTTGGTCACAGTCTTTAGTCTCTTTGAGCCTCTCTTCTCATCTTTAATATTAGTATCACAACCCTCATTTCATCTGATTGTTATGGATCCTTAATAAATGTTACTTCTCTTTTCTCAACCCGGTTCAATCTCTCCGTATATCAGGAGTGAAAGGGAGAATAGATCTTTGATTAGCTCAAATGTTTCTCTAGATGCCCCCATGTTCTAATAGCATCAGCCTGTCAGGTTGTATCTACGATGTTTGTAATTCAGGTAGCAAATTGATTTTTGAAAGCACTCTGGGCCTGCTCTGTCCATGTCAGATAAGCTCCAAGCATTAATTATGCACCAATATTGATGTTTTTGTCTGACAAGGTCTAATGTCACCATATTCAAATCTGGCTGCTTCCTTGTTAGAAAACCCTTCGAAATGTGGCCTTGGAAGAGACAGGATGTGTCACCTGCAATATTTGAGACATCCCAGAATTGAAGCCCTCAATTAGAATTAAAGACAACGCCCGTCCTTGTTCTGGACCCCAAAGAGAATGAGCTGGTGTGATTCATGGAAGCAGCTTGAAGTGTCGCTTGAAAAAAGGCAATCAGATCTTCTGGTAAACTGTGCGTGGTGGGTGATGTGAACCATTTGAATGCATTTGGATTTGCGGCATGAAAGACTCAGGTATTATGGTCTGTATCTGGAAGCCTATATCCATTTGCTAATCGGTATGATTGATTGTAAACATCCAGCCAGATCCTCCTGATTTCACAGAATCATGAGGAGTATTGGGATAAACTTATTTTCTAAAGAATTATAATCATACAAATGCCAGTGTCTCTAACTTGAGCCGAGCTTAAATAAACCAAAGGCGATCTCATTCAAAGGTTTTTATTGGACTATTCAATTCACCCAGCACATAATCACTGTGCTCTGACTACATCCAGGCACGGGGAACAGACAGGCCCAGACAGGCAAGGTCTGCTCTCGGGGAGCATGTATTCTAATGAAGCATCTTTGAGACACTCTCATTTCCAACACTTTGGCTAAAAGGACTTCGTAAGGCAGAGAAAGGCAGCTGAATGAGTCTCTTCTATGAGTTTAGGGTTTTTATTAAAATAAAGGAGCTTGCTAATCCCATCTCAAGCAACTCCTAAGAACCATACTCAAGAGTTCTAAATATAATTAATGTTTCTTTCACATTGAGCTGTACTGTGGATGTTTTCATGATGTCAGAGAAATTATAGGAGAGCTCTTACAGAAGATACTTATTAAACACGCTCTGCATTTTCTGAAGGGGAATTGGGTAAGATGGATTTGAACTTGGAGAGCCTCCTCTGGAAGCCACGCGTAAAAACTACCCCTGTGGCTCTGAAGCATCTGCACCAGCCAAGAAATGTCTCCCCGCTGCTATCTCCATAAGCTCCTCAGCGGTTCCAAAGTCTGTACAGATACTCATGCCTTCAAGCAGTTGTTGGGATTTGCTGTACCTGGGAGTTCTCAGGGTATAAAGAGGAGTCGCCGTGCTTCCAAAGACCAGCAAGCCAGCATCTGAGATGCTCATTTCCCTGCCTGCTTCCAGTAAACTGACCTCCCTTCCCTTGACTCTATCCCTCTGTGACTTTAATGGAGCTCAAGTCAACATCACGCCACTTAATCAGTCTTTTCTTTTTATTTGTGCTGAAGCATATTGTGATGTCAGCAGGAAAGGGGTGAGGAAGACAAAATTCTTTCTTCTCCCCAGAGCACCCACATGCTGTGGGTCAGGGAACATCCTTCACAGATGAGCAGCTGTAGTTTGTAACTGTAGTAATAACCACAAAAGCAATAACAACAAATAATAACATGCTTACAACCCTTTTTACATCCATTTGTATGCAATGAGTCCTTCCCATTGCCCCCTGATGTGGGGATAACTATGATTGAAATGATGTGCATTTATGTGTTTATATTCTTTATGTTTATGTATATTATATATATATATATACTCACATACATATTTATACATGTGAGGAAGTTGGGAATGATGTCAAAGGATGTAGGAAGAACCCAGGGCTCAAGTTCAGGAGTCCTGAGTCACCGTAGTTCTGCCGTGAATCACAGATGTGACTTTGAGCAAGTGGTTTCAATTCTAAAATCTGTTTTCTTCTCTGTACAACAGACATCATGATTCTCACCTCCCAATGCTAGATGAGGAGAATTAGTGAAATAGCGCATCTAAAATATTTGCAGATGACATGATCATATATGTAAAAACCCTAAGGATCCAACCAAAAATAACAAGTTAAAAGAAATGAACAAATAGAATACATTTGCAGGATACAAAATCAACATACAAAAATCAATGGTCTTTCTTTATACAAACAGAAAACTATCTGAAGGGGGACTTAAGAAAACAATTCCATTTACAGTAGTAACAAAAAGAATAAAATGCTTAAGAACAAACTTAATCAAAAAGGCCAAAGTCTCGTACTCGAATATTAAAAAAATACACAGATAAATATAAAGAGAACCATGTTCATGGACTGGAAGAATGAACGTTGCTAAAATGTCCATACTACCCAAAGTGATCTACACATTTAATGTAATCTCTATCAAAATCCCAAGAGTATTACTTCCAGAAATTGAAGATATAATCCTAAAATGTCGGTGAAACCATACAAGATCCCAATAGCCAAAACAATCTTGAGAAAGAAGAAAAAAAGGCAGGAAGCATCTTATTTCTTGATTTCAAGATATATTACAAAGGAACAGTAATCAAAACAGTATGTTACTGGCATGAAAACAGACATATAGACCAATGGAAGAGAATAAAGAGTCCAGAAATAAATCCACACATTTATGGTCAATTGATCTTCAACTAGGGTGCCAAGAACATGCAATGGGGAAGGGATTACATCTTTAACAAATGGGGCTACAAGAACTGGATATCCACATCAGAAGAATGAAATTCTTATCCTATACCATATACAAAAATAAACTTAAATGGATTAAAGGCTGAAGCATAAGATCTAAAAGCATAAAACCACTAGAAGAAAACATAGGGAAGAGTTCCTTGTCATTGGTTTAAGCAATGAGTTTTTGTATATGATACCAAAAGTGCAGGTAACAAAAACATAGATGAATGGAATGACATCAAAGTGAAAAGCTCCTGCATAGCAGAGGCAACAACAAACTAAGTGGAAAGGCACCTATTAAATGGGAGAAAATATTTGCAAATCATATATCTGATAAGGTGCTAGTATCTAAAATATCTAACAAACTCATACAACTCAATAGCGAAAAAAATCTGATTTAAAAATGGGCAAAATACACGATCACACATTTCTCAAGAGAAGACGTACAAATAGTCAACAGGTATATGTAGAGATGCTCTTGACATCACTTATCATCAGGAGAATCAAATCAAAACCACAATGAGATAGTTCCTCACACCTGTTAGAATGGTGGCTGTTATTACAAAGACAAAAGATAACAAATGCTGGCAAGGTTGCGGAGGAAAGGGAATCCTGTGCGCTGTGGGTGGGAATGCAAATTGGTGCAGCCATTATGGAAAACAGTATGAAGCTTACTCAAAAAATTAAAAATAGAACTACCATATGATCCAGAAATCCCACTTCTGGGTGTATTTCCAAAGGAAATGAAATCAGTATCTCGAAGAGATATCTGTGTTCTTATGTTCATTGCAGCGTTACTCATGACAGCCAAGATATGGAAACAACCTAAATGTCTGTCAATGGATGATTACATAAAGAAAATGTGATTATGTGTATATATATATATATACACACACACACACATACACACATATATATGTATATATATATATGCTGAAGTATTATTCAGCCTTAGAAAAGAAGGAAATCCAGCCATTCACAACAGCACGGATGAACCTGGAGGACATTATGCTAAGTGAAATAAGCCAGACAAAGAATGACAAATACTGTAAGATCTCCCTCACATGTGGAATCTAAAACAGTCAAACTCAAAGAAGCAAAGAGTAGAAGCCTGCTTTCCAGAGGCTGCAGGGAGAGGGGAAATAGGGGGAGGTTGATCGAAGGATGCGAAATTTTATTTACACAGGATGAGTAAGTTCTGGGGAGATCTAATGTACAGCCTGGTGACCATAGTTAATAATACCATATACTTGAAATTTTCTAAGAGCGTCGATCCTAAGACTTACCGCAAGAGAAAAAAAGGAAAGAGTAACTATGGGAGGTGATACATAGGTTGAGAAGCATAATTGTAGTGATCATTTCACTTGTATACATATAGTAAGACATCAAATTGTATACTTTAAATACTTACAATTTTTATTTATCATTTATAACGCGATAAAGCTGAAAAAAATTTTAAAGTAATAGAAACCCTATGACAGATGCCAGCTAATAGAAGAGCCCCAAACTGTTGGTTTCCACCATCTTTTCACTTAGCACAGTATGTACTCAATAAATACTTGCAGAATCGAACTGAATTGGTGACCAACTTATAAGATGCAGATTTTTTTGTGTGTGTGGCAATTGAGTACATGGACATAGAAGTAAAATCACTTAGATAGGAGGCTCCAGTCCTCCAGTACTAACAAGACTAAACCAAGTGTTGTGACCACTCTGAAGCTGCTGGCAAGGGTAATAGTGGAGCAACACCTACCTCGTGAGTTTATTATAAAAAGCATATAAAGTGCATGATATAGTACCAGGCACACATAACTGATATGTGTCGATCAGGACTGTTGAGCTTGTTCTCGTCTTCCTTCTCGTACAGATGGTTGCCTTTGAGAGCTATGGGACTGGCGGGGCAAGCCCATCGATAGCCCCTTCCTACGTCATCAACACACCCGCCACTGCCAAAAGTATCCCGTAGAATCAGAGGCTGTGAGGGCATTTGGACACTGTTTCCGGTTTCTAGGCAATTGCCTTGTATCCCTGCCCTCACCTTGGGCATCAGCAGTCAGCATCAGTCAGGCCTGCGGCTGGCCTCTGCTTCTACAGAAATCCCATTCACGGGAATGAAATGGATCCGAGGCTGGAAGCGGCTCCTATAAAGGGGAAGCCTATGGTAAGCGGGACTCAAAAGATGACATTTATATCCTCCTAGATATTTCCATCCTTCTGCTCCGGGAGCCCCCGAATGAAGACATCAAGGCGCCAACAGAAAGCCCCATGTACATGAGGCAAGAGAGAGATGCAGGACAGAGATAGGCCAGGAGAACTCCACCTCCCTCAGAAACCACCCAGTCCTTCCCATTTCACAGTGAATGACTTTCCACGGTCACACAGGAAGTGGGGCTCTGTCTCCGTGGAGGACCACTGTGATGCCCAAGTCCCCCAAGTGCCATTTACACAGACCGCAGCGTGGATGGCACCTCTTAGAGTTTTGGATCAAGGCAGCCCTATCTTCACTACACCCCCTGTTCTCTTCCTCTATCAAAATATTCTTAACTCGTACATTGTAGATCACTTCATTTCTCTTGGATTTATACCTAGGAGTGGAATTGCTGCACCACATGGTAATTCTCGATTTAGGCATTTGAGAAACTGCCAAATTGGTTTCCAAAGTGGCCACACCGTTTTACATTCCCACCACCCATTAGTGAGGCTTCCAGGTCTCCACATCCTCTTCCATATCTCTTATTGTCTTTTCTCATAACCAGCCGAGTGTATCTCACTGTTTCAATTTGATCTCATGGTTTTGATTTGCCCTCATCCCTTTTCCCTTTTCTCTGAGGATCCAGCCTGCTTGTAAAACTAATTAATTACTATAAAATAAAAAATAAAATTAAATAAAATAAATAAATAAAATAAAATAAAATAAATAATAAAAATAAAATAAAATAAAATAAATAAAATAAAATAAAATAAAATAAATAAAATAACACATTTGCTCAGCAAGGCTCTCAGCCATGCAGCAACCTAATGATAAACCTGCCCCACATGAGGAGCAGTTACCTGGACCAGTGTCGCAGACGACCAAGTGGAAAGTCTCCCTAGTTCCAGGGTTTACCAAGAGGAAACCCCTTTTTTACTGATATAAGCTGCATCTTCCCTGATATGAGCTACATTTTCCATCATATGCCACTTCTATAATTATATATTTTATAATCTATTGTGTCAATCTGTTTTGTAATTTCTTAATCAGTTCAGAACTTGAACAGGGAGGAAGGTTGCTAGTTACTGGGCCACCTCAAATGCTCCAAATGGGCATCTGACATACATTGTCTCACCTAATCCCACCACAGTCTTGTAACGTAGGCATTATCCCAATTTCACAAATGAGCAAAATGAAGGTAAAGCAAGTCTACCAAAGCCAACCAGCTAGAAAAGTGATCGAAGATTTGAGCCCATGTCTGCATTTCCTCTCCATCTTCTGTTCTTGAAAGCACAGAGGGCCAAAGTTCTAACAGAATTTCAGCTCTGGCCCTTGCCAGCCATACGATAATGAACACGTCGGTGCCCCGCTGACCCTCAACTTTATCCTCTGTAAAACGGGACCAATAATACTAGCCTTTTGTACATCAAAAGTGATAAGGATAGCATGAGGCGATGCAAATAAAGCCTTCCTAAAAAGTATAGAATACCATTCACCTAAAGATTTCAGTTTTTTTCAGGCCGTATCAGTTATCTCTCAATCCCAAATCTGGGGAAAGCAAATTAGGAAATAGTCCTAAAGTGAACAAATCTTTTGCAAACATGTCTGTCCCAAAGGAAATGCAAGATTTAGCTTCGTTTCAGCTGACTTTCCAGTCTAATGACCTAGAATGCGCCACTCTGTTTTTCTTCTGATCTCAACGTGTCGCAGCCCACATGAAAATGTCTGATAAACTGGGAGCTTCTTTTGATGCATGGGAAAAGAAGATGTTTTCTATTCCAAGCACCCATATCTTTTCTGAATATTTTCTTCTGGGGGTTTTGATCTCACATTATTTCTCTTTTGATTCGAAGGATGGGGAAAGAAAAACCTATGGGACTTTTCAATTATTTATTGCAGAAGGCATTTGCAGCCTTATTTCAAAGTTGGTTTCTAGATTTCTACACTCACTCATGAACGTTGGGAAGCGGGTCTGACCTCCCGGGAGGAGAGCTCACTGAAGGTCAGGAGAAGTGTCTGACTGATGCATGGGACTTCGGATATTCTGACCCAGACCTCTGTCTCAGAGCTGGGGCAGGAGCATCCGCGTGATGGATGGGGCTGATGGGAAGCTCATCCAGCCACCTGGTTCTTCATTTTGGTCTCTGACCTCTCCTACTTTTCTTGCCATGAAAGAGGAATTCATGCCTTTACTTTAAAATATTAGAATTTCATTCAATTTCAATTCAACAGATACTTATCGAGTGCCTATGCCTATTTTGTGCCATACATTGAACTAAAAGCTGCAAAGATGAAAATTATCTATCATCCATGGGGAAGGAGGTCAAGAGTACCCAGTCCTCAGCCTGCCTGGGTTCAAATCCCAGCTCTACCACTTACAGGGTGTTTCATGTAGAAAATGGGGATGATATTGATAATATCAACCATATAGTGTTTTAATCCACATAGAGCACATAACATAGTATCTGGCCCATGTCTGTCCATTAATATGATGAGGAAGAGGATGGTGTTCTAAATGCAAGTAAGCAAAAGAAATATGGTCCCTGCCTTGATACGCTCATGGGGGAATAGATGCTAATCAAATACCTACATAAACTCGTAATTACAAAGAGTGTTACAGCGGATTATGTTGGCTGTCCTTCTAGCCTCTCTCCCAACCCTCCCTCACTGTGCTCATTCTGTAGTAACCATACATGTTTGGGGTGGAGGTAGGGACTGAGTCCAAGCTCAGCTCTTCAAATGCATCTTTATATGGCCCAGTCCAATCTGTATAATTACCATTCTGTCACCTCGGTGATTAATTCAGAGATGATCCCATGACCAAAATCAAACTAATCAAAAAGAAACCCAAGACCTTTATATTGGGGAAGAGAACCCCCTTTCTCTGCCGCTGGATAGGACAGAGGAAGCTTTGACCTGATAGCACTTAGCAGTCATTTTTCAACCAGTAAAGGTACCATGCGTAATAAGAAGCCAGTATTACGGGAGGCAGAGTTAAGAAATAAAATTCTATTTTAAAATAAAAATATGCCAGTGAGATGGTAAAGATAGTAAAGAAATGGAGATTCCTATGCTGGCAGGAGATAAGCTACATCAAGAAAAAAGGTCTCTGGTTATATTGTTGAGCCACTGGATCTGGCCTTACCTGAAATCCACAATATCTTGAGAATATTCAGACAAAAGTCATCTTCAATAATAAAAAGAACAAGTAATTAAAAGGAGGCAAAGAATGTGAATAGACATTTCTCCAAGAAGATATGCAAATAACCAATAAGCACACGAAGTGATGCTCAACGTCATTGGTCACCAGAGAAATGCACATCAAAACAATGGGAAATCAAAAAAAAAAAAAAAAAAAGCAAAAAAACAAAACAACGGGAAATCGCTTCACATGCACTAGGATGGCTAGAATCAAAAAGTCACATATTAACAAATGTTGGGGAAAACAGAGAGGAATCAGAATCCTCATACGCTGCTGGTGGGAACGTAAAGTGGTGCGGACACTTTGGAAAAGAGTCTAGCTGTTTCTCAGGTGACTAAATATAGAATTGCCCAGTGACCTAGCGATCCCACTGTTTGGTACATACCCAAGAGAAATGAAAATATCTGTCTGCCTAAAACCTCGCACGTAAATGTTCACAGAAGCATTATTCATCACATCCAAGAGACGGAAACAACCCCAGTGTCCACCAGTTGATGAATGGACAAACAAAATGTGATATATCCAATATATTTATCTGGATATAAATATATATTCCAGATATATAAAATGGAATGTTATTTAGCCATAAAAGGAACGAAGTTGATGCATGCTGCCACACGAATAAACCTCAGAAGTATTTTGAGAAGTCAAAGAAGTGAGTCACAAAAGACCATATATTATATTATTACATAATTCTATGATTCCATTCATAGGAAATGTCCAATCAGGCAAACTCTAGAGACGGAAAGTAGGTTGGTGGTTGCTCAGGGCTAGGAGGGATGGGGGTCGGAGGGGTGATAGCTGTGAAGAACGGGATTTCTTTATGACGTGATGATGAAAACGAACCTTGACGATGGAGAACCACTGCATCGTATATATACGTTAAATAGGTGAATCGTAGGGCGTGCAAATTAGATTTCAATAGAGCTGTTAAATTCTTTAATATCTAAGTTGGATTGGAGTTGGGTTTTAGTCACTTGCAACGGGACATTTCCTTATGCAACTGCTCTGAAGAAAGCCCCGGGAGCTGTGCGACTCCGTATCTGTGACCTCATCTAACCTGGCCCCGCGGGATGTTCAGAGCAGATCAGGAACAGAGGTCCTGCTGGGTGGGATGCCTTGGAAACAGTCCGGCTCCGCTCCTCTACGCCAGGCCTGCGGCGTCCCCCTCTCCACTCCCCTCTCCGCCTGCGGGGGCCCCACTGGCCCTCACCAGCAGGGGGCTTGAGAGATGTTCCAGCACCAGGAAGGACAGCGGGCCCTCGGCTTCTCCGGGCTCTCAGCCTGACCTCCTGGCAGGTCACTCCTTTTCAGCCTTGAAACCTCTCATCTTCCGGCCTTCTTCTCCTTCTCAAAGGCCCCCTCTCTCTTCCTCCAGCCCTGCGGGCCTGAGTTCCTAGAAGTGGAGCTGAGCGGTTTTCTGGTACTACGCCCAGATCCCAGGCCCTAATAGGTCTGGGCCTTGATGTTCTCTTGTCATCCCGCGTGGCAAAGAATGAAAGAAACTCTGCGTGCCAAACCGCCGGTAATGCCTGCCCCTGGTGTGTGCCCAGTAAATGTTAGTCTTCTTGCCTCCTTCCCACCAGACCTTCCCTTTGCTTGCTGACTACCTGACCTCCCAGTGTCTCACGTCCTCTGATTGGTGCGTCTACCTCTTCTCTTGGAATCTTTGGGGGGCTGCTGGCTGACTCACCCCACTATAACCGTGTTCCTTGGATATCCAGTTCTTCGACCCCAGTAGGCAAGTCAGTTCCCCAGGGACCCCTCATCAGCTACCCCATCTGGTAGTAACTAAAACTGGCGATGTCCAGCAAAATAACAAAATCCGTCCACCATGTTGTAAGCCTGAGGACTAAGTACCACGGGGGCAGGGAAAGTCAATCGTGCTCACCTCGTACCCACATACAGTAGCACACAGACCGGCCCATGGTTGATCCTTGGGGGCGATCTGGTAAGTGAATGAATGATCCCATCATCCTGCACTTACTACCTAAATGTCTGTCCCGTCTTCCACATTGGGCAGCACCGCTGTGCAGTCATCTTTGTTGACTCCAGAATCCAGCACAGAGACCGGATCAGAGGAAGCCATTCAGTACACGGTGTTTGAATTTTCGGCTTCTTCCATAAAGTCAATTACCCAGCCAAATAACATGTCTGTCCCCTCTGGGCACTCACGACCTCTGGGATAAAACTCCTTTGAGGCACTTACCAAGTCTGCCTCGCACTGTAATGATTTGCAAGCGCGGCCGATTGTCCCCATGGGACTCTGCGCTCTTGAGAAAGTGGAGGTCCCACCTCAATCATTTTCAGGGCCTCCCCAAGGGTTACACCGAGCAAAAAGCACGATAGGAGCTGGGAAAACATACTTCTGGAGTAGCAGGGGGTGACCAAATAAACACGTGAAGACGAGAGCGCGGATTACCGACGGAGGCCGTGAAGCCAGGATGTCTGGGAGGCTGCAAGGAAGTCTGGCCCACACGGCCTCCACTAGGTCACAGTGAAGCTGTGTTCGAGATGTGCTGATAGATCTCCTGTTTGTTTTATTCTCTCCTTCTCCCATCTGACCGTACGTTCCGTGAGAACAGCAGCCACACCTAACACGTTCACCATCGCAGCCTCCCTGTTTAACCCACAGTACGTGCTCAGTAAGTGTGTTAATGACTGGATATCCGCCCACCCAGAAGCCCCCTCCCCGAGACCCCGCCCTTACTTCCAGCCCTCCTGCCCCTAATCCCGTGACCAGAATTCTGCATTAATAAGGATACAATCACAGCAGCCTCCTTCTGCGGCTCCCCTTCTGCCCTCCTGCTTTTCCAACTGGCTTGAATCATTTAATCTGCAGTTAATTCAGAAGCATCCAAGCCAGGCTCTGATATAGCAGATGATCGAGATAAACGGCTGGCATATTTTTATGAGTAAAATCTCTCCAGATTCCAGTACATGAATCATTTGTTGCGAAACCTCTCATTGTCTTTAGGCAAGGCTGTAACGTGAGGGAAAATGCTACCTCTTTATGACTCAAAAGGCAGGGGATTAGGAACTGTTTGGAGGAAAGAGAGTACAACATAAAAATAAGATTTATCTCTTAATATCCTCCTTACATATATCCCTCCACCCCTTTCCCTTACTTACTTTTCAGCATGGAGCAGGAATTCAATCTCATGTTTGTTCCACAGACTCGACTCGCAGGGGAAAAAGCAGATCATTATGGGCAGAATTTAGGGACTTTCACTCCATGCTGATCCAATCAACCCCCTTCGGATCTCGGGCTGAAAGTCACCTCCTTGGGGAAGTCTTCCATGATGACGTAGGCTGTCAGATCCTTCTAGTACTCACTTGTAGCATTCATCATTATTACTATTATTGCTTTTGCCATCATTTTAATTACATTTATATGTTTACTTGTTTGCCGGCTTAATGCCTGTCTCCCTCAGTAGACTGTAAACCCTTTCGTAGGGATGGCTGCTGTATTTGCTTCCCACTGTATCTCTCGCCCCTAGCACGGTGCCTGGCATAAAGTAGGAGCTGAGCAAACAACTGCTTTAAATAAATACACAGTGAGAATTTCCCCATATCTTTCTCGAAGTTCGTCTAGAAAGAAAACGAAGCACTGTGTGATTTTTTTCAAATACTTCAAGTTGTATTGAACTAGACATGAAACGTTATTTTTTTATTATTTTTTTATAAAACGATATGTGTATTTATTCCATGCATATTCCGTGCATATATTCTCGGCATTTATCACCTTATATCATACTCACAACAATACCAAAGTCTGGCAAAACAAATATTATCCCCATCCTAGTAAATGAGAGATTTGTGCCTCAGGAGGCTTCAGTGGCTCGTCCAGTGTGTGCCCGGGTAATGGTAGGGATGAGATTAGGGCTCCCCTGTCTTAACTCCCGAGTTCAGATTCTTGCCACCATGCCCTGTACTATTCCCTCCTGCAAAACCGCAGGAACTCAGAGGGGGTGTATTTCCTGGTGGAAACTTTGTTCTCCTTTCTGGCTCCCCAACGCTAGAAGGAACGGAAGAAGTGGAAACAACTACGACCAAAAAGAGGATCATGTTTTCCTTTGGTCTTTAAAACTTGCAGAAAATCAGCAGACAGGATTCTGGGTATGGTCAGTGTTTTTTGGACTAGACTGCAGCCAGCATCTACCTGCAAATGGGTTTTTCAGACAACCTTGCAGGACGTCAGCCCCTGGGGCCGGGTCCTGCTCTACATGAGATTCGTCTTTAGCTGCATTGATCCAAAAGGCTTCACTTCCAACAAGATCTAACAAAAACACATGGACACTGAAGCACGCCCACACCTGCACAGACACACGTAGACAGATGCCTCTGAACTAAAAGATATGCCTGCCAAGGCTCACAAATGTGCTCATGCATATGTTTTCACAAACAAGCACTGCACCGTCCCCTTCACCACAATGACAAGCACAGAATCTGCTGAATGCACTACCCCACACGTGTCTACACACAAATGCGTCCTCATAAACGTCTGATAATAACTCATGTCAACACACCATTTTACAACATACAATCTTTTTATGTCCATTTTCCCAATTTACTCCAATAAAAACCCATGCATTATGTGTTTAAAAAGCTATGTTACCCCAAGTGACAGGGTTTTTTTTTTTTCCTTAGGATTTTATTTCTTTTTTTTTTAAGATTTTATTTCTTTGTTCATGAGAGACACAGAGAGAGGCAGAGACACAGGCAGAGGGAGAAGCAGGCTCCATGCAGGAAGCCCCATGCGGGACTCAATCCCGGGACCCGGGGGTCACGCCTTGAGCCCAAGGCAGATACTCAACCACTGAGCCCCCCAGGCGTCCCGTGACAGTGGTTTTTAACCTGACCCTGTAGGGTGGCTTTCAGAGGGTCTCTGACCTTCTCTGAAATCGGGTGTGTGTTCATTTTTTTCCTGGATGTGAAGGTCCATGGAATTCACGCTTATGCCCCTTCCCCCGCAAAAAAAGGTTTTGGATCAGGTTGTGGGGAGGATCTCATTAACCTGTAATGAAAGATACCAATCAATATGAAGTTTATAAAGTGCTTTTTCTTCCATTTCTCCTTTTATTCACACATCTGCAACCCTGTGGAGGTAACCTTGCAATTATGACTTTTTGATAGATAGAGACACTTGAGTATAGACACCTATAAGCTCGCACCAGCTAACACCCACTTATTTTCTCCCTGCCTGCCACTTTCCTGTGCTGGAAAGAGAAGAGAAACTGACACCTGAGCCCACTGGCCTCCATCGAGATTTTCACACGCTTCTCCGCCTACCTGAGCCACGAGATCATATACGGGTTACTCACATGAAACTAACTCAGACACCTGAGAAGTGACTATTTTTCATCAAAATTTAGTTTCCTATTCCCCACGAAGTCGACGTACTGTTTTGAACAAGTGGAGGACACAGATTCCCTAAAAAATTACCCGGTCTGTCTTGAACTCCTCCATAAACAGACGACCAAAGAGCCAAGTCATTTTCTCTTCTCCTCGCCTGGAATGCTCTCCATCCAGATGTCCACCCGGCTCACTCCCGCTTCCTTCTCATCTCTGCTCAGAGGGCATATAATAATAATTCACGGGGCCCAGACCACTCAGCACGCTCCTCATCTCACCCTAGTGCTCTGGCATTTGCTCTGTTTTTCTCTTTAGGACTTCCTACCATCTTCCTTATTAGATATGTATTTGGTCATGGGTTGGCTTCCCTGTCCTAGGACACAATTTCCATGAGTCGGGGACTTTATCCATTTAATCTGCTGTTCCCATACGGAGGAAAGACACTCAGCAATGATTTGTTTCATGAGTGGACACTTACCAAAAAAACAAAAAACAAAACTAGGGAAATATCTGTAACCTCTGCAGAGAAGGTAAGCAGCTTGGCTAAGGTCATCCCCCTGTTAAAAACCTTCAAGCCGAAACCACCTTCTAGGCACCCCTGCGACACCCTTGCTGCCTTCAAAATGTGTATTTCATAGCATTTCTGTTTGGCTCACGTCCATGATCAAACACTGGCCCCAGATTAGGAAAGGAAAATCTCTTTATAGTCCAAATTCCTCTAGCAATAAGGAAGTTCACTGGCTTACGTACTGGCAGATGCAGAGAGAGGATGGGCTTTGCTTTGATGTGGGGCTCAGCAAGGTCATGATGCACCTGATTCCCCCCACCCCCATCTTTTTGTCTTACATTCTGTGATGTTGGCCTTAATCTAAGGCTGTGAATCATCTGGATCTAGTCAGGAAAACAAGAAACAGATATGTTGCATTTTAATTGAAATATTTAGGGGATCCCTGGGCGGCTCGGCAGTTTAGCGCCTGCCTTTGGCCCAGGGTGTGATCCTGGAGTCCTGGGCTCGAATCCCACATCAGGTTCCCTGCATGGAGCCCCCTTCTCCCTCTGCCTGTGTTTCTGCCTCTGTCTCTCTCTCTCTCTCTCTCTCTCTCTCTCATGAATAAATAAAAGCTTTTAAAATTTTTTTAAAAATTAAAAAAGAAATATTTAATAAGATCACTGTAGATTCAAATGCAATTGCAAGAAATAATGCAGGAAGAACCCTTGTGTGCTTTGTGCAGTGTCCCAGTGGCCACATTGTGTAAACCTACAGTATTACATCACCATCAAGATGCCGACATTGATAATACAACCCACCGGTCTTACGCAGATTTCCCCCGTTTCCCTTACAAGTGTGTGTTGAACTCTACACGATTTTACTTTTATCACCTGCACAGATTCATGGAGCCACCACGTCAGTGGGCACGCTGAGCAGATCAGAGATCTCAAGGATTCCTCCTGTTTCCCTGTTATAACACGCCCACTACCGTCCTGATCCCTGGAAGCCATGGTTGTGTTCTTAATTCATAAAATTTTCTGATTGCAAAACTATTGTATGTGTGGGGTCCCACAGCGTGTAACAATTTTGAATTGGCTTTCCTTGCTCAGCATAATTCTCCGGAGATTCATTCAAGTTGTTGCATGTAGTTTGTGTCTTTTTCTTATTTGGTGAAATTCCGTGGTATGGATGTACCATAATGGGTTTACCATTTACCCACTGAAGGACATCCAGGCTGTTTAGATGGATGATGGATAGATAGACAGATAGATAGATCATAGATACATAGATACATAGATGATAGATAGAGAGGTGGATAGGTAGACAGAGGTTAGATAGACACATAATACAATGGAAGATTATTTAGCAATGAGAAAGAAAGAAATTCCACCACTTGCAACAATATAGAGAGAGCTTGAGGGCCTTATGCTACCTGGATAAGTCAGACAGCGAAAGACAATTTCTGTAAGCTATCATTTATATGTAGAATCTAAAAAGCCAGATTCATAGGCACCTAGTGTAGAAAGGTGGCTACCAGGGGCTAAGAGGGGGGCAAACAGAGAGATGTTGGTCAAAGTATAAAAATTCACTTATACCAGATGCACGAATTACAGGGATCTAATTAAGGTACAGTTTGGTGATCATAGCTACTGGGACTATATTTTATAGTTGAAATTCCCTAACAGAGTGGGCCATCAATGTTCTCACCACAAAAAAGAAATGGTAATTATGTGATGTGATAGAGGAATCAGCAAACACCATGGTGGCAGCCTTTTGGCAATCCGTAAGCGCACTGAATCAACACCGTGCACACTTTAACCTTACGCAATGCGGTATGTCAATTATGGCTCAATAAAGCTGGGGAAATATCAATTGGCTATACGTACGTGTGTGTGTGAGTGTGTGTGTGTGTGGCTGCTTCTTGGTTCTCTCTTCTGCTCCATTGCTCTATGTATCTGTCCTTCTGCCGATATCAGACGGTCCCAGCAGCGTGGCTACACGTGGGCCTTAGTATCGGGTAGAGCGATACCTCTCCACACTTCTTTGTCAAGAGCCTGTGCCTTTCCATACGAGTTTTAGAATAAGGTTATTTGTGCCTACAAACAGCAACACGGCTGGGATTTTGTTAGGAATTGCATTAACTGCACAGATAAAATTGATGAGAATCGATATTTTTACTATGTTGACTCTTCCAGCCTATAGCACAGCATCACTCTCCATGTATTTAAGCCTCTTGGATTTCTTTCGTTAGCATTTTATATTTGTGTGTGTTTTGTTAAAAAAAGTATATCGAAGTATTTTATTTTCTATGGTGTGATTCTAAATGGTATTTTGTTTTTAATTTCAGTTTCTGCATGTTCTTTGTTAGTATATGGAGATGCAATCTATTTTGTGCATTAATCTTGTATCCTGAAAACTTGCTGAATTCACTTATTAGTCCCAGGAGGTGTTTTGTTTGGTTTGGTTTGGTTTGGTAGATTCCTGGGGATTTTCTAAGTAGACAATCGTGTCTTCTAAAAATAGGGACCATTTAAGTTCTTCCTTTCTATTTGTATGCCTTTTATTTCTTTTTCTTTTCTCATAATACTGGCTAACACTTCCAGCAATACGGTGAATGGGAGTAACCTCCTTGCCTTGGTCCCCATCTTAAGGAAGAAAACGTGGTTTTCACCATTCAGTATTATATTAGTTGTAAGTCTTTTGTCGGTGTTACTCCTTAAGTTGAAGATATTCCCTTCTAGTCTTGCTGAAAGTTTTTTTATCATGAACGTGCTTTGCATTTCTCACCTGTTTTTCCTATCCCCTTGATATGATAGAATTTTTCTTCTTTAGTTTGTTGATATATGGTGGATTATATTGATTGATTTTGCAGAAGCAACCTTCCCTATCCAGAATGCATCTTATATACATCTGGAATATGATGCAAAATTATTTTTACACATAGACATATCTGACAAAGGACCCTTGTCCCAGTGCTCCTTTCCTTACACCTGGGAGCTCAAGTTTGGCTAGCCTCCGAATCACTAAAGGAGATTTTTAAAAATCGCTTCCCAATGCTTTGCTCCAGGCCTATAGGAGCCACGTCTCCGAGAGTGAGGCCCTGTGGTTTTAACTACCACCTCCAAGACATTCTGATGGTGAGCCAGGTTTAGAACTGTCCTGTCTCACGCTTCGTGCTGTCCCTCAAAAACCGTAATCAGGGCAACTCATGTATCTTAATACAAACGTGACGTAGCTAGAGAACACCACCTTCCGCCTTTGGGTGGATCTGGAGGTTTGGAAAGATGCCTCGGGACTAGATCTAGCATTTGCGCCCGGTGGCCTTCCATTTTCGCTAGAAAAGATGGCTCTGCGCTGAGCCTGCATTTCCCTTTGCATCTCAAGTACCATGGGATGTCTAAGGAAACGAGGAGCGACAACACAGCAGCAGGAGAAGGTGAGAGGAATCTCTGGAAAACTATTTGTAAGGACCCAAACTGCCACCTTCTCTTCATCGATTATGCAACTCTTATCCAGTGGTCTACCCTGCGCTGTGGGCCCCTGAGAACATACAAGTATTTCCATTCATAGTTCTTGTTGCCTGTGGTTTCCTGATTACCTCAAGTGTTCACGATGCTCTTTCTTCTAAGAAAATGTTAACACAATAGGAAAGAAGAGACAGGAATGTAGTCATCAGTCCTGACATGGAGTTCACTGTGCCACGAGCCCAGCAAGCAACCCTATCCCCTGGCTCAATGTCACCTAGCTCAATGCCCCTGAGTTTCAGACTTCTCTCTCTGGGGATAAAAAGCATTTCCTACAAGTTCCCAAGGAGCCACTAAAAGGATCAGTGAGATCCTTCTATATCTGTTAATGTTTCCCAAGGAGGTTTGCTAGACTATTTTCATAAGGAGATAAATTTACCCATTTTGCTTAATGATAAAACTCAAACTCCTGGAGTCGACTTTCAAGAACTTCCAAGAGTTGCTAGTTACCCGCTTGTCCCACGTCATCCTTGTTCACGCATCAGCTCATAATAACTAAGTGTCTACTGTGTTCTGGGGCCCGTGCTGAGCACTGGGAAAATAGTGGTGGGCCTCGTGGGCCGTGGCATATGGTAAGGAAAACAGAGATTGATGTCACAACAGTTGTGACATCACGAGTGTTAGCCACAGAGTGCCATGGGCATGGGCATGTCTGATGTGGGGTCCCAAGTTCTGCTAGAGGGTCAGAAAGGCATCCCCAAGGGAGTGACATTTGAATCTAGTTGCCATCAGGTAGACTAAGCGGTGCAGGGGAAGAGAATTTTCCAGACGTAGGGATCTGTATAGGGACCCGAATGGGTGAGAGCCTAAGATGAAGATGAGCCCTGGCCTTCGAGGAATGGAAGGCCTTTGAGGCTAGGGGTGAAGAGCAAGGAGAGAGAGGGCACAATGAGCCGGAGAGGGAGCTTTCGGGCATAGTGACAAAGTGAACAATTCACTGTTTGCTCAGCACTGGAGGTAACTTCCTGCCTCCTCGCTTCTCCTCCTACAGATGCGGGCCCGGGATTGCCAGCCAACTTGCCCACTGCTGGTGCACACACACTCTACGTCAAAGCCCAAGGCCAATGCCAGCACCTCAAGAACCTGCCCTAGTGTCAGAAGGAAAGGACTGCCCTCTCCTCCCTCCTCCCTGCAGCACTGCCAGGAGGAGGCAGGGGCTCTCAGCCCCCTCGTTGCATGTTGGGCTCACTGACGAGAGGGGTGTGACATCCTCATTCTGGTCTCCTTAGTACCCCGCTTACTACACACTTGACCCCTGATGTCAGAACTTCTTTGATCTCCATCTTAGATTTCTTTGGTTATGGCACACACCCAATGGGAGTTAATAAATGTCTATTGGATTAATGAAGCAATGGGAAAGAGAGAGCAGGAATGGGGGCTGCCCCAGGAATAATATGGCCGAGGTCAGCCCCAAATCATCGATCAACTGAATGCTGACATCCAACCACGTCTCGCTGCTGGGCCATGAGTCCTGTCTTAAGGAGGGTCTGATTAGCAACAGTAGTCATTAGCCAGTGCTGGTCATTCATCAGTCACGGCTTCTGTAAGTTTGTGGTCACTGGCGAGATGTCCAGCAGGGCATGTCTGTGTCATGTTAGCAGCTTCCCAGGGGACTTCACTATTGTCACAGGCATTTCCCAGCCCAAGCCCCAAGGCTGTCACATGGTCTCACCCTGTTATCAGCCTCCAGCCCAACGACAGTGGCAGCCGTTGACACCCTGTGGACAGCCACGTCCAGGGAATGTCTGCCTTGTTCTGAATTTTGTCAGGGGACAACCCCACCCTGACCCCACCAGTCCAGGAGGGTCAGGCTAGTGACTTGGGTGCTCGCAGCCTCTGTCACCGCTGAGGACGTCTTCAAATGCTACAAGAGAGACGCATGAAACCAGCAACCAGGGCCTACTTCCCCCATGTCAGATGCATCCCATGCTAAAGAGGAGCCCAGCCTCTTTCCCAGCACAAGCATTTGATTTTATAACACAAAATTTAAAAATAGACATGTGTATGCTTGATGGGGTTCGAAACTGGAACGTGGGTAAAGGTTGACATTTGAGAATCAGAAAGTCCACATCTGACTTAAAGCTCTGACGCCCGCACCAGTTTTGTGGCCACAGGCAAGTTACTGTCTCCCCTTGACCTTCACTTCTGTTCACACAAGTGTGTTGACGAAGGAACCGATGATTCCCAGTAGAGAGAGATTTCAGTATTTCCCGCAGTCCTCATGTTCCCAACAAAGAAACTGCAGGTGATGGTGGAGACAGAGGGAGAGACTTTTCTGAAGTCACCCTGACACACAAGGCAGCAATGGGATTAAACCCTGGTGGCCTGACTCTTACCACGTCTCCCTGACCTCACAATGATGTCCACGTCCTTGTGGCCACCAGAGCCCAGAGTGTCCTGTGTCTGTCACCAGCAGAAGGAAGGAGAGGAAAGCAAGCTGCAGAATGAGAATCTACAATTCAAGAGAAAAGAGAATATCTTGAAGGTTTCTACGTGCCGGAGTAGAAATAAGGACAGCGCCCATTGTAAAGACATAGATGCCCATTAACCCAGAATGTTCTAATCTAGTCCACATTAGACACCAAGGTGTAGATTAAGAGACCTGGAAGCCCCCTTTTTGTGTTTGAGGAAAAGAGTCAAGTTCGAGAATAAAGATCGCCAGGATGAGAACCAGTCCTGTTCATGATGCTCTTTATCTTCTTAAAGGTTTTCTCGAGAAGTTAAAAAAACAAACAAAAAACTCCAATGCCTTCACATTAGAGGGTATATTTTATTTGAGCAGTCGTTTCATTTTTCTGTCTCATATAATTTGTGTGAAAATTATTTCTGTTAGGTAGAAACCTCACTAACCACATTCTGCATATGAGGAAACGGAGGCAAGCAAGAAGAGATGAAATGAGACAAGTTTCCTCCTGATTGGTAGATTCATCGCCGCCGCACCTCGGGGATGCAGCGGAGAGAGCTGGTTGCCCTGCCCGCCCCATCGCCACGCTCCCTTCCTTCCAGCCCAGCAGACGCTGACTTTATCTGGAGCCTCCAGGTATCAAGCAAACACGTTGAGTTGCCAAACCTCCCTTCCCATGATGGCTGATTACATGACCAAGTTCTGGACTTGGAGAGTAAGCGGACTTCCGTGGAACAATTTTAAAAAGTCTTTCTCGCAGGAACTGGCTCAGTGAGGCTGGATCCTTCGTGCCCCTCTGCCTTGCTTCCTTCCTGCTCCCTGGCCTTGAAAAGCCAACGCTCCATCCGCCATCTGGGGCCACAAGGTGACCTTGAGGACAAAGCTGGATGCTGGGACGGGACAAGTTGACACAGTGGGGCGAGGCTGGGAGCCTGAGCGCGCCGACTCTGGCATTCCCGTATGTGAGAAAGGAAGAAATGATTTTTTTATTTTTTTGTAAAGCCGCTATTATTTGGGTGAGCTCGTTCTCTATGCAACTAACCCTCATCCTAGCTTAGTCTGAGAAGCGGAGCAAGAAGACCCTCTCCCCTGTGAGATCCGCTTCCCTCATTTGGTTCACATGATCGCAAGAAGGAGGAAGAGACAACAGACACCGCGTCATTCATCGGATTCTGTTTGCCATCGATCGCGCGACACACCGTCACTTGCTGCATCACCGACAAAGAACAAACGTCGTCAATTAAACGAGGACATGCCTCCGATTGTAAGACGCAAATCAATTCCAGAAATGTCACAATGGGAGGAGGAAACAGCCTATGAAATCTGTGTGCTGCGAAGTTTCATGAAGCACAGAGCTTAGATTTAACGTTTATCAGCTCAACTCATCCTCCCACCCCTATTTAAAAAGAGAGAGAAAGAGAGAGAGAGGAGGCCCAGCAAGGAGCAGTGATACGTCCAAGTTCAGCGATGAAACCAAGATGAGACCCCGGACTCCAAATCCAGAGTCCTTCACGAGGCCCCAGTACATAACCGAATGTTTGCTCGGGTTACTTTGACTGCCAGCGACATGTTTATTTAATCAACCACCTGTTCCTGTTTTTCCCTCTAAAATATGTGGCACTGAATAGGCAGAGGCAAGGCCCCCCCCGCTCCCACGCACGCGGGGACTCGTTCGCCACGGGAACGGGAGGGGAGGGAGGCAGATTCCTCGGCCAACTGGCACGCGCCCGCTCCGGCCTGCGCTTCGGTCAGCAGCGCAGGAGCAGAGGGAGGGCACCAGGTGGCCTCCGGGAGCCGCAGGTAGGAGTCTTCCGAAATGCAAGACACCGGGTGGCACAGCAGCAGCTAACGGCCGGGACCCCACGAGGGCGCAGCCCAAATCTGCGCCCCCGCCCCCCACACGGTGAGGGGACTCCGCAGTGAATGAACGGGGCCCGCAGGAGGACGCCAGCCACCCAGATCCCCACGTTCTCAGGGACGCAGGGGCCTGGGGGATCTCGCGTCCCGCCAGCCTCCATAAAGACGGAGGTAGGTCTCATAGGTCTCATCACCCACAGCCCACTCGGGTTACGAAGACCGTGTTGGGTCCAGTGCGGTGGGTTCCGGGTTCCGGGGCGAAGTGTGCGGCAGGGCCACTTGGACCATCCGTGCAAGGGCTCCGGACTCCGGTGCTAAAACAGCGAGGCTGGAAAGCATCGAAGGGAGGATCCAAGCGAGTACGGATGAAGCTTCTAAAGTATCAAGCTTCTGAAGTCTTCTCTTCTGTGTTTTGGTACCACTTTCTCCTCTGCTCCCAAATCGCCTCACCCCTGACATTCCTCGTGGCATCCCTCCTCCGTCTCGAGCACGCGTGACTCAGGTGTGAATGACGGCTAACGGTGGGCCTGGCCATGAGGGCGGCTTCCACGCGGGGGGTGCGAGACACCCTCCAAACGGTGCGGGTGTGATGTCAGGGTTTCCAACGTCAGCCTGAGGAGGCGGCGGCCCCTCTGCTCCGGGCTGCCCCCTGCTATGGACGGACGCCCGCAGCCGTCTTGCCCGCCCGGGGACGCTCACATGACCGATAAGCATGGTTTCCCCCATTTTTTTCTGGTGAAAAACATCTCAAATCTCAATGTGTGTGTGTGTGTGTGTGCACATGTGCATGCGTGTAAGAGTATTCAGATCGTGGAACTTTTGCACGATTAAACAATGTAGAGAGAGGTGAAGAATTACTTTGGAAAACACGCCATGGCGGGGACTGCAGTCCGGGGCAGGGGACGGAAGCGGATGTGGGGGGCCTGCCTTATGACTGGTTGATAATTAGCAGGAGCCTTGAAAATGGGTCTTTCTCTGACGCTTACATCAAATAAGACGGAGTTCCCGGGAACGCTGTGAGGGAGGGTTTCCTTCGCATGCCCGACGGTCTGAAATGGGTCTGTGCTGCTCAGGCCCTGGTCAAGGTGCGGTCGAGTCCTCCCCGCCTGCAGAGCCAGCGCGCTCTTGACTTCACAGAAGAGGAAACAGCTTCAGACAAGGAACCCGAGGCAATGCCTGGCCCCACACTGCACGGTTTTCTGTTGTGATGGAGGCAACGGGCAGGGCACGGAGTCGTAGACTCAGCAGCGCTTCCCGGCAGACGATCCCAAGGATGGGAAGACAGGACTGATTCTTCTTTGCAGTTTCTGCGGTCAAGGGACACTCGTAAGCATCACCACCTGCCGTGATGCCTGCAACAAACCTGGGAAGCAGCTTCTATCCTTATCCCCGCTCTCCCGATGAGAAAGCTGAGGCTCCGAGAGGTCAGGAACTTGCCCAGAGTCACACAGCGGGGAGGAGGCAGGACGGGATCTCAGACCATTTTGCCAGCCTGGAGCCTTCCCATCCCCGGTCATGAATATGCATCGGGTCTATTTGGAATAATAACCTCTTCCAGCCCCCCTGGGAGGAGGAGGACCCAAGGGTGCCTCCAATGTGGGTGGATATGGCCTCGCCGGGAACTCATTTACGGAGGCAGCGGCAGTCTCCCTCTCTCTGTAAACCTGCATTCCGCCAAATGAATATATAATGAGGCCTTCGGAACATTGAGACATCATTTTCCCTGCAAATCCTGGACCATTTAGAAGGAGATCAGACCTTGCTTTGCTTGGCAGGGGAGCCGTGCTGGTGATTCATTCCAGAGCATAAAAGGACAGCACGGAGGCGGTTGCTGGGAAGGAGGTGCGAGAGCCGAGAGCAGGAGCAAGGTCAAGGGTGAGAGGGGACGGAGGAGAGGAAGGAGGCGGAGGATGAAGGAGGCAGGGGGCGGCCACCTGTGCGCTGCCCAGAGACGCCTTTGAAATGCAGGCGCCTGGTCAGACCTCAATGTAGCCGCCGAGGCTCGGCGCCCGGGAAAGGAACTGGAGTTAGCTCTGCTGTCTGGCCAGAGAGGCAGCTGGAAGGTGGAGATGAAAGAGCGGCCACTCGCGTCCCCCCACACCCCGCCACGCTCGACTTTGAATGCCTCCCAAGGCCGGGGAGGGAGAGGGTGCTGGGTCCAAAGACAGGGGTGGGCCGGAAGGGGCGAGCGGCCCGAAAGCTGATCAAAAACGCTTTCAAGTTCAGATTAAGCTCCACGGATTGCAGGAGGCCAATTTAATGGGAAACATTCCCTGTTCTCCCCGCCGCCTCCCCTGGCTTCCCGAGGGAAGGGGACTGGGCTGTGATGTCGCTCATCAGAGAAGCCCACGGGTCCCAGATCTTATCCAAATGAGCAGCTGTGAAAGGCTAAGAAGATAGGACTAGAAAAAAAAAAAAAAGAGTTTACAAAGTGTCGAAAGGGAAGGAAGGGTGGGAGAGAGGGATTTTAATTACCCTGCGTCCTTTCTGTGGAGGGGCAGGACGCCCGGGGACATTCAGAGGCTCGGAGAGCTCGGAAAGATGAGGCCAAGCCGGTCGGGGAGGGGTGGGGAGGGGCGCGGAGAGGGCTCCTGCGTTCCAGCTGCAGCTCAGCCCTTTACATTTCCAGGCCTCAGTTTCCCCACATGCACGGTGGCTAAGCCTTCGGAGTCTGCTCCACTCAGTCCTCTCCACCCAGGACCCTGGCGGGGGCCCCACCCTCTCTGAGCCCCCACGTCCTTCCTATGAAACGGCAGTGCTGGCCATTTCTGTGTCTGGGACACGCGGGGCAGGGCGCTGGCAGCAGGTGGACCGCCTGTGCCCACGGTACCTGTCACCACCGGAGGAGCCGGAATTGTCCGCAAGGCCTGCTGGGACCGCGGGGGCAGGGAGGACTCCTAGAGATGTGGGTTTGAGACCCGGTCCTGCAAGTCACGCGGCTTATCCCTGAGCCTGGGCCTCTGGGTCCAAAATAAGGGGCCTGTGGGCATACGCAGGGCGTGTGCTCCACCACCCGAGGTCAGCTCCTTGTTGCCTGCAGGCCGCGGAGCCGGGGGCCCGTGGTCAGTGGGTCGTGCTTGATGCACGAGCTCTGGAGACCCGTCCAACAACGGGGCCTTGAGTCGTTAACATCGTGGAGAGACTTAAATCTCACCTTGGGTGTTCTCAACACAAGGCCCAAAATGCAGACGGGCAGGGATCAGGGGCTGGAGGGCCCTTCCGGGGGCCGGGGACACGCCTAGACGTCGACCCCGGGGACGCGCTCACGGGCAGAGGCGTGTAGCGGGGCCCGTGGCGTCGTGTACTTCCAGGACGGGCCCCGTGTCGTGTATCAGCCACACCTCAAAGCCGTGGCAGGGGACGTCTTATCATGTAACGACGATTCTATGTTGTGAATATATCGTACTTTAGAAGGAAAAGGGTAATTAAACAGAAAATGGTTAGAAGTCCCATACGTCTTCAACAAGCATAAATTGGGTTTTGCTCGGCATTCGGTAATGTATCACCACGTAAAACAAACCAACAAACAAATAAATATCCCCGTTAGCTCTGCATAGCGTCTTCACCTCCGGGGGGACACTCTGCGCCTTGTAGGGTGTGGGGCACGCGCCTCCCTGGATGGCAAGATGCAGCACGCGCGCGGCTGGGTGTCACCCGCGGTGCCCTGGGAGCCTGTTGGCACCCGTGCAGCTGGACGGCCGCGGAAGTGGGAGCAGAACCCACGTGTGCCTCAGGGGCCTGTCGCCTAGGGTCTCTGCAGGCCGGGCCTCCAACCCGCCCGGGACGCCCCGACGGCCACGAACAGTCCCACAGCAGGGTGGTTCCTGCGTCTCTTCTGGTGGCCAGGACACAAGATGCTTGACCCTGGAGAGAAGTGTCCTCAAAGCCACTGCGGCCCCAAGGAGGATCGGGCAGCCAGCCACTCTCGCCCCCACTCGACAGGATTTTATGGCCTCGTCCACGTGCTGAGGGAGCTGATGTGGCACCAAGGAGAGGGTAAGAGTGGGGTCTCGCTCTGGCCTGACCTTCGTGCCGTCTCCGCAGCCCCGTTTCCCTCTCCGGGCCTCGCCTCGGTGTCTCCAGTGGGAGTTGGAGCCCGCGGCTCAGAAATGACGTGGAACGTGGAATGTTGTACATCTACAACCTCGTAGGTGTGGCGACCGTCACCGCGGAGGCCCCCTCGACCTCCCGAGGGTGTCCAGGTCCTGGAACAACCCCCGCCCCTTGGAACGCGGGCACTGCCTGTGACCCTTCTGGAAACAACATGGCCAAGCCGATGGGAGGCTACTCCCGGGATCACCCACATGGGACCGGAACACCAGGTTCTCCGGAAGACTCTCGCCCTTGGATGAACAAGTGGCCAGGCCCGGGAGGCCCGTGTGGCTGGGACCCTGTGAAGAACTGGGGGTGGCCTCCAGCCACAGGCGGCGCAAGCTGGTGTCTTGGGAACCAGAGCTGGAGGGACCACACCCAGAAGCACGTCGGCCCCAACGACCCACAAACACCGAGTCAAGGCCGAGATGGGAGGGATGCTGGCCGGCAACTGGGCTCCCCTGGATGGGCCCCTAAAGTGCGGGACCCAGCCAAGCTGTGCCTGCACTCCTGACCCCCCTGAACCCAAATAATCAGTGCTTTAAGCCACCACGTTTGTCATAATCCTGAGGACAACAGTAGGTAATTCATGCGATGTCAGGACTTTCAGTATTGCCACGCCGCAGGTGTATGACGAATGGTCATCGAGGGGACTTGGATCATAGTCGCCCCAACCATAACATGATGCCATTCGGGGCCTCCCTCTGCGGACAGAGTCCTCCTGTGCGGCTTCGGCCCCAGGCAGGCCCACTCGGACCCCACAGCCTGCCGCCCGGCGCCCACTCCGGCCACGGGAGCTCAGCACCGTCCGTCAGGCGCAAACATGAGCCGCCTGCGTGGTCTTGGATTTTCCAGGAGACGCGTTAGAACGGTGGGAAGACCAGTAGAGCTGGGTGTAGTGACATATTCGATTTAACCAACATGCAAACATGTCATCTCGACCCACGTCGAGTGCGCAGGAGCCTCCTGGGGCCGGAGCCCGGGGTTAGCATCCGCTCTGGAGGCCGCCCGTCGGACCGCCAAGCCTGGGACCCTGTGACGTCTCCTGACAATGAGCGGGGCCCGTCACCTTTCTTCCGTCGGCTGTTTGAACCAAGCGACATGGAAGGCCGGGCCCACTGGTGTGAGGAGGGGGGCTCCCGAGGCCGCGACGGGGCCAGGAGCAAGGTGCAGCGGGGGAGACCGGGCCCCAGGATCCTGGGAGGCAGAGGGAAGGGGATGCTGCAGACAGCGGCGGGTACGTGGACTACGAGGGGCGGCGGGTTACGGGGCAGGAACGGCCCTCCCGCCCTCCACACAGCAGACGTTCGTGGGGATTCCCCGCCACGCGGGCAGGTGCACTGACTGCAGAGGCAGATCCGGCCCCGCCGTCCTGGAATCGCCAGCCGATGGGGAAGGACCGACGTGGGGGTAGAGTCGTCGGGTGCGCACGTGGCTACAGCAGGGGAGCCCTCCAGACAGACTTCCAGGCCCTCCCTCCGCGCGGGGCCACGAAGGCCTCCCGGGTGGAGCGACAACGGAGACACGTCTTGGAAAAGGGGCAGAGGCCTTGCCGGTGACAAGAGGCGCTGAGAGTGTCCTGGCGGGGACACATGTGGGGAGACGTGGGGCCCTCGGGGGGCTCCCGGGCTTGGCCAGAGCAGAGCCTCATGAGGACAAGGGTCTGAGGCTGCAGAGGGGGGCAGGGCAGGGGCTGCGGGCGCCGAGGCCGCGGGAGGGGGCCCCGAACTCTCCCCCTGGGCTGCTGGGGGTCGCCGTGTGTGCAGAAGCCCGCCCCCCCCACCCCCCCGCGGACCTCGGGACACGGCCCCATTCCAGGTCCTGGTTCTGGTGCTTCGACGTTTTCCGCGATTGTTGCCCACTTAACACCACACGTGTGTCTAGAATGACTCCTCCTTGGGGCGGGAAGGCGGGTGGGGGGCCGGGCTCAGGTCACGGCCCCGGGGTCGGGACCCGGCCCCACATGGAGCTCTCTGCCTCGGCCTCTGCGGCTGCTCCTGCTTGTGTGCTCGCCCTCGCCCCTGCTCCTCACCCCCCTCCCCCGGCACTGACTCTCTGGGCTCCTCGTCCGCACCCACACCCAGACCACACCCAGACCCAGGGCTGCAAAGGCCCTGCCTCACTGTGCACCGCGGGGCCCGGTCCCCTTTCCTATGCGCCTCCGTGGGGTCGGGATGGGACACGGGGCCGCCAGGAGCGCCGACCACATCACGCCGCATCCCCGCCCCCAAGACACATGTCTGTGGCGCTCACGGTGCCTTTGCACTGAATCCCATGGGCTGAGCGCTGTTGGGTGGGACCCCGGGGCCCCGAGTGCAGAGAGCACGATGCAGCAAGTGCCCACGCGGGTCCCCGGCCTGGCACGCGGCCATTTGCCCTGGGCTGGGATCCTGCGTCTCTGTCCTTCCCCCGTGTTTACGGGGCACCCCCTGCACACGGATGCCGCGCTCGTCACTGGTGACCCGTGGTCCCCTGGATGCAGCGGCCCCATGCAGGGACCCGACGGGGGCACGTGGCCCAGCCTGAGGAGGAGGACCGTGAGCACCGCGAGCACAGACCAGGATCCCTGTGTCATTCTGGGCCGGGGGTCGTCCTCAAGGAAGCAGGGTGTGGGTGACACCGAATGCTGAGTGAGAGGGGACAGCCCCTGGGGCCGCGGTGCCCCCTCTCAGGAGGCCACCTCCCCAAGCCCTGCTCCAGGCCCGTCTGCCAATATTCCTGACCCTCCTCACACCTCATCTCCGTGTGCGTCCGGTGAGAGCACGAACGTCAGCCGCCCTCCCCTCCGGCCCCTGCAAGATCGAGATCCCAGAAGGCAGCGGCACGTTTCCCACTTTAATTGCTTTTGCACCTTGCTGCTGGTCCCTGCTCCCGGACGGCTGTCCCCATTCTCTCCTAGAAGCAGCCCCGCTCCCTCCCTGGGCCCCTCCGTGGAGGCAACGCCTTGAGGGTGTCAGGCTCCAGCTGTGGGAACAGCCTGGGGGGGGGGGGGGCGCGTGCGCTCTCAGCCGGGCTGGGACTGTAGCTGGGACGGGCACGTCCAGGGCCTGGGGGTGCTGTGACCCGCCGCTCCCCGGCTGGGTGGTCTGCAGTCTGCCCGGCCGACCGCGTGCTTCGGGGACCGGCTGGCTCAGCCCGGCCGCCCGGCCTGCTTGCAGGAGGCAAGTGGAGGCCCCCGTGCTCTGCCCGAAGCCCAGGGCCCAGCGGCACGGCTGAGACGTGGGCCCGCCCAGTGTGTCCCCAGCTTCCCTCCTTTACCCTCAGATTTAATTTTCTCGCAGTAAAACAGTGTCCCCCCCCCAACCCGTCAAATATGGGGACGCTGCAGCGCAAAGGGGCAGATCCCCTGCCAAAGGTCACGCGGCCCCCGCAGAGATGGCCCAGCGGGACGTGGACCCCGGGATCCAGCTTCACAGCCACGCTCCCGTCCACACAGACGCCTTCGAAGCCGGCCGTGCCCTGCGAGCCTGGCTCCCGGCGTCCGGCCCGGGGGGGGGGTCCTGCCTGCGCTGCAGAAAGAAGCACAATAAGCAGGCGGCCGCCTCCCGTGCGGGCGGTCACTGTGCGGGGAGGCAGCCGTCCGGCAGCCAAGTGGCCTCAAGAAGGCTGGCAGCGGAGCCGGCAAGGCCGTGGGAGCCCGCAGCCGGGCGGCGATGCTGCGGGTCTAGCCTAGGGCCCGGCTCTCGTAGGGATCCCGCGAGTGGGAGGCGCTCCTCACCTCCTGGCCCGTGAACGTGGAACGGGGTGCGGGTGGGAGCGAGGACAGGAAAAGCAGGGTCAGGGCGGAGAGGACAGCACGGTGGAATCCGTAGAATCCGCTTTCTGGCCCGGAAATCCCTAAAAAGCGCCCTTCCAGGGGCTGTCTCAATGCCTCCTACGACCGAGAACGCCCCACGTTGGCCAAGAAACGAGCCCACTCCAAGAGACAGGAACGCGGAGGCCGGGCCGGGGCTCGTGTCGCTGAGCCCTAAAAATGGGGGGGATCACCTGCCAGCAGCGTCTCCGTGAGGCTTGACGTGGTCCACGGGCGCTCCCGCCCCGCGTCCAACCCTCGGCGAGTGGGCGGCTGATGACGGCCGTCTGGGGCGCCGCTGGGAGCGATCACGGCCGCGGCCAGCTCGCGGGGCCTCGAGGCGCAGGTCCGGGTGCCTGGGCTCAGGCCTCAGCGCCGTCCGCCCCAGCGGCAAGACCCATGGGCAGGGCCCTCGCCAGCGCCGCGCTTCTGGTTCCCGTCAGCAAACTGACCACAGGGCCACCTCCGCAGACGCGGATCTAAGACTTGGCCTCTGACGTGCTCCGCGCCGGGCCTGCCAACCGCTCTCCGCTCGGTCAGAAGACGCTGCGGGGGTTACGGAAGAGTTGGGCCCACCCACGAGCCCGCTGGTCCCGGAGAGAGGGAGGACCTGCAGGGCTCCCGGGGCGGCTCCTTCTTGGCTGGGGCCAGACCAGACACCGTCTCTCCTCTGACCTCCCCCGCCCCGTCCTTCTGTGATAGCCCTGAGCTCCCCAGGACGGGAGGAGTCAGGATCTGCTGTGAAGGAGGAGCCCCCTGTCAGGGAAGGGTTCACGCTGAAAACCCAGGACAGACAGACGCGCGCCAGAGAGAATTCAAACAGTGGGCGGGGGGCGGGGGGCGGGCGGCGGGAGGAAGGGAGTGACACGAGAGCTGGGCAGGTGGTCGTAACGCAGTGCTCGGGGGACCCCGGCCCCGGGTGTAGACGCAGGAGGGAGGAGGTCAGACGGCTGAGGTCCAGGCTCTCTGCTCCCACAAGGGAATCTCCACGTCTGTCTGCGGGTGGAGGTTTCCATCGGTTGCCTACTGCCGCGAAACAGCTGCTGGAAAATACCCCGAAACCTGTGACTTCAACCATGAACTTCCATCTCTCACCTGTTGGCTCAGTGAAGGTAGGTGGTGCGGCTCCGGTGCAGGCCGTGCACACACATCGCGGGGCCAAGCAGGGGCGGGATGGGGCCCACTGGTCTAAGCGGGGTTTGGCCGGGACACTTGGGCTCGGCTGCACCTGTCTCTCATCCCCCGGAGTCAGGGGGCTACGGGAGGCACGGCCCCCACGCGAGTGCCCACACGCCTCGCCCGCATCCCAGGCTGTTGGGCAGAGCAGATGCTTCCCTCGATGTACAGCCTCGGGAGAGAGGCGGCCGAGACCAGTCGCCGTGTCTCTGAGCAGATGTGGGTTCAGCACATCACTGTTGCTGCAGATTGAGGAGGACAGGATTTCCGAGAGAGAGGAAATGACTTTTGGCGTCTGTAACCGTGACTCTGTCCCTTACGACCTACACCTTGAGAAGACCTGGATGACAAGCGGAAAGGATAAAAAACCCCAGATGGGGGAGGAAAGTGGGACAGTGCTTCAAGAGAAGTTTTTGCCTCCATGGAAAAAAAGGGAATGCACTGTGACGGGGCGACGGGAAGAGGAGAAATCCTAGAACTCGGGGTCCCCCGGGGCCCCGCCTCCCGAGCTAAGTCCTGGGTGTGGGAGTGCATCACTTGCTCCCTGACACATAAATACTGTGTAACAAACACAAAATCGTTTTGTTTTTTTTTTTTTAAGATTTTATTTATTTATTCATGAGAGACACAGAGAGAGAGGCAGAGACACAGGCAGAGGGAGAAGCAGGCTCCATGCAGGGACCTGATGCGGGATTCGATCCCGGGACCCCGGGGTCACGCCCTGAGCCAAAGGCTGATGCTCAACCGCTGAGCCACCCGGGGCGTCCCACAAACAGGATGACGCATTACAATACATTTCTACGTTCTTAGATCTGCAGGTCAGCGGGGGGTCAATTTATTTAGGTTGGGCCTCCCTGAAGCAGGCCTGCCCCGTGTACCATCCTCTTTGGATCAGAGGGAAAACTATGGAATGTTCTCTTGGCGACAGCAGAGGCACCAGAGGGCAAGTGGAAACAGAGAAGGGTCTACGAAGGCCTAGACTCGGAGACGACACGCCGTTACGTTTGCCTCGTTCTCTTGGCCAAACCAAGTCACGTGGACGAGCTCCAAGGCAAGCAGGGCAGGGAGGTGGCAGCGGGGACGGGGGTGACCTGCCTTCATGAAAAAAAAAAACAAAAATAAAACAAAGTCAGATGCAAAAAGCATGAATATCAAGGGCGGCAGAAAATCTTGGGGCCGACAGTCCAGTCTACTCGACTTGGGATGGAACGATAGGAACCCAAGCGAGCTTGAGGATTGGGGAGCAGCAGGTACAGGTGCCAGGCCACCAGGACCCCCACACAGGACAGCCACCAAGGCTGACGAGCCGTCCAGGTGCCTGAGCCAGGGACAGACTCCCAGCCACCAGCAGGAGACGCCGAAGAAGCACACCAACGGCATGAAGTGTTGGTGGCCCTGAGGACACGTGGCCGCCGGGGTGCAGGGGAGGAAGTCGGAGGGACTGGTGACCACGGGCGGAACAAGACCACCAGCCATAGACGCGCCTGGATGGAGGCCGAGGACCTTCGCGGGACAAGCCGCAGCCCGCGGACGCCCGCGAGGCCCAAACACCCACTGCCAATAGCTGATAGATAAAAGTAAGGCCGCTGGGAATTAGCCCACCCCCCCCAACTTGGGGGAGGAGAGGGGAAGGAGGGAGATGACGAGGATCTTGACGCACCTACGGGGGACCCCAAATCAATCACACTTAAACCTGAGAGTCACGGAGTCCTATGGACGCGCAAGATTGTGTCTTCGGCCCTTGGTGGAAACGGGGACTCGCCAGGTAGGGACCGTGGCAAAGAAGCAATGGAAGGGCCATCAAGCGCGGCTCACGGACGGGACGGCGGAGACCGGTGACGTGAGCCCCTCCCCTGCTGCTGTAGGTGTCGCTCCCGGACGTTGTGATCACATTTTCCTCTCACCGGACTTCTTACCGCTTTTCATTAGATCAACGGCGCGGCTAAGGGAGGCCTTTTAAAGGCTGGTGTCAGAGCCCCACGCCAAGGACGCAGGAGCCCCCCCCCCTTAGGACCCTGGAGCGGCCCGTCCTCCTCCTCGGGCCTCGCGGACGCCGCCGGAAGCTCCTCTGCACCGACTAACGTGGGGGAGTCTCCCTGTTGGGCGTTCTCCAGGGGAAGCTTTAACTGGTGGCCCAGCGCGTCGATTATGCTGCTTATCCTTGTCATTCCTTGTTCCTGGGAGGGGGCGGGGAGTGGGGCACGAGAGCAGATCGGAGCCAGGCTGTCCTCGTTTGACTTACCGGGACTTGGAAGGCACTTAAGTTCTTTTCTCTTTTCCATTGGAACGGGAGCGAAATCCAAAATTCCTCGCTGTCTCTAAATACCAACTGACTAAGCTTAAAGACTCCCAAAATAAACAGCTTAGCATCCCCGAAAGTTAGCAGCGACCCAGGGGTCTGGTAAACGCAGCGCGCGCCTCCCGCCCTCCTCACCCGGACTCTGCTCCGGGGGCCCCTGCTCGCCGGGGAAGCGGACACACGTTTGTTTTGTAGCCAGTTGATACGCGATGAGCTCCTAGCACCTCGGCCTGTGATGCCGGGGCCCCCGAAATAGGATGTCGCGTGGCCAACAGGACGAGATGCGAGCTCAGCTGGGTCGTGTTGCTCCCCGCCCTGCCCACCCGTCCCACACCTTCCTGCCCTTACGGGGCTCCCCCCTTCCCGTGTATCCTCCTGAAACCCGGCCCGTGCTCGCACCTTCGAACTCCTAAGCAGCCCTTCTTCTGGGGCCCACAGCCCCTGGCACAGACGTCCCCACTGCCATTCCCCGCCCTGGACAGACATCACTAATGGATCGTGGCACCTGCTCCTGCTGATCCGTGCAGAGCCTCACAGTTCTCTGCTCCAGGCCGCTGGTACGGATCAATGGGACTTGGCACCCGAGGTGGAGCAGCTTTGTAGGACCAGATTTAGACTCTATTTCGAACCTCAAGGAGCTGAAAATAAAAATTGGCATAATAACAGCCGTCGTTCGTCGACTGCGCTACGTGCTCTTCAAATACCATCCCGTTGATTCCTTTTCACCGCATCGCAAGCGGAGCACTACGCTCCCCCATCTCGTGGGCAGGATCGCTGGGACTCGGAGAGGTCGAGTGACGTGCACAGGGTCACGCAGCCGGGAAGCGGTGGGGATGGGGCAAGAGTCCCCGGGGCTCTCGGTTTCTCCAACACCCCCCACGCCCCCCAGCTGGGCTGCCCTCACGTGCCGTGCTATTGCCTGCTCTGAGGCCTTCCCTTACACGACTGCCTTTTCCAGGATGCCATTCAGCCTTCTGCGCCGGTGCAGGGCCTCTCACCTCCCGAGAGCCAGCACGGCGCTGTCACGTCTTCCGGGAAACCCTTCCTGGCCCAGCTACAACGAGCCCCGCTCTTCTTGCTCCCCCATGAGAGGATTCTTACCTTTCATGCAGAGCCTCAGCACGACGGATTCTTCTATATCAAGTCGGGAAGGACGGAATGAATGAATGAATGAATGAATGAATGAATGAGTGCAAGCCCCAGACCCGAGCCCCCAAGGGTGACTTGTCGAGTTTTCTGTTCCCCAGGAACTCAGCTGACGCCTTGTGCGTGTTCCCACTGCCTGTTTGCCAGGGTAGTGGGTTCTGTGTCCGGGGCGCCAGCCTGCCCGGGCGGGAGGACCCGAGGACCCGCTCACAAGCGAGGACCACCCGAGGCCGCACACTCAGGGTGGAAACCCGGGACCTCTGAGCAGCAGGGCGAAGGTCTGGGTCAGGACAGGCGGTGCCAAGGGTCGGGTCCAAAAGGCAGACCCTGGAGCTGTGTGCGTGGGCAGCCTCCTCCCTGGTGCCCCGTCCTCGCGCCGTCCCGACCCCCCCCCCGCCCACAGGGTATCTTTCTCAGACCCACGCCTGCTCTTGTGCGCGGCTCCCCGGTGCCCCCAGGTACGAGGCCCGAGCCCTCCGCAACGTGAGCCCACGCGTCCCGTCCGCGGCTTCCCCGCCCCTCTCCAACCCACCTCTGACATCTCGGGAACCTCATGTGGCTTGAATCTGGACAGGAGCCGGGGGTTCCTGCTGTGTGGACCTTTGCTCCTGGCACCCTCTCTTCCCGGAATGACGCCCTGCCTCGGGTGGCCCCAGATGGCTCCTACTCAATGTCCACGCCCCAGCTCAGCCATCACCGTCTCCTCCCCCCGACGAGGTGAAGGCCCCGCCGAGCGCCCACAGCCCCCTTCCTGGGCCACAGCACTCGCCTCGCCTACACACCTGGGCGGTGGGTGCCCCGCTCCTGGCTGGATGGCAGTGCCCGGGGCCACGTCTGATGACCGAAGGGTCAGTGCGGAATGACGAGTGGGTGAGGGCCAGTGACTCGGAGCGAAGACGGGGAAGGCGACTTGGGCTGGAGCTGTGCTTTGGTGGGGTGCCTGCGCGAACGGTAAGGGGCTAGCGTGCAAGTAGGACACACGAGACCCTCTGGCCACTCTGCCCAAGGGGGGTTAGACCTTGCTGCCCCACTTGAGAAGAAAACCTGAAATGCCCCCCTGCACCCTTGGATGCCCCTCCTGCCCCCGAATCCCGGCGCTGCTCCTACCTGATGAGACGCACGTGACCCTCTCTCTCGGGACCTCTCTCCTGACCGCGCCGCCCTCTTTGCCCTTTCTCTGCCGTCCCCTATGACCCTGCATGGCCTAGTTGGCTGGGCGGGGGGCGGGGGTGGCAGGGCCCACCCCCTCCCCTTCTCTGGCTCCCGCTCGCTCCAGCAACAACGATACGGGGGCAGGGGGGACTCTAGGTCGGCGTCGGCGCGTGCTCTGAGGCCAGGCTCCACGGTTTACGGGCATTTCCATTTTTCTGATGCTCAGAGAAGCAAACGAGTGTCTGATGGCACGCAGCTAAGGGGCTCGCTTGCCGGCGCTCCCCCGTCTCCCGGCCCCGGGGCCCTCGGAAATTCCTCCTCCTGCTCTCACGGATCTCGTCCTCCCGGAGAGTCCTCGCTCCCCCAGACAGAGGGCAGGCGCCTCCGCCGCCGTGTTCTCTCTACCCTCGTCTTTTCCCCTTTCTCAATAAATCCATTTAGGAGTAAAGCCTTGATGGACAGGTTAATAGAGCTCTCCTTAAGCTTGGCCACATTAAGGATTCCTGGCTGGCTAAACGTCAACGTCCGCAGCTCAATAGCCGTTTTCCTTCCTTAACAATCAGTGTTTCGCGCCGGGTTCTTTATTGGGTGGACGGGGTCCGGCGCTTGAACGGGTCGTCACGAAGTCAGCAGACCTGGGATTGAGGCCGGACTCCCTGTGTGACCTCGAGCGAGTCCTTTAGCCTCTCTGGACCCTCGCGGTTCTAAAGACGGCGACCGCGATGTCCGGCCCGGCCCACGAACCACGAGTGCGTGTCTGTAATTTTTTTTTAAGTTCCTTGGGAAAAGGGGGTCAAAGTACATGAATAAACACTTTGCCCTTGTGGGTTCTTTTTTTTTTTGCCCTCGTGGGTTCTTACCTTGAGGTGTAACGGTGCAAAACTTCCCCGTGAATAGCCTTGCTGCCTTACAGCCGCCTGGACGACGCCGAGGAGCTCTGTGCACTTACCTGTAATGATCAAGGACTTCCTGGAAATGGGGAGGGGGGGGTTTGTGTTTCTTCCCAGGGCGTTTTTGTCTCTTTTATGAGCTAATGTACCCCGAAATAGATTCCATTGGGGAAGAAAAAACAGCAAGGAGCCTCAGCCTGATGCCTCCCTACGTTGTATGCCACATATGTGTCTCGGGGCCTCAAGTGAATGTCCCCAAGGTCGCCCAGCAAGCGGGTGGCAAAACTGCGTGTGACCAGCAATCAGGGCCGTCCCCACGTGGGCCGAGCGTGGGTCTCCACGAGGGCTGCGCGGAGTGAGTGGGCCTTCGGGGAGGAGGGCAGTGCCCGCTCCGGGTGCCGGGGGCGCTGGGACGGCAAAAGCCTTGGACTCGGTGTCAGGGCCGTAGGCAACCATCCCTCTGGCTTTCCAGAACCTCGCCTTCCTTTCAAGGCCCTGGCTCTGGCCCACGGCCGAAGCCCGGGGTGGCAGGTGTCCGCAGCCAAGGCTCTGACCCCCACTGCAGCTCTGCCCACGCCCTGCGGGGAAGGCCCAGGCCCCTCGGCATGTCCTGCGGTGCAGTCGCCCTCGCCCGCCCGGGGAGCAAGGTGCTGACCGCCTCACCCTGGCAGGCCCAGAGCCGCCGGCTCCAAGCGCACGGGCCCGGCAGAGCCCTGCGGATGCATCGTCGGTTCCGTCCTCACAAGCAGCCCTTTCGGGCGAGGAGGAAACAGAAGCCCAGGGAGTCTCCTCCTGCCACCCCGTTAGTGCTCCCAGGCTTCTCTTAGGGCCACAGCTCCATACGCCTCCCTCCGGCTGGGGACCCCAATCCGCTTCTCCCGTCCCTCACCCTCCAAATTCGGCTTCTCATCCATAATTGGTCTCGCCTGCTCCTTGTCGTCTCCAGAAAGCCCTCCCCGAGGTTCTAGGCGTGGGACAGGCGCCTCCTCCAGGCTGCCTCACGCCCCGTAGCCCTGACCAACCCTGGCCTGCGGTCCTCACCCCGCCCCCTGCCCCCCGCCCCCGAGACCTGAGCCCCCCGCATCGGCGCCACGGCTGCCTCATCAGCCACCTGCCAGCCTCGGGACCGGAAGGACGTCCTCCGACCTCTCCGCGTCTGTCTCCTTTTCTGGAATCCCGGGGTAACGGCGGGGGACCTTAGAACAGGAGCAGTACAGAGAGCCTGGAGCTGAGCTCGGCATGCGGCAGGTGCCCAGCAGGTGCCCAGCAGGTGCCAGCTGCTGCCTGCGCACCGGGTCACCGCGACACTCTCCACCGTGCCTCTTGCAGGTCTCGCTCACGCAAGATTTTTGAGGAAGGAACAAACGCTGTGCTCCGCAGACTCCGCCGTCTACCTCACAGCAGCGGGGACCTCAGGGATCAGCTGGCACGAGCACAAATCAAGTTTCCTTTTGCATTTCCTTTTATCCAGGGAAGTACGAGAAGGGGCTTCCCCGTGCCCTGCTCCCTGGAGTGAGGTCGTCAGCCTTACAGGAAAAGAGCCGGAGCTCGGGGGGAGGCGACTGCCTTGAACACGGGGGGCCGCGTGGGCAGACGGTCGGGTACTGGACGGCGCACGCGGCTCTGAGCACAGCTCGGGTTGCCTGCCGTAGGCTGGACACTCGCTGGCGGTCGTCCCCTTCGCAGGACCGCTGCGTCCGCGGCCCCAGAGCTCGGTGGCTCCAGGCAGCATCAGCTGCCTTCCTTGGGACCCCCGGCCCTTTGCACTCCTGCTCTCGGGCCCACAGCGGCGTGGGTGCAGGTGCAGGGTGGGCACTGGGGTCAGCCCTGAGTGTCCCTCGGCCCCACGGGAGGCCCAGCGTGGGAGCTTTGTTGGGCCCCGTCCCTCCTCGGATGGCTGAGCCAACGGGACGCCTTGGCCCTGGGTCACCGAGTGTTAGCGGCGGATCGGGGAAAACCTGGGTGCGACCACCGCGGCTGTGGACTGCAAGCTGGCCACCCCGGGCACGGCTCCAGGAGCTCGGCACCCTGTCCATCCTCCTGTCAGCCCCGGGACGGACGCCCCCATCCTCCCGCCGCAGACGGGGAACCCGAGAGCAGAGACACCACAGGCGACAACTGCGGCTGCAGGACTCAAGCGCTTGACCCCAGGCAGGTGGGGCTGGGCCTGAGCCCCCTCGCGGCCGCCCACCTGTCCCCTCCCCGCTGCACCTTCAGGACTCCAGGCCCCCACGCCTGCGTGACTTCAGACTGGATAAACCTCTGATCTAAGTATTTGTGTTCTTTCATCCTTACCCTTGACCTTAAGACATGATCATCACTGCTTCGATTCCTGTACGAACAGCCTCCCGGGGAGTGGAGAGGCCCGAGAGCCTCCTCTCTCAGCTCCACCCCAACGCGGACAGCGGGGCTCAGCCTCTGGCTGCGGAGTCTCCGAGGGGAAGCTTTAAAATGCAGATGCGTGGGCCCCAGCTCTGCCCACCCCCCCCCAACTTGGCTAAATTAGAAATTTGCAGGCTCAGGCTCAGACATCTCGGTTTAAATACCCCTCGTGCTTCCAAAAGGGCGGCAGGAAGCTGCTCCAAGGAGCAGAGTCCGCGTCTGGGGTCGTTATCCCTGGATTCAGCGTTACCCTGCGACCCTGAGGGAATGCGCAGCCCCTCTGAACGGCCTTTCCTCAATCTGTGAAATGGGAAGGAAATTGCCGCCTTGTGAAGGTGTTAGGTCACCGTACGCGGCAAGGCTGGCGGGTCCGCAGCGCACGGCCCCCAGTCCTGGGATGCACAGCACCCTCTGCACCCCCCCGCCCTGGCAGCCGGCAGCTGCCTGCCCTTCCGCTCCGGTCAGCCACGCTCAGCGGCTGAAGGTCTGTGGACTGCAGTTAAACGAGGGGCTCGGGTGTGACTTCTGGCTTCACCTCCTAATACCTTTGTTACCTCGAGCAAGTTTCTGAACCTCAGTTTCCCCATCTGAGAAGTGGGGCCAATGCCACGTGGCCCGGTGAACACGCGAGGAGCGTGCGTGCACACAGCATTGGACACAGACCCGGGCCCGGGAGGCGCCAGGGGTGCAAAGCCGGACGTGCACGCTCCCCCCTCCGCCTCTGCTGCCCGTACTTTGTGCCTCGGGAGAGTCAGGCGGACGCGCTCCTGCTGACTCGAGCCGCGTGTACTCAGGGACTGGACCACAATTCCAAGAACCGTCAGTCTTCCAGGTGCCAAGTTAACAGATTTTGGTTTTCCAACTGTCAGGACCGGGGACTTAATCCCCAGGAAACAGGCTTCGCCAAGCCCCATAGGAACCAGCACAACTTCTAACTCAAATGCTGCCCGGGCCTTTACTCACTGACAGGAAGTTAATTCCACAGGCGTCACTGGCCAAGGCAAGGCCGGGGGAGGAGAGGTGGTCGGTCCCAAAGCAGGTGCCAGAGGAAGCGAGCACGGCAGACAAAGGCATCGAGATCCAGAGACGTCTGAACGGGTCTGAGGGTAGAACTTGACAGGGCCAGATGCTCGGTAAATGGTGACTTGAGAGCACGTTAAATCCCTCTTCTGGGTTCTGAAAACCAGACACATGAATGCAGGAGAGGAAATCGCGGCGTCGCGGGCTGCAAGGCTCAGTCAGCTAATGGCTACGAGGCTTTCACGCCCTGGTCACCGCAGGCTGCGGTGGAGACAGCAGCTCCGGAGCGGGTCTGCTTCCACTTCCCAGCCCCGTTACATGCGTCTCTGAGCTTCCGCGTTCCCACCTAGAAAGTGGGGATAAAACAGTGCCTGCCTTGCGAGCTGCCGAGAGAACCAAACGAGGCCGTGTCCCAGGCCCGTCCTAGAGGCACAGAGAGAAATGAACAAGCCCCGCTGTCCACGGAGGCACCGCCTAGCAGGGAGGCTGACGTAAGCCCAGCAGGGTGGTCCGCGTGCGGGTCTGTCCCTGAGACACCATAGGCCGGGGTTGACGAGCCGCAGCCGATGTGCCAAGTCCAGCCCGCTGCCTGCTTTTATAAATAAAGTTTTATTGGAACACGGCCACACCCCTTCCTCGACGCGTTGTTCATGGCATCTTTCCCGCTGCAGCGGTAGCGTTGTGTCCTTGCAACCGGGACCATATGGCCTGCAATGCCTAAAATATCTAGGCTGTAGCCCTTTACAGAAACACGGTGCCAGCTCGTTACAGAGGGAGAAGTTAACTCCGTCCTAGATGCCAAGAAAGAAGATGATGCTTAGCCCCAGCGCGTGTTGGGTCCTCTGAGTCGGTGAACTTCTGTCTTTTGCAATTAATGAATTTGGGGTTTGGAAGTTTTGATGGCTGGCCCGAGGTCCCAAGTGTGTTAGAAGCAGGATTCAAACCTGGACCTAATGATTCTGCACAGCAGGCTGTTTTCACCGTCCCGGACAAATGAGGACAAGGACATAGCATATTTGAGCTGGGTATTGAAGAATGAATAGGAGCCTTCCAGGGGCAGGTAACGTCCAAAGGATGAAAAAGGCATCCAAGGATATAGATGAAAGAGCAAGAACAAAGTGTCCAGGGCGTAAATGTGTTTGGAAAACACAAACAGTTGGGTGCTGAGGGCTCTGAGAGTATGAGAGCTAGAGAGGGAGCTGTGAAAGGAGGAAGGGGCCCGGAAGACGGGCAGTGATGGAGAGGGTGCAAACTGCCCACGTGTAGATCTCCACCCACAGGGTCTGGGGAATACCACCCCCACCAAGAGGGGTCCAGGAGCAATTCGCGCAGAGCAATCGAGCGATCTCGGTGTACCGATGGCAAAACTGAGCCCCCCACCCCCCAATGAAAAACTTGCCCAAGGCCACAAGCCCACATCTGTCTGTAGTACAAAAGCCAGGGTCCCCTGTCAGGTCACAACCCCGGGGCCAAAGTAGATACTGCCAGTGTGGGTGCTGCTGGGGCGGGGGACACCTGCCGGGGGCACCTACTGCACCACATCCTGGAGAATTGGCGGGGGGGGGGGCGGGGGTGAAGGGAGCTCTCGGGCTTCCTTGGGACTGACTGGGTTCCACTGCACGATCCATCTGGTACCACAGCGTCCCAGACCCATTTCTGCAGGTTGCCATGCCGGTTAGGATGAGCCGTGCCGGGGGGAGGCCTGCCCATGCACCCATGGCCTTCGGGTGACCTCACAGATTGCCAACTTCTCAGATCGAATAGACGGCTTACAAGCAGGGCGAGGCTGAACTCACTGTAACCGGCTGTAGAACGAACCGGGGCCTTGCGGGACCCCCTCTAAAGACCCGCGCCACTAAAGGTCGCGAGGCTCTCTGCTTCCCAAGACCAGGTATGAACGAGGCTGCAATTACACATTTCAGTTAAGCGCCTTCCATCGGTGCTGAGATGTGGTGGGATCCGCTCTGGGGAAATACAAACGCTGAGATGAAATGCAGTCCTCCGTCCCTCCCCCCGGCTCCCCCGGTACCTCCTCCCGGCACCATCTCTGTTTGAATCAGCAGCAGCAGCATGGCGCCAGGCACGGGGAAGGGGCGCCCCATCTGAACCCCGCCTGCACCTCCTGCAGCCCTTCCCTGGAGCCTGGGCCGCCTCTCCTGTCGCTTAGGGTCACGCCGAGCTCAGGACGTGTCAGGGGCTTGAGGGTGAATGCAAATAAACACGCTCCCACCAGCTGCCCTGTCGCTCTGAGAGCTGCTGGGAGAGTCAGTCACTCCGTAAGCATTGCTTAAGTACCTACTGTGTGCAAGATGATGTTCTGAACCCAATGCCAGAGAAAACCTTCTGGAAAATGCTTTGAAACCCAAAAGAATTGAGTTTAAATCCTGGCTCTGCCCAGCTCAAGCCATGGGGTCTCCCTGAGACTCTTCCTTCCCCGCGAACTGGGAACAGCAGCAAATCCACTGCACAGTGCTATGGGTCCTATGTGATAGCCTGGGGGGCCCCTACCCATTCCTGAATGCTGCCCCCAACCTTGTAGGGGCTTCGCACAGCTACTTGGCATTTCTTTGCTCCCCCTCAGCCATCACCCATCCTCTGGACTCTGCTTCATTACGTCTTCCCTGCTGGCCCGGGCACCCCATAGAAGGCCCGGCTGCTACCCTGTTACCCACCCCCAGGCCCCCAGGGAGCACCTCCATGTGCTTAGCCCTGTACCAGTGGCTTTGGAAAAGTGCATCACTGCGTGATTAAATATTTACTCTCAAGCACTTAAACCTCTAGTTTTAAAAACAGGACTAACGCGAGATGAGAATGATTCTGTCGATCCTGAAGGTGGTGCAGCGCTTGGTTCGGGGAAGGGGAGACTGAAGAGGGCTGTGGAACTCGGGAGACTAGTGTGGAAGGAAAGGAAAAGCGCTGAAAAGAGGGCTGCTGGCACCAAGGCTGGAGACCACGATGGAGCCACAGGGACGTGGCCCAAGCTGCCACGTGGTGAAGAAATCCCTGGGCTAGGCCAGCCTTGCCTTCCTGTCTCATGCTGGGGCTCGGTTTCCTCGCCTACAAAATGGGGAGAATAAAACCAAGCTCCTCCTGGGTTTGTGGTGAGGAGAGCACAGAACGCAGGGTGTGAAAGGCTTTGAGAACACAAGGGTGCGCAGCGTGGAGAAGCACCCGAGTCACCATGGAGAAAGCAGACCGAGCAGTGCACACACGCACACGCATTCACACACACCCCAGCGCACCCATCAGTGGCTCCAGACCTTCCCCTGCCCTGGGCCATGTGACACCAAGACATGACCGTGGTTCTCAGGGCTGGGGCGGTCCCCTTGCTGCCTGTAAGGCAAAGCCTCCTGCTGTCCTCAGCACTACCCCAAGAGGGGTGGGAGGGAACGGCTGGAGGAGACAGAAGGGCTCCGTTATCTCACTCTGAGGCACGAACAGCCAGGACCAGAATCCCAAGAAAAAGAAATGGGAGTTGGCACGATGATTCTCCCATGCTGAGTGCTCTGCTACCTTCAACTAAGTGCCCTAATCCCCGCGAGCCTCGGATCCTACAAGCCACATTATGCATGTACCCACTCTTGGTTTAACTAAACACCACTGGCCCTTTTTCTTCTTCTTTGTGTCCACGACTTAGATGTGCAGGAGACTTTGGAGTTTTTAAAGCTCATCTTTATCATAATCAATGAGAAAAAACATGGTAGGAGTTTATTTTTGCATTTTAGAGATTTAGAAAATCCAAGCTCTAGCTGAGGTCCTATGGGGATGAGGGTGTACTCCAATCTGGGGACCTGTGTCCTTACACAAGAGGAAAATTTGGAAAGAGAGGCACACACACACATGAAGAATGCCATGCAATGACAGAGCGATGTGTCCCCTGGCCGAGGAACACCAGGGATTGCCAGCAACCACCAGAAGCTAGAAAGAGGTAAGGAAAATCCTCCCCTGGAGCCGTTAGAGGGAGCACGGCCCTGCTGACACTTTGATTTTGGACTGTTGGCCTCCAGAACCATGAGAGGATAAACTCAGTGTTGTAAGCCGGCTGGTTCCGGGCACTTGGTTATAGCAGCGCCAGGAAACCAATACAGCAGCATCACCAGCACCCATCCTCCCCTGATGCTCTGGCCCCGTCTGACTGATAAGGTCTTTGTGGACCTCACCGCCCATGTGACCTGCCCCATGTCAGGAACTCAGGTCCCTTGTAGAGAAGCTTTTCAGAAATATCATATGAGTTTCAAAGCTCTGTGGCTTCTAGGTCTCTTCCCAATTCTCTTACCTTCCATCACACTATGTTAACCATCTACATCCACCCACCCATCAATCACAGATAATATGTCCTATAACAGTTGGGACACAAAAGCAAACAAAATGAGTCCTGTGATCATAGGTAGCATGGATGCAAAGCGGCAGAAGTGTTGGAAAAAAAACATAAACATCCGAGCTAATGAATCCACGAGATCATTTCTAGGTAGAAAACAGCCAGGTAAGGAGAGAATGGTGGTTGAAGGAGGTGGAAGGCCACTGAGAAAGTGATCTTTGGGGACAGAACCTAATGTTTAAAAAAAAGAAAAAAAGACAAAGGGATGTTATTGCCCACAAGGCTTCTTGTCCTGAGAAGACTGATATCCCAAATAGCTTATCTCCTGACTCCACGCTCTCTACCTCCCCATTGGACCAAACCTAAAACAACAGCAAAAAACAAACAAAAAAATTCTAGATTTGATATTCCTGAGGCTCAAATATGAGCCACTTGCCCCTTCCTTGCACGTACGCTGCCGTGTTTATAGGTCGGCTGATTGTATGATTTTTCATCCAAACTGGAATGCTTTTGAGGGAGGGAGGGGACATTCTTGCTGCTTACATCAGGACCATGGCATTTCCCCAAGAGAGCCAGCATGTGCGGTCTCCTATTTGAAAGGGGCTGTAACTGCCTCCCAGGTCTCTAAGCCCAGTGATGTAATTTCAACATAAGTATCCCACATCAATTAGCCAGGCTGGAGGGCAGCAGAGGAAGGTCATTATGTAAATGGTGGCCAATCAAAGTCATGCAGGCTTCAGATGGAAGCCTTCCGCCTTCCTGCAGATTCACTGCGGTTCTGTGTTAATGCTGGACTCCTTTATGACGCACCGTAACACATCCGTGACAGACCCCAGCCTGCTCACCTAGACCTTCCTAATCCTTGAGCGGTGGTATTTGACCTGAGATCCCAGAATGTGTGAAGGGAAATTAGAGCTCATGGCAGAGGCCACTGGAGACCTCCTAGCATTCATGCTCCGCTTCTTTCACGACAGTGGAATTCATCCACCCAGCTTCCCTTGCAGCTAGGAATGTCATGTGACTTCATTTGAGCTAATGAATATAAGCACAAGTGTTGGGTGGAAACTTCCAGAAACCTCTCTGAAGGTACAGCTGTTGAGTACCCTTTGCTCTTTGGAAGCCTCTTTTTTCTACCATCTTTCTGTGACACGAATATGATCATTAGAATGTCTCCTTGGACCTTGAGGTCAAAGAGCACCCACAGACAGAGATGATGGAGGGCTGAACGGGAAGCGACCTGGGTCCCTGAGAACTCTGTGGAGCGGCACCCCTAGCGGCCCTGGACTTGAACATGAGACAGCGCTAATGCACTGAAGTGTGAACCTAGTTGTAGTAAGCCGGAGTCCTGCTAGTTCCTGGTGTTAATTCTGCAGATCTGGAGAACTGAGTCCAGGAGAGGGGATGAGAGGACATCCAAAATCAAACTGGCTGATTAGATAATTACCAAAAAAAATTATCTATTGTCATAATCAATGAGAAAAAAACATGGTAGGAGTTTATTTTTGCATTTTAGAGATTTAGAAAATCCAAGCTCTAGCTGAGGTCCTATGGGGATGAGGGTGGACTCCAATCCGGGGACTTCCCAACTTCTAGCTTCCACTAGATTCAGTCCCCTATTTTCTGAACACAAACGTGTGTGTGTGTGTGTGTGTGTGTGTGTGTGTGTGTGTGTGTGTGTTTGTAAAGAGCACAATAGAGGAAAGTGTAACCAACTCTCTGTGCTCAGGAAAGACTCTCTAAGGGAGAAACCATGGAATCCAGGGCCTAAGAGAGCAATGAAATATGTTAGTTGTTGTAAAAGGGGGAAACAGCATTTCAGGCAGAAGCCCAGAGGCCAGGGAGGACATGGGAGATGTGGCAGGCACAGCAATGTTCCCCCACATATGTCTCTGCCCCAAGCCCCTGAACCCGTGAATACGGTGTTACGAGCCAAGCAGGAATCAAGGTTGCTCATCCGCTGTCTGCACTTACCCGAGTGGGCTCAATAGAGTCACAAAGGCCTTTAAAAGCAGAAGAGGGGAGACAGGAAAGTCAGCGTGATGGAAAACTGCAGCCTCCCCTGGCCGCTGCTGGTGTGGAGATGGAAGGAGGGGACCAGAGCCAAGGAACGGGCTCTAACAGCTAAAAAAGGCAACCGATTCTCCCATAGACCATCCAGAAAGGAACACAGCCCTGCTGACATGTTGGTTTCAATCCAGTGAGAGACCCCTTCGACACTTCGGACCCCCCCAAAACCATCAGGTAATAATTTATATTATAAGGAAGCAAATGTGCGCCTTGGGCCACCAAGCCCATAGGAATTTGTCACAGCAGCAACAGGAAACTAATACAAGGATGAAAGCTCATTGCGGCTGAAGTGTAGCGCGTGGATGGGAGGCTGCAGAGGTTCACAGTCCACGGCCAGAGTCTTCATTCCGAGGTAAGGGTTTTGAACCACAGACAAGGAGAAGCCACTGAGGGACTGTGGGAAGCATGGTGCGGTCAGATTTCCATTACGGAAGTTTCCCCACCTGTCCAGGTGAATGGAGGGGTGGGCCTGGAGACAGGGAAGGGGTCACAATGGTCTTGGGGAGAGATGCTGAGTTGGGGGAGGCAGGGGCCATTTCCTGTGAACCCCCAAGACCCCTGCACATGGAGCGACAGCACCCGGGGGTGTCCTGCATTTGTTGTCAGTCTGTGCAGTTGGAATCTCTGAACTAGAGGAGAGCCGGGCTTGAGAGCTGCTCTACCCTTTACTAGCTCTGGGGCCTGGGCTGAGTCACCTCCCTTCTCTGCACCTCGGTCTCCTCATTTGCAAAGTGGTGATGACAATCCCTTCAAGGATCATCAAGGGGTCAGTGTCATGTGGGGTATGGGTCGGGGGGCTGGGTGCCATGGAGCAGGCCCTAGAGACAATGCCGACAGGACAAGGACAGCCACAGTCATTCCCAAAAATGCCCACGGAGGATGCGGGAAAGGCCGTTTCTGGTTCTGGGCACAATAAAATGATGTGTGAGGTCACAGAATCTTGGCCACTCCAAGGGATAGGTGCTAGAATCTGAATTCTGGAATCTAGGAATTATGGAGTCCTAGAATAATACACACCCTCCAGACTAATAGTAAACCACCCGGCAATTCGCTAAGGCAAATATGAACGAAGCTGTCACTATCTCCGCCGGTTCTGATCGGTCTTGGCCGCCTGAAGCTTTACATCAGGAAGGTATCCGAGACCATGACGGCGTCCGCGCGTATGAATGCTGAGATAGTCGCGGCTGCCCTGGGGACACACACTGAGGCAGATTGTCTATGAGATCAGCGTGGGACGGTATCAGCGGGTGTGCTTGGACTCCCCCAGAACTCCTGGGGAAGCAGCAGGAAGGTAAACAAGATTTCCCACTTAGATCGCCAGACACACGTCGTCATCCACAGGACTTCACCCGCCTTGCTTAGAGTAAGACGCTAGGAAGGGGGGGATGGCGATGCCTTAAAACGCAGATGAGACTCACTTTAAGAACAGGTACAGAGGCCAGAAGCCTAGAATTCATCCCATGCAGGGGGGAGGTGGACACCCACCAGGCACAGGATCCCGCCACAGGCCAGGTGACAAAGGCCCTGCGGGAAGGCCCACTGTGCGCCCCACTTTGCAGGCAAGAGGAAGGCCAATGGGAAGGCCCTGGAATCCAGGAAGCCCCGACTGGACATTTGGGAAGCCCCCTCTCTTCTCCAGCCTTCCATGTCTCCACCCAGGTCGTGAGGGGATTAGCCTAGAACCGTGGATCTCACCACGGGCAGGTCTACGTCCAGAGAGCGGCTGGACGTTTGCAGGGGCATTTTGGTGGCTGTAACCGATGGAAGGGGCAGCGCTGGCGTTCACACGCTACCCAGCCTGCGGCACATGGGATGGCTCAGCCTGACAAAGAACCGGGCCACACCTGCCTTGATTTTGGGATGTCCCACCTGACATCCGCAGAAAACGCCCCGCTCGGGCGACCTGAGCCCAGATTGTAGCTCCACCTCACACAGAGATACGAGGAACCTTGTCTGATTCTGATACACACAGGCCTTTCCGGGAACGCAGCTCCCATGCAAATAAAGGAGGGATCACTCTCGGTCTTGCTGAGATCTCTGCTGTTTGGGGAAATGAGAGCTCTGGAGGCCACGTTGCTCCTGTACCTGAGCGGTCAATTCCACCCAGTCACTCGGGCTTCCATCAAGCAATCGTCCGACTGCTATTACATCTTCCGGTCCAGTCATACCCTCTTATTCACATATCAACATACATATTATTTTATTATAAATTACTTTGCCTTTTATTTTTCATTTACTTGGCCGTGCGGGCATTATATAGATTTTTAAAATGAGATGTCTAGGTGGGTCATATAATTTATGAATTCTATTTCAGGATAATAAAGGGAGCATCACAAAATATTAGCCTGGAAGGGCTGGGAACCGCGGGTCACGTGAACACTGGGTGGCTTCCAGCCGCGGCCAAGTAGGGGTATTACGGAAAGAGAAGCACTCAGGATCATCGGCTGCATGTTACAAGTAGAGAATGACGGTAAATTATCTTGTTTTCCACAATTTGTCCCTCAGCCATCCCCAGAATGTAGGGTGATCTACGCCACTGACTGTGTCCTGTCCAACTCCCTGAGCGACGAGATTGCCTGGAATCGAGTTTGGGCCCATTCGGAATTGCTCAAGAATGCTGCAGCTCTGCTGAGATGGAGCCAAGCACGTGTTTTTTTTTTTTTTTTTTTTTAAGATTTATAGCGTAATTGATTTCTTTATAAGCCATTCAGGCCTTATTATTTATTAATCCACCTGTCAAGGTTAATTTAAACTACTTCTCAATAAGGCCAGTTGACAACACCTCTGTTTACCAGGTTGACAGCCCCCATGAGCAAAGAAATGGCAGAATGGTTCTTCTCGCCTCAACAGGGAGCTCTGAGGAGGGACCACCCAGCCCTCACGGGGAAATGCGAGAGCCCTTCACCCTTGGTGGGGACAGAAATCAAGGGCTTACCCTCCCTCCCAAGCACGTCCCAGGCCTCAGAGCTTGCACCGGACACTGCGCGACCGCTGAGTCCCATAGATTGTGCAGCCTTGGCCTCTGCTGGACCTCGCTCTTCTCTCCATTCCCACTGCCAGGACCTGAAGCCATGGCCGTCTTCTCCCAAGACTGTGGCAACGGTTCCCACACTGGCCTCCTTGCCTCTACCTTTGCATCCCTCCCATCCATCAAGGTGATCTTCCCCAGATTCAAGGCTGACCGTGTCTGACCGAAGCCCTTCAATGGTCCCCACAGAGTCAAGTTCAAAGTCCTCCATGTGCCCGACCAGCCCTACCAGCCACTGCAGCCTCAACTCCTGCCACCCCTCGACCCACTTGCACCCCATGCCCCATCGGTACCATGCAGCATGCTGTTCCCTCCTCTCATCTCCCAGTCTTCGTGGAAACTCCAGCACTAACCTGGTAGCTGCCCCTTGTTGCCCCAGCTACCTCCCTCAAGGATTCCGTCTCGCATTTGTGCTCTTTAATCCCGTGACCATTGAATCAGTGATTGACAAATATGGGTCCAACGTAGAGCATGGGCCAGGTGTGGTGCTGAGCCCCAGGGGCTCAGCAGAGAACCAGGGAGGCCGCTTCCCCCTGGAAGCTCTGGTCCAGGCTGGGAGCTCCCCGAAGCAAATTGTTTCTAAGCAATCCCCAACATGGTGCTGCAGGAAGCCCAGAAAGACGAGGGGAGCTACCCTAGAGAGCCACCATACTCGGGCTCTCCTCTCCCGTCTGGGCCGCAGCCCTATACAGCGAGCGTTTCCATACCCGCCTTTAGAGATGAGCAGCCTGGTGTCCAAGGGGGGGAAACAGCGCACCGATGGTCACCCAGCTCACCTGCGGTGAGTCCCACATTCAAACTCAGGCCTGATTCCAAAGCTTCTCCTCCATCACCTGCTGGCTCCAGCCGAGTCTGCATCCCTCGGCTCTCATAGAGCACATGAGACTCTAAGTCGCATGGACTCCAGGACCAGCCACCTTGGGTGACGTTCGAGTCCTGCCCCCTGAGCACCACGTGGCGTGCAGAGTCCATAGTGTTAGCTGAATGAATACGTGAAGTTCAGGGATGTCAGGGTGGCTCAGCAGTTGAGCACCTGCCTTCAGCCCAGGGCCTGATCCTGGAGCTCCAGGATCGACTCCCGCATCGGGCTCCCTACATGGAGCCTGCTTCTCCCTCTGCCTGTGTCTCTGCCTCTCTCTCTCTCTCTCTCTCTGTGTCTCATGAATAAATAAATAAAATTCAAAAAAAATATGTGAAGTTCCCCAAGAGACTCTGACAGGGAAGCTGCCATTGACTTTGAGCGGGATGTCGCGTTAACCTTGGCCAAGTAGACCGCTGGTCGGATCCAAGTCCTCATGCCCCCTCACCTTCTCAACGTCAAAGAGCATGAGCGCTCGGTCAGATACTTGACGGGAGGAGGCTCTCGGAGTCAGCGTGATCTCCGAGTGCTGAGACGTTAGCAGGTCACCACGCCACGGGCCTGTGCGAAGGCAGAGCCGTTGGCCCTTCTACACCCCGGACCAGCGGTGGGCGTGATCCCGGCGGGATGGGGGAGCCTAGGGCTGCCCAAGGCTGCGAGGAGTCTGCGTAAGACATGGAGACAGAGGAGGATTTTCATTGCTATTCCATTTGCATTTATAAAAAGTAACTGTTGAATATATAAATACGCCCAGTTTAAAAATAAGAGACACATTTTGGATCATGTGGCTTGAAATGCGCTGCTCTGATTCCACACCTCCCTCATCCAGGCCTTGAGGTGCGAGCAAAACATGTAGGTGGATCGGTGATTTAAACGGCCCTCCCCGGGGCCCATCGCCCCACCAGGTGTTTTCTGTTTCTTTTTTGTTTTGGGTGTTTTTTTTTTTTTTTTTTTTTTTTTGGACTTGGGTGTGAAAGTTACTCATGAGAGAGAGGGAGGGAGAGAAGGGCGAGGTACAGACTGTGCGTGCCAGCTCGGAAGGCCGCTCAGCCGGAGGCCAGGGCGTCAGCCCGGGCGCGCGGGGCCTGCGGAGCGTGGAGGGAGCCCGTGGGCTCTGGTCCCCGCTGCTCGCCCGCCCACGGGACTCCAGGAGCCTGGAGGTCCGGGCATGCTTCCTAGGCCGCAGGATGGCTCCCAGCGTGTCAGGGGCATGCCCTCTTCTCCAGCGTGCCGCTGACGTTCACACGCAGGACATGTTTCCATGTCCTCCTCCCTCCTGCCTCGTGGCACGCACGAGGGGGGTGCCAAGGCTCAGGCGGGCACTCGGTTCCCCTTCGCCTCCTCACCGGGCTCTTGGCCCCCATGCAGCAGCCTGGCCGGTCACCACCCCAGCCGGGGCTTGGCGCGGGACGGGCTCAGGGAGCCAGCATCCAGGTGCCTGTTCCCCTGAGCGGCTCCCGGGCCTGCCGTCCGCAAAGGGAGGGGGTGACATGCAGCCATCGATTTCCTGGAGGCAGACAGCTGGGTGGCCTGGATAAAGAGTGAGGACAATGCAGGGGAGCTGGAGGGAGCCTCGCTCGGGCTCCCGGATGAGGCCTCCATCCACACCCTTCAGCCGCCCCCATGAGCTCTTTGCACCCAGGATGGGAATCGCGTCACTTCGTACAGAGTCCCAGGTGATTCCCATTTGCCTGTTGACCTCCTGTTCTTCCGTTGTCCCGGACGCCCCACTGCAGCCCTGCCTGGGGTCCTGCCCAGCCTCGCCTTCACCTCACTCTAGATGCCCTCGCCCTATCCCTCGGCTTAAACTGCCATACACAGATATATGGCAACATAACACAGATGACATTAATCAATATAAAGGTCTGTGCCTATGCGCATCAAGCGTGGGTCCCGGTGCGCCTCTCCCGACCTACCGCCCCTCCAGCATCTCTGCTGGAGCGTCCAGCAGGTCTCCAAAATCTAACCTCCTCCAAGCGGAACCGCCGCTTCCCGTGCGGCCCCCACCCCGTGTCCCCACCTCAGCAAGGAGCAGCGCTATCCTCCCCCGAGCGGTTCTCACCCAAAACCTGGGGTCACTGTGACCGTCCCCTGCTCTTGGCGCTGCACACTCAATCCGTCGGAGCGCACCCAGGGCTCCACCCTCTCCGTTGGGATGGGGGATGAATCTGAGCACCCTCATCATTTCTGACTCTTCCCTAAGCCACAAGCAGGCCCCTCAGGAAGCTTACCCCGGCCTCCCGATGGCCTGGGGACTCACGCGGCCCTCCTGGAGCATCACCATGTGGAATCCAGCTGACCCGCTCAAGTCTCCGGGCCCAGGGTCACCTGCTCAGCCCCCCACCCCCTGCCCTGCCTGCTGTCTGCGTCTTTGCCAGGTACAGCTGCCCCAAGCTGCCTGCCCCTCCACCCGGGTCACTTAAGGGCTGTGCCCTCTGCTGCGGGCACCCACGTCCCCACCCTGTGCACGGCCGGCTCGTCCCCATAATCTAGGGACCAAGTCTAGTGCCGCTTCCCTAAAGAGCCCCCCTGTACCCCCTGAGACACCCCCAGGCTAATGAATTGATTCAAGCACTAATCAACACTTGGCACGACTTTACCAATGTGAGTGTCGTTCGCAGGGCACAGTGCCCCGTCCTGCAGGGGGTCGGCCCTGGTGACGGAGGCCGGGCCGCCTGGAGGTGGGGTTGGCTCCTGACGCACGGCCCGTCCAGATCTGGAGGCTGACGGATGAGAGGCAGGGCTCTGGCTTTGCTGCCTTTGCTTCATGGAAACGTGAGGCCCCGAGTGGCTGAGCAGCCAAGGGGGGGAAGAGCCAAGGTGGGGAGTTTGGTCTGATTGTCCAGCGGCCCCTCTACTGCCACACGGCCTCCGTCCAGAGCACGGCCGCTCGGGCCTTCTCCGTCCCTCCCCGCAGCTCCTCGCAGTATTAAAATTCCAGTTTCCTCTAAGTGCGTCCTTGCAAAGGCCATTAAAAGGTCATCTAGCATCTGATCTTCTTTCTTAACTTTGGAGCTAAGAGAGTCCTCTGCTGCTCCCTCAGCTGTAAGACGGAGATAACACCCACCACGAGGCCTTGCAGACATGAGAGGGCCTGACGCCCGGGGACCCCGGGGGAGTGTCGGGCTCCCTGCCCGAGGCCGCTGGCTCCTCCCGCAGACGCCCACAGAGCCACGCTCCGCGCTCGGGTGCAGGCCCCACAAAGCTGCGCTGCGTCGAGGGTCTGATCTTTGGAGACTCCAATTCTCATGGGGCAGAGAGCACGTCCCCCGACTCGTCCACACCCGGGAGAAAGGCCAGGGGCTCGGGCCTTGGATGCAACAGGCCCGGGTCCAATTTTTGGTCCCCTGCGCCCAGCCGTGCGATGCGGGGGGACTTAACCTCTCGGAGGCAACGCCTCGACTCCACATCGTGGGCGGGGATCTAACAAGCTGGCCTGTGCGTGAAACACGAGGCAGGCGCTCGGTGAGCAGGAGGGACGATGTGCTCGCTGACTCTGCTGAGCACTGAGGCTCCTCCACGCGCTTTACCTGCGCAAGCTGTCACCGCAGCCCTGCGACGCCGGTCGGCCCGCGGCCCTCATTACAGGAGGGGCAGGAGGGCCCGGGGCTCCCGGTCGGTGGTCGGGGGCTGCAGTGAGCGGCTGAGGAGCCCGCGAGCCCCGGCCAGCCTGCGTCCTCGAGGGCGGCGGGAGGAGCACCCAGAGCACACAGCCCAGCTCCCGCAGCGGGGTGCCGGCCGGCTGCTGGCGACGAGGACGGGGTGCGGGGCTCCTGGGCGCTCCCAGCTCCCGCCTCCCCACGCCGCATCCACCGGGCCCGGAAGGGCTGCCCCCCACGTCCGGCAGGACCGCGATGTAATGTTGGAGAGTTTCCCAGGGACGCGTGAGAGCCAACCGGGCAAAATGCTAAAGGGCCGGAAAACATAACATATAAAAACAGCCTCTGACGGTGCAAAAATCAAGGAAGGGTTTGTGCAAAAACAACCCCTCTTGCAGCCACACGGAGCTGTGACGGGGCGGGTGGCCGAGCCCGGCCGCTGTCCCTGCTGGGCTGTGAGCGGTGAGGCTGCAGCCGCCCCGGGCAGGGTGACCCGGACCGAAGGAAGTCGCGGCAACTGGAGGCGCGTCCTTGGGCCCCCAGGCCCGTGTCCCCGTTCCCAGCCTGTGGGGGGAGGACGGGCTCTCGGGGACAGTGGGCGGAGCCTCGGAAGCTGGGTCCCCACAGCGGAGGACGGCACCCGGAGCCCGACGCCGCGTGCAGCTCAGCCCGGGGTCGCCGTGCGGAACCTGGAGGCTGTGGTCCGAGGAAGGCTGAGTTACAGCAGCGGCCGACTGCCGGGACGTGTGGACGCCGGACGCGGACCGGCCCAGGGTCAAACCCAAAACTTCCCAGCTGGGCGACCTTGGGCAGGTCCTCCGGCTTCTCTGGGCCTCCTGGGAACCCGGCGAGAGGCTCTGCTGTGGGGCCGATGGGGCGGGAAGGGTCAGCCGCCGGCCGGATGCAGCGTCAGGTGCCACGGAGGAGCTCAACCAACGTCCTGACAGCACTGGCCCGGGGGCGTGAGACCTGGGCGGGCACACGTGCCCCCCGAAATGAGCCTCATGAACGTCGTCCTGCCCCCAAGCAGCATCCTGACGCGCGGGGAGAGAGACAAAGGCCAGATGGATCCCTGGAACAGGTGCACCGAGCGCCAGGCTCACGGCGAGGCCCAGGTCGCGTGCGGGGCCTTAGACCACACGCTCAGGACCCAGGCCGTGTTCTGCACGCGGGCCCGCCTGGCGGGGAGTCTGGTGTGGGTGCGGGTGGGACGGGGAGGGGCCCCTCGGAGCCCGGAACATCCTAGATTCATGACCCGTGTCCGTGGAGCCACAGCACAAGTGCGTGTTAAGGGCGTGCACAAAATGTGACGGAAACCAGGGACGGCGGCACCGGGTCTGGACCCGAGAGGCTGAGGGTGCCCCGGGAGTGATGGGGAGTCGGGGGGTGCGCGGTGCCAGGGGAGCAGCAGAGGCCAGGAGGCTCGGACAGCCGTCTGTTAGCCCAGGGCCTGGTCACCGGCCGCTGTGAGCGACGGGGAAGAGAGGCCGACGTGGGTCGGACGATGCGCCTTCAGTTCCCGAGGGTCACCCCAACCCTCGCGACAGCAGAAGGCGGCGACCACCCGCTTCCAGACGAGGAAACCAGGGCTCAGACGTGTTAAGAAGCTCGGTCGAGGGCACTCGGTGGCCGCGTGTAGAGACCTGACTTGGCTCCCGTTGGCGGACGGCTCACCGTGCCCGGCCCTCCACCCGTGGACGGGGCTTCGTGGACGCCCGCTGCGCACCCTCCGGCCTACGAAGGCCTCCGGTCTAGTTTGCACTGATTTCCATGAGTTTGTCCTTAAAGCATTTGCACAATGTGCAATCCCGGCTGCGAAGAGGTCGGGAGTGAGCAGACCAACCCCTTCGGCGGCTCCGGTGCGGAAACACCACCCGCCGTCTGCGCGGCCTCGTGTGGGCCGAGGACGAACTCCCGGCAATGGCCCGCCCCTCTCCAGCTCATCCGCGGCCAGAGCTCTGGATGCACACGGGTCACGAAGGTGACCTCGGAAATCGGGAGACCCAGAGACTGATTCCCAGCCGCCCTCCTGAGTCCGGAGCCGCCGAACCGATGATCCTGCGCCTGGTCTCCAAGCGCCTCCAGCGCAGCCGACAAAAGGCTTCGGTAGGAGACACCGTCGGGTGCAACCTGAGGGGCTCAGGGGCCCCTTATCGCCACCAGAAAACTCCCCGGGGCCCCTGGGGTTCAGCCACAAGCCACATTTCGAATCCGAGCTGCTGCTGTGTCCTTGGCTCTGCGGCTCCCCTCCCAGCATTGGGGCCCACCCAGGTGCTATAAGGGTGCGGGCTTCCCTCCCTCGGGTCCCTCATCCGCACCTCCCAGCCCAGACTATCCCCGGGTCCTTCCCTGTTACCTGCGCCACAGGGCTCGTCTCCCCCCGCCCCTGCCCCGTGACCCTGCCCCTGGCCCCTCGAGAGATGCTGAGCTCTGCAAAGGCGACGACTTCATCTCAGCCCTTTCGGGGTCCCTGGATCACAGAGGTGTCAGCAAGGGCTGGCGGAGCAAGGGAGCCACGGCACAGCCACAGCCCCTGCCGTCGGGTCGGTCCGCGGGGTCAGCCCTTCCTCCTGGAGCCCCACGCAGGCCCGGGTGGTGGTCTCGGGGCTACAGCTTTGCGGCGCACCCGGGCGCGGCGTCCGGAAGTCTTGGCGTCCTATGATTGCTTACGTTCCGTTCCCTCGCGGGCCGCTCCTGCTCATCAGCCCAGGACCTGGACGCTCCCAGGGACGCCGCCGCAACCCGGGGGGGCTCGCCGAGGCCACCTGCACACTCACCTGCCGGCGTCTGCCAGCTGCACTGTCTGGGCCCTGCTGACAGGTGCCAACGGCTCCCGCCGAGGGCACAGGAGGGAGACCGGAGGGAGACAGCGGGGGCCGTGCAGCGCCGGTGTTCTTGGCACCTGCCAGGCCGACTTCGTTTCCAGACTTTGCACCTGCAGATGCTGAGCAGGTTTCTCGGCTCATCAGAATAACAGGGTCGGGTTTATTCATCTGCAGCCTCCAATCCGTCTTTACGGCTGCTCTCAGCCCCGGGGTCACCGCCCGGGCGCCCATCTGGTGGCCCCTTTGAAAGGTCCTTTGACACATGTCTCCTCCTCGAACCCGCTTCATTCCCGGCGCTGAGCAAAGAAGCCGGCGCTCGTCGGGAAAGGTCAGACGCCCGCACGGTGTTTGTTCACGAGGGTGATATTTCACCAAAGAGCAGATGCTTCCTACGTGATAAATAAGAGCAGCCGCTCCCCACAGGTCTCGGGGGAGGGAGGGTTCTCCGCTCCGTCGGCAGCGGGGAGGAGGCCAGAGTCACCAGGACGCAGGCTCCGTGCTGAGTGGGCGCCGCACCGGCTCCCCGCGCCCTCCCAGGCCCGCGTAGGCCGTGGCCTCTCATCGCGAACACTCGCTCCGCGCCCGGCACCTGCTCGGATCTTCAACCCTCTTCTCCCCATCCCCACGCCGCGCCTTGAGGAAAGAGGCCCCGGTGGCCGCGGCTCGTGCAGGGTCGCTCCGCTCACGTGATGCAGGTCAGGCGCGTTGGGCTGCAGGGTCCGAGTCCCTAACCAGGCGGACAAGTGCGTGGAGCCTCGTGACTCCGGGTCCGGGTGGGGGCGTGGCCTGGAGCCAGGCAGGTACAGGCACAGCCGGGAGTCAGCGGTCACCTGCAGGCCGAGCAGAGCGGCTCTGGCGCAGCGAGGGGGACAGCGCCTGCCTCGCCAGCCCCGGACTTGGGTTGGGACGTCAGTGCCTCCACGTTCCCCCCGTGTGGCCCCCACGCACGCGCTGGGTCCCGCTCGTGCTCCTCTGTGAGCCGGGCCGGATAATGACCGACCGCAGGACTGTCACAAGCTTGCAGTCGGGGTAGCTACACAGGGCGGGGCGCAGGCCTGAGTGGGGCAGCGGGTGGCGGTCAGGAGGGAGTAACCAGGGAACCCGGGGTGAACTCACGCGGCAGCGGCTTCCGAGACTAAGAACTGTCTCAAGTCGTTGCCCCAGGCCGGGCGACATCATGGAAGGAAAGGCCTTCACTGAGCACCCTTGGGTGCTCGAGCAAACACCCGGGGCCAGAGGCGATCCCTCGCTTCCTTCCTCCCTTACCCCAGGAGAAGCCAACCCACCCGCGGCGGAGGGCAGCGGCACCCGGCTCCGCTTAGGGGGTGGGGGTGCATCTCTGAGTGGGGGGGCATGGGGGGCTGCGGGTAGGGGGGCGCACCTCCGGCTAAGGGGGCCAAGGGGGGGTTGGGGGGTGCATCTCCAGGTGGGGGGCTAAGGGCGGGGCTGAGGGCAGGGAGGGCGCATCTCCAGGGGGTGGCTGAGGGGGGGTGCATCTCTGGGTGGGGGTGGCGAGGGGCCGCTGAGGGCAGGGAGGGCACCTCCCCGGGTGGGGGCCAAGGGGGACCTGAGTGGGGGCTCACCACCGGGCAGGGGGCCGAGGGGCCGGAGAGGAGAAGCCTTTCCCCACCTCTAGATGGTGCTGTGCACTCGACCCACCCAGGCTCTCCCGCCCCGAGGTCTCCCTGCCCCAGGTCTCCCCGCCCCAGCGCACAGGACAGGGGAGGGTGTGTGCCTGTCTCTGCCCTGGGAGGGGCGGGGGCGGGGAGGGAGCAGGGGTGGGGCAGGGCTGGGAACTGGGAAAGGCAGGGGTGGGGGCAGGGAGCCTGGGCAGGGGCAGGGGGAGCAGGGGCAGGGGCGGGGTTGGGAACTGGAAAGGGCAGGGGAAGGGCAGGGCTGGGGGGGAGCGCAGGGGAGGGCGGGGGTGGGGGCGGGCAGGGGCAGGGGGCACATGCACACCTCACCGGCTCTGCCCTCGGCCCCCACCTCATCCCTCAGGTGAGGCCGTGGAACCAGAGTCACAGAGAGGGAAGGTGCAACCAGGGCACCAAGAGGAGGCAGGTGCTCTCGGAACTCATCCAGAGCGTGACCAGGACTGGCCGTGACACGCGTGTTCACTGTGGGGGGTCCCCTGGGTGTGTGCACGACCGCGTGCGCCAGCAGCGAGGCCTGATTCTCCATGACCACCCGCGCCCTCACGTGGAGGTTACTGCATACTTGTGACGGAACGATGTTTCCGCGGCCGTACCACCCTTGTGCAGTGCACAGCCTGAACATCTGTACACAGTGACTCCGACGGTCCACTGGAAAGTTCTGTGTATCTGGCTCTCTCCCCACAGGACTGTTAGGAGAATCAAATAAGAGATGGAAAAGCACCGCGATCCTAGACTTTATTATTATTGTTATTTTATTGCCCTAAAAGAATGTCCCTCCTGGGTCTGCGAATTACCAAGACCACTTCTTTTCCCATTGACTTTGTATCCCCGGGAAAGAGTCATATTTTCAGTCAGTTTTAGCCGCTATAGGTTCATGAAATGATGGAACGACGGGCCTAGAAGGCACCCCAGGGACCATCTACTCCCGCGTCGTGCAGACGGGAAAACCCAAGACACAGGTGCGGGAGGCAGGCCGAGGTCGAGCAAGGGCGCCTGGGTCCTTCACCCCGACCCACGCGCGGGGAGCCGCCCAGGGGCTCGCAGGAGGGGGTCTTGCTGTCGTGGCGGGGGTGCCGCAGAGGGGCAGGCCCTGAGCGTCCGCCCATCTCTGGGGCTCGCCCTGGGGGACCGTTCGGAAGCTGAACGGGGGGCCGAGCACCCGTGTCTCCGTCGGCAGCTGAGTCAGCAGCCCCGGGCGGCTGGGCGTTTGCAGGAAGGAGGCAGTGAAGGCGTCGGCCCGGGCGCCCCCCGGGCAGGGTAGGCGGGCTCGTGCGGACCTCCTGACAGGCTGGCAGGGGAGAGGAGACGGGCCGGCGGGGCCGCGGGCCTGGAAGCCGAGGGTGGGCGCCTGCTGGTGGCCGGGGACACGCCAAGGCCGCCGGGCAGGGAGCAGGGGTGCCCCTGGGCAGGAGGGTGCCGTCGTCTCCGCCGAGGCCCTCGCAGCGGCCTGGGTCCTGCGCCACTGCCTCTGGGGACCGGCTCTGTGGTCAGACACGTCACCCGGAGGTGCCCCGGGCCTCCCGCTAGCCGAGCCTGCCCTGTCCCCCTGCTCACAACGGCCCCTCCGGGCGGGGACCCCGGGTCCAAGCAGCCCCCTGCGTCCCACCGGGGCCGAGGATCCAGCAGCACGGGACAGCGTGCTCAGGGGACTTCGTTTAAAGACAAAAGATGAGGACGGCGGATCTGAGGCGCCCGGATGTGCGTCGGGGGGACAACGGGGTGGGCTGTACATGAAGCGTGAGCGCGTCTGAGAACCGGAGCCGGGGGAGCAAAGCATGTGTGCTCCCGGTCGCAGAAAACAACAGCAGCCGAGACGGTAGCAGTAAGGGTGACGGACGCTCCCTGCCCGGCGGATGGCGAGGCTGCCCTCTCCGACCCCCAGCTTTCTGCGGGTTTATTTAATAATCCAGCACATGTATTGAGCACCTGCTGGATGTCGGCTACACATCGGGCGAGGCCTTGGGGGTGCAAGAACCGAGCCGTGGTGGCGGCCGTCCCCCAGGGGTCAGGTGCAGGGCAGCCTGCAGGCCGGGCCCATCATGGGTGAGCCACGTGCCCTTGAGCCCACAGGAGGCCCCTCACTTCTGCAAAGGGAGAAACAGCGTCCACTTCATGGACGATGTGGCTCTTGAGGGACGGGTGGGAGGGTTGGGGGGCGGGGAGGGAGCTGGAGGGGCAGGGGACACGTAAACCCCAACGGGAAGGTCCGTGGAGCATGGGGGCAGCAGGGCCGGGGTGAGCACCAGGAGTGCCTGGTCAGGGCCGGGGGGCCGGGGGTCGGGGTGTGAGCAGAACAGGGCTCTGCTGGGAAAGCACCTGGACGGGGAAGGAGGAGGAAAAAGTACAGTCGAAAAGACAAGGCTTCAAGCGCACGTAACTGAGAAGCTAGTGCTGCTGCGGCAGCCACTCCGGGAAGTGGGACTAGAATCCAGTTCACGGGGGCCCCGGGGGGCTCAGCGGTGGAGCATCTGCCTTCGGCTCAGGTCGTGACCCGGGGGTCCCTGGATCGAGTCCCTCGTCGGGCTCCCCGCATGGAGCCTGCTGCTCCCTCTGCCTGGGTCTCTGCCTCTCTCTGTGTCTTTCATGAATAAGTAGATAAAATCCTTAAAAAAAAAAAATCCAGTTGGTGTCAAGGCAGAGCTAGCTGAGCCCTGCCCGCCTCCCTGGCCTAGAGCCAGCAGGCCCGACGCCGAGTAGGATTCCATTACAGTCCTTGTCACCTTCCCACGAGAGACACATGCGTCCTTGGAAATGAAGACGTGGACGTAGATAACAGGGCACCAGACAGGTGGGGTAGCCTCCCAAGCAGGGACCTGCAGGAGGCACAAGGAAGACGGTCCTTGGAGGAATCAGAAGAGGCTTCCTGGAGGAGGTGCCATCAGATTTCACCTTGCGGGATGCCTACGAGTTCAGCCCACAGACGTGCAAGTGAGGAGCACACGCCGAGGCACCAAGGGACGGTGGGTCAGGGTAGCTTGGCCGTAATAGGGAGTTGGGGAGGGGGACGGGGAGCACCGTGGGGACTCGCCATTGCGGGGTTTTGGAGCAGGGGAAAGACCCTGCACTTCAGAGGGTCCTGGCGGGTGGGGCGAGCTCCGGTGGGCCCGGGGAGGGAAAGAGACCACGACTTTGTGAGCCGCCGGCCCGTGTCTCACGGGCTGTCCACCCCAGGGCTCCGGCGGCCCTCGTCTGGGACCAGCCCGAGGAGAGAGCTCCCGCAGCTAATATTTTAGTGTAAAACCAGGTTGGATTAATTATTGATGCAAACTTAGGCAAGCGAATGCTTTTGCTCTGGCTTGGCAAGGGTCCCCTCGGCAGAATCAGCTTCCCCGGCCTGTGGGCAGCTCAGGCCCCCGACGGAGCGGCTTTGAACCCCCGGGGTCAGATCTGTCCCAGAACGGGCGCCACCCGGGGGGAGGCGGCGGCGACACGGCAAGCGGAGAAGAGGACCGCGCTGGGGCCCGACGGCCTCCTGAAGCCAGGGAGCCTCCTTAGTCATTCCTGCAACAGGCGCCCCCCGAGGACCTACTACGCGCCCGCGGAGCCACGTGTGGAAGGAGGTGGAGTCTGGGGCTCCTGGGGGCACGGAGAAGCTGGGGTCCCCATGTTCCATAGGATGTGTGCGGGGCAGGCCGCAGGGCGAAGGGGCCTCCAGGGCGCCTGCACCGTGTCCCGAGCACACACAAGGCTCTCGGCCGGGGGCGGGGGGTGCAGCAGGAAGCATATGGGTCGGGCACGGGCACACTCACGCCCCGGGCACCATGGAGGTGCTGTGCACGTTGGGGGGAACAGGCTGCAGGCTCCCAGGCCAGCTTCCCTCGAGCCCTGCACCCTGTGGCCCCAGGAAGTGGGTCCCAGACAGACCCGGGTGAGGGGAAAAATGGGAGGGAACGTACCCCTGCAGCATTAGAGGACCCATGACCTTGGCCGCATCCCCCCCAGAAATGGACATAACGCAACATGGCCTCTGCCATTAGGGGCCTCACAGGACTGACGTGTGAAGGTCAGGGGCCGCCGGCGCTCAGCGGTCTCAGAGGAACGAGTCACGGCAGGTGTTTGGGGTCAAGGCAAAGAGCTTCCCACCCAGGGGTCAGCATTGTGTCCTGGCTCTAGTCCCCTCCTTCCCGAGCCGAGCGCCAGGTGATTGCACCCCGCCGCCGTTTACAGAAGGGAGCAGGGCTTGGGAACAGCATTTATGGGGCCGCCAATCTCGTTCATTCACTCGTTCACCCAGCGGACGCTGTGATTATGAGAGTGGACAACACAGAGCTGGGCCCTGGCCCCTTGACCTTCACAGTCGGTGGAGAGGTGAGTGTGAGTGAAGTAGCCCCACGAGGAGTATGAAGCCCCCCCCGCCCCCGGTGCTGAGTGTGCCTGAAAGAGAAATGCAAGAAAGTGTAGGAAATGTAAGAAAATGGAAGGGGAAGCCTTCCTACCCGGGGCCTTCGCCAGGGGTGGCTCCTGCCTGCAAAGCCTTCCCAGCTCTGACGGGCCGGGCCGTCCCTGGCTCCTGGACTTCAGCACAGACGGCATCGTCTCAAAAGAACCTTTTCTGAACCCCCCAGGAGGCGCCCTCTGCGGTCACCCCTTCGACGTTCCCCACAAAGCGCCCGTCCGCGTCTGCTCTTTCCGTTCTCCGTGTATTCCCTAGCTGGCCCACGGCCTGTTTCCACCTGGGGGCGCGGGAGCTACCCGGCGGGGTGACCGCTGGTGCCACCTGCACGTGCCCAGCCTCTGGGACAGCCGTGACGAGAACCTCGGGACTCAAGCAATGAGGGTCCCACAGCCAGGGAGTCGTCGAGCTGAGCGTCCAACCATGGCTGAGCCCGGGGCCTTCCCACCCAGACGCCCCCCAAGACCATGACACGGGGAGGTGGGGACTAGCTCTGAAAGGCTGGTGATCTCTGGAACCACAGGGGCTGTCGAGGCTCTATGTGTCGGGTGACGGGGTAAGAACAGAACCTCCTAAATCTGGGAAATGAACTAGGGTTGGTGGGCGGGGAGGTGGGCGGGGGGCGGGGGTGACTGGGTGACGGGCACTGAGGGGGGCACGTGATGGGATGAGCACTGGGTGTTACTCTATATGTCGACAAATTGAACACCAATAAAAAATAAATTCATTAAAAAAAAAAAAAAAGAACAGAACCTCCCCCTGGAGCTGCCATAGGAGGCGCTGCTGTCGGTCGCCGTGGTGACGGAGGAGGGGGCGGGGTCTGGGCGGCGTTTGGAGCCTTAAAAGCTCCTCTCAACAACCAGCGACCCCAGCTGACTCCCAACATCACCCGAGAAACTAGTTCTCTTGAAGGCCTCAGGGAGCCTCTCCTCCTCGTTAGACTGGGAGACGATCCCCGAGCGTAGCGCCAGGGGCCTGCCCCATACTTCCCGCGTGCTCACAAATTTAAAAGAAAAAAAAAAAAAAAAGCGTGCTCTGACGACAGGAACCCGGTGTTAGAGAACACATTGACATGGGCTCAAATTCTGACTTGACTCTTTTCAACTTGCTGGGCCCTGAGGGGGCTGCGAATTCCCCAAGCCTCACCTTCTTCGTCTGGACAATGAGAACAAGAAAATCTGTTTTGCGGGGTTGTCGGAAGGGTGGGAACCATAGTGCGCAGCCTCGTACAGCGTGCAGCCGGGCGCTGGGCCTGCGGTAGGTTCTCCGCAAACACCACCCCCTCCCCCCTCGCTCCGCTCCAATGGACGGGGGGGTCAGTGAAGTCCTAGGGGACCCCCTAAAGACCTTCCTCCCAAACCCATCCCTCAGTTTCCGAACGACTTTGGGCCGCAAACCTACTCTTTTTGAGCCTTGGTTTTTCATCCCCCAGTGCTAGAGTAGCCGATTTTTTCTGACTTAATTATACCCTCGGAGAAAGTGCCTCGTGGTGCATGTGCTAAATTAAAACATTAATTAAAATAAAACATGAGCTCAGCAACAATTAAAGCGGGAGAAGAAATATAAAATAAAATAAAATAATTCCCACGCGCATCTGCAGCACGCCCCAGGCTCGGCCCCAAAGCCCGGCGGAGACGAGCATGGCTCGAGGACTGATGCCCGCATCACGTGGGACATCCGGGGAGCCACACACCTCCAAGGGGGCAGGCTCCCTGCAGCTCTCGAGGCAGAAGGTCTGACATGGCAGCAGGATTCACCCTTTGCCCGTTTACGCTTTGGAACAAGGGCATCTGGTTGAGCGCAGGCAGGTGATGAGATGCCGAGAAGTGCCGCCCTCCCTGCCACTCCACGCTGGCCCCTGCGCCACGCCGTGGGGACGCGGCCTCGGCCCCAGGGAGCTTGCAGGCCGCTGGTCCAGCAGAGCCACGCCGGTGGGACTCGGAGGCCAGCAGCCCCTGGGGCTGGGTCCCCCCGCAGACCCCTCACCGCCCTCTCTTCCTCCGCACCTCCACCTGGGGCGCCTCTGGGCCACGAGCGTCGCTCAGCCAGCAACGGCCTCCCTGAGGACCAGAGCGCTGCTCAGCCCCACGGCCCTGGGAAGGTCGTGCGTGGCCCTGCCTCGCCCGCCGCTCCCCGTCTTCCTTCCCGCTGACCACCGGCCCCTGGACACAGGCCCCTCAGCGTGGATCCTCGTGCCTCTATGAAGACACCACAGAATGGGGACCTTCCAGAACCCAAGGGGGCCTGGCCTGCGCCTTCATCTCACACGCACAGGGCCCGGGAGCCCCAGAGGAGAACGAGCAGGGGGGCCGCCGTGACACACGGGATGGAGCAGAGCAAGGCTGACGCCCCAGGCCTTAACTCGCCGGCCGTGCTCCTTCCGTTCCTGCCTCCAAGACGCCGCCACCCCCTTACTTGTCACCTTGTTCCTTCAGGTTCCATTCTGGCTGCGGGACCTAAGGGTGTGGGCGGCCAGTCTCACGGGGGCAGCAGGCAGCGGGCATCCCGGGTGCATCTCAGTGGGACGTGTGTGGTGAACCACCTCCTACAGGGAGCCTCCCTGATTGCCCGGCCCACCCCCTGCTGCCCTCCGTGAGGTCTTCCACACGACTCAGCAGCTCCTGGAGGAGAAGGGCCCACGGCCCCTTACACGCCCGGGCTCACACACCCTGCTGCTCCCCAGGGAACGGATTCGTCCTGGATCAGTGAGAAAAGGGACTTGGGGGCAACAACGGGTTTCCAATTCTGTTCAGCAGTTGTCTGACCTAGAAAGCTCCAGAAGGAAGCAGCCAACCCGGCCTCAACCGGGCCTCCTGCTGAGCCTCTCCCGGGCACCCCCCACCCCACATGGCCGCCTTCTCCTGCTGCCCTCGGGCGGACCGCCTTCAGGGCTCTCTTGGAAGGGACAGAAGGACAAAGGTCGCCGATGGATACGTGCCCCCCGCGTCAGTCCCAGAAGTCCCTCCTCTCCTGTGTGGATACCGGCCAGGGGTCCCCATGGAGCCGCGCCCCGGATAATCATAGGGGCTGCTCTGGGATTCACGCTGGCAGCGAGGGTTCTGGAATCCTGTCATCTGGGGAACGCCCACCCCACCCTGCTTTGGTGCTTCTTTTTTTTAAGATTTTATTTATTTATTCATGAGAGACACACAGAGAGAGGCAGAGACCCAGGCAGAGGGAGAAGCAGGCTCCCTGCAAGGAGCCCGACGCGGGACTCGATCCCGGGACCGCGGGGTCACGACCTGAGCTGAAGGCAGACGCTCACGCGCTGAGCCCCCCAGGAGCCCCTCTTTGGTGCTTCTGACTCAGGCAAAATCATAGCACTGGGTCAACCCGCACGTTCCCCCCGATCTGCAGTGTCCTCTGGTGAAAACCTCCCTTCGCTTTGCTTTTACGACATCGCGCTTTACCCTCGATGACATTAAAGGCCGACGCAGTGACCGCCTCTGGCGCCTCCTGACCGAGAGACAGCACAGGGCAGAGGAATGACAGGACAGAAGCGAGGTGCAGCCCGGGCAGGCCCGGATCCCCGCCCTCACCCTGACCCTCCCTGGGTGCGGGACGCGGGGCACACCCCCCCCCGGCACCTCCCGGCCTCCGTTTCCACAAACGGGAGACAATAGTAGTCCCGGCTTCGCAGCTTTTGTGAAGATGAAGTGAGAAAAACCCATGGAAAGTGCTGACGTCGTGTCTGGCGTGTAGTACACGCTCAGGAAGTACGGCTGGACTCCCTGGCTACCCAGTCATCCTTGCCTGCACGGCCCTAATCATCCGTAGTGATAACAAAGGTGTTAATGATTCTTATTAATGCAGCATCCGCCCTGTTCCCACCAGAGGGTGCTCCCAGCAGGACCCCCCCTCCCCCCGGAGTCTGTTAGTTCAGTACGACCCTCACCTGCCCAGGTTTCCACGATTTGGAGCCTTTACTGGAGCTCGTGTGAGATATGAATTTAATGACATTTAAGGGACGCCTGGGGGGCTCAGGGGGTGAGCATCTGCCTTCGGCTCAGGGCGTGACCCCGGCGTCCCAGGATCGAGTCCCGCGTCAGGCTCCCCGCATGGAGCCTGCTGCTCCCTCTGCTTGTGTCTCCCCCGTCTCTCTGTGTCTCTCACGGATAAATAAATAAAATCTTTTAAAAAATTAAAAAAAAAAACATGTATTAAGCACTTACTGTGTGCTGGGCTCTGTGATGAGCACCCACAGGGTGCTCCAGGCATCGCCCGCCCCACCATAGTGAGAGGCAGACAAGGACACGGCCCGGAGCGGCAGCTTCTCGTGGGGCAGTGGCTCAGCCTTCATGACGGCGTCTCCCCAACGTCACCTCCTCCAGACAGCCTTCCCTGCTTGCCCCAGCATCCTGAATTCCCTCTGATGAAGTCCCCACTGTCACGCGACTCAGTGGTTCCCTGGTGGGAAGAAATGGCTACTACCCCCCGACCCCTGACGCTTCCACAGACCCAGCTCTGTGGACTCCAGGGGGTGACCCTGTGAAGTCCCGTTTCCTGCTCCTCCATGGGTGGGAGCTCCGACGGCCGCTGGATCCAGCTCTGCCCCTCGCCCCCTCACCTCACACGGGAGACCTGGCAGCCAGCAGCTTGGCTCAGGCGCACCCCTGGGGGCTCAGGTGGGCGCCTCCCCTCTGGCCCCGAGAGTCTCTGCCACCGAGCGGGGGTCCCGACGACAGCAGGGCCTGAGCCCAGAGCAGCGGGCGCGTCACGGGACAGGTGACCACCGTTTCCATTCGCCCCTGGCCCCCGTCCCCAGAACTGCCACTGACTGGCTTCCCTTCCCTGGGGAGCCGGGACCCCAGACGGGCCCGAGAAGTCACGTGCAATTAAGATCTCATTGCCTTGGCGGAGCAGAGCACAGGCCACTTCCTAACATGATCACGCTGCGACGGCCCAAGTCCGCGAACCATGTGCGTTTGCAAGGCCTCAGCCGTGACCCCTTCACCTACCAGGGCCCGCCACCGTGACAGCCGCCTCGCGCCGCTGGGGCCGGGGCTCCGGGTGCGCACACGCTGCCCTCCCCGAGCACACCCCTCACCCGGATGACGCCCTCACCGCGTCCCTGCTGCAGGGCTGCTGGCCCCACCAGGGGCGGACCCCAGGGTCGGGCCATTTTAGGAGACGCGGAGCGCAGCAAGGAGCTGGCGCTGCCCGGAGTGGGTGCCCAGAGTGGGTGCCCGGAGTGGGTGCCCGGAGTGGGTGCCCTCACGCAGCTGCGACGGTCCCCACGTCCCGGCACAACAGCCGCACCTGGTCCGTGAGCACACTCGTTGGTGCCCTCGCAGCTGTGACGTGCAAACCGCGTGTGCAAGCCCGGCTCGCCCTCAGCTCGTCTCCTCTGGGTCTCTCGGGGACTCGGGGACTCGGGAGGTCAGGGTACTGTTCCCGGTTCCCAGGGGACGGGCAGACGCTCGAGGAGGTCGAGTGCTGGCCCGGGACCCTCACCGAAGCACCTGTGGGGCCGGGACTCCGACCACGTGTCCCCGAAGCCCCCTCCGCCCTCTGCCCGGCTCCTCCAGCCGCGACACTTCCCAATGGCGGGGGGGGGGGGGGGCGCCCCGTGAGCCACGCACCTAGAACCCCGCTTCTCACATGAAGAATCCTTCACGGCCCCGAGTCCGCAGCATAGGTTTCCCGCTGCAACTGTCTGTCCTCCGCTTCCCACGCTGAACCACAAGCCTCTGGGTTTGCCCGCCAGGACGTCCCCGGGCCCCCGCAGGCTGCTGCCCCCAGACGGTGTTTAACGGGATTCACCCAGCAAGCGAACGGCGGCTGAGTAGCAGCAGGACGAGGAGCGCTCGTTAGCGGCCTGGGACCGAGGGACCGACCCGCTGAGCTTCCGCCTGCGCGTGCTCTGCTGGGCCGTCCAGACAGCCGGAGACACGGTGTGTAAAACATCGGCTCAGGGCCCGACGCCGTGGGTCCGAGAAGGGCGGGCCCGGCTACTGCTCCCCAGGGGACACCTCAAGGCCCGGCGCCCCGCACGCACCTTGCCGCTGTGCCCCAGGGGACGAAGGCTCCAGAAGGCAGCGTCGGGCCGAGAGCCGTTCACTGACCTCCCCGCGCAGCGACCGCCCCCCCCCTCCCGCCCAAGCCAGCTCCTGTGCACGGGAGCCGAACCGGCCAAGGGCGTCCTCAGCACGCGACACTCACTAGCACCCCCGGGGTCACCACCCGTGCTCCCACCTGCCCCGGGTCCCCAGCCCCCGCAGCAGGCAGGGGCAGCCCCTCCCTCCCTCCCCCGAGGCCTGTCACTGTCAGAAAAGGACAAAGCCACGCGTTCTTTCCAGCTCGAGTGACCGGGGGCGCCGGGATGGCTCAGTCAGTTAAGCGTCCGGCTCTTGCTTTTGGCTCAGGTCATGATCTCAGGGTCCTGAGGTCGAGCCCCACGAGGGCTCCGGGATCCGCGGGGTGTCCACTGCAGGGCTCTCTCTCCGTCTCCTCCCCCCACTCACACTCTGTCGCAAATAAATAAATAATTCTTTAAAAAAAAGAGAAAGAGAAGAAAGGAAAAACAGCTCAAGTGAGCAGATAGGCCCGCTGCCCTTCGGGGCCTCAGGCTCCCCATCCGTGAAGTCAGGAGCTGAGCTAAGGGGTTATTACCCAAAGCTGTGCAGCACGGAAACATCCCCGTCCCGGGTGTCCCGGGTGTGGGTCCAGGGTTCACAGGGACGATCCCCCCATCGTTGTACTGACCCGACCCGCCAGCCCCGTTTGGGGTGACGCGACACAGCACACGGGATACGAGGCTCGGCAGGCCCTGGGGAGGACGTCAGCGCCGGGAGAAGCCCCGGGTGCCGTGGTTTCCCTTCTGTGAGATGGGGATGATGCTCGCAACCTCACAGCACACCTGTAGGGCCCAAAGCCAACCGGCTGCGGCCGAGCGAGTGCCAGGACCCAGCCGCCCCGCCCCACCCCGCTGCTCAGGCCTCGGTGCCGCTGGGCCGCTCAGCCACCAGGCTCCGTGCACACGCTCCTGCCCCAGGGCTCCTGCACTTGCTCCCTCCTCTTCCTGGCACTTCTTCCTCCACGTACCACTTTGTTCAGTCCCGCGTCTCCTTCCGACCTTTGCTCACGCGTCACCTTCCCTTAGAGCCTTAACCGATCTCTTAGAATTTGCAGATCTCTCTCTCCCGCCCGCCCACAGCCCGCCAAGCTCTCCCTAACCCTCAGCCCCACTGCATTCTCTCTATGGCCCCTTCTCGGCATCCCACACGAGTGCCTCAGCTGTCTCGTGCGGCTTCGCGAGGTCGCCAACGTCTCCCGTGCCACCGCCGGTCCCGGGGACGCTGTGCGGCACACCGCAGGGGCTCGCTGGAGGCGGGCCGGCTACACAAATGCACGGACAGCGTCCAAGGAATACGTACCCTGCCCTCGGCTTCTCCTCCCTAAGTCCTGCTGTTAGTTGAGCACGTACTACGGGCCAGGCCCTGCGACAACAACCAGATGTGAGGTCGTCGCTGGTACCCGGAGCTTCCAACAACGTGCTCTCCCGGGAGCCGAGGTGCACTCTCTCTACCTGTCATTCTCTGCATCCCTGCTTCCCCCGGACCCGTCTCTCGGATGTGTTCAAGGAACCAGTGAATCTTTTAATTAAAACAGTCTGCTGTGATGAATCTGTTATTACAGAGCCTTACCTATGTAAAACATTAATAATACAAATTTCATTTGTTTATGTCAGTGCCAAGCATTAATTTTTAATAGCCAAATGTATGAGTTATGAAAGGCATTAATGCAAACCAAATCACCAGCCGAGGATGAAAAGGAAATCTATTTTTTTAGGGTAAGCAGTGGCGGTGAAATATTATCGTGGCGTCCAAGCAAGAAGAAGAAGAAAATATCTCTCCACTCGTCCGTGGCAAGTAGATAAATAAATAAAAAAGACCCTGGGTGGAAAAAAAAAAAAAAAGAACTTCATCGTAACATCAGTTCCAAACTGGAGCAGAGAGGGGTCCCTTTGGTCCTGCTGGACCTCGGGTGACAACGTCAAAGCAGGAAGTTCACACAAAATTGTCCCAATGAGCCCATCCTGCTCACGTTAGCGCTCCAGGGTAAAATCCTAGTGAGGATGTGTTACGTTTGTACAGCGACGAGGTTCTCTCCCTCGTTACCCCCCCGCCCCCGCCGCCGGGCCCTTCTACGCCGCAAGGAAGGAGAATGTGTGTCCACTTTACAGAGGAGCTCGCTGAGGCACGCAAAGTCCCAGTGACGAGGCTGAGGTCGCAGCGAGGATGAGTGAGCAAATGAGGCAGGTGTGCAAGAAAAGGCAAAAGGAAGGGGAAGGAGAGAGAAGACTGGCAGGCAGGCCAACAGGCGACATGGCAAGGGGGGAGGTTGAGGCAGGAAGTCTACATTCAGAAGCCTCTCCCGCGGCCACCCCTCGCCTCTCCCTGGGCACCAGGGAGCTCACACCCGAGGACTTCCTCATCCTCCCCGCGCACCTGCCTCCCTGCTTCAGCAGCACGTCCCTAGCAATGCTGACCCGTCTACACTTCCAGGTCCCACCAGGGCCCCCCAGAGCCCTCCATCCTCCCCCTCTGCCCCTTCACCCCCAGAGATGCCAACAGGGCCCCACTGATGCTGTCCCCGCGTGCCCGAACCTCCCGTGTCTGCCCCCTTATCTCCGCTCACACCTTGTGAGTGGTCCCCCCAGGACACGCTCTTCGACTGGACCACCCAGATTCCTCGAGGACGGTTTCCCTGTCCTGCCGGCTCCTGACCGCCACACGAGTCCTCCCGCCACCATCCCGGGTGACATTGGATCACGGAGAGGGAAGCCGATCAGAAACACACCAGCTCTCACTGCGCGGGAGCTTCGCACCTCACTGAAGGGCCTCTCGGCCAGTTACTTCTAAACCAAGACTTGAACCTCCAGCCTCTGTCCAGGCCCCGTCACGCTCTTAGGTGACTGGCTCAGTGGGTGGGCGCCTGCCTTGGGCTCAGGGTGTGACCCCGGGGTCCTGGGTTAGAGTCCCACCTCGGGCTCCCTGCATGGAGCCTGCTTCTCCCTCGGCCTGCATCTCTGCCTCTCTCTCTGTGTCTCTCATGAATCAATAAATCTTTAAAAAAATCTTTGTGGATGAGGGAATTAAGCTCAGAAGCCATGACGAACTTGCTTTTCTGAGATCATGCAGTTATTTATCATCATCATCATCATCATCATCATCACATCGAAGTGTGTCTTGTATGGAGAGCTGGCTCTGGAGCAACATGGCAAGCACCGTGAACCACCGCACTGCATCCTCTCAACCACCTTACGGGACACTTACGCATTCCCATTTCCCAGATGAGGTGGTTGGTCAGGGCTCGGCTCAAGGGAGAATGCGTCCACTTGAGCTCAAGGTTGCTGATTCCCAAGCACAGGCCCTTTCCGCGCTGCCACAGAATCCTACAGGCCGCGACCGCTGTGTTGTCACTGCCTCACGCGCGGCCTGTGCCGTGAAATAATAAGCCTTAGTTCACCCTCTGCCACCTTCTGAGGCGGCCACACGTTGGGCCACGGCTCCCCGTAATCGGCCGGAACACCGCATCCGCCACCGCCTGCCCCATCCACTCGCCGCGTCTCTTCCCTGACGCCCACAGATATTTTTAATCTCACTGAAGACTGAAGTCAAAGATAAAATCCTAAGATGATCAAGATCATTATCCCTGGAAAAGAACTAACCCTGTGGCTCTTCGAACCTAACAGACTTCTTGATTTCAATTTTAAAAGCCATGTGCTGTTCTAATAGCAAATGTTACAGAAGGGAATCGGGTAAAAAAGTGAATCCCACCTCCCTCTCATCTGGCTCAAACCCATTTCTCAGAGGGAACCACTATGCATAATTTATGTCTTGACCCTCAGCAGAAATTTTAATATATTTTGTACAAATGGGATTAGGTCAGGCAAACTGTTCCACAGCTTCATTCATGTCCTCTAACAATAAATCTTAGACATCCCTCCGCAGCAGTACATATATTTCATTCATTAATTCATCAAATATTTATGGGCCTCCGCTGTGCCAAGCACTCGGCAAGGTGGTGAGCGTGCACGAGTGAGTGGGCTGGTCCTCACTGTCACCATCACCATCATCATCACCATCACTGTCACCATCACCATCACAGTCACCGTCAACGTCACCGTCACCGTCACCATCACCGTCACTGTCACCGTCACCATCACCATCACTGTCACTGTCACCGTCACCATCAACGTCACCGTCACCATCAACGTCACTGTCACCATCATTGTCACCATCACCATTACTGTCACCGTCACTGTCACCGTCAACATCACCATCGCTGTCACTGTCACCATCACCATCACTGTCACCATCACCATCACTCTCACTGTCACCATCACCATCACCATCACCGTCACCGTCACCATCACCGTCACCATCACCGTCACCGTCACCATCACTGTCACCGTCACTGTCACCATCACCATCACCTCCATCCGAGCAGCTGACCAGTGCAGAACCCTTCACATTGGCCTTCTGTCATTATTAGGACAACCTATGACACAGGAACTGTCAACATCTCCAATTTCCGAATAGAAAACAAGGTATAAGAAGTTAAGGAATCCGCACGACGTCACCCTGTTAATTCCTGGGGGGTCCAGGACTCAAACCCAGATTTCGGATTCTTAAGCAAATGCACAATGTCTCGTGGATCTTGTCTTCCCAGAGCTCAACACCGGGACGTAGGGTGGAGAGAACACACACTGTGCATGCATGCTAGGTGCTACTGGAGAAGACCAACAGGGTGCGCCGTGCTATTTGGTATCTTTTTTTTTTTTTTTTATGATAGTCACAGAGAGAGAGAGAGAGAGAGAGGCAGACACACAGGCAGAGGGAGAAGCAGGCTCCATGCACCAGGAGCCCGATGTGGGATTCGATCCCGGGTCTCCAGGATCACGCCCTGGGCCAAAGGCAGGCGCCAAACCGCTGCGCCACCCAGGGATCCCTATTTGGTACCTTATACCGTAGGTCAGCTGGCCATTTCTCCACTGGTGGACGCTGGGGTCACAACCACAGACAACACAGAGTGAACATCCTGGCCGACCCGCACCAGGCGACCCTGTCGGGAGGATAAACTGCTCGAAACAGAATCACAGAGGCAAACGGCATGAGCCCTGTTTGTTTTGACGGATATTCCCACCTGCCCTCCAAACAGTGACGTGGGCTGGAGCTCCCCCGCCTCCACTCTCTGGCCAGGATTAGCTGTCAGCAACCACTTGAAGTCTTCAGTGAAAATAGAATTTCGTTTCTGTTATTTTCATCTCTGCTCGGAGCATGCCTAAAGAAAAGAGATCGGGACCCGAGAGACCTGGGACGTGGCCCCCGTGCAAAAGTTGCCGTAGCTGGGAGGTCCGCGTTGGGGCCCCGGGTCGGCAATGCTGGGGCCGCCGGCTGGGCTGCCCTCAGAAGGTTCTGGCACAAGGCTGCTGCCCGGAGTCAGTCACCCCACACGGGTCACTTACAAAGCGTCGGGATGGGGCACCTCGATGGGGCTGTCGGGCCCCCCCGCCGCTCTGAGCTGAGGCTGGGTCCCTGTCCGCGAGTCATGGGGGGAAGCCTGTCCCGCCCCCGCCCTCCTCAGTGTCCGTCAGGGACCACGCCGTGGAGACGGGGGGACAGTGGACCCCCCACCCCCAGACACTGCGGCCCGCGCTCCGGACTCTCAGGTGGCTGCGGGAACTTCGCATCTGACAGGAGGTTGGGCTTTTCAAGACAAGCGCGCCTGAATCCTGACCGTCAAAGGAGGACGGCCAAGCCGACAGGGTCCGCGGGTGGAGTCCGCGCGTGGCCAGGAGGCCTCCCCGGGGGTCAGGCGGCTGCGGGCACAGCGGGCGCGCGTCAGGGGGCACATCTGGGGCATCTTGTGTCCGTGCACCCGCTCAAGGCTCTTCCTTATTAGTAAATAATGAGAGGATCGACTCCGCCGGGCCTGTCTCGTCTCCAATTCTGAGATTACATGATTTATTCATTCGCTCACCACGCACTGCATAAGTCCTTCCTCACCAGGAGCCGCGCCGGCCCGAGGGCAGGGCGGGGGGAGGGAGGAGCGGCCCCTCTCCCGGCAGTGACCTTGCGTCCCCCGGAAGGCCCCTGGGGTTTGGGAGATCCCGCGCCGCGGAGGGACGGGGGAGCCGGAGAGTCACCAAGAAGGGTAAACTGAGTCTCAGATGATGGGAAGGAGCCCGCTGGCCGAGGAGGGGACGGAGAATGCGCCAGGCCCCAGGGTTGGTTGTCCTTGGAGGAACTGCGACGAGGTGCAGGTGGCTGGAGCAGGGGTGAGCAGGTGCGCGGAGGGGGAGGAGGTGGGGAGGAGGCGGGCAGGCCCAGCCGGCACGGGGCAGGGGCGGGGCAGGAGGGGTCATGGTCAACTGTGCCGCAAGGGTGACTCTGGATCCAGCCTGCGAGGGCGTCGGGGATCGCAGGCGCTGGGAAGAGGAGAGCGAGGAGAGCGAGGAGAGCGGGGAGAGCGGAGACGCCTTCTCACAGCCCGGGTGTGCGACCCGAGGAGGCGAGGCCAGCACAGCACCGTGTCTGCCTTTCTTCCTGTCCCCGCAGCCCAAGCAAGAACCATTTCCTGCCCTTTGCGGAGGGGCTGCCCCCCAGAATGGGGACCTGTCGAGACAGCCAGCCTGAAACAGGGGAGACGGAGGCTGCGGTGGGCAGAGAGGCCCTTGGCTTCCGCGCCTGTAGATTCCATCCCGGTAACTGTCCCCCCCACCACCAGCGTAACCCACAGTGGCGCTGCGGGGCCCCTACCTCCGACACAGGCCTGGATTCGAGGGGCAGCAGCCCTGGACTCTTCCATGAGCCTGGCGCACGAGTCGTGCGAGCCAACCCTACGCACGTGCAAAGCTGGCCAGAGGAGGGGACGGGCACCACCCTGCTGCCAACCCTCTTGTGGCAAACCCGTGTCACAGGTCACAGCACCCTCCATGTGGGAGGGACAGACGGTGCCGTCCTCACGCTTGCTGGGACACAGAGAAAGAGAAATCGGGGGACGACAGGGTGGGGTCCTGCCTTCGGGTTTAAGTTTAACCTCACGAAGGGCCCACAGGATGGTGGGAATGTCCATGCTTCTGTAGCATCGTCGTCCTCAGCCCCCAACTCGGTCTGGGCCACACGGCCCCCCTCCTTTGTGTCTGGAGAGCCCCGCGCAGCCACCTTCCTCTCTGGGCCCAGACATGACATTTGCACTTTCTCTTCTCCCTTGGTCTAGAAGAATCAAGGTCTCTCTGAAGGTGCGAGGGAAGCACCCTTCCCTGCCTGTCCCTTAGCTTCTGGTGGCCCCGGGCATTCCGGTGCCTTCCTCGGCTACGGCTTCCCCACCCCCATCTGTCTCTGTCTCACGTGGCTTCTGCCTCTGTCTGTGACCTCTCCTCTTACAGGGCCGCTGGCCGCTGGACCTGGGGCCCACCCTAATCCAGCATAACCTCATCGAGACAACTAATTACATGCACAAAGCCCTCGCTGCTAAGTAAGGTCACCTTCCGAGGGTCTAGGTGCACACGAAGCTGAGCGCACGTCCTTCAGCACAGTGCACCGGGCGAGATCCTCTGCAGAAGTGCATTAAAACAAAACCAGACCATTTGCACCACGAAAATTAAGCTCTTGCTAGAATTCCTCCAGGACCTAATAATGCTAAAATAGACTCTTTCTCCTGCCTGGTGTTGAATGATCTCTCCGCAGATTGTTTTGTTAGCTTCGCTGCAAGAAGCAGAGGCTCGGGAACCGCCCAGGTAGTGGGACCGAGGATCTGAGCCGCTGCACACACGTGGCCAAGCAAACGGCCACGCGAGTGGGGCTCCCATCTCAGGACCCTAGAGCCCGGGCCCCCTGATTCCAGATCGGGGTTGGTTCCCTGTTCCCACACTGTCTCAGGCAAACAGGTGTGTGTCTCCCTGTGGCCGAACGGCGGGTTCCCAGGGGGCTGGAGCGATGACCCCCAGGGGAGGAGACAGGCCGGACGGGCTTCCTTGGCCCTGTGGTGCTCACATCCTGGGGCTGAGCTCTGGCCCTGGCAGGAGACGCCAGACGAGGTTACTCTGGGTCCAGACTGTTGTACGTCCTGTCAAGGGGCCCGGCGTGAGCCGCTCACACCCATGCTCTTGGCTTGGAAAGGGGAGGACGGTCTCATGCGGCATTTATAAGGCCTTTTCTAGTAAGACGCAGATGGAGTTTGATCCTTGCCTCTGCTCACTGGCAGCAGAAGGGAAGTTAAGTGGTTTCCAGGACCCGAAGACACCAGATGCTTTTTTTTTTTTAGCCAACTCATGTGAGTCTCGATTGCATCCAGGTCAATGCAACTAATGGCAGCCCCAGGGCTCCACTCAGTTCATATCGGGTGAGAGCCCATATCGTCGACGACACAGAGAGAGAGAGAGAGAGAAGGAAAGCTGGGGGCAGGATAGAACTAGATAAACTTGGATGTCGAAGTGCCAAGGTCGCTCCCGTCTGCCGTGACCGCACAGCACATGAGCACCCGCAGAGCGCGGCCGGGAGAGGCACGGACGGCCGCACGGAGCCTGCAGCCTGTAGGCCCACGGGACCCCGCGCCCAGCCCTGCACCCCCTGCTGCAGCACCTCCACTGCCGTCGGCCTCCGCTTCCTTCCCCGGCCGTGCGGGCTGAACGAGCTGCGCTGCTGGGAATGGGCTTGGGCACCCACCTGGCTCCAGGGAGCATCGCGGCACCTCTGACGGGTCGGAGATGCGGCACTTGGCGCCTTGCTTAGCACCTAACAGGTCCTCCGCCGACGTCGACCTTCCTCCCGAAAGAAACCTGCAGCGATTCAGTCTGATCCAACATGGAGAGGATGCAGCAGCTAAATGGAATTAAGAAAACAGATATTTTTAGAGAAAGGTAGTCTTAGTAAGTAGATCACCTATTCTTCTAATAAAAAAAAAAAACACGAAAACTGGGTAACAATATGAAAAAGCCTTATGATGTAAGTAAAAAGGCAGTGAAATAAAATTAAATGAATTTGTAAAAGGGGGGGAAAGGGCTGTAACCCACACTGCATTTGAGTGAGGCTTTGCGGGCCGTGCCCACCTACCAAGAGGGGACGTTTCACCCCCCCTCCCCGTCGCCCTGGACAACTTCTGTAAGGAGGTGGCACGTGTTTGGGGAAGTTATTTGGGAAGACGTGGGCTAAACGTGGAAACTCTCCCGAGTGAGACAAAAGAGAGACCTCTCCTGTGAATCCAGAGAAGAATGGTCACGCGTGAGAAATCCGCCAGGAAAGGAAGAGGGAGGGGAAATAGGCAGGAGGCCACCCGTGGCAGAGAGCACCTGGGCCCTGCCCACCCGCCCTGCACCTCGGGTTCCCGGCTCGTGTGCAAGCGCCCGTGCGGCTGGCGGGGGCACCGAGGGAGGCGGCTGGAATCCGCGCTCGACGGACGTGAAGAAAAGTGAAAATAACGCGTCCAGACACAGGATCGCGGAGCGGAGCCGGTCCTGGAAGCAGGAGGCCCAGCAACTCTCGGGAGTTACGAGAAGACATCACACGCTTCCCGGGCACGGGGTCGGAGAATGGGGGTGTGCGGACCTCGACGCTACGTTTCTTTCTGCATGAACAGAGATAAAAAGAAAAACATGCTGGTTCCAAGGTCGTACGTGTGGCAGATCTGAACAATAGGGAAAAGCATGAGGAGGGAAACCCGTTGTTAATACTTTGGTGTCTGTCCCTGGAGTGTTCCGTCCAAGGGGACACGTGCACACACGAGTCACCTACGTCAGACTTTCCGCCCTCCGCTTGTCCGACTCAGCCTCGCGGCGTGAGCATTTGGGGTAACACTGAATTTCTTCTCCTATTCCATTTTTGATGCCTGCGTAGTAGTTCATGTCTTGGCAGTGTACGATTTAACCCATGTCCTCGTTTTGGAATTCAGGATCCTAAATACTCTCCCAGCGCGTGTTTTCATACATAAATCCCCGCATAAACAGACGTGGTTATGACTTGAAGATCCGCCTCTAGAAATAGAACCGTTGGATCCAAGAAATGTATACATTCAAAGCTTTTGTCACATTTGGCAAAACTGCCTTCCACAGATATTGTACATATTTTATGTACCACCGGCCGTGCGCCAGGACGCCCGTTTCCTCCGCGTGCTCACTTAGCATCGGGAGCGGTAGTTCTCCTCCCTCTCTGCCAATTCGGCGAGTGAAAATGGCACATCGGTCTTGCTTTAATTTCTGTTTCTTTGGTCACCAGTGAGATTGTTTTCTCTTGCTCACCAAGCACCAAACCTTTGTATTTCACCTTGTATTGAAGTCCAGACATGTGGCCTTTGCCTCCTCCAGTAGAGCTTCGTTGTTCTCCTTAATATGCTTAAGCTTCAACCATTTGTCTGCCGTCTATGCTGTAAATGTTTCTTTGGTTTATATTTAGCTTTTTGATTTGTCTATGAAGTTTTTGAAGCATAGTAGTTTTTTTTTTAGTTTAGTTAAATCTACCAATATTTTCCTTCAGTATGTGTCTTTTTTTGATATGTTTTTAATACTTAGAAAGGTTTTCCCCATTCTGCAATCAGATAAACATTTGTTCATTATTTTTTTTTAACTGAAATACACTTCTCATTAAAAAAAAAAAAAAGAAAAGAAAATCGGTGCAGCCCAGGTGGCTCAGCAGTTTAGGGCCTGCCTTTGGCCCAGGGCGTGATCCTGGAGTCCCGGGATCGAGTCCCGTTTGGGCTCCCTGCATGGAGCCTGCTTCTCCCTCTGCCTGTGTCTCTGCCTCTCTCTGTGTGTCTCTCATGAATAATAAAATAATAAATAAATAAATAAATAAATAAATAAATAAATAAATAAATAAATAAAGTTTTTAAAAAATAAAAATTAAATTAAAAAAAAATGTTCTTGTCTCCAATCTACCTGGAGTTGAGGGATGCAAAACCATGCATTTAATGAATAGTCAATCATCTCAATATCATTTTTCGACTGATCCATCATTTCCCTCTACTATGACATGTCACCTCTGTTGTGAGTGGTATTCCACGAGCTTTGTGTAGCTGAGCTCTCCCCATTGACTTTATTTCACTCGATATAAAATCTTGAATAGTGAGTTTTTCTCTCAAAATTTGATCAAAATAAAAAAAAAAAAATTTGATCAAAATTGCTGTGTCATCTTTTCCTATTTAGCTTGCTTTCCCTATTTTTCTATCCTCTGTAAAGCTTTACACAGAAGAGGAGTCGTTTGTGTTATGAAGGTTTGGAAGAATTTGCCTAACCACTTAAGAGTCTACCATCTGGGGAGGTAATTCTTTGAGATGTTTCCCCCACGAGCTCTCTCATATTTGTTGTTATATTGTATCGTGTTCACTCAACTCATTTCATTTTTTTCTAGAAAATCACTCAGTTTATCCAGATTTTCAAAGTCCTTAACAAGGAGTTTTACACAGTATGTTGGCTTAATTTCCTCTTTATCAGAGTTTTGATTCCCTTTCTTCTATTCAGTGTTGAATGCTTATGTTTTATCCCCTTTAATTGATACAATGGTCAAAGATGGCTTTATATTCATCTCTTTTTTTGCTGATTAAATCTTAACCTGATTTACCAATTCAACTACGCTTCTCTTTTCTGATTTATTAATTTCTGGTCCTAAATGTATTCTGTTCTGTTTAAATAATTCATCGACATGGCAGGCTCTTTTTAACGGCCAAACAGAAGTGCCAGACTTCAGAACAGGATCAATGGCAATCCATGTCCCAGGGATGTGAGCTGCATCCTCAGGATGGCCAGGGCTGCCGGGTGAGGCTTGAGACAGGACTCTCGCCGGCTGGTTCCACATGAATTCGGTGAGCGTTCCTTACCCCACCGTGCTGATGTGCCCAGTGAGGCCCATTCACAGAGTCAAGGTGAAGGAGAAACACCTGCGTGTCCTTGAAAAACCACAAGCTACCTTGAGAGATCCCAGGTCCCCGCAGACACAGGGGAGATGATAGGGGTACAGCCATGTGATGAATTGACAGAGAGTTTAAGCAAAGAAGACCTGAGCAATGGGAGACAAGGTCACGGCCCTCACATCTCCAGAGGGCTGTCAGGGCCTAGAGGGAGGAGTGGTTGTGGCAAAGGCTCCAAGTCGAGCCGGGAGGAGCTCACGGGGAGTCAAGGTTGACCCATGCCCATCGCAATGGGGAAGAACACGTCCCATGGGAGCTGCGAGGAGTCTCAGCGAGGGGGTGCCCGGAACGGCTGACTGCCAGCCTCGAGCCTCTCTTAGGCAGTGCAGGAGGGCGCCGGGACACCAGTTCCTTGATTGGATGCCGACAGGGAGTGGGCTTCCTCGACAGCCGGGCGTTCCAGTAAATCCTAAGGAAAAGGGAGAGAAGAACCAGGCAAGGCAGACACTAGCACAGGAGGGGAAGAGCCATCACTGATGTTGGCGGGAAGAAGGGACCTGTCAGCGGGTGGTGATTTGCACCGTGGCCTTGCTGCTGCCTGTGTCCAGCCGTGATTATAAAGGACTCTTGCTGTTTGTCCCATTCTGCCGTCACCGAGCGACCTTGGCCGACTCTGGGGTCCTGTGGGGGTGCTCATATCCCGCAGAAGAAGGCCACGCCCAGCGGGAGCTCCAGGCCAGCTCCTACGGGCCGTGAAGCCCAGCTGCGAGCAGGAATCAGGAGCTGCTCTGGTCCTTCATGGCCACACGAGAAAATCAGTTCCAGAGTTTACCTCCCAAGGGCTCTGAATCCAAGTGTTCAATCCTGACCAGCTGTCTTTCCCTTAACTTGACCTTCGTCTAGTGCTCTCCACCTTGGTGAGTGGAACCACCGCCCACCTAGGGACCCAGGTGCGATATCTGGGTATCATCTGAGCCTCTCCACTCCCCCTTGCCCCCTTGTATTTAATTTCATCACAAATCCCATTGCTTCTGCCTCAAAATGAAACTCAAGCTCTTAGAAGTTTTGTTGCTCATGTCGGATCTTGACTGCCCAAGTCAGCATCCAGGGAGGAGGCCACGTGGATGGCCGCTGTCCCTTTCCCCACTAGGGCCTGGGATGGGTTTGGACTTTGGAGAGAAGCCAAAGGGGGTGTGCCGGTGGCAGGTTGTACAGGGCTTAGGGCACAGTCCCTGTGTGGTGGTGGGACCCTGGTCACTGTGTGTGGCACAGAATCAGGGAGAGGACTCTTTCCCCAACTCCACCAAAGGCTGCCATGCACTTCAGCCAACCTCTTGGTGCGAGGCTGCCAGCAGATAAGGGCAGGTGTGTGCAAGGAAGCTGCAACTTCAAGAAAAACATAGAAGACAGAAACCGAGACCTCTGTGGGGAGCATGGGGGGGAAACCAGAACAGACAATAAGAACAGGATTTTCATGAGCATTTAAAAGCTAGGGGAGAAAAATAAAATATAAAATAATAAAATAAAATAAAATAAAATAAAATAAAATAAATAATAAAATAAAATAATAAAATAAAATAAAATAATAAAATAAAATAAAATAATAAAATAAAATAATAAAATAAAATAAAATAATAAAATAAAATAAAATAAAATAAAATAAAATAAAATAAAATAAAATAAAATAAATAAAAGCCAGGGAAGACTCAATCCAGAGGTTTTAGGTCAGCAAAACATAAATACAAATACTCATATGATTCCGTTGGTAGCCCTAGGCTTGAAAAAGATGAGACATTTGGGTCTCACAAAGTCTGTGCCTGAATGACTTACAGGGCCCCGGACTAGGGCTTCTCAAACTTTCAGGGGAAAAGGGTCCATTGGTGTCGGTGTTGACTCCTAACCCAACATGGCCTTTGTGGGGACTGCAGTGTGTGAGTGGGACACGGTTTGTTCCCCCTGCAACCCACCAGCACCTTCCAACCACACCCAGACTGGTCTGTGCCCTGTTCAACGGGCCCTCTGGTCACATGCTTGGATGACTCAGCAATGCCAAATTGCCACTTTTAAACACTTGCGCCGGGATCCCTGGGTGGCGCAGCGGTTTGGCGCCTGCCTTTGGCCCAGGGCGCGATCCTGGAGACCCGGGATCGAATCCCACATCGGGCTCCCTGCATGGAGCCTGCTTCTCCCTCTGCCTATGTCTCTGCCTCTCTCTCTCTCTCTGTGTGACTATCATGAATAAATAAATAAAATCTTTAAAAATAAAAAATAAAAAAAATAAACACTTGCGCCCATTTTCTGGACTTACCGCTCCTCCCCCCAGGAGGTGGAGCCAGCAGGCGGGGTAGGGCAGGGCGGATGCTCTCTTCCCAGCAGCTCACACACCAGCACCAATCTGGGGACCACAGTTTGTCTGACGCTGTCCTTGACCATCAAAGTCAACAAGATCATTTAAAGGTCACCTGGTCTCACTCCCTCTTCTCGAGCGGGTGCCATTCTGCTAAGCCACAGTTGACCGAAGGCTTCAGACTCATAGAGGCCAAGATGGAATGAGGACCTGGGGGAAGCCAGCAAGAGCGTGACAACCAGGTTGCCTCTCCCATCACAGATGGCGTCTATGAGTTTCTTGCCATTGCTGTGACGAATAAGCACAAGCTCGGCGGCTTAAAATGTCACAAATTGGTTTTCTTACAGGTCTACGGGTCAGAAGTTCCAAAATGAGTCTCAGGGGCGAAAACCAAGGTGCCACGGCGAAAACCAAGGTGCCACAGAGCTGGTTTCTTCCGGAAGCTCCAGGGAAGAACTCATCCCAGCTCCTAGAGGTTGTGGCGTCCCTGGGCTTCTGGCCACGGCACCCCTAGACCTGCCTCGACATCATGCCGCTGTCTCCAGCCCTTGGCCCGCTGGCCTTCCTCTTGCAAGGACCCTCTGGATTACTGCTAGGGGCGAGGGGCCCCAGATAATGTCCCCAACTCCAAATCCTTATCATGATCACATCTGTAAACTCCCTTTTACCAGATAAGCTAAGATTCTCAGGTCCCGGTGATTAGGATGCGGGCATCTTTGGGCTGCCCACTATCCGCCGCCCACAGTGCAGAAAGCATTTGGTTTTTGTATGTGTCTTCCCACATCAGACCTGCTTCCAAGAAAAGAGGACTGGTATCAGCCCCTCCCGGGCTTGTGTTCAAACTCCAGCTCAGACATTTCTTTGCTATAGGACCTGTAGTATGTCCTTTTCATCTTTCCTGAGCCTCAATTAGTCCATCTGTTAAGTGGGGTCAACCACGCACCTCACAGGGTTGCTGTGAGGATAAATACAAGCATGTACTCCACGGGCAGAGCACCCAGTAGGTGCTCAGCAGATGTCACTTTGCTTCAGGGGGCAGGTAGGACCACATCTCCCCTATCGGTGACTTGGGGCTCCTTTCTCACTAATGATCCTCAGGGGACCCACGTTACTGTGACTCCACATGCATCCCTCTCTTGTTTGTCTTTTATCTCCACAAAACCTCCCCCCTGCGCCGTCCTCCCAGCCGATGTCCACGGCAGCAAAGGCATTTCTGCAGCCCGGACCAAAGGGAGCAGAGCCAGCGGGCAGCACCCAGGAGGCCGGTCCCAGGAAGACGCACAGCCAGACCTGCCGCCTCCCTGTCCGCTTTGAGGCCAGACATGAAAGGCCTTTTTAGAAGAGATGCAGGGAATTGTCATTAGAGCCTTTCTTCTCTTGATAATGGTCCTGCCAGAACCAGAAGAAGAAAAAAAATGTTGATGTGCTATTTATTATAATATGTGGGCTGCAGGGGATATACAATCATGGAAATCATTCTTTAACCCAAACTGCTACTGTAATTGTGCCAGTTTTAATACTGTGTACAATCTAAAATTTTTCTATTGGTGGTCTCAAAGAAAAATTATAGAATTTCAGCATTTTAGGGGAACCTGATGCCATTGAATACATCCTCAAAAAAATCCGATATATAGCAATTCTGGCTCTACATGCATATCTCTAGTGAAAGAAAGCTCATTGCCTACTTCCTTTTTTTTTTTTTTTAAGATTTTATTTATTTATTCATGAGAAACGCAGAGAGAGAGGCAGAGACCTAGGCAGAAGGAGAAGCCGACTCCATGCAGGGAGCCCGATGCAGGACTCGATCCCGGGACCCCAGGGGCACGCCCTGAGCCAAAGGCAGATGCTCCACCGCTGAGCCCCCCCAGGCGCCCCTCATTGCCTTCTTTCTCCAAAGTTCATCCTTTTTTCTTTAGGGCTTTGAGGATGAAAACTAATCACCTCCCTCCCCTCCTGTTTTGAATCAGGTGTGAAGGAGGCAGTCCAGTCAGCTGGGGATAATCTATCAGCCTCGGCTCCTAAAGGGGAACGGGGTGGGCAGACTGGACGCGGGCCCAGAATGGGCTTTCTAGGCCTCCCCTCCGGTCCAGAGTCAGCATATGGTGACAGGTGGATCTGCGGGTCAGCCTCCCCCCGGCCCCTGGGGGGGCCCTGGCTGCCGTGCACCCCACTTGGGTTCAGAGGAACAGGATGCTGCACCTGCTTCATGGAAGAGAGTAGCACGTGGCCCCTTGCTGCACCCCATTCACTGGACCCACGGTGCACGCTCTCCCCTCTCCCCTCTCCCCTCTCAGGACCCGGTAAATCACTCGCCCACGGCTCGAAGCGGACAACAGCCTAAAGCCCGCTGGACACTTTGCCTTGCAAACGCCCGAGGGCCCCCGTTCTGTGGGCGAGGGGGGCGGGGTGCTTCCACCCATGGGATCGCTTCGTCGGTCCGTTTGGCTGCTTTGTCCACTGAGCCAAGCCTGCTTCCCGTTCAGGCCCATCCGGCCCCCCAGGGCTCTGCTGCTCCGCAGGGCACGGCGCCCGGGACCGAGCCCACTGCCATGGGCTCCTCGTCCAGCAAAGCTCCGTTCAAACCGAGACCCCGCTACTGACGCGTCCTGGGCACACGGCTCGACTTCTCTGTGTCTCCGCATCCTCACCTGTGAAATGCAGGTGACGATGGTCCCTCCCTCCAAGGGATTTCCGGCTGTCGCTGGGACCACACTGGCACTGGCATGGCATAGGTGCCACTGGCGCCTGCAGTAGCGTGCACGTAGAGGACACAAGGCAGCCCCGCGCGTGAAGCCCAGCCGCTCTGCAGAACGCAAGAGGAAGCCCCGGACCCGAAGGGCACCCTTTTGCTGACACTGGGGTGAGGGAGGCTTTTGCTCATGGGTCTGGGCCTGGCCGAGTGGCTGCGTTGACCTCGGCTGGCACGTCGTGCAGCTTGGTGCTGTCCGGCAGCCAATGGTCTAGAAAGGCCTGGACTCGGGCAACACGGTAACCTCTCCGCCAGCTTCTCATCCGCAGCAGGACCGTCCGCAGAGTGTCCAGGGGGCACAGAGGAACGGAAGTGTGGGCAGGCCACCATGCGCACGTGCTCTTTTTAAGACTCGGTGTCACATTTGCTAAGAAGTCACACGGCTGAGGCCAGGGTCACGAGGGAGGACCTGCAGCGTTCCTCACGGGAAGGAGAGGGGAGGAGCCGAGCCCTTTAACACAGTCAGCGTGCACAGGGGGGGAGGGATGAGCCCAAGATAGGGGAAGAGCTCTCCCCTCCCGCCTGGACCCAGAGGCACCGCAGTCACCACGACGGGCACCCTCTTTGGGCGTCCACACGGGTCAGACATTCAGCACCATCGTCGCATTTCAAGGCAGAAATTCCCATCTTACAGACGGGAAGTCGAGGCGCGAGGAGTGGAAGAGCCAGGACCGTGTGTCTGGGTGTCGGACACGAAGCCCCGCGTATTTCTGACCACCTCCCTTTCACGTCCGTTAGGAGCAGAGAGGGCCTCAAAGGCCTGGACCCAGAAGTCCGCCTCCATCCCATCTTTTGCAGAGAGCGACCCCCTTGCTATGAAGCCCCACTTTGCTCCGGGGCCTGTTTCCCTCGACACCACCGGGACCCTCCCCGCACTCGCCGCCTGCACTCCCGAATCCCTATTTGAGCTTAATTAGGTTTGCGCTAAGTTCATGAGTTTCCATAAACTTAATGGGCTCTAAAGAGAAAATAGAGATCCTTCTCGCCAGGTGTTTATTTCCTTCCCACGTTCCCCTCACTGCGCTCCGAGGCTCATTTCCAAGTTCCATCTGGTTAATGGGCGCAGGTGAGGCTGGGCAAGGCGCTGCTCGCCCTCCCCGCCGCGCCCCCACCTCGCTCCCGCGCGGCCCGTCCAGATGTCCCCGCTCCCCCCGCAGGAGGACGGGGCTGAGGGGAGGCAGGGACGGGCCAGCCGCTGCCCCGGGCCCAGCCCTTGCATCCGGCCCCAGGCATATCTGGGAAGGGCCAGAAAGGCTTCTTGGTTCCCCCCCTTGCCCCCGCCCCCCCCCCAGGTGCTAGGCGCTGCACCTCGGGGTCTCGTCTCACTGAGCCGAGGACCAGAACGTGGATCCTACCTCCCCCGATCGTGGCGTATTTCAAAGGATCGGACCCGCGGGGGCACCCGCACTGGCCCCCCGTGTACAAATCATCGCTCACACGGAAGTTCAGACCTTCTGTGCCAGCCAAGCCCGCTGTCCCCACCGCCCCGCCCACAGCTTCCATCTCTGCGGACAGGGGAGCATAACGGTAGGATCTTTACAGCAACAAAGCTGCCCCCACCCTCCGAGGCAAAGGCGACAGGAGCCCCCAGGGAGCGGCGTCTGGCGGGTGGGGATGACCAGGGTCTCCGTTCCCTCTCCCCGTTAGCGAGGTCCCCGGCGCCCAGGCCCAGGACGCGATCCCAAGTCTGAGTTGGATGCGCCGTGCCCTTCACCCAGGTCCCCGTCGCACGCAGAGGCGGAGGCCGATGCCCCGGGGCTCCGAGGGCCTGGAGGACGGGCGTCGTCTGAGTGGGGTGAGGGTGGGGGTGTCCCCGAGCTTCCAGCCAGCAGGACGCCTGCCCCCTGCCGCCTGCCTTTGTAAAGAACATTTTAAAACACACGGTGGCTGCTGGTCTGTCTGCGTGATCCGCGGTGGCTTTCCTGCTGCAGCAGCCGGGCTCGGGGGTCACAGGGGACGCTGTCCCGCCCGCAGGCCGCAGGCCCTGAGAGACGCGGCCACCTGCCCCCGGTCGTGCAGCTCCCGAGCAGAGGCGGGGGCGCGGACGGGGCCTGGCAAACCGTGAAGAGACACCGGCAAGGGGGCCGCGCAGCCCTGGCCCACACCCCCCGTGGCGACCCCGCCGGCCCCACGCGGGGCCCTCGGTCCAGCCACCGCTGCAGCAGCCGACGGGACGCCGGCGCCTCTCCGCCAGCCAGAGCCCTCGCTCCGGCCCCCAGACCAGCATCAAATGACTAATTTAAAACCTAATGCATCCACCACGTCCACCCCGGCTGCCCCTTCAGCGGCTTATCGCACCCTATTCAAATCCAAAATAAATTATTTCAGCTCTGCAGCCTTTGGATAAAGAAAAAAAATGAAATTAAAAAATAAAAAAATAAAAAAAGAAGAAGGGAAAGCTTTGAAGGGCCAGGCTGCCTGCCTCGCCGCCTGCGGTTCCAGGCCTTTCCTCCAAGCCGGCACTGCTGACCCCCGGGGGCCGCCGGGCACGCTGCCCCTGCCAGCCCGGGCCCTCCTGCTGGCCGGGCCCGTCCACCTCGGGGGGGCACAAGCCGGTGTCTCCGGGCCGCGGTGGCATCCCTGGGAGCAGGAGGGGGCGGCTGGCCCCAGCGGCCGCTTATCCTTCAGCTTCGCACACTGACCGGCTGCACGAGCGCGGAGCCCGGCCCGTGTGCCCCTCCCGTGGGGCCCCCGAGGCCCGGCCCGGCCTCCCTGCCCCCCCGAGAGCCTGGGGCCCCGGACGGCAGGACGCGAGGGTGACAGTGTGGCCGGAGCGACCCGGCCCTCCCAGTGGGGCCTCGGGGGCCGCTCCCCCAGCCCAGCGCCCTCACCACCCTGTGGCTGTCACCACCACCCAGGAGGGAGCACCGCGCCTGGGCGAGGGGTCCCTGTCTGCCTCCCTGACCCAGGCGGGTGGCCGGGGACGTGGAAAGCTGCAGACAGGCCCCGACAGGGGTTGCAGGTTTGCTGAGCGCCACCGAGCCGCCCCCACCCCCCACTGGGGGTCTGAGGAAAGTGCTGGAGGGTCTCCCGGGGCCCAGCACGTCTTCCCCACCCCGGCTCTGGCCCAGGCCTTGCGGTCCCCACTCCCGAGGGGTGGGCCGGGCTCAGACATGATGGCCCGGCGCAGGGGACGCCCGAGACCCAGCGGGGGTGTAGCCATCGCCCACCCCCGGGCAGGTGCGGGGGTGGGAAGCAGGACGCCCCGGAGGGAGGCTGCCGTCCAGGGCCCTGTGCTCCGGGCACGGCCCGAGGTCCGACTCCCCAGGGAACAGGGACCTGTGCACCGTCCTGTCCTGACCCCCGTGACCTGGAAGCCCCGGGGGGAGATCCACCTCTGCCTTAAGTCTTCAGAGGGTACGCGCCCCCCCCCCGGGCTCAGGCGGTCCCTGCCCGCAGCCCCGGGTCCACACGAGATTTGAATCAGGGGCCGCGCTCCCCGGAGGCCGCCCCACCCCGGGCCTGCGCTCTGGGTGACTGGCTCGTGGGCTGACGGTGCCCCCGCTGGGACCCGGAGGGAGACCCTGGCTTACCCCCTACGCCCCTACCGGGCCTTCACCTTGGGCCCCAGCAGAGCAGGCCCCTGGGGGCGGCTGCATGAACCTTTCCCGGTGTCTTCCCACGGGCACCTGGGGCGGCCACGGGCACCGGGGAAGGGGCAGCACCAGACCGTCCCCTCCTGCCCCACACGCAGCTGGTCGTGGCCCTGGGGGTCCTCGCCTCTGAGCCCGGGCCGCGGGCGCACAGTGTGTCCACGGAGGGTCCCTGCCACACGAGCCAGGCCCAGGAGCAGCCACCGAGGTTGGTCTCAGGCGTCCTGCTCTAGCGGCTTGGTCGCCCTGTCACAGCTGGAGCTTGCAATTAGGATAAAAAATGCACAAACTGGGGCGTCTGGGGCTCAGCGGGCTCAGCGCCTGCCTGCGGCTCAGCTCAGGGTGCCGGGGTCCTGGGATCGAGCCCCGCGTCGGGCCCCCTGCTCCGCGGGGAGCCTGCTCCTCCCTCTGCCTCTGCGTCCCCTGCCCCGGCTCCTGCTCCCTCTCGAGCTCTTGCAAGAAGTAAATAAAATCTTTCCAAAAATAAATAAACAAATAAGTCACTGTACCTCTGAAGAAAATGGAGACGGAGGGACATGGTGATTCCTCCGCCGCCCTCTGATGGCTGGGGCGTGAGCCTCTAACTGTCCCCCAAGTGCAAGGAAGGTTACAGCGGCCCCCGGGGAGGGGGGGGGGTCGGGCAGGGGGCGTGTAGGGCAGGAACCACCGACTGGAGACGTGTGCTCCCAGCGCAGCCCTGGGGGCAGCTCCCGCCCCACACGGGGAAGCAGCTCCTGTTACCCCTTCCCAGGCGGGCAGGGGCAGGGGGGGGGGCCCTGCCTACGGCGCGCCCCGAGGTCCTAGACCCAGGTCCACACCCAGCCCCGCGCACAATCCCTGCTGCTCTGCACGCACCGCGGCCTGGGGGCCCCAGGTCACCGGCTGCCTTCGTGGTGTGCCCTGGGTGCCCTGGGTGCCCCGGGTCCTGCTTCAGGCCTGGGGGAGGCGGTCCGGGTGGAGCATAGGCTGCAGGGCACAGGGCGGGGGGCGGGGGGGACAGAGGCCTCGACCCCCTGGGGGGCGCGCAAGAGGACAGGGCAGGGGGCCTGGGAGGGGCACGACCGGCAGGCAGGGCGTCTGCAGCCTGCACACAGCAGGTGCTCAATAAACGTCAGCAGCTCTCCATGGCCACGTGCCCAGCACACCCGGGTGAGGACACCAGCCCCAGAGCCTTGTGGGTGCCCCTCCTTCCACACGCGCGTGTTGGCCTGCTGCTCACACAGGTCCGGTGAGCATGGGCATCATGGGTGAGTGGGCGTGTGTGCCGCAGGTGCGTGAGGGAATATCTTGCCTGCTCTTGGGGGGAGAGAGGAGGTATGAAAGCGACCAGAAAGGAAAAACTGAGAGACATAGAGTAAAGGAAGGGAAAAAATATCTGTAAACCCCCAGTCTGTCTCTCCCTGTATATGGGTGTGTCTGTGTGTGTCTCCCCGTCTCTCCCTGTCTCCCCCTGTCTCTCTGTCTCTCCCCGTCTCTCTCTGTCTCTCTGTCTCTCCTCCCTCCCTCCCCCTCCCTGTCTGTCTCTCCCCATCTCTCCCTGTCTCCCCGTCTCTCTGTCTCTCCCCGTCTCTCTCTGTCTCTCTGTCTCTCCTCCCTCCCTCCCTCTCCCTGTCTGTCTCTCCCCGTCTCTCTCTGTCTCTCCCTGTCTCTCCTCCCTCCCTCGCTCTCCCTGTCTCTCTGTCTCTCCCTGTCTCTCTGTCTCTCCCTGTCTCTCTCTGTCTCCCCCTGTCTCTCTGTCTCTCCCTGTCTCTCTGTCTCCCCCTGTCTCTCTGTCTCTCCCTGTCTCTCTGTCTCCTGTCTCTCTGTGTCTCTCTCCCTCCCTCTCTCCGTCCCTGTCCCACAGCACACCGTCCCCTGGGGATGCCCGTGCACACCGCCCTACTGCATGCAGACCCGGGCCTGCGTAGACGCTCCTTGACCTCTGCCAATGCTGCTGTCCGCCTCCTGCCCCCGCCACACCCCCGTGACCCAGAGCGCCTCAGAGCCACGCATCAGTCACCATCCGCCCTGCCAGCCTCCGAATCGCAGTCCCGACCTGGGGGTAGCGACCTCTGTACACCCGCACCCGCAGCGGATCCGTGTGCGAGCACGCGCTGCCCACCGCCCAGTGCATGCTGTGCCAACACGCGCACCCACACGTGTCCAGCGCGCTACTGCGTCCCACTGGCCGTCTCTTGGGCCACCATGAAGGGGGATCTGCTCGGGGTGGGGACCAGGGGGCAGAGCTCACGGGGACGTATGTGGTAAGAGGGAACCCCTCTTCCTCCCCCAGGAGTCAGAGCACCATCAGTGTGACTCCTGGGCTCCCCCCGCACCCCCCCCCCCGCCCAGGGGATGTGGGGAGACTCATGGTATCTGATTTGTCAACTGAGGGAGCAACCCCAGGCACGCTCAGCCCCCCTCAGCCCTCTTCCTGGGGAGCAAGCTGAGCTCCAGGGGACAGCTGTCGCCCCTCCCTGTCCCATCCAGCTCTCCTCAAGCCTGAGGCCACGAACAGAGCCGGGGACCCTCACCCGAGGCCTGAGCCGCCTCAGACACCCCAACAAGGCCCCTGGGGCCCACCGGCCGCCTCCCCTGCATACCTCCCTTCCCGGCTCCCCCCCCGCCCCCCCCCAGCGCCCACCTGCAGGGCCCACCAGCCCTCCCGAGGCCCCGCCCCGCCCGCAGGCCCTGCCCTGCCCCCTTCCCACGTCCCCTGGACAAGCCCCTGCTCCTCTGTGTTCTCCTCCCGCACCCCCGGAGCTCCTGCCAGTCGTCCCCCCCCCCCGCCCCCGCCAGCACAGCAAAACCAGGTCGTGCCACAAAGCCATCCTGCCCAGCCCGCCAGATTTGTCACTCAGCGCGGGTGCATAACTACCAGGACCATCTTCCCTGCTAATGGGAAGGAAATCTGGTGGGCTCCACTGCTGCCGATATGCATTTAAATGGCCGCATCTAGGAGGGAAATCTAACCCGAGAGCTGGAAGGGAGGCTGGGACACTGGGGGAAATCTCGCCGTAATAACTGTGTGAGGCGAAGCAAAGCAGCAGAGAGCGGAACCCTCGCCGGGGGAGAGAGAGAAGACTCGACTGCGACTCGTGGGCGCGGGACCTGATTGGAGGCTCCGCACTTCCGATATGATGGAGCGAGTGTCGCGGCTCCTCCTGTCTGAACCTCACCCGCCCCACGCCGTGAAGTGTTTCCCACCCCGTGCGATGCGATGCTCGGGTGGGGGGGGGGGGGGGCAGAGGTTATGCGCTTAATGATCTCTCTATATCTCGGAGCCCAGAGGTGCAGGCGGGGCCCTCATTTGAAGGCAGAGCAGATCCGGTTCAAAGCTAGGCTCAGCCACTTACACACTAGGTGACCTTGGGCAGATGTCTTCACTCGGGAATGTCCACCTCCTGGTCCGTAAAGTAGAGACAATGGTGCATTACCTCCCACAGTTGGGTCAAGGATTCAATAAGTAAGTTATATAAAAGCACTTGGCAAATAATAGGCACTTAACACTTACCATTAACAGCCTGGTCTGATCCTTGCCTCCAGTACTTCCTATGGAGCGACCTTGAGGAGGTGGCGTAACCTCCCAGGTCATCAGCTGCCTCGCTTGGAAGCGGGAGTGCGTGCAGGGCACTCAGAGCTTGCACAAGCTCGATGCATGCCGGTTACCAGCAGCGGCAGCTCCACCACGGTGGACCGAGCACCTCCTACGTGGTGCCCTGAGGGACAGAAGAAAAGGGAGCATGAGCCCCAGACCGTAAGCCTGTGAGCTGCCCCAAAATCCACAGTTCTGAGAAGAGGATGAATCCGAATGATGTAACCAAAAGAAGGGAAGACTCGGGGAGATTTGTTCACGAAGCACAGATGCCTTCGGGTTATCACGGAACAGAGAAATTGAGATTGCTCCGCGTGGCCAGAGAGGGCAGAGCCAGTGCTGGGTGGGACCATGAGGCTCCGAGGGGTCCGATTCCAGCTGCATTCCACGAACTTTCAATCAAATTCCGTTATCCAACAATGGATGGCCAGAAAGGTGAAAAGGATTTTAAAACTCTCTCTTGCAGGAAGTAATTCGGTAAAGCCTACGCCATTTAGCGGAGGAAACGGAGTCCCATCATTCGGGGGAGATTTTGATCATCGTCCTACCCGACCACGGCTCCCGTGTTAACAGGCCTGTTTGGGATGAGCTCAGCAACTGCTCCGCGTCTGCCTTCAAAACATAGCTACAAGGATCGGTAGCTTTCCATTCAAATAGGATCATCCCAAGGTCCACTTGAGGATGTTTCATTTTCTTGGCTGTTATGAACTCGGTTTCAACCGTAAGTCCACCTCCACCCCTGAGGCATGGGGTGGCCTCAGGATCAATGGCCCCTGTTCTTGGATGGGACTTGGGGCACACAGTGTATACGGACCACGGTGAGGACCGTGACACTATGCAGGGAAAGTGCTCGGGAAGGGGGAACAGCGGGTGCAAAGGCCACGAGGAAGGAAGAGGAGAGCCTCTCTTTGCCTCTCGAGCAACAGGAAATGAGATTGGGGGCATGCAAGAGGCCAGATCATGAACGGACTTGGAGGCCATCACTAGAATTATGGGTTTTGTCCTGTTTCTTGGTAGGAGGCCAAGGGCAGGATTCAAGGGGAGAAACCACACTTGACTTGCTCAACCCCTACGATTTCCCATCTCAGTTAATTTCCTCATTTGCCACGTCTCTCGGGCCCCAGAACTTAGAGCCATCCCTGACTCCTCTCCTCTCCCCTGAGGAAGGCAATTGCATCGCCTCATCCCTGCCACCCAAGCCAACGCCACGTACCGCCTGGGTGGTGACAGCACCGTCTCACTTCCACCCTCACTCTTCAATCCATCAGCAAAGTTCCTCCACGTCCCAAGCACGGCCACACACACGCATCTGCACTGCTAGAAAGGAGGAGCCACCCTCCGTGCATGACAGGCAGACTTCTTCCAAAGAAAGAAACCAAAAGCAAATCCGAGAATAAGCATTTGGGAGACAAGACATCCAGGCCAAGATGGTGGTAATAGTGTGAGGTCTCTGCAGAAATCCTGAGCTGCCGGGGCTTCCACAGAGGCCGGACCGAGGATCTGAGCCAAATGTATCCTGATCTGAGGAGGCTGGGAAAGTCCAATCACCTCTGTGTGTGAATACACCTGACAGATTACAGAGAAGGGACTATGACCAACCGGCAGGAGGTGGCTCTACACGCACAGATGATCTTTTCTTTTCCTCATTTTTTCTCAGGCTTCAAAATTGTGAACGGTGACTATGTTTCCTCATTTTTTCTCAGGCTTCAAAATTGTGAACGGTGACTATGTTTCGTAATCATACAAATATATTAGAAGTAAAAGTCATCAGGTAAGTTTCTGCATTTCTCCTGGTGTAGATTGAATGCCAGAGATAGAGAGATAGTAGGATGCGCTCGTCCCTGTTCTAGACAGCAGATGCCTAGCGACGGGCTTGAAGCTGCACAGTGACACGTTGCGGAGTGGGGCTGACGCCATGCTGACACCTGCGGACCTTTGACGGGCACCAGGCCATAGACGTACGTCCCCCATCCTAGGCCTGTGCTGCCAGGGTTTGAGACCTGAGCACGGGATAGATGGTCAACCCCAGTACGTTGCATTTCAGAATTCCATCTGGAGCTGCAAGCTGCTGAGACCTTTTCTTTTATTTTTCTTTTTTTTTGAGGGCAGGGAGGGGCAGAGGGAGAGGGAGAGAGCAGTAAGCAGGCTCCACGCGCAGCAGAGCCCAACACGGAGCTCAATCTCACAATCCTGAGATCATGACCTGAGCCAAAATCCAGAGTCGGACGTTTAACCGACTGAGCCACACAGGCGCCCATGCTAAGACCTTTTCCGAGTCTCAGTCTGTCTTCCAAAGCACCCACAGATCCTCCTAGCACCCGGCCCTTGGAAAGCGATATGTGCAGGCCATGCATATCTTCATTCAGTCAATTACATATTTTGGGGGGTTTGGTTTATTTGAGAGAGAGAGAGCGAACAAGGGAGAGCAAGAGAGCACAAGCAGGGGGAGCAGTGAGGGAGAAGGAGACGCAGACCACCCGCCGAGCAGGGAGCCCACCATGGGGCTCGATCCTGGGACCCCGGGATCACAACCTGAGCCGAAGGCAGCTGCTTAACCGACTGAGCCACCCAGGCTCCCCCTCTTCATTCAGTTGTAACGTCTAACAAATATTTACCAAGCGTGTTCCACTGTGCTCAAGTGGTCAGTGCTATGCCGGCTTCCCCACCGTGCGTCCTTGGGCACCTCACCTACCCACTCGGTCCTTTGGCCTCCTTCTCTGCAAAAGGAAGCTGAAGTTAATACCTGCTTTATGGAAGTGTTGAGAGGATTAAAGGAGTTAACCCAAATCACAGAGCACCTGGCACATCCTAAGCGCTCAATTAAGTTATTATTATTAATTATTCTTATAGGATAGAATGAGACACAAAAAAGGGAGTGCTCAGTGCTCCCTGAGAGCTCTTCCTAGAGGTGCTGGAAGCCGAGTATTGGAGGAGGAGCAGGCATTGCTGTCGGTAAGCGGGGAGGACGAGGAGGACGAGCTGGGGCTTTGCGGGCGGGGGGCAGCAGGAGCCCGGCCGCAGGCAGGAGGCGGTGCGTCTTCACTCCCAGGACGCTCAGCCGCGGGGTGTTCTCCGTCCCCCTGCAGGGGACAGCTCCCGGGGCACAGCTCCCACGCGGCCTGCGTAGACCACCCCGACGTGTGGCCTCTGGGGTTGCCGGCGACTGAAGACTCACCGGGTTCAGCTGTTTAGCGCTGGAAGAGCACAAGCTTCAGCTTCAAAGAGAAAAGGCATTTGAAAGGCTTATGAAAGGGCTTAGGAACCTTCTTGTACATCAAACACGCCTTACAAAGCAACATTTTGATGAGTTAAGTGCAAATGAATCAGAAACACAAGGATTAAATTTCTCTTGAAATACACACAGGTTTAAAGATTAAGAGGGAATTGCCGGGCGAATTGTGTGCGGGGTGAACACGCGAGGGAGCTCAAGGTGGTTCGTGTCCGCCGCTTGCCTCCGTGATCAGCGTAAATAACAACAATAATAATAGCTTGGACGCTGCTTGGCGTACTTCTGGCTCCCTGGGGCCCACAGGAAGCTCGCAGGTAGGTGCGGAGCGCGGAGAGGCGTGAGGCCACAGCGGAAGGCCGCCCAAGGCCCCGGGGGGGCGCGCCAGGGACCGGCAGCCTCCGCAAAAGCAGCTTCTGTGCCCTGCGTCTCCCGGCCGGACCGTCTCCCAGGCTGCTCCAGCCCACGGATCACGGGCGCAGGCCTGGCTCCAGGTCATCTTGAAGGTCACGCGTTGAAGATGCAGACTGTCCATCCCGCAGTGGACTTCACGTGAAGCCTAAGTGAGCCGTCGCACGAAGCATCACAATCTCAGGGCTTCCTGCCTGCAGCGAAGACAGGTGGGCCAAGGGCCACGTGGTGGAATGAAAAGGAACCCGGACCTGCTGGTCACGCACCTGAGTTCTAACCTCTGCCTCAAACACGTTGTGTGGGGCTCCGGGAAGGGAGCCCGCTGCTCCAGCCTCAGTGTCCCTTCTAGTAAAGTGAGGACAGTAGACGAGGCGCTGGCCGAAAGCCTGGCTGTAAGGTTGCAGATTAAATGATTCTAAACAACACATTTCAAATTGAATTGTCTTCCAGTCAACAAAGATCCATTAAACACCTACTACTTTTCGGGGATCCCTGGATGGCTCAGCGGTTTGGCACCTGCCTTTGGCCCAGGGCGCGATCCTGGAGTCCCGGGATCAAGTCCTGCATCGGGCTCCCGGCATGGAGCCTGCTCCTCTCTCTGCATGTGTCTCCGCCTCTCTCTCTCTCTCTCTCTGTGTCTATCATGAATAAATAAATAAATCTTAAAAAAAAAAAAAAACACCTACTACTTTTCAAGCACAGGAGCTGCAGAGATGCGGAAGTCCAGGCATTTAGAATATGAGCTTAAAGATAAATGACTATAATATAAAACAGCAGAAAATAAATGATAGATGATAGATCAAGGAGAGAGAGAGAGAGACTGATCGGATCTGCCTGGTAGGAAGCAGAAGCATTAAAGAAAGCCCACGTCTGGGGGGCTCAGTGGGTTAAGCATCTGCCTTCGGCTCGGGTCATGGGCTCAGGGTCCTGGGGTCGGCCTGGCATCGGGCTCCCTGCTCAGTGGGGAGCCTGCTGCTCCTTCTGCCTTCCTCCTCCCCCTATTCATGCGCTCTCTCTCAAAGGAATAAAATATTCTAAAATAAGGAAGAAAGGAAGGAAGGAAGGAAGGAAGGAAGGAAGGAAGGAAGGAAGGAAGGAAGGAAGGAAGGAAGGAAGGAGAGGAAGGAAGGAAGAAGGAAGGAGGGAAGGAAGGAAGGAAGGAAGGAAGGAAGGAAGGAAGGAAGGAAGGAAGAAGGAGGGAAGGAAGGAGGGAAGGAAGGAGAGAAGGAAGGAGGGAAGACAGGCGCTAGAAGACAGTGACACTCGGACCAGGCTGGGGGGAGAGAAGGCGGCTGCCGGCCGACAAGGTGGGGGCCTGTTCCACACAGATCCAGGGACGTCACGGCTGGAAGGGCTCTTATTTCACAGATGGAGAAACTAAGGCCCAAAGGACTTAATTAGACACATAGCTGATTAGTAGTAGCAAACGTGGGGATTGTTAACAAATTTCCCAGACCTTCCAGTCCCAGTCCAGAATTTAACAATGAAAACCTCTAGGAGGCGAGCAGGGCGGCCCCTCCAGGGTGCGGGCTGGGCGGGGCTGTCCTAGGGCTGCTGTCACAAAATACCGCAGCCTGGGCGGCTTATCAACCAGATGGTGATCTCAGGGCTCTGGAGGCCGGAGGTCCGAGACCCGGGTGCGGGCGTGGGCCGGGGAGGGCCTCTCCCAGGTCACAGGCTTCCCAAGTACCTCCTCTGTAGGGCTGCGCATCCCATTTGCTAGGCCCCACCCTCCTGACCGTATTGCCTCCCAAGGCCCCACCCCTATTATTATCACTTTGGGCCTTGGGATTTCTACCTGTGAATTTGGGGAGGACGCAAACCCCTAATATTATCAGCTTGGGCCTTGGGATTTCTACCCTTGAATCTGGGGAGGACGCACACATTCAGACCATGGCGGGAGGTGCATTTGTTTTCCGCAGTTGATGCAACAACGTGACACGAGGTTAGCAGTTTGAACAACCCACGCGCGCGTGTCCCGTGCGGTCCCGGAGGCAGGGAGCCCAGCGGTCAGTCTCTCTGGGCTGAAATCAAGGTGTCAGCAAGGACTGCGTTGCTTTCTGGAGGCTCTTGGGAATCAACCCCCTTCCTTGCTTCTAGCGGCCACCAGCTCCCATCACTGCATCCTGAGTGTCTGGAACGGCACTCGGTGCATAGTACACGTTTCCCTCGAGCTCCTGGCGGCCACCGGCACTCCTTGGCTCACGGCCCTTCCCTCCACATATGCAGCCAGCGCGGGGGGGAAGGGGGGAAGGCTTCTGAGATTGCAACACCCTGACCTCCCCTGGCGCCCCCCCTTACGCTGGTAAGGATCCTTGTGATTACACGAAGGCTACCTGCATAATCCAGTGTACTCCCCCTATTTTAAAGTCAGCTGATTAGCATCCTGAGAGCCATCTGCTACCTTAATTCCCCTTTGCCACGTAATTTCCCACATCCCCAGGTTCCAGGGATTAGGACGGGGACATCTTTAGGGGACCGTTACTCTGATTAGCACAAAGGAGACAGTGTCAATTCATTCCTTCATTCTTTATTAAGTGCCTGCTGTGTGTCATTCGCTACTCTGGGGTCTACGGAGACAGTAACAAGACGGAATGTCCCTCTACCTTCTCAGAAAGACACTAAAGGGGCCACCAACCAAGACTGTCACAACCAAGTGTCACAGCAGAGGAAGTGTGGTGCTAAGGGTTAGGAAAACGTTCCCAAACAGAACGCATCTGAACCTCTATGCCCCTCGCCGCATACCCAGATTAAGAGTCAAGACCTATCTTCCAAGTAGATTAGTCTCTATCAGAAAGGGGAAAAAAACAAAAAAACAAAAAAACAAAAATAGAAAAGAAAAGGAAAAGAAACAGAGAAACAGGATTTATTTTTAATGAACCTGTCTTGGCTCTGAATAATCACTGCTTCCTTTTCTGGTTTGACTTCATTATAGCTTAGTTTGGACTCTTGTTTGAGTGAAACATTGGCCACGGACCAAAGGCTGTTCCGGGCGTTGAGGATGCGATGTGAGAAAGATAGCAGAGCCTACAGGGAGGGGAAGAGGAGCCTGCACGCGGCCGCCACAGAGCATGACAATGACTGTGTCTTTACTCTTCAACGTGGGGTCTCGGGGAGCAGGATGGTTGGCCCAGCGTCCCATAGCAGGGATTGCAACGATGGGCAAGAAACCATAGCCAGGGGTTCACAGGTTAACGAGGGTCAGTAAGAGAGTCTGCTTCAAATCAGCAGGTCCGCACTAAAAACAGTCTGATTCCAGAGACAGAGACTGGACTCCAAGAATCAAACCAGCCCTAGGGGTAGGCAAGAGGCGTTGGAAGGATACTGGGAGTGGGTACTGGTTCACCTGGTGATCCGGTCCCCAGGAGGCACTTCTACCCGTAATACGAGCATTAAATTAGGTTCAGCTAAACCAGGACATGTCTTCTTGGTCCTACAGGTGAGCAAGTGCTTCCAGGGGTGGAGGAGGTGCCGGCCCAGCAGCCGGGACCTGACACGAGGTCGCACCTGGGCTACCTGATACAGCGCCAGAGCTCGGCCACCCCAGGGGCCCCCAGTGATGGCCAGCCGCCCATCAGACCTGTAAGTGTGCCCGGCTAAGAGCCAAGAAACACAACTGCTCTGACGAAACATGATCCCAGACTCAGGAGCTAAATGCCTGCTCACCGTGTTAAGCCACTGAGTTTTGGGGAGGCTTGTTACACAGCGCGATCATGACAACACATAATTGGTATGCAAATCCATGCTGCAAGGAACGCTGGGAACAGTATCTGGCATTTTCAGCCTCACTAATGAGAAAGAAAAATGACTAGTGGGTAGGCAACCGGCGACGTCGGAGGAACGGCGCTTCTCTACGCGTCCGGGGAGGGGCGGAGATACTGTCGGTGCTTCCGTGTAATTCTTCGAAAGGAACTGGCCAGTGGTGAAGGGTTGAGCAAGGAATGAGATCAAAGGAGCCAAGTCCTCATGCAGCCAAGACTTACCGCGCCTTTCCCCCTGAGTTGTGATGACAAATGCATCGGGGACTGTATTATCAGCAAGACAATTGCACAATCATGGGACGGCTTCGCTGTAATACAGAATTCACGAGCCTCTGGAAATAGTCTGTATTAAGGCACTTCCCGCAGGTCATTTTGGCAGAGTTTGGACATTCGCGTTCTTAGTACATGGCCCAGCTGAGTTCCCAGAGCTGGCACATTCCCCAGCGGGCCCATACAGCTCACCCCCGGCCTGGTCCAAACCAAACCCCACAGCAAAAAGTGGAATTAACCCGAGTCCTTGGCTGGCTTTTCCACACTCCCTTGTATTCAGGCTGCGTGTTCTCTCTCCACGTAACCTCCGTGATCTCTTGGAACCCTTCCCTCCACTACAGAAGGTTGATGTCAACCCTCATCTAGATGAGAACCTGAGGCCTGAGACGTTGTCCCTTGTCCACTGTCACAAGCAAACTGCGGAGAGAGCTCTCGCTCCTTCTGCCTCGTAGCTCTATCCGGGGAGCCCCCGTGTCTTTCTCCTTCGCCTAACTCGAGTCTCTGCTCAAACACCACCTCTTCAAGGACAACCTCCTCCACCAGCCTTCCTACATCGCCACCCTGTGTCTTCCCCTCATTCCCTTTTATTCCTGTTAATGACTCTTACGCTGCCTGACGCGGTAGCAGAACCTTGTTATGCTTCCAGCTCTATTCCCGGGGCCTACGGCAATGACTGACACCCAGTAGACAGCCAATAAATATTTGTTAAAGGAAAGAAGGAAGGAAGGACGGAAGGACGGAAGGACGGAAGGACGGAAGGACGGAAGGGGGTCATCAGGTTGACCTATCCTGCACCTCCGAGCCCCAGAGCCGTCCAGGTCATCCTAACCCCGGCCTCCTGCTTCTGCAGAGTGGAGCAGTGCCCTTCTGCTCATGCTTCCTCCTATCCCACACCACTTAAACCCAGGGAGACGCCCAGATCGCCCTACAACCACCGGAAGCTTGCTGTGCATACACAGACTGCTCGGGCATAGTCATCGTTTGGCCTGGGGATGAGAGAAGAGACGCACATCACATGAAAACAAACAGCTTCGCAGCAAACATTAGGCATCACAGGGTTTGAGGTGTACTCGAGTCCCATCAGCGTCAAGGAGTCCCCAGCACGCTTCCCCCAGTCCCTCATCTCTCTTGCCACCGTAAGCCCCCGTCCTCCTCGCCCCACCCCTCCCTTCCCACTCCCCTCCCCTCCCCTCTGGGCATCTCTCCCCAGTGATTTTCCTGCCACTGCCCCTCTGCCCCACAAAGCTATTGTTATGAACAAAGACAGCATCTTCCCTAGAAGAAATTCATGCCCCGACTTTTAAGAAGTTTGCTCTGCCCCACTGGAGAGGGTGGAGGAGGGTCGGAGCTCCGTGGGGTGTAAACATCAAGCGAGTTGGAGACAACCACTTTCTCCGATACACTTATACATCCACGGCCTTACTGAAGCCTCCCGGACACAACAAGACGTAGACACTGTCTCCTCCAAGATGGAAACTAGGTAGCTCAACCTCAAGGAAGGTGAAACCTGCCTCCTGACAACTGCCACTGAGCCAGTATTCATTCAAATCCAGATCCATGTTCTACTGGTGGCACAAAACTGTCTTCCCCCACCTGTTCGTCTCCAGATTTCAGCAAATAGCATTCGAACCAGCAAATAGCATCGGGACCCAAAAGTCCCCCAGGAGGCTCCCGCTCCTATGCTTCTCGCATCTGGTCTGCACTTAGTCTCCCTAAACACCCCGCAGCCCAGCGCCCACACCCCTTGTCCACCTCCGCTGCCACAGGCCTGGCCATCATCTTTCCCCTGGACGCGGCATCCTAGCTGCTACATGCCCCCACCTCCAGGATGGCTTCCTCTAGTCCCCTGCACACAGATTGCTGCCGGGAAGTCAGAGAAACATAGATCAGATTGTGTCACTCTCTTGACTACAAACCTTCCATGGCCCCCCATTGCCTTAGGGGAAGGACCAAATTCTCTCTGGTCCACTTAGCCCTTCAGAATTTGGGCCTATAAATGTCCGCACTGCAGCCCTCATACCCGGACAGAGGGCCAACTCTTCTCCGTCATTCCTTCCCACTCGTTATCACCCTTGGCACAACCAATTCACTCTGCCCACAGCTCCATCTCCCACGTTCTCTGTCTGAAAGCTCTTACTCGTCCCTCATGGCTCAGCTCACCATCCTCACTCTCGCCACACACCCAAGCCTCCTCCAGACCCCACGGCAGCCAGGCTTGTGCATCACACTCGACCACAAGACCCGCTTTCTTGGTCCAACTGTCCCACAAAACCATGACCACCGGGAAGGCGGGGACTGAGTAACTGTATTGTCCCCTCAGTGTTTGTGCTTTGTGGGTGCCGAACAGAAAAGTATTTGTCGAATGAACGAATGAATGAAGGAACAAATGACTTAAAACACCTCCTGCCTCCTTCCACCACTAAAAATGACACACAGAACCGCCATCATCCCCCTGCCCCCTGCTCTGTCGTATTTTATTCTCATTCTTGGTAATTTCATGAATCCAGTTTTTCAACGTCCCTCCTTGTGATTTGACAACTCAGTGTTGAGATATATATATACGTTAATTTAACCATTATTTCTAGAAGTTGAATAAAGTACAAATCCTCTTTATTTTTTTTACGATTTTTTATTTTATTTATTCATGAGACACAGAGAGAAAGGGGGACTGGGGGAGGCAGAGACACAGGCAGAGGGAGAAGCAGGCTCCCTGCAGGGAGCCCGACGTGGGACTCGATCCTGGGTCTCCAGGATCACGCCCTGGGCCGAAGGCGGCTGCCCATATCCTCTTTAAAGGAAAATGCTTTCCACAGGCCACCCCAGTTCCTCCAGAGACTCTAACCTAAGTTTGAAACACATCAAGTTACTATAATAAGTCTTTTCTAGGAACATGCCTTTCAGTGGTGAATTAGCACAGCTAGGGAAGCTTGGGCTATAAAACCTGTAAGAATAAAGAAGGAAATGAAAGCAAAATAATAATAGATTTTCATAACTCAAGGAGCCTCAAGAATATGTTTACAGACCCCCAAGCTTCGCGACCTCGGTTTGAGAAACACTGGACTAAATTCTTAGAACTATAAATAAGCCAAGACCACCTCCGTCCCTCCAAGTCAGGAAACGGGGTCTCCGAGAAAGACAGGGACGGGCCCAAGGACTGCACCCCGTGAATGGCAGGCCCCGGACACAATCAGAATAAACCACCTCATTTAATTTGAATTCCCTGGACTCCTGAAAGCAGTTTGCTTCGGAGCGAAGATCCCATATGCAAACCTGGTCGATGGATCTGAAGGGAGACGTACACTTGAAAATAATAAACAAGAACCCATTTATAAGGAAAGAAAAATCGAAAGGCAGAAAGTAATGAATCACCATTGCAAGTCGGCACAAAAAGAAAAATTAGTTCATAAAAATGCAGTTGGATAAATAATAGGTTATTTCATCATGTAAATATGTCCCAAAAATAACTTTATTGAAACGAAAACATCTATCGCAGCCCAAACAATTCATCACGCTAACGTATATCTGGAATCCTAACAAATTTATGAAAACGTTATATTCCGTAATCTTTCTGATCCAATGCAAATAAATAGCTGTGCTTCGACGCTCTCGTTACGAAATGATTAATCACAGCTGCCAAAAGCAGCCCAGAAGCTAATTTTGATTTCTCACATTGTGGGTGGCATTTGGGGGAATCTCCAAGGACTGTGCCTCTGCGTACGGGACCTTCGGGCATAAAGATCTCCTTCCCCTGCCTCCCCCACGGGGGCCAACCCGGGAAGAATCATCATTCTCACTTTGAAGCTGAATATAGCTTTTTCCAGATAAAGAAATTCAAGAGCTTCTTGTTGGGCAGAATGAGTCAGGAGAGGAAGGAAGGAAACTAATATTCACTGTGGTCATTTTATTTTCTCCTCACGACGCCCACCCCGCATGGGATGAGCTACTATTATTGAGCCCAGGAGAGAAAATCGGGGCCCAACTCTCCCGCCAATCGCTCAGAGATCGGCCTACTGGCAAGCTGGCCTATTGCCCAGGCTCACCCAAGACCTCGGGCATCGCAAGGCCCGTGTCCCAGAAACCCCCTCCCAAGTCAGCGAACTGGGACGAGTGGCCACCGTAGCCGAGGGCACCAATGTGGGTTCACCGGACCTCAAAACCCTGCGCTCAAAAAAAAAAAAAAAAAAAAAAAAAAAAAAAAAAAAAAAAAAAACCTGCGCTCTTGGTATTTGGGCAACGCCACCTCCTCCAAGACATGTCGGGGCCCCATTTTGGTGGCCAGAACCCTTGTGCTTGGAGACGGAGGGCAAGGCTTGACCCCCAACGTGTGCCCTCGGGTGCGGCTGCTAAATCTCTGGCACAAGTGGGCGGGAGAAAGTGTAGATCACACGAAGTCACCTGCAGCCTTGAGTTCTGCTGCCCTCTTCCTCTCGGCCCCATATAGACCTGCCTAGACCTAAGGGCGGAGCTGACCCGAAAACCCCTTCACCTCCGTGTAGAACCCTATTGAATTAAACTATGTCATTAGGGAAAAAGGAATTTTTTTATGACTTTTACTTTAAAAAAGGCTGTTCCAGTTTTTAAAGAATTTATTTTGGAAAGGATGCTAGTTCCTGTAGGGGAAAAAAAAAGTTTCTGGCTGAAACTGTGAATTTTCTAACTGCAAGCTCTTTCAAAGGCAAGAAGGCAGGCTCTTGAAGGGATGGTTACTAGGGAGACAATTGTATTTAAATTATCAGCTCACAATAGACCCGGCAAAGATATTGATTGGAAGCGAGAGGGTGAAATTATTTTCTTCAAACTAGGGAAAAACCGAGGGTCTGGCTGGAGGCTCGCCCGTCCCCAAGTGGAGAGAGACACTGGTCGTACTGGTTTCCTTTGTTTAACTGCAGATGCTGAGAACTGAGAAAAGATGCTCGCTCCTCTTCTCCCAATGAGCCTCTCTGTGCAGTGAGTGCCCCGCCGCGGAGTCTCCCTAAGGGTCCCGCAGCCCCACGAGGAACCAATAACAGTAAAAACCCGTGTACGACCGTCTACACGCGTGAGATTCTTGAAGCAATTCCCTATGTGAGCACATTTAAGCCTCACGATAACCCCGTGAGGTCGCTGATTATCATCCTTCTTGTTATTATTGTCATTTTCCTGTCCAGGAAAACTGAAAAGGATGGAACAGGCGGCTCCAGGTCCCGCAGGGCCTGGCACAGCGGGGATTTGACCCCAGGCCCTCGTCGGCACGAAAGCCCCATCGCTGATGGACAAACTCCAGACAAAGTGTCTTCAGTGAGAGGTGTCCGGTGGAGCTAGGAAAATCTGTGTTACTAAGGCCGGAGAGGAAACCGGGACGGGACGAACACATAACCGGTAACATTTAGGGACCAGCGATCGCATTAACACCTGTGCCTACGTGTCATCTGTCCCCTTCCTAACAGGACAGCGATGTCATTTTTATCCTCTGCTGACTTGGAGGTTGTTTAGTAACAAAGGGATGGACCATCTGGTTGTGTGAACCCCCCCGCCCCCCCGCCGGCCCTGTGCTCTACGCGGAGCTTCACATCCACCTGGTCCTCCCAGTGACCCTTTGGGAGAAGACACCAGGGTGTCATCCTCTCTGGTTTACAGATGAGGGAACAGATTTTGAGGCCCAGAGAGTGGAGGTCTTCCAAACCCCGGCCTCCTGCTGCTCCCAGTTGCCCAGGCCCCCTGCGGATCAGCCCTGAGGCGCCCCCGCGGCCACCTACCCCACCCCTCAGAGCCTTCCCAGCTCCCTGCCTGCCCGCCCCTGGGCTCCGTGCCCCCCAACACTCAACCAGAGCGGGTAGCTGTGCTTACTCCCCTGCTCCAAATGTGAGCCCCTGGGGCAGTCACTTCCCTCCACCCTCTCCGTCCCAGCCCAGCGCCACGCCTGGCACCTAGAAAATGCCCAGGAAATGTTTGGGAAATAAATGATTCAAGGAATGCTCATCCCGGAGTCTGGTGACTTCATGTGATTTGAGTTAATGCATTTTCTCCCCTGTCGAGAAAGAAAAGCTCCCAGGCGACCCCTCAGCTGTGTTCAGATATTGTAAATCATTGATCATAAAGATGAAACGCACGAGCTGGACCGAGCCCCGGGAACCTGTCAATACCGCGGGGATGAATCTCCGTTCGCGGGGCCCAGGGCCTGAGCAGGCTTCCCAAGGCCATTAAGCTATCACCGCGGCTCAGGCATTAGTTGGAATAAAGTGTTTGTGTTTGTTTGTTATCATTTCTTAGTAAAACTAATTAAGGAACTAATTGATTGTTTTGTTGTTCTACTAATTAACTCCATATGGTGCCCATTTCCATGGAGATAGACTATGAGTTATGGGAAGGGCTCTGATTTAACGTGTCGTTTCTGGGTTTGGGGACAATCCTTTAGAATTAAGTATCCTTTCCAATCTCCTTTCCTTTCGTTGCCACAGCCGCATTCTTGGCCTCCTCGGCTCCTCGAGGACGGGAAATGGGGCCACCGGGCCGGGCAGGGAAGCCCGAGAAGGAGGGAAGAGCTGAGGGTGGGAGCGGGTAGTGGAGAAAGCCCTGGGATGAGGTGATGATACCTGTTGCCAAGGCTTCCACTCTGAGCACCTGCTGCGTACCTGGCACCGTGCTGGGCGCTGCATACGTTACCGCAAACCCTGTCAATGGCCAACCTTCATGCTACTGGCCCCATTTTGCAGAAAAAGAAACTTGGGTTCTCGGCGTCACTTGCACAAGGTCTTCCAGCTAATGCACGTGTCCATCCAACTATCCATTCAACAAATCTGCACACGGCACCCTCAGGGGATGAGGCGCAGATCACGCCTCTGGAGGGAGCTCTGAATCAGATTCAGTCCCTCCCCCAGGGACCATATTTTCTAGAAGGGAGAACAGATAATAAATAAGAAAACAAACAAGACTGTTTTAGGCAAAGACAAAGGCAAGAAAGAAAATAAGTCCAGGTGGTAAGAGAGTGATGATGGCACCTTTTTAAATCCATTGAGTAGGAGTGTCTGGGTGGCTTAGTCAGTTAAGCATCTGCCTTCAGCTCAGGTCATGACCTCAGGGTCCCGGGACCAAGACCCACGACAGGCTCCCCACTCGGCTGGTTCCTCTCCCTCTGCTTCTACCCCTCCCCCTGCTCATGTTCTCCCTCTCCCTCTTTCTCTCTCTCAAATAAATAAAATCTTTTTTAAAAAAACCATTGGGTAGGAAAGACCTCTGTGAGCAGGTGACATTTGAGCCGGAATCTGGATGAGAAGAAGGGAACAGCCATGTGAATATCTCTGAGGAGAGCCTGTGGACAAAGAACTGCAAACAGGGTGCCAAGGCAGGAAGGTGCTTGCGGTGTCCCACCAACCACCGGAAGTCCAGGCAGAGGGAGCCAGGGGGAGAAGAAGGAGAAGGAAGGAGAGACATGAGGGCAGAGGGCAGGGGGCCAGGCCATGAGGCCCTTCGATATCTCGGTAGAGTCTAGATTCTCTTGTGTGTGGATGACTCGGTCCATCTGAGTCTAGAATCCGCGTTCTTCTCATAGCCCGTGCTGTGAGTATGGGTATAAGCCTGGGCCAGCCCACAAACACATGCAGGGCACTCACTGAGCACCTTGCCTGGATGCTGGGAGGCAGTCACAATCCTTTAAGACTGACTTGCTTGGTGGCTCCTGACCTTGGATCCTCAGATTTTTAAGGATCAGAGAAATCAATGTCAGGACACCTGGCTCAGAAATGGAAATGCCCTTTACCCAAAATCAGGCCCCAAAACTTAGACCTAGACCTTAGCCTGGACTGTCCTTGAAGGTCTAGGTTATAGGGCAGGTTACTGTTCAGTAAATATTCACCCTCGCTCCTTTCTCGTGGTGAATGGGATAGCCTCCCCCCACCCCCACCCCCTGCCCCAGCTGGTGCTGGTGGCCCAGGTGGCCTGCTTTGGCCACTGGAAAGCCAGCAGATGTGATGCAAGCACAAGCTTTCCCTATGGGTGGGCTGGGCCTTGTACTCTAGTGACCTGTCGTGAGACAGCATCTCTGACAGCTGCTGTGCTTCAGCTGAGTCCCCAAAACATGCCCATGGTCTAGAGCCAAGCCCAGGCCACCACCGCTTGGAACAGTGTTACCCAGCAAAACCTGGGGCGGAGCAGCTAAACTACAGTTGACCCGCAAGATGGTAAAGCCAAAGAACAATGCTTGTTGTCAGAAGCTACTGAGCATTGGGGATGTTTGTTACACAGCATTATGCAGAATAGCTGACTCATGTACCTACTATGTCCAAGGCCTTGATCGGATGCTGAGATGCAGATAAGGAATATAGTTAAGGAATAAATACAATTAAGGAATTTCATCTACCTTTGAGTAGCTGAAAGTCTAATAATGACTCTTTTTTTGAAATCATAATTATAAAAAAAAAGAAATCATAATTATATTAACTCAAGTCAGAAACACTGGTAGTTTTACTCTGACTGCTAGCTTGATCGGTAGTTATATAATTACAAATTTTAAAGGAACAACATTAAAGAAGTATAACTTAGTGCCCATAAAGGCTGTGATGGACTAATAAAGGGAAATCACGGTGTGGTCGAAGGGTGTACTGAGTTCAAATCCTGTGTTTGCCATTTAGTAGCTGGATGACTTTGGAAAAGAAATGCAAACTTTCTGGGCCCCAGTTTTTACATTTCTACAATGGGAAAAATAATGGCCACTTCCCAATGAAGTTGTCAAGATTTTTAAAAAAATACATGTCAAATGCCCAGCATGATGTCTAACAGGGGTGGTCCTTCAGACATGCCCCTTTTTAGCTAGCTTTTTTTAGGTTCTTTTTATTTTTTTTAAGATGTATTTATTTACTTATTTATTCATGAGACACAGAGAGAGACAGACAGAGAGAGAGAGAGAGAAGCAGAGACACAGGCAGAGAGAGAAGCAGGAGCCAGCCAGGGAGCCTGATGTGGGACTCAATCCCGGGTCCCCAGAATCATGCCCTGGGCCAAAGACGGCAGTAAACCGCTGAGCCACCCAGGCTGCCCTTAGCTGTAGGTTCTTTTTTTTTTTTTTAATAGTTTTTTTAAAAAGATTTATTTATTCATGATAGACACAGAGAGAAAGAGAGAGAATCAGAGACACAGGCAGAGGGAGAAGCAGGCTCCATGCAGGGAGCCCGACACGGGACTCGATCCCGGGTCTCCAAGATCGTGCCCTGGGCCAAAGGCAGGCACCAAACCACTGAGCCACCTGGGATCCCTTAGTTGTAGGTTCTTAATAAACATGTAAGGTATGGGTTCCATATGAGATGGGGTTTAGCGATCCCTGGGTGGCTCAGTGGTTGAGCATCTGCCTTTGGCTCGGGGTGTGACCCCGGGTCCTAGGATCAAGTCTCATGTCGGGGTCCCCGCAGGGAGCCTGCTTCTCCCTCTGCCTGTGTCTCTGCTTCTCTGTATCTCTCATGAATAAATAAATAAAATCTTAAAAAAAAAAAAAGATAGGGTTTAAGTGTCCAAATTCCATTGCCAGCACCCTTCTACTGTGAGGTCTCCTGAAGAGGAAACTTCAAGGTATTCCAGTGAAGAGGCAAGCAAACTGTATTAACAGGAGAGCCCATAACCCCCAAAGCAAGGCCTCTGTGTCAAAGTTGAGTTCAAGAAGGAGGTTGAGGCCAAGGATCTAGGAGCAGCTTCTGTTTCCTCCACCTGGCTTGCCCCAAATAGCCACAAGGAAGGAGGAAATCCATCTGCCTCTCCGTCATCACTGGCTGGAGAGTGAGCTGGGGGCTGGCTAACCATCTGCCCTCAGACTGGGTGCTTCCTTTCCCATAACATGGACACGGAGGGCGCCGACACGTGGAGGGTCATGGCCTTTCCATGCAGTGACCACTAGGAAGGCCTCCAAGGGGAGAAGGGAGCACAGCTGGTGGTGCTTCCCAATGGGGAGAAGACTCCAGAGCAGAACTTTCATCTTTCCTGAGCCCAAACTAAAATGAATACTAAGGGGTAGAAATGTTCCCCCTTGTTTACTCCCAAAATTGAATTATCAGATGTTTCATGTGACAGCCAAAAGAAAAAAAGAAGAAGAATGTGTTTGTAGAGCTGTGGCACAAACAGAGCAGTCAGATTGATGGAGGAGACGGCTCCACTCCATCTGGCCTTGACTGGGCAAACCATCCAGCTCTGGATGCCACGGCTTCAAGTGGACATTAATACCCATCACGTACTGAGGGCCTCATTTTATATTTAAGAAACCAAAGTCCAGAGAGATCAAGTGACCATCTTGAGTTCATCCAGCTGAAAGTAGCAGAGTCAGAACTTGAACCCCTATCTCCTGGACTCTGCAGCTCCATCTCTTGGGGCCTCTGAGTAATCATGACGGTGTTAGGGGCAGGCTGGCATTTGTCAGATATGTGGGCAGCCAGGCCTCCTCTAGTTCCCTCTAGAAATTGGGCTTAAGAATAGCAGAGTATCAATCAGGTACAAACACTTTGACTTTCCTTCTATATACCGGGCATTGTTCTAGCCCTGGGGGATAGGACTGAACAAGATAGACAGGATCCTTGTCCTCGATGTGCTCAGTTTCTAGTGGGGTGAAAGAGCAAACAAGAAAGAAGGAGAGAGGGAGGAAGAGAGGAAGGGAGGAGGGAATGAAGGATAGAGGAAAGGAGGGGGGGAGGGAAAGAAAATTTCAGTTATCCGTCCATGTTATACAGATCATAATATCAATTAACAGAGAATTCCTGTGAGGCTGAGTGGTTAGCGTTTAGCCAGAGTGGTTGGTGGTTGGCAAAGGGATCACTAAGGAGTGTCATTTGAGTCAAAATCTGAAAGGCGAGGTGACAACCAGGAAGAGGATACAGGCCATGCAACGGTGTGGAGACAGGTATAGTGAGTGGACACATTCAAGCGTTCAAGTAGACACTCGAACACAAAGGTTCAAAGCTCATTGTAGAAGCTTAGGCTTAAAATATAAAATCAGATATAAAGTCAAGAGTCTTTTCAGCCTTTAAAAAGGCAGCATTTGATTTTTTTTTCAAGTAATAACTTCTGTATTGATCTGTATGTGTTTTATTTTTTATTATTTTTTATTATAAATTTATTTTTTATTGGTGTTCAATTTGCCAACATATAGCATAACACCCAGTGCTCATCCCGTCAAGTGCCCCCCTCAGTGCCCGTCACCCAGTCACCCCCACCCCCCGCCTACCTCCCCTTCCACCTAGTTCGTTTCCCAGAGTTAGGAGTCTTTATGTTCTGTCTCCCTTTCTGATATTTCCTACCCATTTCTTCTTCCTTCCCCTCTTTTCCCTTTCACTATTATTTATATTCCCCAAATGAATGAGACCATATAATGTTTGTCCTTCTCCGATTGACTTACTTCACTCAGCATAATACCCTCCAGTTCCATCCACGTTGAAGCAAATGGTGGGTATTTGTCGTTTCTAATGGCTGAGGAATATTCCAGTGTATACATAGACCACATCTTCTTTATCCATTCATCTTTCGATGGACACCGAGGCTCCTTCCACAGTGTGGCTATTGTGGACACTGCTGCTGTGAACATCGGGGTGCAGGTGTCCCGGTGTTTCATTGCATCTGTATCTTTGGGGTAAATCCCCAGCAGTGCAATTGCTGGGTCGTAGGGCAGGTCTATTTTTGACTCCTTGAGGAACCTCCACACAGATGAGATCATCCACGGAGCATGTGCAGCTAGACAAGAGACGCAGCAGAGGATAGGGCCCTGGGGTCTTTTGGCATTGAGAAGTCCTTGGAGCCAGTAAAGAAGCCTCGGGGATGGCCGGGGTGGGGGTGGGTGTAGACAGAAGACCAGGGGAAGCAGCTGTAAGAGATGACGTGCCTCAGGAGTGAGGAAGTGACCATGTTCAGTTCTGCAGAGAACCCAGGACAGTGATGCCGGGAGCTGGTCGTGACTTTGGACAGACTGATCCTCTATGACCTTGATGTGAGCAGATCATAGAAGGAGGTGGGAGAAGCTTGACTGGAGTGGACTGAGGAGGGAACAAGAGCCAAGGAAGTGAAGAGGGTGTAGAACTCTTCCGAAGAAGTCTGCTTCAAAGTGATGCAGAGAATCAGTGCAGAAGCCGACGGGGATGTGAAGGCCTGCTTGTAGGCCCGAGGGACCAGCCCTGGACAGGGGGATCTGTGATGCTCGATAAAGAGAGAGAAAGAATTAGTGGGGTCCTTTGAGGGCCCAGGAGGAGATAGGACCCCAGGGCTACGTGGCAGACTGACCTTCACTGGAGCAGCAGACTAACCTGAGATGGTCGGTGTCCTTGTCCTGAGCAGGACTTGGCCTGCAGGTGAGAGTCCTTGGGGCTTCCAGGTCAGAGGGGCTGTGTCTTCTCTTCTGCTGCGGTCCCTCCCTGCACCTGGCACCAAAACACATGGTCCTATCATCTGCCCTGTGGTAAAGTGGAACCACGCCCTTCCTAAGGCACTTTGTCGGGGTCATGTGCTCACTTACACTTTGTATAACGTTCTCAGCAACACTGAGATGTTCTAAGCCCGTTTTAGGTTTTGACAACACGTGTGAGTTCAATCCCGCCTTGGACATTCACTCTGCAAAGTCAACCCCTTCCCCCAGCCAGGTCTCGGTTTCTTCATCTACCAAATGAGAAGTGGGGCAGGAAATTCTAGAAGGTCCCAGTGAATGCTAAAAGGGGTCAAACTTGCCATCTCTTGTGCCACTTCAGGTTCCAACAGTCGTTGAGACTTCCTGAGGACCGGGAGTAGTGACCACAGGAAGTGGGTTCTCCTACCCATGCCCTTCCCCAAGGTTTAGGACAGCCTCCATCTCACCTCAAATGCAGCTGCTCTCCCTAATCCTGCCAAATCCCCTCCCTGCCTTCTTTCCTTCAGTCCCTGTCTCTAACCTTTCCAATTGTTTATTGCCTCTGATGTTGTCTGAAGCTCCAAGATAATTGTTGCAGGAGAAGCAATCAGCTCATCCTTCGACAAGTCATCAAGACCAACAGGCAAGCTGGGGTATTAGGCTGTCAATTTCCGGGCCCTTCCAAATGTTAGAACAATTTTGGTGAATTACAAGCAATAGAAAATCACTTTGGGTGCTCATTAGGCAGGAGGCAGGCGCGATGATGAATGCTTGGAAGCGGAGGCAGAAGTAGGCTTTCCTGCAGCCACGAGCTCACCTTCCAGCATCTTCTGGGAATGGCTCACTTAACCCTCAGTCTTCTGAAGAAAGCCCAAGGATCCCCCAGGGTTTGATGAATGGAGAAAATTCCTCTTGGTCCTGGACGGTTCACTGTGCATTTATGGGGCCCTCGCTGCCTATGCTGGGTCCCTGGGATGAGCGAGGCATGCTTGCTATTTGGTTGCTCAGGCCAGTAAAAGACATACACAGAAAGTCCACAAAAGACAAAACAGACCAAGACAATAGGAGGAAGGAGGAAAGAGATTGATTCTGACCCGAGGAGGGGAGTGAGGGTGACTTGATAGAAGCAGGGCCCTTTGACTAGAGTCTTGAAGAATGAATAGAACATTAAAATACATCCCCTGCTCCACAATTAACAACAACAATAATAATAATGACTAATGCTGATACAATACCTATATAATGCTATTATGTTCAAGCCTTGTAACTAAGAGCTTTATGTACTTTTAAATTATGTAATAATTCACAATAACCCTTAGGTAGATGCTATTGTTATCCCCGTTTTATAGATGAGTAAACTAAGGTATAGAGAGGTGAAGTAATTCCCTAAAGAATTACAGCCAGTAAGTGTCCATGTAGGGATACAAGAGAAGTGTAACCGTGAGTTATTGAAAGCAGACCTGGAGTAGTTCTCATAGCTTCTTAGGGAAAATGGGAGATGAGTGTTGAATAGAAGGAGCATCAGCCAAGAAGACCAGGGTTCCCATCCAGGCTCCACCACTTATGACTCAGGTGGCTACTCAGGTGATTTGGGGGAAATATTAGACTTTCTGAGCCTCAACTTCCATAGAGGAGTCATCATGGTCCCACGTGCCCAGCAACATCCAGATATAGTAACTGCTGGAAGTCAGCTCCAGAAAACTGGATCTGCCATTCATTCCATTGCTCACGGCATTCATTGACCACCTGTCGTGGGCCTTACACCAGGTTAAATACTACGGGGAGAAAGATAAATGAGACCAAGCCCTTACTCTTATGGGAAATGCAGTGTGGTAGGGAATGCTTTTAAGAATTAATCTATGGATTTGCTCCCAGATTCTGGGATCACTGAATTCTCTTCACTGGATCCAAAGGGTCTCTCCTCTCCCCCATTTCCCAGGCTGCACATGTAGGTATAAGTCATCCTCTGCAGAATATAAAGCAAAGGCTGCTGTGAACACTGCCAAATGCAAAAGGAATCAGATGTATAGCAGCAGAGCTAGATTTTCTGATTGCAGAGATCATGTAAAGGACAGAAGAATGAAAAAAGAAAAAAACTTGGGGAGGGACTATTAGGACCAGAAAGTATGGAGTAGATATTTACTTAGGGGAAGAAAAAGATCTTGAACATACAGTGTCAGGGTATACAGGAACACCAACTGACTCAGGGGCTCCCACTGGCCAGAAGTCAGCTTCATCAACCATTGGTCACCCAACCTTCAGTGGTGCTGGTCTGTGCCCCACAGATGATGCTCATGACTGGTCCATCCCACGAAAACCATCTCAGAGTCTTTGACAGTTACAAGATCCTCAAAAGAGGGGATGGAAGCCTTAGAAATCTAATGGAATGATCATGACCTGAAAGACAAGTCTCAAACCCTGACTAAAGTGGGACCAGAAGGAGTCAGCTTGAAATTGCTTCATTTCAACATCTGGGGAGAGAGTCAGAGAAATGAATGCAATGGGGATGTGAGTGCAGGATGGAACCTGCCCAAAGTCCAAGGTCAAAAAAGAGAATGAGGTCAACTCTACCAGTAGAGATAATGGGCTCAAGTCAGGAAAATTTTTATAGATGAGGTCACCTTCAACTTAGTCCTGTTCCCACGTAACATGCCTTGGGATAAAGAGGAATGGTCATGAAGCCCAGCAGTAGCAAGACTGAAGGGCAAGAGGTAACAAGATGGAAACATGACTTGGCATAGAAAACACTCCTCAGGTCTGGGCCAGAATGGAAGTGGAGGGAGGGGTTCAAGTTATGGACAATCCTAGCCCTGGTGGCAGGATGAAGTCACAGATGGGGTTCAGGGAGCTCCAGACTGGGGGATAGAGGAACTGTATTGGAATGAAGTAGGGTCTGGAAAATGTACAACACTGGATACATGAAACTGGCAGCAAAATGTTTGCATTTTTATCTCAAAGGCAGCTACCTAAGTCCAAGATGGAAGAAATACCAGTGGAGAGAAATTATATGAAATAGATTTAAAAGTAAGAAATAACTACCAGCTCTGTAGAAGCCAGCCCGAAATTAAACCTAGGTTCATTACAGTTATCCCAAATGCATCACACTCAGATGTGCAGTCAGGATGTCACAGAGGCTCGTAGAAGAAACAGGAAATTAAAGATGCACGGACCAGTGGGTGGTCTGATGAAAAGCACCAAGGCTGAGTCAGACAAACATGAGTTCAAATCCTGACTGGGCACTTAGTAGCTATGCAGCCTGAGGTCAGTTATTTTAGGCCTTAGTCTCCTCAACTGGAAAGGTTACTTAGAAGATTAGAGAACACAGATGTAAAGCAACTGATACAAAACCTGGCACAAAAGAGGTGGCTCAGAATATAATCATCTTTAATGCTGAAGAAAGTGACAATGATGATCAATTGTCATGATGGAGGTGGTGGTGATGATGATGATGATGGAGGTGGAGGTAGTGATGATGATGATGATGATGGAGGTGGTGGTGGTGATGATGATGGTGATGATGGAGGTGGTGGTGATGATGATGATGGTGATGATGGAGGTGGTGGTGATGATGATGATGGTGATGATGGAGGTGGTGGTGATGATGGTGATGATAGAGGTGGTGATGATGAGGATGAGGATGGAGGTGGTGGTGATGATGATGGTGATAATGGAGGTGGTGGTGGTGATTATGATGGTGATGGTGATGATGGAGGTGGTGGTGGTGATGATGATGATGATGGAGGTGGTGGTGGTGATGATGATGATGATGGAGGTGGTGATGATGAGGATGATGGAGGTGGTGGTGGTGATGATGAGGATGAGGATGGAGGTGGTGGTGATGATGATGGTGATAATGGAGGTGGTGGTGGTGATGATGATGGTGATGATGGAGGTGGTGATGATGAGGATGATGGAGGTGGTGGTGGTGATGATTATGATGATGGAGGTGGTGGTGGTGATGATAATGATGATGGAGGTGGTGGTGGTGATGATGATGATGATGGAGGTGGTGGTGATGATGATGAGGATGATGGAGGTGGTGATGATGGTGATGACAGTGGTGTGATGGTGGTAGTGGTGATGACGATAATGTGATGGAGGTGGTAGTGACAAAAGCGATGACAAATAAGATTATAATGTCCTTTAATTAAGCCAGGCAGTAATGACACTTTCTCGCCATACCTCATAGATCTCAGATATTCTGAAGACCTTGAGCGGTGGAGAATAAGCATCCGGGTGGAAAGAAAAAGAAATGTAACAGCTGTGGGCCTCTGAGAAGGCACATGCTTTGTTTCATACCAGCAGAAGCTGGTCCTGGGGGGTGGACAGTAAGTATATCTGTCATCCGCTGGGCCCTCACTGTGGGCAGCAAGGCACTAGGTGCTTCAACATTCAGGGTCCCGTTTCCCCCTACAGCACTCTGAGAAGTAGGGTCAGTGCTCCCAACAGGGGGAACATCCTGTTTAATGGCACTGGAAGAGGAATTGGAGGTGGAAGAGGACAGCAGAGATGAGAGTGGGGTGAGATGGAGCTGAGAGGGTAAAGGAGCCAGTACCTACAAAGCTCCTAAAACAGCACCCAGTGCGTAGTAAACACTCCGTGAACTCAGACTCTGTATCATCACTGCCGTCATAGGGGACTCTGGGAGAGTCGGGGTTACACCAAGGTGGGAGAGGTGTGCTGCAGGGGGGAGACAGCTCTCGGTCACAGGAGGCGTGCAAACAGTGGCCACTGGGGACTTGCAGGGGACTGGGGTTGAGGCACGGCTTGGAACCCAGGGCCTGGCAACTGTCCCAATCATTGTCTGGAAGCTGGGGACCTGAGGGAAGAGGGGCTCAGTAGACACGGAGATACCCGGGGTGCCTCGAAAGCCTTCTGTAGAGGGACACCCCCCGTGATCCCACCGGAGCCCCTGCCTGGCCCGGAGGTAAATTCCACCAGAGATGCCCAGCCCAGCCCCACCCTGGGCATAAATGGCCCAGATAAGCAGACTTTCTCCCTGTGCCTTAATCCCTTTTGAACTTGTCCTGCCTCCTTTGTTCTCCCATTTTAATGATTCCGTTCCCTCCACCAGCCCCCTTGACGGCCACCATGGATCAACCCCACGGCAGGGAGCCCTATAATTGGCAGCAACGTTGCCAACACTCAGCTGTGCGGGCGGAGAGGCATTTAGTGGTGTTTGTTCTGTACAGGGGGGAAAGGGGGGAGTTCTTCAAAACCAAGTAGCTGCAGTAGCTTGTTCAACACGATTTCAAGGTGATAAATTGGACCTGATTTTTTTTGTCATTTTTTTCCCCTGCCGATTCTTCTGACAAGTGGCCACTGCTGAGCTTGCTGGGGGAGACAGAATTGCTTTCACCGGCAGCTCATGCCTTCCCGCTGCCTCCTTCCCTCTCCTCCCTCCCTTCCTCCAGGAGATAACGCTCCCCACTACAGGACCGGCTCCGGAGCGGCAGGAAGGGGGCCCAGAAGACCTAGGACTGCTGCACTCTCAGGATCCAGGGCCAGGGCTGCTGAGTTCTGGAAAGAAAGGCCTAGAGAGAAGGGCACATCGGTTCGCTGAAGCATGGAAGCATGGCTGTGAGACCTTGAGGATGGGGCCCAGAAGCTCAGGCTCTGGAAGTCCTCTCCTTCTCCCCAACCCTCACTTCTCTTGTAGTTCCTTCATACCCCAAGCATTTATTGAGTCCCCACTGCATGCCCCGGCACCATACTAGCAACACCTAAGCAAACACAACTGAAGACTCCCCGCCCTCTCGGATAAGAGGGGAGACAAGGGCAGTCGACAATACATACACTAAATTATTGGGAAATAGCTATCCAGAAGGTGTTGCATGCTACGGGGAAGACACTAAGCAGAGGAGGGAAGGGTGATGCAGAATGTGGGGTGGGAATGGGGAGATCGTGGTTTTCAGTGGATGGACGAGTTAGCTTGTCTGACACAGTGACGTCAGAGCAAAGCCCTGAACACGCGCCTTCGTTCACTCATTCCCTCTCTCCGCCACCCAGACGTTCATTTATTGAATCACTAAGCCAACCAACCATTCATTCTCCCCCATCCCTAGTTCTCTCACCCTCCCGTTCATACATTCGTTCATGCCCTCACTCGGCCTGCAGTGTCTCAGGCACCGAGCCCATTTCACTTCCTACCACGGATATGCCTCTCACCCCCCAACCCCTCTTCTGGGCCTTTGCATCGACTGTTCACATAGCCTGAGACCTGACCCCTGCTCATCTCCATCCCCGGTGCTTGGCGTAGAATCACCCCCTCCAGGAAGCATCTCTGACTTGCCATCTCGGTTGAGGGCTCCAGCTCCCGTTTCCATCTCCCACAGCATTGTTCCAGGGGTTGATTTCTCAGCCTGACACCCTCCCAAGACCATGGGCTCCTTGAATTTGGGGAGAGTGTCTTCTTCCTACAGCTGCCGTCGTAACTTGGCACACAATCGATACTCAGTAAATACTTATAAAGTCAATCAATTGTCAAGAATAGTGTGGGCAGAGAACTGGAAGGAGAATCACTGGCCAACCAGGGACACAAACCACAAGGAGGGTGAAGAGAGCATCTGTGCTGAGCTCCTACGCCCCACGAGCTGTACAGACCTAAGCACGCGGCACACTGATCGTAGGAGGCAGGCATTTTTAACTTCACTTCATAGGTGAGGACGTGGAAGCCCAAAGAGCTCAAATGCCTTGCCAAAGATCCCACCAGCAACAGATGGTCCAGCTGGAATTCACCCCCAAGTCAGTCTGACCCTACAACTCTGCACTTGCCACATCACGTCCCCCAGCCGTCTCCCTCAAGACAAGTAAAGCCCATCTGGTCACTTTGAGAATGAGCCCAGAGCTCTAGGGCGGCATTCACGGGGTCCTGGGCCCCCACCTTAACTACGTGCAGCTGGCTGATATAAGATTATTTTCCTGATTCTGCATTTAAATGGGCCCAGACCTCCCCAAGACCACAGAGCCCTGGCCTCAGACCTTTTAACTGGTAATTACTCTGCAGCCACAGTGTGAGATCATCCATTAACCTGAGGCCAGAGTGCGCCCTGCTAATCAGCCCGCTCAGATTCCAACAAGCAGCTGGGCTGATTGCAGACCTTAATCATGGAGGGACAGACACAATCAGACTGTCCAGCCCTCCTCCGAGCCCAAAGGGGAGAGAAAGTTTTATTACAGAGGGGCTGACATTTGGCAGCCTTTGCCAGAAGAGGTAGCCACAGGCCATGTCTCAACCAAGACTTGCTTGATATCCATGCAAGACCGAAGGAAGAGTAGGAGCTCCGGCCGGGCAGGCGGGACAGCGCGCGGGACGGAAATCGAGGGGAAAACGGAAGGGAACTCTTCGAGCACCGCGGCCCCAACCACGGACCGAGCACCGCCCTGGGTGCTTCCCTCATGCAGCCTGTAATCCTCGAATAGTGTTGCAAGGTTGCAGTGCTTGAGCCTCACGAAGGGGAAGCTCCGTTTGAGGAAATGAGGAAACTTTTCAAGCTCCTGCAGCCGGTAAGTGGAGGAACCAAGAATCGAAGGTGAATCTTCCTGGCCCCAAAGTCCACGACCTTTCGACCCTCCGCAGGTATCTAGCTTTCAAGCTGGCAGACGTCCTCGTGTTAGGGATGACAAAGAGGTTGACACAGATGCGATGCTCCTCTCAGCCACAACTGCATTTGAGGACAGCGATTGACCTGAAGAGGGGGCCCAAGATCAGAGGAATTCTCCCCACCGGGTGAGATGACGAGGGGGAGGGGCCTCCTGGGCTCTCCGGGTCCCTACTTGCCATAATCCCCTCCTCCCTAGCTTCTCAAATCATTTGGCCATGAAAGAACAGCAAGGAAAGCTTGAGATGCTGTAGATATTCTTGCCAAATTCTTTGGAGAATAAAAACAAGAATTATGAGGTTCCTGGGAATGAAGATAAGAGATGTCCACCTTGGAGCAAGGTGGCCCAGCCCTGGGAAGAAGACTTCAGCCTTGGAGTGAAGCAGAGGAGCAAGGCCTAGAGAGGCAGAGTGCCCCGTGGCCAACGTAAGGTAGACAAGTAAGGTCACCTTGCTGCCCGAGCTGAGATGAGGGCCACAGAGCCTAAATGGGGCCTAGACAGGTAATCCCGGTAACTGGTCCATAACCGGGGAAATTCTTTATTTCCCCGCTCAACCCCTCAAACCTAATCCATATACCTGCCCTTTGGGTTCTCCACGCCTGTGCCCAGTCTCCCTATGTCACATTGCCCTATTTTATCTACTGCTCTCATAGCACCTGTCTCTGAAATTACCTTCTTTTGTCTGTTCATTGTTTTTTGTCTTCCCCATCCAAATGCTGGCACCCAGGAGGGAGGGGATCTTGTCTGACTTGTTTGCTGCTGTAGATTCCAGCAGCTAAGACGGCACCTGGCACACAGCAGTAACGTTTTTTGAATAAAGAGTGTTGGAGTCAGGATCATGGGTTGCGTCAAGGGTGGGGGCCTCGGAGAAGAAGGACTAGTGGAATCTGGATCTTGGAGTCTAGCTTCCCCACCCAGGGTACAAAGATACGGAAAACCACAGGGTAGTTAGTTCCAAAGGGTCATGCTTGACTAGTCGTTCTCCACCAGTCCCCGTCCAATAACCTTTACCTTCTAAAAATTCCCCACGTCCGTCCACTCATCACCAATGCCTTCCCTGTGCCCATCCACATTGGCCAGTTTTTGCCTACCTCCCCCCAAAAGTAAAATTTCAAAAAAAAAAAAAAGAAAGAATAACAATTTACTTATTTTTTTCCTTCTTTCTATTTGAGCCACAACCTGTTTTTGAGACTCACGAAGCCCTTTTAAAGGCATCCAAAAAAATAAAAAAATAAATAAAAATAAAAATAAAGGAATCCCATTCTAGGAGAGTAGATTTAGACAGTCTGCAGCAGCCACAAAAAGCAAATTTGAAGCAGAGGGTGACCTCAGGTGAACCACTCCAGCTCTCTGAGCCCCACTTTTATCACCTGTGACAAGGACTGAGGCTATCTTCCCCGCAAGGTTGTTGTGGAAACTGAGGCAAGCTAAAAAGTGCCTGTGGCTCCAGTAAGGTGACCGCTGGCCCTGGTGGGTAGGTCACGAGTGGGGCTTGCTCTGCCTCTGGCTGTGTGGGGTTAGGCAGGCAGCCTCCCCCCTCTGAGCCTTTCCTACTCCCCTCTTGTCCAGAGTTCCCACTAAGACGCTCCTCTTCCCAAACGTGTCACAGTAGGTCACCAACCCCCCAAGGGACCTCCCGTGGGTCCAACAGGACCCTGAGGTTAAGGCTGCAGGGCTGGATCAGGACCCGCCACGTCTCCTGCCACTTACTTACCGACGTGTCCTCGTGATGCCCGCAGCAGCAGCAAGTGCAGACAGGCCCCAGGAAGAGGAGCTCTCTGCCCTGGCTGCTCTTTCCTGTATTCACCACAAACGCCATTAATTCCAGTCCACAGACGTTCACTGAGCACCTACCCCGTGCCAGGCGCTGCAACGAGGACTCGGAGACGAACAGGACGTGGGCCGTCAAAACCCAGGCCCTACAGGAGGACTCACCCAAGACTGGATTTACGCCCCCTACCCTGGGCTCCTAGAAGCCCCGCTGATCGAGGCCCAGCAGGAAACCAGCGCCTACGCGAACACGGTCACCGAGGAGAGTGCAATAAAGGCTCCGGTTTACAGGGACAGGGCAAGGCTAGAGAAAACCCACAGGACTTAACGCAGTATTTTGGGGTCACCATTCCCCGGTCTGAGCAGGGGCTTGTCTGGGGAGAAAGGAAAGGGAAATGAGTCTGATCCCTCTCGCCCCACCTTTGGGTGTCCTGCCACTGCCTCCCATTGGCTGAATCCAACAGGGAATCCAGAATGTGAGCCCCCCTCCCGCCCCGTGTGGTCCGTAGGGCCGGCCTCCCTGCACACAGGGCTGAGCGGCGAGGCCCGGGAGCGGCTGGGGAGGGCCAACCCGGTGCACGCGGCACACCTGCCTGCCTCAGAGAGCTGGACCGGAGCCTGGCAGGGACCTGACCTCCCCCGTCCGCCCAGGAACTTGCTCCCCGGCTGCCTGAGCTGTCGTTTCAGGAAAGTGTCACCGAGGGCTGCCATCGGAGCCCCCGGGAAACTCCCAGGCCCTATTGAGATTCTCTCCCCCTCTGCAGCTCCCCTGGCAGCATCGCAGGCTTGCCGCGGCTCGTACTCATCTGTCTCCGAAAGATTAAACCGTCCCCTGGAAAAGGCCACTGTGTCCCAAAGGAGAAGGGGCCATTTATGCTCATTCCCTCAAGAAACTGACTTTCTAGAAAAAAAAAAAAAACATACAGGTTGATTCCCCGGCTTGAGAAGAAGCTGCTGCTTTTTTCTGGGGACGGAGAGGTGGGGGTGGGGGCAGCGCCGTGCATCTGAGGCCCTTTCCTCTCCCGCACTGACCCCACCGCAGGGCTCTGAGTGGACGCCTTGAGAAAGCCACCGGCAATGAAAACAACTGACGTTTATTTATTGGACACGTGCATGCGTGACATGGTCCGTGCTACCCTTGGACGCCTAAGCACGCGGGTACCGTGCGCAGGTAATCTGAGTGGATTGCCAGATCTCCATGCAGCTGCTCCTATGAGCGAGCCCGCTTCACAGATGAGGAGACTGAGGCGCAGCAACGGTAAGTGACCTACCAAACACCACAGGTTGGGATTGGACTTAAGTCTGAGTCTCTCTTAAAGCAAAATCCCTGAACGGGTGGGGGTATTATGTCCCCCAGAGGACACGTGGCAATGCCTAGGACATTTCTGCTTGTCCCGGCTAGGGGAAGGAGCGCTAATGGCCACCAATCATAGAGCCCAGGAATATTCCCAAACAGCCCACAATGCACAGGACGACCCCACAACAAAGGATTGTCTGGCCCCAAATGCCAGCAGGGCGGAGCAGATCCCTGCTTTAACGTCCCCCACCACCCAGTCCTGGTGCCCGTCGGTCACTGTGGCCCCTCAGGTGCGGAGAGGCTCAACGGGAAGCTCAACAGATCATTCAGCGCCTTATTGAAAATGTTGGTCTTGGGACTAAGAACGCTGGGAAGCCCCTGGGGAATTCTAAATAGGGGGGGAAGACCTAGTGAATTTGAATTCGAAGCAGGTACTTCTGGCAACTGGGTGGAGAATGGCCCCGAAGGCCTGGGGGACGGGGGCCTGTTATAACCCAGAGGACGGGGAGACAGAGACAAGCAGATGGGTTTGGGTATCTGTAGGAGGCAAGCACGACGGGACTTGGGGAGGAGAAGGAAGCCTCAGAGACGGCTGCCCGCCTCCTGCCCTGAGAGACAAAGCAGACGTGGAATTGTTCCCTTGGTCTTAGAGACTTCACCTCTCTCTCTTCGCTCAACCACCCCTCTACGTCACAAACCACTGCGCTTCTCACGGAGGGACCAGCATCTGCAAGGTTCCTGCGAAGAGGGGAGGTCGAGGCTCACGGTCGGGGCTGCCAGGTACGGTTGGGCGGGTGCCTGCAACGGGAAGGACGCTCCCCTAGGCTTGGGCGGCCTGTACGGCAGCCCGCACGCTCCCGGTTGCCAGGCGTTAGGGCCTGAGCTCCCCACCTGGGCCTGACCGTTCCCTGGGAAGGCCGGAGTCTCCAGCTCCGGGGATCAAACTACCTAAAGCAAGTGCAGTCGAACAAGAGAAGGCCCGGGTGAGCCTGGCGAGCCACCACCTCTAGCTCTTGCCCAGGCTCCCTAAGCACAGGGACGAGAGGAGGTCGGTGGGCAGTAGGGTGGGAGGAAGGCCCGGGAGGCGTATTTCAGCTTAATAAGAAACCCTCTCGCCGCTCAAGCTGCCAACCCAACCCATTAGCATGGTGTCCCTCGCGAAGAACGGAGTCAGGGGTGCACCGGGGGATCCAGCGCCCGCGCCCCGGGAGTGTGAGGTGCAGACGGGGTGCGGTGCTCTCTCCACGTCGGCCTTTACGAAGCCCAAACGGGTTCAACAGACTCAGGGTGTGCGGCACCGGCTGAGAAAAACTACACCAACATCCTGACCACATCACTTATTAAAAACCACTCCCTGCAGGGCAGGGAAAATCTTCCAAATGGTGTTTTTTTTTTTTTTTTTTTTTTAATGTATCAGCGATCTGCTTGCAGCCTGTGACAGAACTTCGATAAATATTCCCTCAATGTAAGCTCGCAGCTCTTCCCTCTAAGGAGCACGTTCCCGGCTCCCTCCCACCTGGACACCCCCGTGTTCCTTCTGTCCTTCCATTCGGGTAGGAGTCGTGGGGTGGGGGATCAGACATGAGTCAGGAGGTGGTGCAGGGACAGCCGCACCCACACCTCGGGGCAGGTCATGAAGTACCCCCAGGAGCCTAACGCGGGGCCTCTCCAGCCTCGACTCTCTCCTGAGCTCCGGGCCCACGGGGCCAACTGCCCATGAAGTGACTCTTCCACGAGGTCCCCCAGGCCGCTCAGCTCCAGGGCCTGCACGGAGCTCCTCGTCCCTCCCGCCCTCTCCCCCAATCTCACAGAACGGCCCACTGGGGTGCCTTGGACCCTTAGTGACCTTTCAGCGCCCCCGCCCCAAGGCCGTCTGCCTCTGCTCTAGTTGGGGTTTCCCCAGAAGCAAACCCTGAGACAAAGGTCTAAACCCAAGTAATGATGTGGAAGGTGCAGGAAGCCCGAGGTGAAGGGGGGCAAGGGCGGCAGGGCCGGAAAGGAAATGGGCCAAGGGGGCGTTCGTCAGGCCGTCTGTGCCGTGGGCAGCGGAGCTCAGTTCTCTGTGCGAACTTGAGGAAACGGGGTAGAAACAAGCCTCAGAGTCACGTCGCCATGTGTTGGTGGAGGCCACTCCCGGAGGTGGAGGACGCCGTTAATTCCCTGGCACTTCCATCGTGTCCCAGCTCGGGGCAGTCCCGCAGCCTCAGCGAAGGCCCCCAGGCAGAGGATACAGGTCCTGCAGTCGATGGAACCCAGGAAGTGGGGGGCCCCAGACTGACTCTCCGGTACCCCAGATTCCCCCCTTTCCAGGCTCCTCGCACCCTGTGCACGCACCCGGTCCCCACGGTCAGCACCCGTGGGCCTCCGCCTGCAGCCGGGCGCCCCACCCCCCTTCTCCAAACCGCAGACCCGGTGAGGTGGCAGGCATCCCGGGTGGGGGGCGGGCCCTGGTTTTGGACTTCCTGTCCCGTCCTAGGTGCACGACTTCAGGTAAGACTCAGAACATCTCTGTTCAGTGGTTTTGGTGGGAGGTTGTTTGCTTTTTCCCTTTCAGGTAAAAGCCGGGCATGAAGATTGTCCCTTCGTCCTGGGATGATTGCTAAGATTAAATGAGCTGATGCACGTCGAGGGCTTAGACCAGCACCTGGGCATACGGTAGGTGCCCAATAACAAGGCCTTGGTCATGTCACCCCTTGGACGTCTTCCCTCCGAGAACTAGACCCTGAAGGCGAACTTTGCTACTTACTAGAAGATTCAGAGCCGAGGGGACCCTAGGGATGCTCTTGGAGAAAACTCCTCACCGAGGATTGGAGATACGGTTGGTAGAGCAGATGCTTTGGGCCAAAGGAGTCACAAAGGTGTGAGTGCTACGTGAGTTTGCTCGTCGTGGGTGTTGAGTCCAAGAGCAGAGAGTATAAAAGGACCTAGAGTGAAGCTCCCCTCAGCCTAGGGAGGACCTGCCAACCTGCGGTCAGAAAGGTACGATTAGGAAAGGAAAAGTGGGTTCCCCGGGTGGCTCAGCGCTTCAGCACCTGCCTTCGGCCCAGGGCGTGATCCTGGAGACCCGGGATGGAGTCTCCCATCGGGCTCCCTGCATGGAGCCTGCTTCTCCCTCGGCCTATGTCTCTGCCTCTTGCCTCTTGCTCTCTGTGTCTCTCATGAATAAATAAATAAAAATCTTAAAAAAAAAAAAAAAAAAAGGAAAGGAAAGGAAAGGTACCGGGCAGCAGTGCGTGTTCCGGACAGAGCAGAGTCTTCAGGGCAAAGCAGTTACAGGAATAAAATCTGCCTCCAACACCAATTCACGGTGCGTCCTTGGCGAGTCAAGGTTCTCCCTCTGGACCTCAGTCTCCCAATCCGTAAAATAAAAATAATGCCACATACCTGATAGCAATGTTGGGAGGCTGAAACATTAGCACAGAGGTAAAGCCCAGCATCCGGTGGGCTCCGCGTAAAAGTCCCGGTCTGCCCTCTCCCCACCCCAATCACTAGCTGTCCTGGTCCCGACCCCTGCTAAGTACAGTGCAAACCCGGTGACGACCTTGGGCGTCCTCAGAGCCTCCTCTCACATTCTCCCGACACGTCTTCTCCCTTCGTCATTGCTGCGACAACCGCGTGTGTGCGGGGGGAGCCCAGCACCACCTCCACTTCCTGCACCGGCGCTCCCTCCACTTACACCGGTGGCCGCCCGAGGGTCTCCTTTTTTTGAATATTTTATTTATTGATTCATGAGAGACACAGAGAGAGAGAGAGGCAGAGACACAGGCAGAGGGAGGAGCAGGCTCCCCGCGGGGACCCCGATGCAGGACTCGATCCCAGGCCCCGGGGCCGAAGGGAGGTGCTCCACCGCTGAGCCCCTCCTGGGGATCTCCTTATGACCACCTGTACTGAGGCCTGGTTCACAGAAATGTTAGCACAACTCACAACAAATGGCTGTTGCACTGCAGCCCCCTGCCCAGGGTGGCCCCGGAGGGCAGCGGGGAGATGACTCCCCCGGAGGTGGGACTCGGAGCTCACCTGGTGGTTCACCTGGAAGGCAGGGGCAAGTGTGCGGGGGGATGAAGATACCCGGACTCCTGAGCAATGACCGTGGTCCAGCAGGGCCCGGAGGAAGCATGATCAGGACGAGAAACGAGGCAGTCTGGGGAAGAGGGAAGCGGCGTGGGAATGAATCTGCGGGTGTGGAAACAAAACACACGGATCTTTGTGTCTCACCTTGTCACACACGAAAGATCACCAAAGCAGAGGAGGCAGGCAACGCGCCAATCGGCGGGCGGACCGAGCAGGGGACGTCAGGCAGCGCCTCCTGGGCCCCGGATGCCGCCCCGCCCCGTGGGCCTCTGCACAGAGCAGCCACGGCGCGGGGCTGGAGAGGTGCGTGGGCCCGGCGACCCGCGCTCCTCCTCCCCGGGGCTTGCCCGGCTACGACTGCGGTGCCTGCAGCAGGGACTGAAAATGAGCCCTCAAAATGGCACCGTGAGGACAGCAGCTGCCACTTGGTGGCAGATTAATTACGTCGGGCTCCTTTCACTGAAGCCGCGGCAGCAGTCGTCCACGTGGGGACTGATCCCTGCTCTGGCTACGGACAATCGTCTCCGTCTGCCTCGCCCCTGCCAGCAGCACCAACCACAGATTCTGGAGGAAGCCGTGATCCCACTTACCCTCACCTGGGACCCATCAAAGAGCTGTGGCGACGTGTGCATGAGCTGGAGGTATTTAAAAATTTTAGACGATCTGTTAGAGCCTCCCTCGAGGAGCCACGTCTGGGGCAACGGCCTGCTGAGCTGGGACCCGGTCCTCCAGGTCCTCCAGGATGAGGTTCGCGGGGCTGGCGCACCAAGAGATAGAATATAAATGTCCAACGAATCAAGGGTGAAGGTAGCGTTGGCCTTTCTCACCCTTGTCTTGTGATACGCTCAGGGCACTCGGGGCTCCCGTCCTGCATCCTCGTTCCCAGGGGCGAGATGAAGAAGGTTCACTCTGAAAAAGAAGAAAGCCCACTCTTGGCACGGGTAATTCACCCCAATAGCGGAAAGACGCCCGCCTAGAACCCCAGGGGCCTCCCCAAGCATCTCCGGTGCCTTCCTGACACACGGTCGCGGCGAACGGCGCTGCAACAGGATGACGACGACCAGGAGCTCGGGCTTTTCAGGAGTAAAGCTCGGGTTTCCCCGCCACACAAACCCCTACATACGCTGCAGTACTTGCCAAGAGCAGGGGAGTCTAGGATGGATGCCGGGGGCGAGAGGTGACGGGGAAGGACGGTCCCCCCGCGGACCCACCGCGCTGGGTGGAACGGTCTTTGCAGCAGGTCATCTCTACTGAGGGTTTCTGCAGCGACTCCAGCCAGCGACCGCCGCGAGGAGCCTGGGAGAGGCTGGGTTTAGAGTCAGCACAGCAGTGCCACAGATGGACCGGGGCTGACGTGTGTTACGAGCTGTCTTACCTCCTTTTAGTGCTTTTTTTTTGGGGGGGGCCTCAGTTGTTGCTGTGGCAACTGGCTACAGGTCGGTCTAGTGACAGGACTTGGTCTCAGCGATGCTATCTCTGGCTTTCTCCCCTGGGCTTCCTCTGTGCCCCGGGGATGCCTTTGGAAGCCCATCCAGTCCTTCTGGCGCACCCATACCTTGGTGAGTGGGATAGAGGGTGGATAGATAAGGGATCGATGGATTATAAGGGGCTGACGCAGGCAGCTCTGGAGGTTGAGGGCCCACACAGGCAGAGGGACAGGGCTGTCCTGCCTCTGCATCCCTGTCGTGCCCGGGCCCTCGGCACCCTGGATGCTGGCCATCCGCGTGACTTCGCTCAGTCTACGGATCCAAATGCCAGTCTCTCCCGGAAACACCGTCACATCCTTTGGATGATGGAGAAGCATCCTTGGTCGGAAAGGGGTCAGAAACTGGAACATGGACATCCCCCCTTCGGTACCTGGAGCAGCGATTCTGGGGCCTGTTCGACACGACTCCTCTGGGATCCCCAGAAGAACGGCACCCTGCTTGCCCGGGCTGCTAAGATCAGTCACCCAGCCTTGGGCGGGCTTTCCTTTTTCCACTGCTCCCTGTCTCCCCTTCTCCTGCCCTCTGGGATCATTTTCCAAAATAAACTGGCTTGGGAAAATAACCTGCTTTCTCTGAGTCTGAGCTTCCACTTCCATGAACGGGGGGCATTGGGACGCCTGGGGGGGCCCACTGGTGGGGCGTCTGCCTTGGGCTCAGGGCATGACCCCGGGGTCCTGGGATCGAGTCCCGCATCAGGGTCCTCACAGGGAGCCTGCTTCTCCCTCTGCCTGTGTTTCTGTCTCTCTCTGTGTGTCTCATGAATAAATAAGTAAAATCTTTTTTAACAAAAGTGGGGGGACACTAATTATCCCTCCCCGCCAAGTTGGCTGTGAGCGTTTAGTGTAAATCGAGAAGCCTGGTGCCTACAGCCATTGAGGACTCAGGCAGGAACTGAGACAAAAGACAAAGCAATGTTTGACAACTTCTTTAATAAACTATTAAAATGGCTCATTTTCATCTTATTGTGTTTTTCTTCCTCTTCGGTCCCACTGGGCACCCTTCACAAAAAAAAAAAAAAAAAAAAAAAAAAAACACTGGTTGGCACATTTTCCTCTTTGGTGAGAAGCAAGGGGGGGGAGGCGGGGCCGGGGTTCCCCCGCTGAGGCCTCGGGCCTCGGGGACACAGGCCTTGTCCTAGGCAAGACCGCCCCCGCCTGAGGACGCGCCCGGACAGAGCTGGGAACAAGCCCCGGCGCGGGGACCAGCAGCGACTCCTGGCACCTGGCTGTGCCTCTGATTCTGCAGCAGTAGGATTTGGGTTTTCATTGGCTCTGGCACCTCTTTATCCAGAGCCTCGGATGTTACATTCACAAGGGCCTCGTGAATAATGCACGGTGACCTGAAAATCTCCAGGCGGGTAAATTAAAGATGAGCTCGAAAAACCTGGATGCGGAGGCTGAAGTCAGCTGTGGCCACAGCGGGCAGCCCCGCCTGCGCAGGAGCCGCCCACGGAGGCGCTTGCTCCGCCCGAAGGCCTGGCCCGCCCTGGCCTGCTGGTCCCGGAGCCTTGCTCTGCCCGGCTCTGGCCTGGGCCCTCAGCAGCCTCCGAAACCTCACCCCTCCGTGTCCCTCTGCCTCTACAGCTCCTTAGGAAGTTAAAATTAACCCTCGAAACAAAGTCGTGCAACACAGGGAATGATGCACGAAGCACTGTCACCCTTCCAGACCACGGATTCGTGATTTTCCTAAAAGTCACGCTTGGACAATCACTGAAGTCAGTGAAAGAATTAGAGGAGCCGTGGAAATGGCCCACCAGCAAGAGCAGGATCCCTGGGGTCACCGCACTGAGGGGACAGAGGAGAGACCCGGTCTTCTTCTGACCTCTCTGCTGTCATGCCCGGCTGAGTGCTTCCCCTTCCCCTCTCTGGTTTCATTCCCATCCCACAGATTGGAGCACTGAGACCCAGAGAAGAAAAGTGACTGTCCCAGGGCCACACAGCACGTAGATACCAGAGTCAGAGAGAGAAGCGGGACTCTTGTTCCCTGTGAAGCCCTCTTCCCCTACTCGGGAGTGCCGCACCCCATTCCCAGGTGAGCCATCCTGGGAAAAGGAAGGGGAAATATATTTGCAGGTGATTTAGAGCAGGGATGCTTCCAGGACGCCCTGCTCCCTCTGGGTAATTTATGGATGTGTGAACAGGATGATGGGCTCATTGCTTACACCGTGTAATTCAAAAACTGCAGCTGCCCCAGAAAGATGGGTGAGAGGTATAAAAATATGTACATTTGATGGAGCATATATATGTGTTTGTAAATACAGTCTGTTATTGCTCAGTGTTATTATATATCCATCATCTTTCTTTGGGTTATTGGAAACATAAAAATCTTAAAGCACTAAAAACACAAAGAATGATAAGTCACCCAGGAAAGTATATCTTCTCGGGGATGATTTTATGTCGGGAACAGTTTGTGCTTTCAGAAAATAAAGTCCTTGCACTGCCAGGGAGGGAAACGTAGACAGGGGCTGGGGCCGGGTGGTGGTCCCTACAAGCCCCTGAGCAAAGCCAGGGCTTCCGAGTGGTGGGTGGTCAGTGGAGACAAGGGGACGAAGTAGGGGGGTGAGGGTCCACCCCCGTGGAGGCGGGACCTGGGCAGCTCGGTGGCCTCCAGCACGTCAGGACTTTGCTGGTTCCTTACCTGTGAACCAACTGGGACCAGAATGCCCCCTGGGGCATCGTGCTGCTCCGGGAGTATCAGTCCCTCCCCCAAAACCACCCAGTTCTGAACCAGCATCTATGTAGCAGCACACACACAAAAAAAAAAAAAAGAAAAGAAAAAGAAAAAAAAGATGTATCAGCCCCTCTGTCCCCAGATCCTCTCCTCACAGCCAAGCACCCGAAGCATGAAGTGGAACCGTAAACTAAATTCTAAGCAGCAGACAGAGTCAATAGCACAGACGTGATTTTTAAGTGAAATTAATGATTTTTTCGGATATAGATTTCCTCTCCGGGCCCTTCCCTCCACCACCTTGGAAATTCATGGGTTCTACAAGCTTCTGGCAATATGGCCAAGGCCTGTGGTTCTGTTGCAGAATCATGTGTGAAGGAGGCCTGGAGGGGTGTGGGGGGCGGGGGGCAGGCAAGTGGCCAGGGCATGTGTGGAGGGGGCTTCCCATAGTGGAGGTGGGAGGACCCAGAACCGTGGAGGTGGGAGGACCTAGAACCGTGGAGGTGGAGGTGGAGGTGGAGGTGGAGGTGGAGGACCCAGAACCATGGAGGATGGAGGACCCAGAACCGTGGAGGTGGAAGGACCCAGAACCGTGGAAGTGGAAGGACCCAGAACTGTGGAGGTGGAGGTGGAGGACCCAGAACCGTGGAGGTGGAGGACCCAGAACCATGGAGGATGGAGGACCCAGAACCGTGGAGGTGGAAGGACCCAGAACCGTGGAAGTGGAAGGACCCAGAACTGTGGAGGTGGAGGTGGAGGACCCAGAACCGTGGAGGTGGAGGACCCAGAACCATGGAGGATGGAGGACCCAGAACCGTGGAGGTGGGGGACCCAGATCCGTGAGGTGGGGGTGGCTTGCCATCATCGTCCTCTTTCTCCTCATCTTACAGACGAAGAACTGAGGCGCAGGAAAACTAACTCCTGGTCCAGCGCCCCCCACGTAGGCAGCGGATCTAGGACTTCAGCTCGGGCTCCCGGGCTACCGGGGCTGCGCTCCCACCGTTACACCACATGGTTTCATAGGAAAAGTCGGGCGTGAGGCAGACTCCTAACCGGAGAAAAGGGTGCTAGAGGGTGTGGTGGAGGGGCCCCGGGGGCTCAGCGGCGAGCGCCTACCTCCGCCCCGGGCCGTGACCCCGGGTCCTGGGATCGAGTCCTGCGTCGGGCTCCCTGCTTGGAGCCTGCTTCTCCCTCTGCCTGGGTCTCTGCCTCTCTCTCTCTCTCTGTGTCTCTCATGAATCAATAAAAAACTAAAATCTTTTTTAAAAATTAAAAGATATGGTGGAAAGAAGTCTGGGATGAAGCAAAGGTAACCGGAGCTCCGGGCCCCCGTAACCCCCGGATCTCCGGGTGACGCTGTGCAAGCGGCCTCCTCTCGGGGAAGCCATCTGAACCACAAAGTCCTTCCAGCTTTGGGGCGCTCGCGTTCCAGGGTTTTCTCGAGCGCAGAAGGTCGATGTCCACGGTGCTAAGTCACACGAAGGAAAAGCAGCGCGTGCAGCTTGGGCCGCCGGGTGGGGTAGGGGAGGAGAGGAGCCCTTGGGCCTCCTCCGGGGCCGACGCTGGCAGAGCCACCGCTGACCAGGGGCTGCGGGCCTCTTCCTCCTCGTCCCAGCCCAGCGATGCGGTGACAGCGCAGGTTCAGACCATCCGGAAACAGAAAGATCTTCCAGGGGTCCTGTTACAAGTCAACGGCTTTCACGCCTATTTTTAGCTATTTTCTTGTTTTAGATCTCGCGTGCCGGGCGATACACAAACCTGATTTTTCAGAAGCAATGTTTTATTTGTGTGGATTGATTTTATGAATATAGATTATAACCTTTACTTATTATAGAGTCAATCAATGAGAACAAGGCAGTTGTGATTAAGCAAACGGGATGCTCGGGTTGATATAAAACTGCACTTGTCACCCGTAAGCCCCGACTTCCCTTTTTTTTGTGTTTATCAAAACAGCCCGATCATTTTCATTAGCTTTGGTTGTACGGTATCTTGAAAACCCTATTTACACAGATGAGTAGCTGCAACTGCTGATGGGTTTTAAAAAAAGAAGGAGAAAATAAATAAATAAATAAATAAATAAATAAATAAATAAATAAATAAAATTAAAAAGGAGAAAGACAACTTTTGCCACCTTTAGATATGCTTCTAAGTGCTACAGAGACTTACGAGGAGGCCAGAGACACTTATGCAAAACATACAAAATATCCTATTCCGGGCCCTTTCCCTGGGGCAGAGGTTCAGTCGCTCCTCCATTTATCCAACATGCCCGCGAGTGCCTGCAGTGTGCTAGTCGTTGCTCTAAGCACAGAGGATTTGAAATTAAAAGACCTGAGTGTGTGAGAGACTGACGGACAATGAATAAAATGAATACGTGAAATCCATAGCATGGTCGTGACAAGGGGATTTGGGAATCAAGCGGAGAAGGGGCTGAGGACTCTGAGGGGGAAGGTGGTTTTGTCTGAAATAGGTCGAGGCAGCCTCGCGTGGAAGGTCTGAGCAAAAGTGCGAAGGGGAGGGGGACCGGCCCGAGGCTGGGGAGGGGCCTCCTGCAGTGCCACGGCCCCGCTCTGCTCGGGACCAGCCCCAGGAAGCACAAGACAGCCGAGCAGCTGGAGGGTCCGAGCAGGGGTGACAGGTGGGAAACAAAGTCAGAGGGCAGGAGGGGGCGATGAGGTCGGGCAGGTCTTGCTGGGGGAGCCAGTGGAGATGCTCAGGCCTGGAGTGACTGTTTCTACCACTCGTGTTCACAGCATGACTTGGGAGACCGGGTTGAGAACCCAGTGCAAGGAGTGAGGGGAGAAGCGGGGAGAAGGCAAGTGTGTGCAATAACCCAGGAGGAAGGTTGGTGGCTCAGAACAGGTGGGGGTGGAGATGATGACAAACGAAGGGTTTCTGGATGTGCTTTGAGAATAGACATGATAGGAGACCATGACCGATTGGACGTAGCCTACGAAGGAAAGAGAGGAGTTGGGGTGACCTCAACGGGTCTGGCCAAGCAACCGGTAGGGTCAAGCTGCAGCTCTCCCTCCCCAGGACGGGAAGACCAAGGAAGGAGTAGGTTGGGGTGGCTGTGGATGGGATGTGTCGACGTCACGATGCGTGAGAGGGGCCTAGGAGAAGCTGGAGAGGGAGGGAGTCTGCAGGTCAGGGGAGTGGCCCAACCTGGAGCCATCCTTGGGGGGTTGTGTGTTGTGCGTTGTGCTCAGCGTAGGAGGGAGACAGCATGGACTCACCGACACGGCAGACAAGGACAGGAGGACAGGGACGAGGGGCCCGGGGCTCCCAGCGGCAGGAGAAGGGAGGTTGAGAAGCAAGGAGCTAGGGGACTCGGGCCTGCAGGGGAGAGCCGGGGGGGGGGGGGGGGGACCTAGGGGGCTGTCCGGTGGGGAGGGGGCACGTGCCTGCTCAGCGAGGTCAAGGCTAAGGCAGCCTGAGCCTGGGGGCTCAGCGGGCGCTCAGGGATCCCAGGACTCCGCGGCGTGGTGCTTGCTTCTCTCTGGACGCACTGGGCTGCGGGGGGCGGGCTCCGGGGGGGCAGGCGGGTGGTTCTGCCAAAGAACCCCGAGAGCGACAGGCACCGAGGGCCGGCCCCTGGAGACAGGAGACCTGGCTACGAACCTCGGCCCACCCTTTCCCAGCTGCGTGGCCTTGAGCAAGTTCGCTGACCTCTGTTCCGGTTCCTTTGCCAGGTTCTTTTTTTTTTTAAGATTTTATTTATTTATTCATGAGACACAGAGAGAGGCAGAGACCCAGGCGGAGGGAGAAGCAGGCTCCACGCAGGGAGCCCTACGCGGGACTCGATCCCGGGACCCCGGGGTTACACCCTGGCTGAAAGCAGTTGCTCAGCCAGAAGCCCCCTGGGCACCCCAGGAGCAATTCTTTAGGAGACTTTCCGCAACCATCTCACTAACAAAAGACCCATTTATAGCAGGTCGGGGTGTGTTGGCGGAGGAAGGGAGCCCCCGAGCAGGTTGGTGGTGGATGCAGGAAGAAACGTGTGAAAGTTATTTATTATTTTCCTAGTGCTTCTATTTTCTGGGTAGAACAGGCAGGGAGGCCCTTTCCAAGAGCGGAGGTGGGGACGGAGCCCGAGGACACCGAAGCCCCCGTGGAAGCCGAGCACTTCGGCACCTGTGGGGCCTACGACGTGTCATGTTCGGAAAGCGCTGCCTTTGAACACTGTGTTGTCTCGCGCAGAGGCTGGGAGCATGTGTGTCCTCCCGGGTCATCCAACCTGTGTCTTCCCCTGGAAACTGGGGATAACGGCTGAACCTGGTTCATAAGGTCGATCTGAAAATGAAGCGCCTGAAAACGTGGGCAGCCTAGAGCAGGGGGGCGGCGGTATCCGCTGCCGCTCTTACTGTTTTCTGAAAATGTGAACCCCTCTACCCTGAGGCGCGTTTCTGGAGCCCCCGCAGCATCTCCTTGGAGCCTACGGCTCCTCTGACCCCCACGGTCAGACGGAGATTGAACACGCCACTGTGGTCCGGGAAGAAGAAATGAGCCTTCGGGGGAGTGGGGCCGAGTGGGATCTCCTATGCGGGCTCACCCTGAACCCACTGAACCCAAACCTGCACCTTAACTAGAGCTCCAGGTGATCCCTGGGCAGGTTAAAAGTTTGGGTTGACTCGGTTAACCCGCGGCTCGGGGACACTGCGTGACAAAGGGTGGGTCTGGACCCGGTTCCAAAGCCTTGCCCTTTCGGTCACCTTGAGCTCCGTGGCAGGACTGGGAGCTGCATGAGCTCGGGCGGGGGGCGGGGGGGGGCGGTAACAGAAGGGACAAAGGGGGACATGGGCCAGGAGTCCCATGGAACATTCCGGTAACCAGCACCGGAGCCCAGCGGCGCCACCTAAAGCGCTACTTACTCATCCAGCGAACATTTGCCCAGGGCGCCTGGCCGGTGCTGGAACCGGGTGCTGGGAGGCAAAGCCCGGCCCCAAATGCTGACCCTCCACCTTCTCCAGAAGCTGGATCTCTGGCATTTCTGCGGGTTTCTACACGCTGAGCACCAGGAAGACCAGCGCCAGGCGAGTCTCCTCCAGCTGGCTCTGACGTCCCTCGTCGGGCTCAGGCCGCCCTGAGGCCCCTGCGGACGCCTCGCCCCGGGAGCTCAGGTGCCCGGGAGCGTGTTGGACTGACCCAGACCAGCCGCCCCAACGGGCTTGGATTCTGAGCTTCAGAATCAACAAAATCACTTGGAGAGAAACAGGGTGGGGAGCCCGAGGGGGGTGAGGGAGGGCAGCTGACGGCAGCTCTGAAAGTTGTGTGTTTGCAGCGCAGCCCCGGGAAGGCTCGGAGAGCAAACCAGACACCGCGGCGCCGTCCCCCGCGGACCTCGAGAAGAGCAAGAAGAGCAGGTCACGCAGCAGAACGAGCCCCGCTCACCACCCGGCAAGGGCCCGGCGCGGGGGCCTCGGGGGCTTCTGGAAGGCGTCGGGGACCCGATGCTGTGCGGGTCACAGCGACGGCAGCGTGGCCTGCAGGCTGCCCTCACCGCCGAGAGGCCCAGCCCGGGGATGAAGGCGACCTGCGGCATCTCCCGTCGAAAGCACACACACTGCCCACGCCGAGGCAGAGCGAGGGGCCTCGGCTCCCCGCACCTGCTTCCTGCCGCCCTCCGCTGTCCTGGCCGGCAGAGCGGGTCGTCGGGGCGGGCCTCTCCGCTAAGTCCTGTGGGGCCTCGTCTCTCCTTTCGGGAAGCCTGGGCCTGGCAGGTGGCTTTGCCGGGCCCCCCGCGCCCCTCACCACTGTCTCTGCCCAGGCGGAGGGTGACGCTGTCCGTGGTCGGCTGTCACTGCGGGACACGGGGACGGAGCGGGGCGGGGCGTGCGCCCAGCGACCATGTCACAGGGGCTCCGCCGTGGTTTGTGCGTCACCGGGTCAGCGCAGGAGGCGGCCTTCGGGCTCTCGCCCCTGCCGGTGACGGGAGCCTACAACCCTCCAGCTGTGGCCGCGGCATCAAAGGTCCAGAAAGAGTGAATGCAGTGACCCGGGGGAAGCTGCCCTCGCCCCCAGGCTCCCCGCACCAGAGGAGTGCACCCCTCCCTGCGTCCCAGGTGCCAGGCTCAAAGCATAACAGGGCGATCGAGGGTTCACGTCTGCCGCAGACGGGGTTCCAGGCGGAGCGGTGTGTCCTGGGCACCGTCCAGGAGAGAACGGCCCTAGCGGGGTTTCTGATGGCGCGTCACCTGATGGTTTGGGGGTTGAGTACGGCCCTCAGGGCTCCCACGGATCGCCCCTCTGCAGGTGGGGTTCTCCTCCGCGCGGTAGGGCAGCGCCATCGGAGCGACCACATACGGGTCTTCGTGTGGTCTGTCCCCCTGCAGCTGGGGCCGGCACGCGGCGTGAATTATCTGGCATCCCCACGAAGACCCATACCTGTCCTTCTGCTGATGGAAAAACCAGGCTTAGGCAAAGGGAGTGGCTTTGGCCCCGGTCGTTCAGGAGGTCGTGACGGGGCAGTGAGCCTCGGGGACTCTCCGAACTCTGCTCATCCACCGCATCCGCTCGGCATTCTCGAGTCGCAGCATCAGGGTGGGCAGGAGGGAGAGAGGAGGAGGAGGAGAAAGGCCGGGTAAAAGGTCACCCTCTGGGAAGACCGTGACCTTGGCTTGAGTTGACCAAGGTTCAAGTCTTACCTTGGGTAAGTGTCTTCACAGTCCCTGGCCCGCAGCCTTCCAATAAGGATGCCTACCCCGTGGAGACATTGCGATGCCCGGATGAGAGCGTGCCCAGCGCAGTGCCCCACACAAACCAGGTAAGCCGTATCCCTTCCACCCTCTCCCTGCTGACACCAGGCTCCTAACTCCGGCCTCCTCCCTCCGTGCCTCCTTCCCAGCCAGGCCACCTCGTGGTCCCGCGATGGCCGTTGCTGGTGGATGAGGCTTCGGTTTCCATGGTTGCCCGGACCTGCTTATTGGACAGATGGTTTCCATTGCCCCAAGCTCTCTGCTCAGAGTTGGCAAAGGCCGGGGCCACCGAAGCTGCATTTCCGAGCACCTGGGCTCCCTTCACTCCAGAAGGTGCCTCGGGGATGCTCCCTTTGTCGATTCCTGGGTGAGGCTGGTGACATTTTCTGGAAGCTCCACACAGCATCGGTGTCAAGCGCCAAGGGAGCAAATCATCACTGAGACTCCAAGAGGCTTCTCTGGTGCTTCCGTGAGCTCCCGAGCTCCCCCAGGGCAAGGCCTAGGCCCTGCTCAGCTCTGCACCTTCCGCGTCCACATCCCTCTGCAGGGAGTAGATGCCTGTGGTGAGCTGCGTCGCCGACCCCAGTTCTCGGCCCCTCCCTGTACCCACACCCTTCACAGCCTTTACCTTACAACTTTGCATTCCTGTCGCTCTAAGGGGAGATTAATCCCCCACCCTGGCCAGGCCTGGCCGTGTGACTTGCTTTGGCCATATGGATGCGTATTATCTTAGGAGCTAAAAAAAACACATATTTCTTTTCTCATGGTGTCTGGAGGCCAGAAATCTCAGCCTACCTTAGCGGGGTCCTCCGGTTTGGGCTCCCTCACAGGACTGCCACGAAGGCAGCTGGCCCTACTCCTCTCAAGGCTCAATTGGGCAAAGCCCTACTCCCAAGCTCACGCGGTCTGTTGGCAAGACTCCGCTCCCTGCAGACCGTTGGCAGGGGGCTGCCCTCAGTCCCTCGCCACGTGGACCACTTGATCAAAGTGCATAAGCCCAGGAGACAATAGAATCCCATAGCCAGACAGAAGCCACAGCCCCGTGGAACCAGGAAAGCCCACGTCTTTGCTGCCTTCTACCGGTGGGAAGCAAGTCACGAGTCCTGCCCATCCCCGGGTGAGGGGATCTCGCCAGGTATGAGCTCCAGGAGGTGTAGATCACCGGGGACCTCCTTGGAGGTCTGCCTACTACAGGGTACTTGCAGAGGTTGCAGGCAGAACCGAGCTGGCCTCCTCTTGTGTTTCTGCTTCCACCCTAAGGGTGTTCCCTTGGTAACGGAAGATATTCCAGAAGGAGGATGAGAGACATGTGGCGCAGAGCTAAGATCCTCCAGCCAACCCCACCCTACAGCAGAGTTTCTAGCTAATGTGTGGACACACGAGTAAACCCAGCTGAGACCAAGAGAATCACCCAGGGGAGCCCAGCCCAGATAGCTGAACCTAGAAGAAGTCACTGGAGGTTTCTCGTTTCTGGTGCGGCAAAAGCTAACTGATAGCATGAGCAATAAATATTAGTACAATACCCAATAGCGTAGTACGCACCTCAGTTTCCTCATCTGTAGCAAGGGCGTAAGGGTCTAATGACCTCACGCGGCCATTGTGAAAAGTCAATGAGTTCGCGTTTCCGAAACATTTAAAACAGCGCCTGGTGCATAATAAGCAAGCAAAAAGTGCTTGTGGAATTAAAATAACCAAACCAGCTAACTTTTTTGAGTGTTTACCAAATGTTAAGCATTACCTCACTTCCTCGTTACAACAATCCGATGAGATTGGTGCAGTTTTTATCTTCGTTTTCCAAACGGGGTTTGGAAAGTGCAGGAAATGTGCACAGATCACACAGCCAGGATGTGAAGAAGCCAAGACTCGAAGTAATGATCAGCAAATAAAATCCCAGATCGGAGAGCGGGGAGAACAGAGTCAGAAGGAGGAGGCTGGTAGAGTAACAAGAGGTACAAGGGGGTAGACGGGGTTGACTTAGGGCTGAGGCTGCAAAAGCAGGGCATGTGTCAGGGCGCTCCTTTTGTTTGTGCCCTTATGTGCCTCGTGGGGGCCAAGGGGATGAGCCAAGGATGACAGAACAGAGACGTTTAACTAAGAAAAAAGAAGGGACAATAGTGTCCCCCTTAAGGGACAATAGTGAGAGACATTTTCCAACAGGGAAGGCCGATTGGAAATGGGAATTGGTTGGTTCAGTGTGACTCCAGGGGACGGATCTAGGTCAACGGTGTGGGTGTTCAGAAAGGGGTTAATGCAAGGAAGAAGTAGATACGAACTCTAGTCACTCGACCGTAAATAGAGCACCTGAGGACGCAGCGAGCTCCAGCGGAAGGGCGTGCGCCTTCTGGAGGCCGCCAGGCTGAGAGCTGGAGAGAGACTTCCCCCCGGACGAGACGCCGCAAGATTTCCCTTGCAAGGCCCTTCCAGTGCACAGAGCCCAGGCTTCCAAGAAAACAATCACATCTATGTGGATGCAGAACCAAGACCTTGCCAGTGGTGAACGGTCACCTGGGTCATTTCTGATTCTGAGACAGAAAACGAAGACGATGTATAATAAAACTCTATTTTTTTTCCTTAAAAAAAAAAGAGATAGGAGTGAATAATTGATCATAATTCCAAACACTGAAGGTGGCCAATAAAATCAATCGCTATTACAGTCCCCGACAGACGCGTGGATGTCATTGAGCCTCACCTGGAGAGATCGTGGGCAGAGACTCTCCCGGAGCCCATGGGACCTGACCGAACTCCCCATCCCAACTTGACCTCCTCTCCTTCTCCATGCGGCTTCTCTAAAGCTCATTGTCTCTGCAGCAAGAAGCTGAGTTTTCTTCTGGAAGCTCTTTCCTCTCCTGGTTTTGTGCTGCTGTCCCCACTTCCTCTTGGGGGGCTCCCCAGTGGCCAGCACCTCTGCTCTCCCTGGGCACATGGCTGAGGCCCCAGACTCTTCCCAGCTTTCCTTTCTCACCGACCCTCACACCTGTGTGGCCGGTCTCAGGCGTCCTGTGTGGTTTTGGCCGCCGTCGTGCTAACAACTCATTGACCACATGCTCTAGCCCAGATGTCTCCCCTGGGCAGACACCTGTGTGTCCGACCCCTGCCAGACTTCACCCCTGAATGTCCCCCGGGCATCTCTGACTTTAACTTTGCAAAAATTTCCTCTTTAGTTTTTGCCCAAACCAGTCCTTCTTTTTAATAGCCCCATCTACCTCGCCATGCCTATGTGTGTTCTTAGGTAACTTTCTTTCCCTCTCTGGGTCTTCCCTTTTTTTTTTTTTTAAGATTTTATTTATTCATGAGAGACTGAGAGAGAGGCAGAGACACGGCAGAGGGAGAAGCAGGCTCCATGCAGGGAGCCCAATGCCGGACTTGATCCTGGGACCCGGGGTCACGGCCTGAGCTGAAGGCAGATGCTTAACCACTGAGCCCCCCAGGCGGCCCTGGGTCTCAGCTTTTCCACTTGTATAAAGAAGCTAGTTTGGATTATTTCCAAAGTATCTTCCTTTCAAGTCTCACATCTTGTTATTCTAAGGTCTTAGGGACTTTACACGGGACTACATTCTATTGGGCTAGAAGACACTATAATGGCAAATCCTAATAGCTGAACTCTACTGAACAATTACATATGCTAGAAATTTCTGTGGGAGCTGCCTCTCGGTTGCCTTTCCACAATGGCCCCCTCACAATGACCTTTGCAGGGCTACCAGGTGGGAACGGGGCCCCGGCAGCTGGCAGCGTGGGTGCATGATGACGGCCGGTACCAGACGCCCACACCTCTCTCGCGTCGTGATGCCTCCGTACCCTGGAACTTAAAATATCACCCTTGGGGCAAAGTGGGGCCCAAATAGACTGGGTTAGGTTTCTGCCATTCGGCAAACTGGGGCCTCAAGAGAAAAAGCTGGGTTCAGAGAGGAGACAAAGAGCTATACAGTCCCAGGCTCGTCCCCTGGCTCTGCGGCCGCGGCCAACGCGTGTGCGCAGCACCCAGCCCGGGGCCTGATGACCGAGGGCGGGTCACCCCTCCAGGGAGGGGCTCCGCACCCCCAGGCTCCCTCCTGTCCCGTCCTTCACTCCCGTGGGCACCGGGCCGGGCCGGCAGTGGCCCGCGGAGGTGAAACGCAGCTGCTCCCGGCCCTCCGGCCCCGCCGAGCCTTTATCCGCGGCCGGGTGAAGCTGCCCCCCGCCCGCCGCTACCCGCAGAAGCTCGTTAAGGCTGCTCGGAAAATTAAACAGCTTGCTGATGGTGACTCCTTCACCCTGGAATTCAACTTGGAATTTGTCTATTTGCTCATCGGTTAATTAGTTAATTGGTTTGCTTATTTAGTAACAGCCGAAGTCTGTGAGACACGGTTTGTGCAGTTCAAACTTGAAGGTGCTCCCGCATCACATGGGGGTCTTGTTTAAATGCGGATTCTGACTCGGAAGCCTGGAAGGGGGCCTGGGTTCTTCCTGCCTCGCGGGCCCCCAGGTGATGCTGATGGTGCCGATCCACGCACTACGCTTGGAGGCTCTAAGGTCAGACACACCGGGTTCAACTCCCAACTCCCACTGTCGGTAGCTGGGTGACCTGAGGTCGGTTGATTAACGTCTCTGAGCCTCAATGTTTTCTTCCATTAAATGGGATTAGGGGATCCCTGGGTGGCTCAGCAGTTTAGCATGAGCTTCAGCCCAGGGCCTGATCCTGGAGTCCCGGGATCGAGTCCCACGTCGGGCTCCCTGCATGGAGCCTGCTTCTCCCTCAGCCTGTGTCTCTGCCTCTCACTCTCTCTGTGTCTCTCATGAATAAATAAATAAATCTTTTTAAAAAATGGGATTAAATAACTTCCTGCTGACCATTTGGGTGGGTTATTAAAAATTATTCAACAAAGCCCTGGCGTGTTGTGGGAGTTCAACAAGCAGAGGTGTGAATCATGAGGACCGCGTGGCCCCATTTCTGCAGAGGGTAGGAACACAACTCTGTCCCCAGCCCCAAGGATCCCTCTTGTCCTGATACACTAGCATCTGGTGAGAACAGAACCGTCTGCAATGGAGACACGGGGAGCCAGGGGCAGCGTTCGTCTGTGGCCATCGTTCCAGCAGCTTGGAGCCTCCTGCTCTCGGGGCTGATCCTGCCCGGAGCCCAGGTTCTGTCCCCTCTTCAGGCAGCTCAAGGGGTGTCTGTGTGATTCATTTTCTGCATTCAGCGTGGATTTCAGAGCAACTGCCTGGCCTGGGATTGATCTGTCCCCCCAGGTCCATCCGAGTCTCGCTCTGAGGTCCCCAGCGCCAGTGGCAGTTTTGCAGGACACACCCTGGAAATAAAATTTCAGCTAAATTACTGGCCAATTAGATTAGATTTTGTTACGAGAAGGAAAAAGGAAAGATGAAAACAACCAAAGGCTCAGGCGAGGGTTGGGGGGCATGGAGCCGGGGGGAAGGATATGCACGTTCAACAGACAAACCTGCAATGAAACCTCTGGTTTGCAGCCTGACTCGCCAACCCTGAGGCGCCGAGGAGCATCTGTCCAGCTTGGGGCCAAGAGGCGACTGGCCCCAGTGGCGGCCCACATGCACGGAGGTGGCTCTCACCTCTGGGAGGCAGGGCCCAGCCTAGAAAATGCAGTGGCCCCGGATGCAGACCACTGAGCCCCACAGTGTCGCCGCCGTGAGCCTCCGTGCCCGCCCCCCGACGTTGGAGGTACGTGGCTACGGAAGGGTATGTGGGAGCCTGCGAGTTGCCCATTAAGAAGAACAAACGGGGTGATGGGAACAGGGAATACAGACCGGGAGCGCCCGGCTGGCTCAGTCGATGGAGCGTGCAACCCTTAGTCTCGGGGTCACATGTTTGATCCCCATGCTGGGCGTGAGGCCGGCTTAAAAAAAAGAAATACAAAACACAGTAAGAAACGCCTCATGTCCGTATGCTTCGCGTCACTGTCCCGTACATACGCATACGCTAGCAGGTGGAATTTGAGAGACCAGGAAGTGCCAGCAAAGTCCTGTCCTGCCGCACGTCTAGTGACCGCAGACACGCACCGCGCTCCCCACGCCCCCACTGCCCCGCCAGCACCTCACACGTGCTGACCCGGCCCTGGGCATCATGCCCGTTGACAGGTGAGGAAAGGGAGACCCACGTCCCCCCGGCCACTTGCCCACACGGGGCCAGCATTCCTACCCGCCGGCCCCATCACTCACGCTGCCTGGCAGTTCTGGAAAGCTTGACTCCTTCCTGGTCAAAGACCCGCAGCACTGATCTCACGGCCCTTAACGGCCCTCAGTCTACCTTCTGGAAAACACGGCTCTAAAATGTCCACGCGAACACACTTGGTCCCTCCCTCGATCCAGGGTGTGACCTTGACCCGGGTTAGGTTTCTGGGGCGCCACCGCCCGCGCTCTGCTGGGCCCACCGCGGTCCTGGGGAGACACCTGGAGAGCGGACTGAGAGGCAGGTGCCTGTCACCAGGCAGGTTTTAGAAATCGTAACGGAAGTAGCTGTGGAGCACCCGCGATACCTCAGGCTGGGGCCTCAGATCAGCCTTCTCGGGGCGACGGTGGGGGACGTACCAGGACCCCGTCACCACTAACACAGCTGGGGCCCGGGCGGGTGCAGCTGGGGCGGCCTCGCCGTGTCAGCAAGCCACTGCTCCGGGATCCGCGCCCAGAACGGCCCGAAAACCCCCGCAGGGACCTCGCGGCAGCCTCGGAGGCCGATGCAAGCTCCCACATCCTTGAACTGTCGGATTTCCTCAGCGTAACGGGTGCGCCTCACCCCCGTCGCAGGACGGTCTCCTCATCCTAGGAGCCGTAGGCAGGGGTGCCATCCTGCTCGTTAGAGCCCGGCCTCGAGGGATCCCTGGGTGGCGCAGCGGTTTGGCGCCTGCCTTTGGCCCAGGGCGCGATCCTGGAGACCCGGGATCGAATCCCACATCAGGCTCCCGGTGCATGGAGCCTGCTTCTCCCTCTGCCTATGTCTCTGCCTCTCTCTCTCTCTCTCTGTGACTATCATAAATAAATAAAAATTAAAAAAAAAAAAAAAAGAGCCCGGCCTCGAGTCCTGGCTCTGCTGCTTCCTGGTGGCCTGACTGGGGCGAGTCCCTAAAACTCTCCAAGCCGCAACGTCTTCAAGTATAAAACCGAAACCGTAGTGACGACCCCACCCTTGGTTTGCCCAGGACACGAGACTTGGCTAAAAGGGGAAAGTCCCAGGCAAACTAGCCAAGTCTGTCACCGCAGAGGATGGTTGGTAAGACCTGCATTCAACCGTACGTTCATTCAGCAAAGTCTGTAGCGTGTCAGGTAATGAAGAAAAATAAGGCAAAGTATTCGAGTAGCCCCAAACCGAGAGCAAGCCCAAGTAGCCCTCGCAGAAGGATGGATGAGGAAGGTGCGGTCCGTTCAGACAACGGCGTGGTAACAGCAGCAAAACACAAATGAGACACGGGATGTGGATAAAGCTCTTAGACCTTCTCGTGAGCAAACGAAGCTGGACACAGAAGAGCCCATGCTAGAAGCTTCCGTCTAGGAAGTTCAAAAGGCAAAGCTAAGGAGTGGTGATGAGAGTCAGGACAGCAACCACCCGAGAGGATGATTACCTGACGAGGGCCGAGAGGAACTTGGGGCGCTGGGGACATTCCGTCTCCATCTGGGGGCCGCCCACACCGAGGATGCGTATTTGCCAAAGTGACGTTGACCCAGGAGTGCGTTTTATCATGTATACATTGCATACCAACCCTAAAACTATTTTAAATAGCTAAATACAGCAGCAAAATTGAAGTGGGAGCCCAGGAGACAGGTTTGCACAGTTCCTAGCACAGAGCAAAGAACGCAGCTCGTGTTCGGAATGTTGAACTATTATCGTCCAACGGCTTTCAGAAACCACAGGCCGTGCGTCAGGGAGCAGAAGCCCCTCTCTTGCCTCTTCGGGGGCCTCTGTTTGGGTACCCTCAACCGATCTTGAGAACCTGGTACCTCTCCAGGAGCCCATTAGGGAAGGCTGTTCTTTAAGGGCCTTAACATCGGTCCTGCAATCCGGCTCATCAGGGAGCCTGGAAAGTTTCTGGAAGGACCACTCTGATTTGCTCAGCCCCGTAAGTCCTAATCTCGAGCCCCTGAGATTGTGGTGACAGAGATAGATAACTTTTCCTATGCAATGGGCTTGAATTATCCCAGGGATAATGGAAAGGTATTTTTCATCTTTAGGGTGTTAATGAATATAAATGGGATTCACAGCCCATTTCTCTGCTTTTTGTTCCCTCCGGGAAGTGAGATCAAAGGAGGAAAATTTCCAGGGGTGGGCAGGGGGGAGGTCCCACATTCAACCCTCCCATCTAGGAAACCCCCAAGACTAACAAAGACTGAGGCGATCCCAATGCCTTTCCTTTACTCCTAACTGGTCAAAATTCCTCCAAGTAGAAAGTAATTGTTTTATCACAGGTCATAGAATGTCTTAGCTGCAAGGAGTCGCTGACCAACAAACCTCTCCAAGTGAACCAGGACCCAATAACACTGCTTTTCAAAGATACGGTACTTTTCCCTCTGCTTGTGACTTCCTTCTGGGCCATAGGGAAGGGGCTGTCTTGGTCCAAATTAGTCCACACGCCTCATGGAAATACTTCTGTCATCCTCCCAATTCCCAAGCTCTGTTCGTGATTGCCTCTGTAAAGACCCTTTATCCAAATAAGATCACATCTGAGCTAATAAAGGTTAGGGATTCAGCATATGGGAGTTTTGGGGAACACAATACAACCCACAGTATGCAGCCAGGGGCTACTGGACAGAGCAGGTCTAGCCAACAGCAGTTCCTTCATTCTTCCCCCTTGACAACAGACGGCCCCCCATAACATCTCCTAGCTGCCTCCTCTCACCATCCCTTCTTTCAGCCAATATTTATCAACCCCATACTACATACCAGGCACAGTACTAGGAGCTGGGCTCGAGTAGCCACACTACCCACTTCCCCCACCTTCTCAAAGCCTGCAGCCTCCTAGGGCATACCAGACAAGAAGACCAAACTCTTGTGAGTCAAAAGTATTTGCGCAACCCACTGAGGTAACTGGAAGAGGCTGCTTGTGGCTGAAGGAAGCAGGTGGACTCAGGACCCCCACCTGCCTACCCCCAGAGCTGAGAAACTCAACATCTCAGCCCTCCTCCAACCCACTCAGAGGCTGCTGGTTGCCGTGCTCTGAAGTAGGCGGTCAATTACCACACAGAATGATCAGCTCTGGGATCAGGGAAGCCCAGGGAACTGGAAGGATAGAAGAGGAGCCCCAACCCTCCTTAGGAGACTCGGAAAGACTCCCTGGTTAGGGGAAGAGATATTCATGATAGTTACCAACGGATCATTAGCGTTGTTTACCAATGCCCTACTTTTCTTCCTTTCTAAACACCCAGAGACAGCACTTCCACATAAAATAGTTTACCAGCTAGCTTTTGCTGTGTAACAAACCACCCCCAAACTTGGTGACTTTAAACAATCACTATTCATTGTTCTATGAGGTGGCAGTTTGGACTGGGCTCGTCTGGGCGTTCCTTCAGCTGATCTCACATATATTCTCCTGTAGCTACAGGGAGCTGAGAGTTTTCACTGGGGGCTGGTTGGGTCTAACACGGCCTTATTCACATATCTGATGGTTGGCATTGGCCGTGAGCTAGAAAGACGGAGGTGATTGAGCCATGTGTCTTCAGTCCTCCAGGCTGGGCTTATTCACATTAGTGATTAAAGGGAGCGTGCAGCGTGGTAAATATGAAGTTTGACCTGAACAGGTGCCTGTCCATGCTTGGGTGCTCCCTACATCATTCCCGATAATCCCTGCATCATTCCCCTGATACCTTCTCTGTTGAGGCTGACCTTCAGCTTTGGCATCAGAGTTACTGTGCGTCTCTTCTTCGTTCTGTACACTCCATCTTCTAGCCTTCTATGTCAAGGTGAGAGATTTCCCTTAAGATTTCCATTCCTGGCTTAGTCTTTGGGCACATTCCCCACTGGACAGCCTCAGTGAAGAGAGTCTGACTCTATACCCATCTTGACTCCAGTCTGAGTGGCCAAGATACAACTCAGACTGGAGTTGAGGGTTAAGGGTTAAGGGTTCAGGCAAGGATTCCATGCATGTTATTGGAGTTTAGTGGAGCAGAGGCCCCTGTGAAGGGACAAGATCTGTAGGAACTTGCTGAAGGAGATGGATTTGTGTTCATCCTGAAGGGTTAGCTTAGGAAGCATAATGAGCTGGGGTATTACTTCCTTCAAGTGGTTTGTAAAAACACTCATTCTGTGGGATATTGATAGATAAGAACTACATGAGTAGGGGGCTCTTACATCAGAGGCGGTTGTGGAAGTTCTCGTCAGAAAAATTAAATAGGTGCATTACTGTAAGATGTCTCAGAACCCTTCCTGTGCTCACATGCATTGTGCTATGTCTCAGAGGAGAACAGAATGTATAGTGTTCCCCAGACTTGGGACTCTGGAAGAGCAAAGGCTACAGTCTGGGCTTGGCCATACGTTTTTGAAGACAATAGGCAACTCCTCTAGAGCAGAGGGTTAGGAAAGATGAGTAGACCAGTGAGAATGGGGAACATTAACAAGGCAGGAAACCACAAATGTTGGAGAGGATGTGGAGAAAGGGGAACCCTCTTGCACTGTTGGTGGGAATGTGAACTGGTGCAGCCACTCTGGGAAACTGCGTGGAGATTCCTCAAAGAGTTAAAAATAGACCTGCCCTACAACCCAGCAATTGCACTGTTGGGGATTTACCCCAAAGATACAAATGCAATGAAACATCGGGACACCTGCACACCGATGTTTATAGCAGCAAGGTCCACAGTAGCCACACTGTGGAAGGAGCCTTGGTGTCCATCAAGAGATGATGGATAGAGAAGATGTGGTCTATGGATACAATGGAATATTCCTCAGCCATTAGAAACGACAAATACCCACCATTTGCTTCAACATGGATGGAACTGGAGGGGATTATGCTGAGTGAAATAAGTCAATCGGAGAAGGACAAACATTATATGGTTTCATTCATTTGGGGAATATAAAAAATAGTGAAAGGGAATAAAGGGGAAAGGAGAAAAAATAAGTGGGAAATATCAGAAAGGGAGACAGAACATGAGAGACTCCTAACTCTGGGAAACGAACTAGGGGTGATAGAAGGGGAGGTGGGCGGGGGGTGGGAGTGACTGGGTGATGGGCACTGAGGGGGGCACTGACGGGATGAACACTGGGCTCACTTCACTATAGTGAGGCTAGACCACGAGCCAGCCCTGGATCTAGATCCAACTGAGATTCATCATTACTACCACCACCACCACCATCATTATTACTATCATCACCATCATCAACACTCCCACCATGACCATCACCACCATCACCATCATCATCACCACCACCACCATCATCATTACTATCATCATCATCAACACTCCCACCACCACCATCACCGCCATCACCATCATCATCATCATTATGATTGTCAACACCACCATCATCATCATTACTATCCTTGTCATCATCGACACTCCCACCATCATCATTCATCATCGCCATCACCACCACCATCATCACCATCATCATCATCATCATCATCATCATCATCATCAAAAGTCTCTTCCGAAGAGCTCTGTGATTCTAAATTGTGCTAGGAAAAGAGCACTGTGGTGGAACCAGACACGTAAAGTTCAGTCCCAAATTTATCAATAACTGTGCATTTACGTATAGTTTTCAGAAATCAGTTAGTCACTCTAAGCCTCAGTTTCCTCATCTGGATAAGGATGCATAAAGTCCAAATTAAAAGGATGAATGAAAAAATGCTCTATCAATACTAAGCAGTAAGGATATTCTACTCTCAATATTATTCTGTGCCTCCTTGATCTACCTTGTGCCTGATTTCCCAGGAATATTACCTAAAGTCCGAGCTCAGCTCCTGTGATACACTCACCATCTCAACACCCCTCTGCCCTGGTGTGGTGGGAAAAATATGTATTGAATCCTCCCAAGCTCTGTGACTTCAGGTGAGTTAACATCCTCCTCTGAACTTGTTTCCTTATGTGGAAAATGAGATTATATGTGAGATCACGAATGTTAACTGCTGGGCATCTAGAAGCTACTCCATGGATGTTCATGCTCTCTCCCTCATGACTCCCTTCGGTGTAGTTTTAACATGGAACATCCAATATAATGGGAACACTACAACCCAAAGAGAATAATGATTTGTGCTGGTTTGCACAGGGAGGCCCTGGATGAACTTAGACCGGGGTACAGGTCTCCTGACTTCGGGGTCCTCTGGATTAGACCACAGCAGCCCAAGAATACAGCAACCCCCTCATTCTTTGTTTCCAATGTTTGAAGGAATAAGAACTCCTGCAAGAAAGCTCCTGGTGCTGACAGCTCTTACAAGAGAAAAGGGGCCCCAACAGCTGGAGACACAGGGAGGGGGAGAAAGAGTGTTATCTTGCCAAACACGCATATGAAAGTGTCATTTCATCTGCATTTGCCTCAGTTACAAATAGAACTTTCCTTTCCAACCAAAGTTACTTCAATAGCCCGCCTAATGTCCTGTGGAAGGGATGTGTGCCTTGCATGCATGAGTTGTTATTGATTTCCCCACAAAGGCCAATTTGGGGATGCCAGACAGCGTGAGCAGAAAAGTTAAAACAAAATGCTAGCTAAACAGCCGTACACAAAGGGAGCATGTTTCCCTCCATTGGTGGGTAAATGGGAGGCTGGAGCACTGATTGCTGGTTAATCCTCTCAGGCACAGAGGCAGGGTTCCAAGCCTGCCATGTAAATTGTGGCTCTGGAAGGGCACAGTGGGGGACAGCGTTGTGAGTAGGGAAGAATGCTGGTCTGGAAACAAGGAGACCTGAATTTGAGTCCTAGATCTGCCAACAGCTCATCCAAGCTCTCCCAATCAATCCAGTTCCCCAGCACATTATGCGTAAGGCAAAGTGTGTAGGAAAAGATCATCACAATCACGACTACTATCAAGAGCTGCTTTTATTCATTTATTGAACTACTGTGTGCCAGGCACGGTGCTGGGTACAGACCTGGTTCTGGCTATCTCAACACGTAGAACCTGGTAGAAGAGATTGGGAGTAAACCTTGAATTACAGGTCCCAAAACATTTTTATATTTTTACCATTTCAAGTTGAATGGTAGTTACCAGGGCCGGAGTAGGAGAAATAGGGAGAGGTTGGTAAAAGGGTACCAACTGTCAGTTACAAGATAACTAAGGTCTCAGGAGCTAAGGCACGCCGTGGTGACTGCACTGTATTATATAAATCAAATTTGGCAGGAGAGTAGAACTTAAGTGTTCTCTCACACACGAAAAGGAAATATGGGAGGTGATGGAGGTGTTAATTAACTCGACAGTGGGACTCTTCACAATGTATATGTGCATCAAATCATCACGTTGTACACTTTAATAGACAGTACAGTTTTTATTTATCGATTATACCTCAATGAAGCTGGGGAGAAAAGAGTGAACTAGGCAAAAAGATTGGTGCGAGAAAAAATAAGATGAGAATTTTCAACTAAAGGAAATAGGAGTCAGACCCTGTGTTGAGCTCTTTATTTACATAATCACATTTCAACAATCCTTTGAAGTTGGTTCTATGATTGTCCCCAATTTAGGAACGACGAGCCCGGTCAGAAATGGCTAGGACAGTCTGTCCCAAAGCACACACGTGATTTGGATAAGTGGTGCACTTGGGAGACCAGACCCTGAACCCAGGGATGTTGGGCTCCAAAGCCTATTACCTTGGCTGCTACATGCTACCATCCCCCAGACCACGTGGATCATCCTCCCCCTCCCCCTGGTCCTCACACTCACACCCTCTCCCTCCCTGTAATTAGCTATTGTGCTATGAAATGAATACTACCTACCAGGCAACCTCAGGATGCTGCTGGCTACAGCCCTTGTAGGTAAGCAAGCGTTCAGCTGGGACCTCTGGCCTCAGCTGGACTTGACTCCTGGCTCTGGATTGAGTTCAAGGATGCCACATACTTGGACTCAGAGTCTACCCAGGGCATGTCCGTTCCGATAGTGGATGACAGGAGTACAAGAGGCAGATCTAAACCATGCAGGCACGTTTAAAGATTTTTGCTCATGTCACGACCAAATGGCCAAAGTCATACAGCCATCGGCCAAAGTCATAGAGCCAAACCCAAAAAATATTGTTTGGAAAAACATATTCTGCAAACTGTAGTGAGAAATTCCACAAAGTCATGTGGCAAAAGATATGCGTGTGTGGTGGGTTTACACTATCCAACCCACCATACCCTCTGTGGCTCCTGAACCCAATGCTAATGGTGCTCCCTTGGCCTCCACATTGGGAAAGAGATGAGAACGAGCCCCTATTCATCTCTGCACCTGGCTTTCCCCATCTGCAGGGGCCCTAGATGACCCATCGGGCCTTTCCGACTCTGATACGTGCCCTTTCTGAGACCCCAGGGTTGAGGATTATAGTTGATTGAGTGAGTCTGAGAACTGAAGAGAAGTTGAGTTGACTGACATGAAAAGCTGGGCTTGGAGAGACTCCTGGGAGAGCTCCTGTCCCACAGAAGGAAGGATCTGGGGCCATCAGCTAAGCAAAGACCTGGCTCTTGGAGTCGTGTAGTGAGTCTGCATATACCCCGATGGCTGTCACCTGTCCAGACCAGCAGCCTGGGCACATGTTTAAATCCTAAGAACAGAGGAGATTGGCTTTAAAAAAAAAAATTCAAAGAGCTGGTCCCTAAACCGTATGGTACACTGGGACTCAAACAACCTTACCTTGTCCCCCCCCTCCCAGAGCACAACCCAAATGAGGAGCTCCGTGCTTCGTCTCTCACCCCACTAGGGTTCCCTCCGAGGAGGTACGCTCCTCCCCAGAGGTTGCTTGGTCAAAGTTCCCTTAAGGAAACCTCAACCTGTCTTTGAAGAACCTCTGACCAGTATTCCTGACCAGAACCGTTCAGTGAAATTCCATCCGTCACTTCCCTTTAGATATTGTTTGGGCTCCTCTCCACTAACAAGTGGCGATAGAACATCACAGAATGGGAATCTCAGAGGACAGCCAAACTTCAGGGGGAACGCGGAGAAAGAAGCAAAAGGAGAGAAGGAATCGGAGCCCCCAGGATGGGCACAGAGGACTGGACGGTGACACAGGAGGTCCCCCTGGGCCTGAGCGGGGCGGAGCAAGAGCCGTGGAGCACCTGCGAGCGGTGGTGAGAAGCCCTCTCCCCATGGACCCCAGTCAAGCATGTCGTAGGCCCGGCTCCTACATCACAGAAGGCCCCGGGCAAGCCATGTCACTGCCTTTAACCCCAATATCTTCATTTGCAAAATGACGCATGTAAACCCATCGCCCTGAATTATTTTGCAGGAAGAGATACACCGGATGCAGCATGGCTGGCGCAATGGATGTGCTCAATAAAGAGCAGCGGTGACTAGGAGGATGCGGGGGGGTGAGTCCTGGATGCCTGCCCTGGGCACGGTCAACTCACAGGGCCCCTCCCAAGGTACTGTCTATATGGGATGACAGTGTGCTGCCCCCATCAAAGTGAGCTGAGGGGTGAAGAGCTGAATGGAGGGAGTTGGTGTTTTGGCAGTGACCCCCCCATCTCGAAGCCATTCTTGACTCAATAGAGATGAGAAATCCCCATTATTGCTGTAAGTAAACCTTGTAGTTAGCACACAGCAGTTAATACCGCCTCGTGCGCCGTGGTGGACTGCAACAGTCACGGCCCCGATTTTTCACCAGTCCCTGTATCTTCGCACCTTGACAATGACGCTGTAGCTCCCCGCCCTGAAGAGGTGGGGTCCATCTGCAACCCCTGAATCTGAGCCCAGCCACACAAGTCCCTTAGAATAAGGTAGATGCATAGTGTGTCCCTTCTGGGCCCAACCACAGGAAGCCTTGGGCGCTTCTGCTCTCCGGGACCCCTGTGCCCGTCCTACAAGATCAGGCTCAGGCAAGCCTGCTGGTCCCACAAGGAGGAGCCACCTCCCGCAGAGCAGCTCAAGCGTGTGTGTCTCCAGAGGGGAAGCTAAGAGGCCGCCGAGCCAGAGCAGGGACCCCCGCCCCCAGCCAGCTGCAGCCAAACCGACCCACACTGGCCAAACCACCCATCTCACCCACAAGCCGTAGAGCCTTCTGTGCCACCAAAGTTTTATGGTTGCCTGTTGCACGGTGTTATGATCGTAGCCGTAAATAACAAGACACGCACTAATATAGATCCATCGGCCACGGCTGCCTGGAGTTTTGTGTTAAGAAAGATTCACATCCAGGCTAAGCAGAGCAGAGTAGCATAATGGAGATCATGAGCAGAGAAATCGGGAGGGACGGCGCACAGGAAATATATTTTCCATCTCTGAGTGGCGTTTGGCAGCACGGATATTTCGGTCCAAGATAATTTTGCCTGTCTGCCGGCCCAACTTCCCAACAAGAATTACAATAAAAATAAAATCTCGAGGATCTGTTTAGTTTGTAAAGACCCTTGCCCGGAGTCCATTTCAAGATGCATCAATCACAGGCTGCTTACCGGTAACTAATGCCGGCGTCTACCCATTGATCTTTGCCCATATTTTTATTCATTACCTTCCCTCCCCCTTCCCTCCCCCTTCCCTCCCCACCCCCGCACGCACACACACACACACACACACACACACACACACACACAAGGATCCTGTAACCGGTATTTGACAACTGGAACTCTTACAGGTGAGGGTGGCCAAGATGCCTCAAGATTCCATGTTCTGGTCCTCTTTGAAATGAAAGGAAAAGGACAGAAAAAGCTTGATCATTGGGTTGAAATCTCCGAAGACCTCTCCTAGGGCAGATCAAGTCTGGGCGCCTACAGGGGGTTGAGCCGGGGGGCCAGGGTCCTAAGACGGCAAGTCCCGAGGCCACGGGCTTCTCTGCCCCACACGAGGGGATCCTTCTAGGAGCCAGAGCTCAGTGCCAAGGAGCCACCTCTAGGCAGCCTTCCCTGCCCCTCCCCGGCTGCCCTGAGCTCACCTTTTATGACCTCTCCCACCCCCCCACCCCCGGCTTGGCCTTCCCGCAGACCTTGGTTGTGTATCTGTATGTTTACTTAATTGTATGTGTCTTCCCGTTGGACTTAAGCTCTGGGCAGAGGCGGCGGCTGTTTTGTGAGAATTGCCCAGGGACGGGAGGCTTCGAGGAGCTGCGCAGCGGCAGCTCGGCCTCGGAGGCCCATGGGTGTTGTGCACTGCGCAGTGCGACGGGGCGGAGGCGGGCACCCCGGCCAAGCGAGCCCCCCCAGCAAACGTAAGGGATGGTAAAAAGCCCCGGGGGATGGGATCCCTGGGTGGCGCAGCAGTTTGGCGCCTGCCTTTGGCCCAGGGCGCGATCCTGGAGACCCGGGATCGAATCCCACGTCAGGCTCCCGGTGCATGGAGCCTGCTTCTCCCTCTGCCTGTGTCTCTGCCTCTCTCTCTTTCTCTCTCTGTGACTATCATAAATAAATAAAAATTTAAAAAAAAAAAAGCCCCGGGGGAATGGGGTGGGAAGGGCCGGGGAACACAGTGGCTGTGGACCGGGAAAGCCTCCGACCTCCCTGGCTTCTTATTCTACAACTTTGCGAGGTTTACCAGCATCTTTAGAAAATCTCAATCACTAATAGAGTCGCTGCACTAAGAGAGCGTGTCACCCGGGGTCCAGGGAGACAGTTAGCAAGAAAATCCATACGACCCTGGCAAAGTCACATGCTGAATATTGCATTTCGTCCGGGGGCACCTCATTACCAGGCCAGAGCACACAACTGGAGGTGGTTCAAAAGCAAACAAGAAAAAATGATTAGGGGAATGGAGACATTGATCAAGGCGGAAAGACTGAAATAAATAAATGCGTGCACGTGTGTGCGGGAGCGTGTGCATGAGTGTGTGTGGGAGCATGTGCAGGAGCGTGTGCATGAGCATGTGCGGGAGCGTGTGCAGGAGCGTGTGCGGGAGTGTGTGTGGGAGCGTGTGCAGAAGCATGTGCATGAGCGTGTGTGGGAGCGTGTGCATGAGTGTGTGAGGGAGTATGTGCAGGAGCATGTGAGGGAGCGTGTGAGGGAGCATGTGTGGGAGCGTGTGCATGAGAGTGTGCGGGAGTGTGTGCAGAAGCGTGTGCATGACTGTGTGCGGGAGCGTGTGCATGAGTGTGTGTGGGAGCATGTGAGGGAGCGTGTGCGGGAGCATGTGTGGGAGCGTGTGCATGAGCGTGTGTGGGAGCGTGTGCATGAGTGTGTGAGGGAGCCTGTGCATGAGTGTGTGCGGGAGCCTTGCAGGAGCGTGTGCGGGAGCGTGTGTGGGAGTGTGTGCAGAAGCATGTGCATGAGCGTGTGTGGGAGCGTGTGCATGAGTGTGTGAGGGAGTGTGTGCGGGAGCGTGTGAGGGAGCATGTGTGGGAGCATGTGCATGAGCGTGTGCGGAAGCCCGTGCAGGAGCGTGTGAGGGAGCATGTGTGGGAGCGTGTGCGGAAGCGTGTGCATGAGCATGTGCGGGAGCATGTGCATGAGTGTGTGAGGGAGTGTGTGCAGGAGCATGTGAGGGAGCGTGTGCATGAGCGTGTGTGGGAGCGTGTGCGGGAACATGTGCGGGAGCGTATGTGGGAGCATGTGCATGTGTGCATGAGTGTGTGCATGAGCGTGTGCGGGAGCTAGGAGGGCCCAGGGCGGCACCTGCAGCATCGTGCAGGGGAGAAGGGCGGGGAAGGAGGAGCACGGGGTTGGCCTGAGGGCCGAGCCGGGCAGGGGGCAGGGGGCGGGGGAAGCAGGCGTCCCTCGGGAGAACGCGCTGGATCGGGCCGAGCGTGTACCAGGGGGGGCGTCCGCGGCCGCCAGATTCCGCCGGGGAGTCAGGCCTACACCGAAGGGCCTGGCGTGGCTCCTTGGAAGGTTCCCGAGTCGTGGGCAAGCCCTAGAGAGCAGAGAGCTCAGGAGCACGGGGGCAGGCTTTGCACCCACCTCGGTGTGGCGCTGGGGGCCCCGGTTCCCCAGGACGCTCACCGTGACGGCCCCTAGCTCTGGCCCTGGGCAGCCCCCCCGCAGCTGCAGCTGAGCGCCCACCTTCTGTTCCAGGCTGGCCCGGAACGAGGCTCTCCCAGATGGTGACGGGAGGTGCATCCCTCTCAGTGACCTCTTGTCTCTCGAGTCCGATCCGTAACTGCTCGTAGCGACGTGCACCCGAAGAGCTGTCTTGCCCCCCGGGGCCTCCCTGGGCAGGACCTTGCGTTGGGCCCGCCCCCGCCAGAACCCAGCAGGCGCCGCCGACCCTGTCTGGGCCTCAGCTCTCCACCTACAGGGTGGGCAGCGTCGTGTCTGCCCCCCAGGTGGCTGTGCATGCGGGACACGGAGCTGCCCCACGACCACCCCGAGGCCGCCGCTCTTGCCGGAAGCTCTGCTCCTTTTCCAGGGCCACGAGGCTCAGGCCGGACACGTCCGAGGCGCCTGACCCTCCTCCGTCTGTGTGGACACCACAGCTTCTGAGGACGCCCCCCAGCCCCATCCCCGGTCTCCCAGGCCTGGACCGTGGCTGTAGCTCAGTGGCTCATTTCCACCCGATTTGGCCTGTGTCCACTGCTCATCCACAGATGAGTCTTCCCGAAGCACAAGGTCAGGGACGTCACTCTCCCAGCGGCTCCTCAGGGACGGCACTCAGCTCGGCGCTCAGTGCCCCTGGCCTAGCCCGGGGGCTCCGTCCCTGTGCCGCTTTCCGTCCACACACGGCCTCCCCCTCGCCACGGCTGCCTTCCCCCTGGTCCCGGAGCTTGGCCCCTGCCCCTCCCTTCCTGACTTGAGTTCGCACTGCGCCGTCGCCCCCAGTGGCCCACCCCGCACCCCGCGGCAGGTTACCCCAGCTGCCGGGACCCTCAGTTCTTCGCCGACAGTCTTACTCTCAAATCCGGCAAACGTTGGAGCACCTCCCTCGCGCCCTTTACAGTTTGGAGATGCTGCGTCCATCTCTCTCCAGCTAAGTAGCGGGCTCCCCGAGGTCAGGAGTTGATGCTCTTCGTCCGTGGGTCCTGGGACTGATCCGCCACCAAAGGGAGCAGACGGGCTTCACCCCAGGAATTCCAGCTGACATGGCGGCCCCAGGCCACATCCTACCCCTCGAGCCAGAGCCCAAGGAGACAGCAGGGCCAGGGTCCGGCCGGCACTCGGGCTCCAGCTGGTCTTGCTCTGGCATCGCGAGACGAAGGCTCCGGCTGTTTGGAGGGGGTCCCGCCCGAGGGAACGGGGCCACGGGGAGATCCACGCCTCCGCTGCCTTCCACCAACAACCCGCCCTGAGACTCCCACCAGCCTCCACCAGCTCCTGTTTCGGGGACGGGCAACCACAGCCTGCAGGCCAGCTCAGGCCACCGCCTGTCCCTGTAAGGCTCCTCGGGAACACCGCGCCCGCGCCGGGCCTGGCTGCTTTCCCACCAGACAGAGCCAGACACCACGCGGCCCCCGCAGCCAAACACACCTACTCCCTGCCCCTTACAGGGAAGTTGGCCAGATCCTGACCTGCAAGGAAGAAAGCCGCGTGAGAACGACCATTTCTGGGTCGGATCAAGCTTCGGCCCCCGCGTCTGCCCCCGCCAGAGGGCCACACAAGTCACAAGCTAAGGCGGGGCCACCCTGGGTGGCTGGGGACCCGGCTAGAAATGTCCGATGGCCCTGCGGAGGGGGAAGGGCAGCCCCACCGTCACAGGGACAGGGCTTGGGGGCGGAGGTGGCCGCGCCTGGCTCTGCACCCCATGGAGGGAGACGGACGGATGGACAGACAGACAGAAAGCAGCAAAGGCCGGGTGGGCTGCCTGCAAGTCCCATGGGTCCAGGTCCGGGTCCCGAGCCCCGGGGGCTGCGCCCCTTCTACGGGGCTGGAACCAGGCCCGGGCCTCCGTCGCCCTCCGCCTGTCGCCGCACGGTCGCCCCCGGTCCACGGAAGGTGAACGGCCCGGCCGCTGCGGGGAGCCGCCGCTTCTGTCGCCGGGCCCTGAAATTGTGTTGGAAGGTAGGCAGGATTAAGGGGATTAAGACATTAAAGCGTCATTACCGCGTCCACGGGGGATTTTCAGGAGACTTTACACCATGATCTATTTGTCCTGTTACATAAGACTCGCAGTAATAGGCGGACGGCGAGGGGGACAATATCCGTGGGATCAATAACCTCACTTTCTGGTAAACACGCTTAGCGGAGCCGGCGGTCCCCTGGCCTGCAGCCCCTCCGGGTGCGCCGCGGAATCGTCGCTGGAGAATCCGTTGGCCACTTAAGGCCTGAACCCGGAGGCCGATGGGGGGCAGGAGAGACGGCGGCTGCCCCCCACCCCGCCCCGGCGCCCCCAGGCCTGCTGACCCAGCACACCCATCGGCCCGGACCCTGGCGCCCAGCGGAGGGCTGGGGGCAGAGGTCACTGTGGAAGGGGGGTGGGGGCAGAGGCCACCATGGAAGGGGGTGGGCGGCCGCCCATTCTGGGTTCCCTGTCTGGGGTCACCCCACCCAGGTCACTCTTTAGGGCCAGGGGCTCTCTGCTCTGAGCCGCTGCCGCCCGGGGTCGGGCGCCCGCCCTCTGCTCCCTCTGCAGGGCCTGCCCCCCGCCCCCCGCAAACCGCAGACAAGGAGCCACCGTAGAAACCGCAGCTCCCAGCTCCGGAGCCTGCGCCCACGTGGCCGCTGCGCCGCCCTGACACACCCCCACTCACGGGACGGCGGGGCCTCCACACGTAGGTGCGCTTATTGATCCCATTGTGCAGATGGAGGAGGTGAGGGGCAAAGAACGACCAAAGCCTGGCCAAGCTCACGCTGCTGTTAGCAACAGAGCTGGGGTTGGGCCCCGCACAGGGCGGCACAGGTGTTAGGGACCCCGCCTTCCCACGGGGGGACTGCTGCCACCCCCGAGCCGTGGCCAAGTGTGGATGCTGCCTTCTCACCCGCAAGCCACGCGGACACCCTCTGGCATTCCCGCCAATCTACTGCTCCCATTCTTTAGATGGAGAAACTGAGGCTCAGAGAGCGGGAGGCACAACCGTCCTGAAGGCGCGTAAGGGGCCAGCGCCTCGGAGATTCAGACCCAGGCCTCTGACGCCAGCGCCCGGGCTGGTAAGGAGACCCAGGCTCGCCGCGCGGAGCACAGCCGGAGAATGGGCTCCAGAACGCCGACGGCACGCTCAGTAGGCGCCCAGGCCCCAGGGACGACGGGCGGGGAGCCCCTCTCCCCGGGAGGGCGGGACGCAGGCACCTGGGGCTGCGGACGCTGGCTCTGGGCCCCTGGAGAGCGGGGTCTGCTCCTGCGGGCACTGTTGGGGGTCCCCGGGCTTGGCCTGGAGCCTGGCATCGCGCCGGGTCCCCGTGGACCATCGCATCGCACGAGCTCCCTCGTGGAAACAAGGAGGCCGAAGCTCAGACAGCTGGGCGACCGCCGGGAAGTCACCCCCCTGGGGCTGGGACCCCCCCTGGGTTTGCTGGTGGCCCATCAGCGCCGTCGCCACCCGCCGTCTCCCCCCACAGGCGCCCGGTGCCCTGAGCTTGGCCCACACCCACCCGACGCAGCCGCCCGGGGGCCCTCACAGCTGTCCCCGAGCCCTCAGCTCCGACACCCCTGCGGGTCCCTGCAGGCACCGTGGGGGGCAGCGGGCGCCCTGGGCAGGCTGCCCCGGGCTCAGGCTCCCTCCGCCGCCCGCGCTCCCGCTCAGGGACCCGTGTGATTCACCTCATGACAAACACAGTGTGTGCCAAGCCCGTCGGCCCTGCGGTCTTTGTTTCTCAGCCCCCCTGAACCCCAGGCAGCGTTTTAGTCAAACTAAAAAAAAAACGAGCATGACAGGGGCCAATCAGCATTTACTATGTGCCGGGAAAGTGCCGGACGCGCCTGGCCCGTGCTGGGCGTCCTCACCCCGCCAAACAGGTGGAAGGGGCAGGAGATGCATCAGAAGCCCCCTCTGGCCCGCAGTTCTGGAATCTTCCATTCGCTCTGCCAGGAGGGCTTGTCATCGGGTGTTAGAGGAGAGGAGCAGAGGCTCAGGGCCCAAGACCAGCGGGGACGGCGGAGTGGGGGTGTCGGGGCCTGCTGGGAAGCTGGCGGCCGAGCCTTCCCTTAGCCCGTCTCCTCCTCCTCTCTCTCCATCAAAGAGCCAGCGACCCTCCCCGCCGCCACCCTCTCCCCTGGCGGGACCTCGCGGCTCCCCAGGGCACTTGCGGACCAAGGGACGGGGAGACAGCGCCCGGCATGGCTCCGGGACAGCAGAGCCCCCCGGCAGCCCCGGGAACGAGTCTCTGGTAATTGGACAGGATTAAGGGGATTAATACATTAATGCATTATTAGCGCTTTTATAGGAGATTTCCACAGGGCTGAGCGCGGTGATCCCCGCGCCCCGTTATATTCACTGGCGCTAAGTGCTCTAACTGGCCCGTCGCCACTGAAGGGAGCAGACAAGGAACAGCCCGACTGTCGGGCCCGTGGTCCCCGGCTGGCCACCGCTCCAGGCCGCGCCGGGAAGCCCAGGGACGTGGGGGCCAGGCGTGGGCTTCCCGACATCCTGCCCCGTGGGCCGTGCCGCCCAGCGCCCCGATCACTGTGCTGGAGACCAGAGGACCCTGCTTTCGGCCCCAGCCGCGCCGCTCCCCGCCTGACCGGCCGCCTGACCTTCCTGAGACTCGGTTTCCACATCTGCCAACGCAGGTGGTCGTGTTGCCCACCTCACGGGGTAGCAACGAGCCCCTGCTCTGAGCCTGTTGATGAGCGTGCTCAGGCCTGTGCTGAGGGAGGACTATCGTTTTCTGGATGGACTGAGCTGCTGATTGTGCCTCCTGGAGTCCATCTGCCGGGAAGGCCTAGCAGCCCTTGGAGGGACAGCAAGTGGAACATGTCCGAGGGCCTGGGAGCCGTCCCTGGGGACAGGAGCCGGCGAGACGACGGTGGCAGGTGGCGAGCTGTGAAGGAAACAGCACCTTCCAGCGGAGGCCGGACCCCTCGGCGTCCCTCCCAGGGGCTGGGTAGCAGGTCACGTGGGAAGTCCCCCAGCACCCGGAGATCTCGGTTCCTTGGAGTTTAACTGTCTTTGCAAATTAAGCGCCTGGTTCGACCTCCTACAGGAGGGAGGTGTGCGTCTGCAGCTTCGTGGTTGAGGATAATAGAATCCTAGAATCGTGGCTTCAGAAGGGTCCTGAAAGTCCTTTTCCTAGAAACGAACAAAATATCCTCTCTGCAAATCCAGGCTGGGAGGCAGGAAAGATGGTACCAAGGGCCCCAGGCTCTGTACCTGGAAGGGGACGACGCAGGCGGATCGACACTCGGGTGGGCGCCGTGACTGGGATGCAGAGGATGAGCCAGGACCAAGACCGGCAAAGGGACAAGGGTGGAGGTGGAGGCCGCCAGTAAGGGAGACGGCTGGAAGGAGGGCGGAGCGCCACGGGATGAAGAGGACGGACTCTCTTGGTTAATGAAGAGATTGGTGTCACCTGGACAGAGTGACCCATTCGGGAATTGCAAGGAACAGCGATGAGGGGCTGCGAACAAGTATTTTTTGTTCCCCTTTTCTGGGCTCCTAGTTGGATTCCACGTCCTGCCCCCTTTGCGGCTGGGAGAGCCGCGTGACCAGCTCTGCCCAAGGAGCCGGGGCAGGAAATGCCACGTGTCACTTCTGGGCTAAGCAGGAGATCATCAGCGTGAGGCCCTTCTGAAACCTCTTTTCTCTCTGGCCCAACCATCGGCGACGTTCCCAGCGGCACCTCTTCCACTGGCCGAGGACCCTGAGCCATCCCAGGGAGCACAGCCCCCCATGACCCGCCAAGAGCACTGAACTCGCAGCACAAACACAAAATAAACCCTTGCTGTTTAAGCCTCTGAGGATCGGGGGTTATTTGTTACCGGAGCACAACATCGTCGTCTCTGACTAATATGGGAAAAGTGAACGTTACGGTCGGGGACCTGTGAACACCATTGGTTCGGTGACCTCCATGTAAAGAAAAATAATAATAATCCCCAGTCCCGATCCAGAGCGCCTTTGCTTTAAGCCAGACTCGCTGCCTCCAAACTTGAAAAGCAGTGAAGACTTTGGAGAGCTTGCCTAGAGTCTCTCGGCAGCTAACTTCTGCTTTTTGATTCCAGATGCCGGGAGAGACGAGCCCTGTGTGTGTCTTAGATACATTAGTCACGGCGCACACGGGCCCGGATGTTGGCCATTGGAACGGGCTCCCATTCTGGCACATGCGTCTGGACCAGGCAGATAGAAACCTAGCTGTAATGAGTTTGCCCCTTGTCCATGACATCTGTGCTTTGTAGGGGGAAAATGAAAAAAAAAAAAATTAAATCCCAAAGTCTGTTTGCTTTCAACACAGTCACTGTGATGAGGTCTGGGAGCTGTGACTTGGATTTAAACTTCGCTTCCCGACAAAGCCCAAGAGAGAAGTTAGGGATGAATCAGGTGCATTTCAGAATCTTTGGTGTTTTTATCCAAATTTGCATTTTTTTCCCCTCTTTCCACTGATAAATCGCCCGGTCTGAGATGAAGGTGGAACTCCCAGGATAAATGTTGATATCCTTATTAGAAAGGGAACTAATGGCGCCTGAGCCTCCCCGTGTGTCGGCATCGCATCGGCTGTTCCGTACATTAGCTCCCTCTGGCCCCACGTTAACTCCTTGAGGGAAGCGTATTAATTCTACTTTGTGGCCACGGCATTCAGAGACGTTAAGCAATGTAGAACACCAGAGCCGGTGTGCCCCTGGCCTTGCCGACTCAAGGACCCACGCTTTCCCCCTATTCCACCCTGCCGTGGGATCAGGGACCAAAATCACGTCCTCACGAAGTAAGTGCAGTGGACCAAGTCTTACTCTGTCAGGAGGATCACGTGGTGGTGCGGAAAGAACGTGGACGACAGAATCCATCAGAGCCGGGTTCAAATTCCAGGACCGCCACTTAGCGCTTTTAGAAATTACAGTGCCCTCCTGAGTTTCTTTTTCCTAAAATGGAGGAGAAACTAAAGAAAAGGGCACCTGGACAATCATAGAGTAAACAAATAAATGGGCAAGATACGTTCAGGTCGCAGTAGGGCTTGAGGAAAGTCGGCCGTGATGACGTGTGAGCAACGGAACAATGGGTGCTGGAGAGACGGAGTCAGCGCTTGGGGTGGGGTGGCCCCAGGAGGCCTCACAAGGCAGGGTGTTTGTGATAAGATTCAATAAATAGGAAAATGATAAACTAGAAGATCTAGGGGTGCCTGGGGGGGCTCCTTGGTCGAGCATCTGCCTTCAGCTCAGGGTGTGACCCCAGGGTCCTGGGATCGAGTCCTGCATTGGGCTCCCTGCATGGAGCCTGCTTCTCCCTCTGCCTGTCTCTGCCTCTCTCTCTATCTCTCTGGGTCTGTCGTGAATAAATAAATACAATCTTGAAAAAAAAAAAAAACTTAGAAGATCTGGGGGTGGAACAATCCAAAAAGATTGAATAGGACCTGGAGGCCTCTGGGGGGAATATGCCTGGTGTGTTTGAAGCACCAGTGGTGGGGCAAGAACGAGCCAGCGCAGAGCAGGGGGCAGCTCAGAGAGGCAGACAAGCAGCAGGGTCCTTCGACAGTTCAGGAAACCCCAGCCCGGGGCTTCGTCGCCAATAAAACAGGAATGAGAACGACGATACCTGGAAGAGCAGACTCTGTTAGTCCACGTAAGTGACTTTGGCCAACTCTGCACCTCCCAGGGTAACGGCAGCTTCTGTGGCAAACAAGCCTTTTGTGACCAATGTAGCGGTGAATGGTGAACGGGGTTCTTGGGGGACAGGTATCTCCCTGACCCGCTGGCCCAGGCTCCTTCCGTCTTGTGGCTCTGCCATCCCCAGGGCCCTCCACGTCCAGCTCCCGAAGAGGAAAGCAAGTGTAAGAAGGAGGCATATCCTCTGACTACCCGCATGCACAGGGGACACACATGGCCTCCACTCACAATGGAATGGCAAGGGCTTGCCACGTGTTCCCACCTGGGCGCAGGGAACCTGGGAAGGGTGGTCCCTGGCTGAGCATCTCCCAGGAGCAGCCCCCTAAGGAGGGAGAGCACGCATGCTGATCCCCTAAGAGGCACTTCTGCCAGAAGCACCCACGGAGGAAGATGTCCCTGGCCTGCCGGCGCGGCCCCAGAGCGTGCATGAAGCTGGCCTGCGTCAGGGGCAGCACCACCCCCCGTGAGCCTTGAGGCCCTGGACCGGAACTTGCCGGGCCATGTGCTTGCTTTAGGCTTCACCTGCGGGCCAGCAGGCCAGGCATCTGCACCGACTCTCCCTGAGTGACCTTACGCCGGCCACCGAACTTTGCCTTTTTCTGAGCCTCATTCTCCTCCTCTGAGAAAGAAAAAAAAAAATAACAGTCGACTCTCAAGGGGTCTTGTCACCCACAGACGTCCCCACTTCCATGATTCGGGGTGTCTTCCCTGCCTTCCCACTGGCGGACAACACGAGATTCGCTTTGCAGCTCCTACCTGTGTACGGACCACGTGGCTCAGGGGAAGGAGGTGCCGAGGCGCCCCACACTTGTAGCTCCCGTGGCCTCACCGCAGCTCCCACCAGATGAATCCCTTTCCCCCTATTATTTGGATCTAATCAGAATAGCTAGGAATTTGCAACGCCTTGTGCCCTTCTATTGAATAGACTCCAGAGTGGTCTGTTTCCAGATTGTTCCTGGGAGAAGGGCGGGAGGAGGAGAGGGAAGGGATGAATGAGCAGAGGTGCGAAGGTGAGAGGAGACGGGCAGACACATGGACATCCAGGACATCCAGGCCAGGTCAAGGTAAGGAAAGGAAGAGCCAGTCGGGTGGAGAGTCCACAGCAGGTGGGAGGAGGGTAGGGACGGGGAAGGAAGAGAAGGCCGACGTGCAAGCCCGGGCCCCGGCAGGGGTGCAAGGAGGAGAGACAGCAGGCAGACGGGCCATCCAGGGCCCGGGCAGGAGCTCCCACGGCCTGCGGGAGATAGAGGTGCAGGGGATTCGAACGAGCCCCAGGCGTAGGGACAGACAGATGGCTGCGGGTTCCAGGACACCAGGGCCCAGTCACACCCACTGGAATGGATGTCGGCGAGGTGAGGAGGCTGCAAAGCGTGGGATTCGGAGGGGACAGGGGGAGGCCACCGTGGAACAGCTGGGGCGAGCTGCTGCCAGGGACAGGGACAGGGACAAGGTTAGGGACAGGGACAGGGATAGGGACAGGGACAAGGACAGGGCCAGGGCCAGGGATAGTGATAGAGACAGGGACAGGGACAGAGACAGGGATAGAGACAAGGATAGGGACAGGGACAGGGACAGGGATAGGGATAGAGACAGGGACAGGGCCAGAGACAAGGATAGAGAGAGGGACAGGGCTAAGGATGGGGACAGGGATGGGGACAGGGACGGGGCCAGGGCCAGAGCAGAGAGCAGCCCCGCGAGATCAGGGCCAGCAGCGGGCCCCCCAGGCCTGGGCGCACCCGACAGAGGATGAGTGATGGGCTTGTTAACCCCCCAGGACCCGGTCGGAGAAGACGAATGGTTACGCGTGTGCTGTCCAATGACCCCTGCACCCTGCTCGGGTCATTCCTCCGTGGGGAGGCCTCCCGTGGCTGCCCATCGCCCTCTGGGTCACGTCTGAAGCCTCGCTGTGGCATTCAAGGCCCCCGGCAGGGTCCTCACTGGGCCCAAGACCCCGAGGGCCGCCTCCCCGCAGCCGCGGCCACCGCGCCGCCTTCTCAGTCCCAGGACACGCGGTCCACCCGCCGGGCCTGCGCTCACTCCACCTGCGGGGACCCTGGGACCGCTGTCAGGACCCCACCGAGAGGCCATGGCCTGGGGGGCCTTCGCGAATCCCGACCCCAAGTCCCGCGCCCGCGAGTCCCGTGGGGGGAGGGGTCCTGCCGCAGCCACGTCCCCGCCGGGCGCCCAGTGCACTCGGCCTCTGGGGGGTCTCCCAGCTGGTGCGCGGGCGCGGGAACCGCGGGCTCCCAGATGGGGAGGGCGCTCCTGGCCCCGGTGTTGGGGCCTGAGACCGGGGAGGACAGGCCACCCACCCTCCCACCCAGGGTCGTGCCCAGGAGCCACAGAGGCGGCGCAGCCACCTGCCACCAGCACACCTGGTGCGAGGCCCAGGCCCCCAGCCAAGTGTGCGGGTCAGCATCCCCCCAACCCCCACCCCCACCCACCACCCTACCCCACCACCCTCTACCCCCACCACTACCCCCACCCCCAACCCCCACCACCACCCCTACCACCCCACCTCCCCCACCCCCCACCCCCACCAGGAGACTCAGGGAATAGTTCAGGGCACTGCGGGGTCAGCAGGAGGGAGACGGGCGAGGGGGGGTGGGGGCCGGCTTCCTGGGGCAGCAATGGGGAGGAGGGGGCACCAAAGGGGCCGAGTCGCTGAGAAGAGCGCACCTGGGTCCACGCGGGGGTTGCCCACTGGCTGGGCCGAGTGTGTCCCTGCGGCATCGCCACCCCCATGACCCCGGCCTGTGGCTTGGGCCTCCCCAGGTGCGGCCGGAGCGGGAGGTCATGGAAGGCGAGGACAGCTCCGAGTCCCCACTGGGAGGAGGGGCACGGATTGGTGTGAACAGGAAGCCCCGCCCCATGCCGCACACACGTGCACACACACGTGCACACACGCACACACGTGCACACATGTGCACACACACCCACTCGTGCACACACACGCACACACCACACGTGCACACACAATACCCACACGTGGACACACATGCACACACATGTGCACACACACCCACACACCACACGTGCATGCACAATACCCACATGTGCACACATGCACACTCACATGTGCACACATACCCCCACACATGTACACACCTGCACACATACACACAGGTGCACACACCCACTCATCTACACATACCCACACAGCACAGGCGCACACACAATACCCACACATGCACATACACACTCACACGCACACATGTGCACGCCCTGCCCCAGAAATGCACAGAAACCTTGCCGGGCCGTTGGACCTCCTGTGACTCACCTGGATCCAGGCTGACGGGACCTCACCCAGGTCCCGGGAGCAGGTCGGCCCCGCCCATCCTCGGCCCGAGTGACAGCAGTGTGCAGCGCGGCGCTTGGGGCGTGACACGTGCCCGTGGTGGACGTGCCGTTAAGCCTCTAGCGTGAGCAACCGGGTGAAGCTGGGATCAGGTGGGTTTCGTGGGCGTGATCCAGTGAGACCCTAGATGTGTGAGCCGCCCCCTCCCCGGCCCCTTCACGCCTGGTCACGCCCTCGCACACCCTCAGGCCCCGGGGCCTCACTCCCTTCCCAGGAGCCTAGATTTCCGTGGGACAACTGACTGCTGGGAAGTCTTCTTTGTCTGGATTTAGAACCAGATTCCTGTGACTTCCACCCATTCATCTTCCACAGATGCTGTCACTTCTCACTTCGGGGGCTTTTTGTTGTTTGGGGTTTTGCTTTTTATGTCCCAGGAAACGGAGAAACGGTTTTCTCCAGCTGCGTGATCTTCCCCTGTCACTTCTGCGGGCTTTCCGCAGGCCCTGCCGCTGTCGTTCACACGCGCCTCTATTTCTAAACACACCAAAGAGGGGAGAGAAAGGAAGTAAAGTATTTGGAGTCGCGTCAAGTTACCTGTGGTTTCCTTTTCCTGGGTCATAGGGTGGCCGGTGTGCCTTCGCCCTGAAGCCCGTCTCCCTCCCCACCCCGAGGGCAGTGACGCGGTGGACACGGGTGAGGATGGCGGCGGGAGGCCTGGGCTCTGACCACTGCTCTCCCCTCCCCTAGCTGGGGGACCCCGAGCAAGACCCGCACCCTCCCCTGAGCCCGGGGAAAATGATACCTGCCTCACAGCATTGTGGGCAGGTGAACACGCAGAACCCGTAAGCCCGTATGCGGCTCGCCCAGCCTGTGCTCCGTAAAAGCCTGGAATTTTTAAAAATCTGTCACCAGCTTATTTGCTTCAGTGGATGCAATGGGAAAAAGACACAGTCTCGGTGACCAAGAAGCCTGGCATGTCACTGGGGCGCTGGATGGAAACTCCTACCTGTGTGTTGGTTTGATGGATGCGGGTGAAGAAGTTCCAGGGTCCGACGTGGAAGCAAGGTGGGGGGGTCGGGGGACGAGGACCGCGGGGCGGCGACACCGCCGGTGTGAGCGGCCTGGACGCGGCCGTGTGTGCTGAAACCCTGCCCCGTGCTTCGGGCCCAGCGCTCCGCACCTCCGGGCCCGCGTGTGCCAGGAGCAGCGCAGGGTCCCCACTCCGAGCGGCTGCTGTGACGGCCCAGGTGGCTGCAGAGAGCTCAGGGAGGGCCCCCGCCTCCTCCCCGGGGCACATACAACGTGACACGGCGTGTATAGACTTGCACGGTCGTAAGGGTCGCGGTCGACAAAGTAGCTTTTAAAAAATACGTATTTTATTGATTCACAAGAGACCCAGAGAGAGAGGCAGAGACACAGGCAGAGGGAGAAGCAGGCTCCATGCAGGGAGCCCATGTGGGACTCGATCCCGGGACCCCGGGGTCATGACCCGAGCCCAAGGCAGACACTGAGCCCCCAGGTCACCCAACAAAGCCACTTACCACAGAGGCAAAGGAGAGGAAGCAGTCAGACCACCTGGGTGCAGAGCCCGCCCCTCCCCGCTCCCGTGCAAAAGCGTGGCTCAGAGCTGTCACTCGGGCGACGGGTCTCTTCCCACATCTGTGAAGTGGGCACAGTAGCAGCGGCCCCTTCCTCCTGGAACGGCTGCGACATTGGAGGAGGCCGCCTGTGTGGACGCGGCTCAGCCCGGCTCAGACAAGGGTGCAGACAAGGGTGCAGCGGCCGGCGGCCGTCACGGGTCGGTACCCGGAGGAGCGGCCGGCTCCGTGCTTGCCGATCCGCGGAGAGGCTGGGCCCACGTCGGGGGTCCCTCCTCAGGGCGGGGCCTTGGCCCCGAGCCCCGGTCTCCTCGTTGGAACAGAGAGGGCCCCCCCGCCTTGCAGCAGCGCCCGGGGGCTGGCAGGGGTGCACAGCGCGCGCCTGGCACGCAGGGGCCTCTGCGACCACCTGCTGACCTGGGACCTAACCGCCTCGGTGCTCTGGGCCTCGCCGTCCTCCTCGCTGAGCGGGGGAGGCCAGGCGGCTCGGGCAGCGCGGGACCCCCGCCCGGACAGCACAGCCCACCCCCACCCCCCACCCCACCCCCGTCAGCCTGCCCGCTTCCAGGGGCCGAGTGTGGCTCTCGCTGCCCCCGCCCCGCACAGCCCTGGGCCGTGTCTATGCACGTCCTTGGAGGTGAAGGACGCGGCAGCCTGGGGGTCTGTGCATTTGCGCGCGTGTGTGTGCGCGTGTGTGTGTATGTGTGTGTGTGTGTGTGTGTGTGTGTGTGGAGACCCATTAAGTCAGATTTGCACTGCATCTCCAGGCAGGCACCGCCCTGCCCTCTGCCTCATAAACTGTCTGGGAAACGGGCCCTGCCCACTGCCCCTGAGAAGCCGGAGACTCGACACCCGCGGCAGAGTCGCCCCTGGATTCTAGATTCCGGTTTTGAAGGGGGCTGAGGGATCACAAGAGGGGGGACGCTGCAGCACTTGTGTGCGGAGGCCCATGAGGGGAAGCTCTTGCACCTCCGTGGTCTTCCTGGCCCGCTGCCCACCCCCCTCCCCACCGTGGTCTCTGGCCCCTGACCCGGGGTGTCCTCACCCTCACCCACACCCCCCACACCTGCAGCCCCTGGCCCGGGTGTCCCGGGTGCCCCCCCCCCACTGCTGCAGTCCCTGGTCCCTGACCCGGGGTGCCCTCCCCCTACCTCCATCCCCCTCCCCCGCAGCCCCCCCCACAGTCTCTGGCCCTGACCAGGGTACCCTCCCCTCCCCTCCCCTCCCCCCAGCCCCCGCGGTCCCTGACCCACTGCAGCCTCCAGAAGCTCAGCTGCTCCCCTGCAGCCTTCGCTGGCTGCCGACAATTGCCACCTGCATTTCCTCTAAGCCCTTCCCGGCCACTCTGCCTCCTATCCCTTTGCAGAGCCGCCACGGGGAGGCACGCTCGGCCCCGCGGGGAAGGCGACCCCGGTGGTCCCCGGCTGCTCCTCGTACCCCGGCCCCCACCAACACTCCCTCCCGCCTGCGCTGCGGCCGCCCCGTCTGTGCCCCCTCGTCTTTCTCCCTTGAATTCACTCTGCTCTCCTCGGTCCCTGTCCCCTCAGCCCCGCGTCGGCCCAAGCAGGGAGCGTTCCCTGACTGCGCGGTCGGGGCCAGGTCATGGACAAGGACGTGGCCACCCTGCAGGCCACCCTGGGGCCCGGGCTTCCCAGCACCAGGGCCCAGCCTGCTCCCCCTTCCCGGGGACTCTCACGGGAGTCAGGCGGCTGGCTTCGGGGAACACCGTTCCTAGTGTCCGGAAGCTCTCGTCAAGGGGGGACGCGCTACTCAAGTCGGTCGGAGACTTCCTGGATAGTTCGGCTGGAGCCAGCACGTCGCAGCCACGATGCGAGGCAGAGACTGGGGGAGCCCGGCCGTGCGCGGGCCGTCCCCCCAGGGCTCCCTGCGGCCTGCCGGTCCCGCTTCCCTCCCACCCTGATGTCCAGCAGAAGGAGCAGGAGTGGCATGTGCAGGGGGAGCGAGTGGGTGGGAAGGGCTCGGGCCAGCATCCCCCGTTCCCCTGCGTGACTGAAGACACACTGTGGGCCCCGGAGGGGCGGAACTGCAAAACGGAAGGAACCTGGATCCCCGAATGGCCACGTGGAATAGGGCGGCCCCTCCGCACCCCCACAGCGGGCTGCGGCTTCGTCTCTAATCCAGCACGACGCCGTGACAAGGGGACTAGCCTTCCAGGCCAGGGAAACACCCCGCAGGGAAGTTGAGGCCGACCTACGAAAACTCTTGCGTGCCGGGGTTGGCCAGAGGTCACAGAGCAGAGTCCCCAGGAGCGATTCCCAGAGGGAGCGAGAGCAGGGACGGCGGAGCTCCCGACCACCCAGGCCGAGCTCCACGGTGTGTCCCAGACGCGCGCCCGCCCCTTATCAGCCGCCTCGCTCCCTCCTCCCAGAACCCCCTCCCGTCCCGTCCCACGGAGGACAAAACCGGCTCCCAGTCACAGGGCAGTGAAGCAGCAGAACCGGGACGCGGGCCACTCCCGCGGGCCCCAAATCTTGAACTCCTTTTATTGAACTACATCACCTGTTTACACCAGCGGGGCTGGATGCATTTGCATACAGGTTTTTTTTTTTTTTTTTTTATCAACAGTGTCTACACATTACAATAGTAAAAAAAAAAAAAAAAACCTATTTACACACATACCAAATATAAAAATAAAAGTAGGAAGTTCATCTGGCTGCAGACGAGGAACCAGACTCAGAGCCCAGTCCCGGGGCTTGCACTCTTGTGCTAATCCTTTGAAGAAACAGCTCTGGGGCAGCCTGAGGGGCTCAGCGGTTTAGCACCTGCATTTGGCTCAGGGAGGGATCCTGGAGTCCCGGGACTGAGTCCTGCGCCAGGCTCCCTGCATGGAGCCTGCTTCTCCCTCTGCCTGTGTCTCTGCCTCTCTCTCTCTCTCTCTCTATGTCTATCATAAATAAATAAATCAAAAAAATAAAAAACAAATAAATAAATAAATCTTTAAAAAAAAGAGTGGGGGCACCTGGGGGGCTCATCGGTGGAGCATCTGCCTTGGGCTCAGGGTGTGACCCCAGGGTCCCAGGATCGAGTCCCGCGTCGGGCTCCCTGCATGGAGCCTGCTTCTCCCTCTGCCTGTGGCTCTGCCTCTCTCTCTCTTTGTGTCTCTCATGAATAAATAAATAAAATCTTAAAAAAAAAGAAAAAAAAGAAAAGAAAAAGCTCTCCCACACTCGTGGATGGTGGTCCAGCCGAGGGAAAATGCCAGTAGCTTTTATTGCCATTGCCAATCATTCCAGGAAAACAAAGCTTTCACGCCCGTCCTCTAATTGGCAGCGTGTGGACAGGATCTGTGCGACTCTGACTCCCTTTACTTGTTAACCAGGTTGGGCTTGTATGACCAAGTCGAGCTTTTTGGTTTTTCGGTTTTTTGGGCTTTGTTTTTTTCCCTACATAAAGAGCTCACTCTTGCGCTTCCCACAGCCTCCCTCCTCCCCCCGGCCCCCTGCGCTTCATCTCCGCGTCTGTTTACGTCTTCCTGGTTTTCAATTTCTTAATGATGTTTTAACGAGACACCAGTTACACATGCAAATTAGAAAGAGGCGACATTGAGAGATTGCTACCTGGTGGTAAATTTATTAAAATCAAGGTGGTTTTAATAACTCCCGTGCCTATGCATCCGCCTTCATGTCTGCGATATTAGTTTGGAGATTTTTTTTTTAAAAAAAAAACGCTCTTATCGGAACAAGTGTTTGTGGGGAGTTTAAGGTGAAGTCACGGGAAAGAAATCCAATTTTTTCATGAGCGTTACTGCTGTTCTCAAAAATAGTGTGTGCAGGAGTAAACGAATCTCTTCTACTTTTAGAGACCTCGTCCGGTTGGGTCTTCTTGTTTCTGCTCACAACCATCTCCATCCTCACCGTCCCCATCACCGTCATCAACCTCATCCTCATGGCTACCGTTGACTAAGCTTTGAACTCAAGATCCCGTAGCTGGAAAACGGTAGAAACAGATTCCAAACTCCCATCATGCAGGATCTAAGGCTGCTGATCTGTTCTTGCTCCTTCTCCAAACCCTCTTCCCCTTTGCCTTGGTGGCTCCCTGCCTCCCGTGTTCCCTTTAGCTCTGGTCTGCATTTTCTCGGTCGTCTTCACAGGCTGCTCTCCCCCTTCTCATTCTTGCTCCCTCTCATTCTGCCCCCCGCCTCCTCCCCTTCTCTCTCAGAACCGTCATTTCCCACGCGAGCTACCCTTGTTCGTATCATGACTCCACTCGTGATTCTCTGCCAAAGGCTTCTACGTCATTCCCTCCTGAGTTTGAGACTCTACACATCCAGCAACCCCCCAGCCATCTCCATGGGGTGACACGCGAGAGCCTCACAGACCCAAAGTCTTCCTAGGTCTCCTCTGCGTCCAGTGTTTGCCACCTAAATAAGTAGCGCAAGTTGGAAACCCAAGCTCGTCCCTCCTGCCGTGAGGAGGAAGCCCAAGAGCCTCACCTTCCTGGCCGCTCTCCAGCCACCACTCACCCTGCCCCTGGGGTCACCCAGGCTTTTCCATCTCCCTTCTCTTGGAAGCAAGCCACCCCCAGGAACAAGGCTCCCCGACCATCGCCGCAGGTTGGGGAACACTTCCTGGGTCCACGTTTTTCAGTATTAAGAACCACACTTGCCGGAGCTACCAGCCACGTTCTCCAACATCAGTAATAAAGGTGATGTTTTGTTTCTACGTGGTTTACCTCTTGCTCTATTTCCCCATTGGCTTAAAGCTTGGGCAGGAGGAAAGGTGATATTTACGGAGCCTTTTCAAACCCCCAACAGCTGGCAGTCACCCCAGATTCTCCTTCGCCTTCCATTGAATGTTCCAATGGGTTCCATTGAGTTGAACTTGAGAACAGTCTTGGACCTCCCCTCTCCTCTCCCTGCCAACCATAAATGCCTGGGCTCGACCCCTCGCCTCTCCCCTACATCATTGTGCCAGTAGAGGTTTAGAGAAGTAACTCAGTCAAATTTGAGCCCAAAGGGGCACATGGGTGGCTCAGTCAGTGGAGCGTCTGACTCTTGATTTTGGCTCAGGTCATGATCTCAGGGTCGTGAGGAGCCCCACGCTGGGCCCTCTGCTCGGCAGGGAGTCTGCTTCTCCCTCTCCCTTCCCCTCTGCCCCTCCCTCCCTCTCTCTTTGCTCCCTCCTCCGCCCACCTCATGGGCACACTCTCTCTCTCCCTCACACTCTCACAAATAAAATCTTTTCAAAAGAAGAATTAGAGCTAAGATAGAGAACAATATAGAAATTCTGTTTCCTAAAGAGGTTTCTAGAAATCTGAAGACAGTGGGGCATGTTTGGGATCAGATGGCAAGGATGGAGCTGTTTATTCCAAGGCCTTGTGTGAGAACTGGCTGAGAGGAGCCAGCCTACCGCCCAGGCCCTACAACAATACCCATTGTAGGCTGGGCACTCAGTAAAACCTCGTTAAATAAATCATCATTTCATTTGAAAGAATACTAAATTTGGAGTCCGACCTCTTTGAGTCGGGTCTCAGATTTGCTCATTCTTCTTGGAGAAGTTTGCTTCCTCATCTGTGAAATGGGCTTGCATTACCTACCTGACACGATCGCGATGAAGACTGATGGAGACACAGCGCGTGGAAGCCTTCTGCAAAGCGATCGTCTATGACAGGAGACCCAAGCCTGCTTCCTTCGCTGGGGTCCTGCAGACTAACTCACAGTTGCCGCGGATGCATTGCATTCAGAGATTTCAATCTGACTTGAAACATCAAAACACGTGTTCCTAAAAGAACTTATTTCACTTAAAAAAAAAAAAAAAGGCATCATCCTCTCTAATTTGAATCATGGGAAAAAGCATGAAGAAAATCAATTTTTATATGAAAATTGCCTTCAAAACTGCCGCAGCTTTGTTCTCAATCAGAAGTTTATAATGATGCAACTCGACTTCTGTTTGTGCACTTGATTTGAAGCTGCTGTGTGTACGGGCTGCATCCATTTGATTTTTATGGTATTTTTTTATGTTTGCAAACAGCATTCTTTAACCTGAAATATCTCTCCGTTTAAATGCCAGCCATTAAATACACAAAATGGCCAATCAATTTCTTCCCATACTTACGGTCAATTCCTGGTTTTTGTGTGAACACTGAGAGCAGTCAGGAAGAAATCAAAGAAATTAAACGAATCTGGTCGGGGGTGGGGGGGGTGGCCTTTAAAAACGTTTCCCGTGCAGCCCCCCCATTTTACAGCTGGGAGACTGAGGCCCAGAGAGGGAAAGGAGGTTCCCCAAGGACACACAGCTAGTGAGAGGTGGGGCCTAGATGAAAGTCCAGGACTTTTGCTTGCCCCCCTGGGCCCATCTGCGGTGTCCCCTTGCTACCCCGGGGGCAGGAGAAGGGGCAGCGGTGGGGATGTCGGAAGGACCTGCACTTATCAGCAGATCAAGGGGTGACACAGGGGTCCCAGCCAGACGGCCACCAGGCCTGGGAGCCCAGGCAGCGTCCCAGTAACACCTTTGTTTTATTTTAAGAGAATTTACAAGAGATTGGCATTCCTATATTTAAATATAAGAACATGATTGCATCCAAAAGAGAAACAGAAAGTCGATCTTTTCTTTATCAGTGGCTTGGATTACTTTTCCCCTTGCATCCTGTCCTGTGACGTCAATAAAGCACGGGCTCTGCCGTCAGACGGACGCAGCTCTGGGCCCCTGGACAAGTGGCTGTGTGCCTCGGAACCTCAGGGTCCCGGTCTTTAAAATAAGGATGATCATAGCTCCTTCCAACGGTGGCTATCAGAATTAAAAAGCGGCTCCTTTAGTAGCCAGCCCGGAATAAAGATTCGGTAACTGTTGGCCACCGTTTCTGGCTGATTCCCCCCCAATTTATAAGGTTTAGAAAAGAAATGCTTTCTACACCGTGAGGGACTACATCACGAAAGAAGAAAGTGACCGCGTAAGGACAATAGCGCCTGGCAAGCGTGACGCTGGCAGTGGACCACAGCACCCATCGCATCCCACGACGGCTGCCCCTACCCTGTTCTCGCATTTAAAAAAAAAAAAATTTAATTCCATATATTGGTCAACTTCTCCCATGAGAACGCATCTTTAATTTAATCATGTAAATCAATGGGAAAAATCTAATTCACTTTAGAGAAATGTGCTTCAAGGCCGGCCGTGTGGGATTTAATCTGTTCCTTAAAGTGTATCTGCAGCAAGTGACGTGTGTCTTTATCACAGTTACAAAGGGATATAAATTCATCTCTAGCCCATTTTAGGAAATAGAAAGTTGATTAAATAATCGGCGGCTTTAGTGATCTCAATGATCTGTCATTTTCAAAAGTGTCAGGCACTGATGTTAATGCTGGTTTAGCTTATAATTGTAGACTCCGTTTGAGTCCTTAATATTCAATTTGCCTAATTATCATTGTATTAGTCCCAAATATATAATTTATTATCGTTACTCTTTTGACTTTTCTAATGCTCGCTCCAAAATCTGTGTGGTTTTGGTTTGCGCGGTGCCTTCTGAGCAAGGGGCGGATCCCTCACTCCCAGCCCTGGGGCTTCGCCCTTCAGACGGGGCAGCACTCTCGAGGCTGGGCCGGCACCTTCTGCCCAGGAAGCCGCCACCCGCCCTGTGGATTCGTGGTGACTCAACTAAGAGAACTCGTAACCCGTACGTCCTGCTCTCACACGGAACAGTGATGGTCACAAAGGACCAAATCCATCCGTCGGCCTCTGTGGGGGGCTCTTTGCGGGCCACGTTGGTAGAACTGGAAAAACGGGGACCGTTAAATTTCATCCTGAGCCTTAAGTTGCTCATCATCTACTCCGACAGGACGGGAAGTAAAAGATGCTTAGGACCAAGCTCCAATCTATAGGCTCCAGCAGCAGAGGCCCAGAAGAGGTGCCCTTGACCCACACTTGGCACCTCGGAGGGCTTCTTGCAGGACGAGAGCTTGAAAGGCCAAGGAAGAGTTAGCTGGAGGAGAGGGAGGGTCCTCATTCATCAATTCAACGCAACGTATTTGATCACACACCACATCTATCACACTCTTGCTCTTGAAGAAGGCGAGGAACACAACACAGACACTTCGCTGCATCAGTCTGGGGTCCCAGCAGGAAACGGCGGGTCCATTAATTACTAGGACAAGAATAAAAGGTTTAGTTTGGGAATTAGGGTGCGCGGCCCCGCGAGAGGAGCTGAGGGTGGGGAGGTAGAGAAGGCGGGAGCCAGAGGATCGGAGAAGCGGTGGAGACGCCCGAGTTCACCAGGAAGCCCAAGAAGCCCCTACATTCGGTCACGGAAGTGGGACGCGGAGGGCAGCGAGGGGAGGCGGCCACCTCTGACCGCCGTGGAGCAGGGGCCTGCCCGCTGAGCTTCTGCGGGAACCTCTCTTTGGCAAACTGGAACCGAGGCGCTGACGGAGGAGGCCTTCCCGGTTCCCAGCCAAGCCGAGGCTGCCCGCTGGCCTGGGGCAGCCGCCGGGGAAGGGACAGGCGCTGGTGGTCGAATCATCGAATCACCACAGCGACATTTATCCGCAAACTGAAACGTGTTCGGAGCACCTAGGGGGGCTCTGGGGGTGCGGGAGGACTTCTCCTGGGACCGTGACGGGGCTGGGAAGGCTGGGTGGGGAGATGTGCCCTGGACACGCTGTCAGCACTTGCCTCCTCTCCTGACCCACCACCACGGGCCGCCTCTCCTCCTTCCCCGTCCTTCAGGAAAGGTCTGTCCCAGTCTCCCCGGCGGCCCAAGGAAGTCTGTCCCCTTATCGCTCTGGGGACAACGGGTTCACCCCCTTAGACTAGTGCTCGACCTCCGGCCTCGCAGACAGAAGCCGTGAGCCGGGTGTCCGCGGTGGGCTCCGGCTTGGAGATGCTCCCCCGCAGCTGAGCACCTGGGCCGTGCGGGGCCCACGCTGACCTGGCCCGGGGTCCCGCCCCTCCCGGGGCTACAGCAAACGGATGAAAAATTGTATCATTAAACTCTTTGATGTCCTCCTGTCTAATTGAACCTGTGAAATTTCCTAAGGTTCTCCAGCCTCCAAAAATTCAATTTTCCATGTAATGCATGGTGACGTGTCGATAAATCATGCTGTAAAATAAATGCGTGGATTCCTTTGTGCAGGAGCGAGTGAGGAATAAACCTTTCGTAATTGATAAATAATGTCATTGGAATCAATAGCTGGCAGAGGAGTCGGAGGAGTAAGCCTGAATCATGTATGAGCGCTCCGGGGTGATCAATGCCTTCGAAACAGCCGGGAGCGCAGGAGCCAAGTGTATAAATTACGGCCTTAATATTGCAGCAGGGCCCAGAGTTGAACGACGGGTGCGTTCCCAAGCGCCGGTGAGATGGGAAGGTGGGCCGGGCCGGGTGGGCTGGGCTCCCCGACGGGCGCGGCTCCCAGGGGCTGCGGGGCCCTGACCGGGAGCAGCCCGTGCGCCGGCCCCGGGACCGAGGCCGCCCGCTCCCTGCCCCCCAGTGGGCAGCACAGCAGTGACGAGCTTCCCTGCTCAGAAGAACCGCTCGCTGCCCCCCACACCCCGGGGTCCAGGGGTTGACGCTGACCCGCCTGGGAGTCCCCGAATTGCCCCGAGGGGCAGCTGCAGCCCCGGGGGGACCGGCCCTGCGCTGGGCGCCTGGAAGCTAGTTGCTTCTCCTCCCCGAGCCGCAGTCCCCCCCTTCGCTATGGGGGACTGGGAACGCCAAGCTGCCCACCCTGGCGGGGGGAGTCATGCTGTGAGGTGGCTCAGGAGGCGTCTGTCTGTCCTTCCTGAGCAACCACAGCCGTCGGCCTGCGCTGTGTGTGCTGACCCTGTGTGTTTCTGGACACCCTGCCCGCCCGTTCCCTGTGTTGTCTCATCATCCAAGCCTTGCAGCGGCCCCGGGACACAGTTACTATCATGATCCCGGTTTCGTGGGTGAGGAACCCGAGGCCGGACAGGGGAGGGCAGGGAGCTTGGAGCCAGGGCCTGGTCCGTGTGTGGGCCTGGCACCGGCCCCTCTGGCTCTCTGGGCCGCGGTGTGGCCTCATCGGTACGATCCGGACGAGAGTGCCTGCACCCCAGGTCACCCCCAAAGCGCAGTGCACGCGAACGGGTGACGGGGGCCTGGCTGGGCTCGGCCCTGTGCGGCGGGGGCTTCTGGGCCACAAGGCCGGGGCGGAGTCTGCATGTCCTCATCTCTGAATGCAGCTGAGACCCGGGTGACCTCAGCCACCAGTGCGGCAACCAGGCCGGCGCCCCCCAGCCTCCAGGGGCCCCCAACCCGCCTGTTCCTCCTGCAAGGGCTCACTTCCTGGGAGGACGTGCTGCACAACCGTACGGGGGCAGGAGCCAGGAGGAACCCGAAGCGAGACAAGGCGAGCAAACCCGTGCATTCTGCCTAAGGGTCGCTTCCCGCAGAACCCCCCCCCCGGGACCCACGTGGGCCCCAAGCCGCGGGCTGCCTGGGATCCCGCTTCCCCGCAGTAGCACACGCCCCACCGTGGTGGGTGAACGAGGCGCGGCGGCCTGGCCACGCAGGTCGGCGGCTGTGCCTCTGGAGCCTGGGAGCAGCCGTGTCCCAGCAGCGCCTGGGGGACGCCACGGCCTGCCCTCCGCGTCAGCACGCAGCGGGGACGCACTGCAGGCACCCGGCAGGTCGGAGGACCCGAGCGGGGGTCTCGGGAGGCAGAAGGAAATAGGTTTCAGTGAGCCTCAGAGTGGCTTTCCTAGCCCCCTTCTGACAACACGGACGAAACGTGTTCGTTCACTCGTTTGGCAAACGTTGGCTTGGAACGCCAGGGCCGGGCCAGGCCGCACGACGGGGGCTCGAGGCTGAACGAGGCGCTCCTCGACCTCGACGTCAGGGCACAGTGAGATGCATCGAACGGCAGTGAGAGCGCGGCACCGCGGACGCCGGATTGTGGGGGCGACGGCGGGGCCAAGGGGGACGATGGCGGGTCAGAGGCACGGGCTGTTGATCGCCGACGTCCCGCGCACTGGCTGGTCCACTCGTCGCTCGTGCTCTGTGCCAGGCTCCAGCAGGATGGACACCCTCCCCTTGTCTCACGTGGTCCATCAAGAAACCATTTATTTTTAGTCTTCAAGACGCATGCAAGACGTCACCTATGCCCTGGCTTCGGGTCGGCGACGAGCACCCCGCCCTCCCGCATCGACTCTGGCAACTGGTCAACTGGCGCCCGGCCTCAGGTCTCACGCCGACGTCCCCAGCCGGCCCCGAGCAGCTGGCCCTCGTTAGGGCCTCCTCAAGCTCGCCCCCCCACTACCGCCTTCCTTCCTCTCCCGTTATGTCTGTCCGTAGAAACCAAGCCCAGAGGTCAAGTCTCCCGAGTCGGGTGTGTCGGCGTCCCCACCGCAGGCCCAGCTTCCTTCCAGGCCACCGCTCCGCCCTCCGGAGCGTGGCCATCCTCTGACGAAGACCGACCGTCCACCCAAGTCTGCCCTGCGTCTTCCCGAGCACACGGCTCCCAGCCTCCCTTGCAGGGAAGTGCGGCCAATGACGAGGACCCCTGCCGGGCCTGGGCCCCGAACCCACCGCAACCGCCACGCGGTCCCCCTTCTGTTCTGTTGAACTAGGACGATTCCGACGGCCTAGAAAAAGGCAGAGTCGCAGGATGGAAGGAGCCGGTGTCCCCGAGTCCCCAGCGGGCGAAATGGGCCCAGCGCCAGCCCTCTGTGTCGAGCTGCCTGCATCGGGCGGGGGGGAGCCGGACACGGAGCTGCCCCTCCCAGGGGCCCCTCGAGGAAGGGCTGCGGCCCAGCTCCCGGGTCGGGAACCAGCACCCAGCCCCGGGGGCCCTCCCTTCAGGGACGGCTCGCCCAAAGCCAGGCCCCGCGGGGTGGCCCACAGCCGATGCCTGAGCGACCCCGAGGCACACGGGGCACAGGGACCTGCCTCCCTCCGCTCCAGCGCCGGCGAAACCCAATCCGCGACACCCACCCTAACTAATCACACGTTCCAAGGCAGCAGGTTGAAAAAAAAAAAAAAACAGGTAAAGAAAGTGTTGCTGTCTTAAGAGGACTTTCCGGAAGTCTCCGTGGTCACCGCCGAGCCACAGCGGCCACACCAAACCCCAAGGGACGCTTGTGTCTTCATTCTGGGCGGCCGTGGGCCCCGCTAAAAACCGCTGAGGATGACGGGCAGACGGGAGGTGGGTGAGCACAAGCTGCTGGCGCCCTCCAGCCCGGCCAGTGTAGACAGGCCCCACTCTGGTCTCGCCCCTTCTGCGCTCAGACCTGTGACGAGCGGCTCCGGGAGCGATCGCTGTGAACCTCTCCGCAGGCCTCCCAGGCTCTTCGTGTGGTTCCCGTTTCACAAGTGAAGACACTGGCGCGTGGGAGCCCGGGGTCTGGCAGCGAACCGGTGGCGCAGCCGGATTCGGACCGTGGATCCCTGCCTCCTCCGCCTTACGCCCGGGGTGGTTGTGGCTCCTCGCACAACTGGGAGCTCCCTGAAGCAGGGAGCGGGTGGGCGACGTGTGCACGGACGGTGCTGGGAGGGCGCTGGGCACCTGCCCACCGGGTTACAGGGGATCGGGGCCGCGCACGACCTGCACTCTGCCCTGCGGAGGGTGGCGCTAACCGCCAAGGAGCCGGGCCCACGCTCAGCAGGTGCAGGGCAACGTCCGAGGGAGGACGCCCGAGGGTGCCAGCCCCGCACGCCCGGTGCACGGGTGGGAGGCCGAGGCGCGGAGCCTCCGCAGCCGGGCAGCCCTCCAGCCGTGAGCGCGGCCAGACTCGGGCGGAGAGCGGGCGTGCAGAACCCACAGCCTGGTCCCCGAGCCGGCTGGAGTGCCCCGGGGAGGCGGCAGCACGCCTCAGCCCTTTGCTCTTGCCTCCCTCCCTCCCGGGGTAACTGCCCCCTTTGCTCTTTCTGCCCGTTTTGAAGGATGATTGTTTTTCTGGGCAAAGAGCCCGTTGCGTGTGTGTGCGCGTGTGTGTGTGATTTTAAGGTCTTGCGCCGTCCCAAACCTCGGCCGGATACGGTGACGTATGAATCTACGCATCTGACATGTTCATACACACACGCGCGCCTCGAAGGACGCACGCGGGGTCGTCAGAGCGGCCGTCAGACGGCACACCCGGGTGGACGCCGCTGCGCGGTCGCCCGTGCTACTACCTGGCAGCCGTCATCCAAACACCCGTAAGGGCAAGCAGAAGTGTGTTTGACTGGGAGAATGATTCTTGTTTCTTTTTCATTACTCTTAATAAAAGGAGATGGTGCCGAAAAATTGTGTTTCCTGGGTTATTTTCCCCAAGAGATCCTTTATAAAACACGGAATACATAACAGACCGTGTTGCAGGCAAATGCCTCATTAAGGGAATATAGTTAGAAAGAAATAGTAACCAAAATGAACAGTTATTTTCCTTCTTTTTTTTTTTTTTTACCCACTGTAAAATGGAGAAATTGGATGCGATATGGATTTAGTAACAGCCCTCAAATAATATCGTGGGAACGCGGCGCTCACTGTGCGAGATGGAGCCGTCTCGAAACGCTGCTCACGTCCAGGCGGCAGCCGCGGGAAGCCCGTGACCGGCTCCAGGAAAACGCCTCCGGCGTCTCCCAAAGGGCGTCCTTACCTCCCGTGGCTCCGCCTGGCCCGGCGACGTGGGGCCTCCTCATCGCTCCCCTTTTCCGTCCACGTGCTCCCCTGGCGGCCCCCCAGCTGTCTCCATGAGAGCTGAGCTGCAGCTCATTCCCCGGCGGGAGACCCACGCGTCCCGGCCGCCGGCACCTGGCCACACCTGGCCACCCCTGCCCCCCGGAGCCACCGTGTCCCGCACTGCAGCCCCCTCCGGGACTCCCACCTGGGAGACCCTGGAATCCCCTCAACGCCCCCCCAAGGCCAACAACCCTGCACTGGAGACCCAGCCCCCCTAACAGTGCCAAGAGCCCCCCATGTGCCGCCTGCCCCGCGCCCAGGCCCCACCACATCTCTGGGGTCACTTCCCCGCGTCCTCCCTGGGACCTGCCCTAGAACTCTCCGAGTGGTCCTCCGCGGCCGTACGGGCCCTGGGGTGGCCGACCTCGTCCCCTGGACCACATTCCAGCCGCCGGCCCCGTCAACTTCTCCCCACGCTCTGGTCTCCGGGCCATCCCACGCCTTCCCCGTCCTGCTCAGACTGTGACTCCTCGCCGACCCCTTTCCGCCGCTGGTTTTGGCTACACGAGCATCCCCCCTTCCGCAGGACGCTGAGGTCCCGCCTCCATTGAAGGCCCCCCGGGCTTTCCCGTGCCCCCAGAGGCCCTCTGCCACATCGGTCCCCCCTGTGCAAGGTCATTTTCCAGCCCGCGTGCGCCTCTTCCGCGAGACCGTCAGGCTGAGCTCCTCGGGGACGGGCTGTGTCGTGCTGAGCTCGCCCCGGGCCGCGGACAAGGGACTCGGGTGCCGGGATTGCTAACGTGAACGCGTGGCCGCCCGCGAAGACAAGGGCAGCGCCCGCCTCCTGGGTCTGCGGGGATTCGAAGCCCCGTGAAGCGCTTAGGGGCAGTGAGCTACCGGGACCCTCCGAGATCTTTCTCAGGACCCAGGACCCGGCTGCTTTCCACAAGGACAAAGAAGGGCTTCGCCTTCCCGGCCGGGGCGGAGGGGGTGCTTGGAAGGACTTCGGAGGTTTGGTGCAGAAGCAAATCAGTCTCCAAAGCCACTCAGACCTGAGCTGGGCACCCGCAGCTCCTGGCTTCCCGGTGTGAGCCTCCCTGGAAGGTCACCAATGCCCCGTCTTGTGCACCGTCTGCAGACTTGAGACGTCAGCCTCGGGGTGACGCCGGGCCGGGTCCGTAGAGGCGGCCAACAGAAGCCCCACGTCCCCGTCACTGCTTCTAAGGATTAAAATGTGAGCGCTTGTGTCGGGCAAAGAAGCGCCCCTGAAATGGGGGTCACCACCTCCACTTTACAGACGAGGACACGGAGGTTCAGAGAAGTGAAGAGCCCTGCCCAAGGCCACGCAGCCGGAGGGTGGCTGAGCCAGGCCTCACACGCAGCCACACTTGCCCACGCCGGGGCCAGGCCTCGGCTCTCGTGATCTGCCTGGAGGGGAGGGCCCTGAGCACACGGCAGAAATACTCCGGCGTGAAGAAGTCACGCTCACGGGCCGCTTCCTAGGGCATCCAAGAGGGATGGGGCCGTGTGGCCAGGAGGGGAGTCCCTGCCTTGCTGTGGCCACGTATGTCCCTGGCCCGGCCGGCCCCTCCCGGCCCCGAGAACCCGGCACTGCTGGTGCAGGCGTCGAGCCTGGCGGTCCCCAAGCCACGCTCGCCAGCGCCCCGGGGCTCCCTGGGGTCAGGGCTGCACGGGGAGCAGGGTGGGCAGGGGTCCCGCTCCGTCTCCATCCCAAACACAGCCACTCCTCCCCGGTGTCTTACACGTTGTCTCATGACATCTCCTGTCATCGGAACACTCTGCTGCTTTTACATAAGAGTTTGAGCCCCAGACTCCCTGCAACACTTTCACGTCACAAATGAGAAACTGAGGCTCGCAGAGCGGTGGCCGGCCCAAGGTCCTGGGGCCTGCTGAAAACCGCGTGGAGATCTGTCCCAGATTGCCCCCCACCTGGCTCTCCCCAGGCCGCCCCCCGCCCCCCGCCCGCCCTCAGCTGTCCACCACGAGGCAGATTTAATGACCACAAACAGGAGGCATTTATCTCTGAAATAACTGTTGCGGGACAGAATAGGAAAATCGATGCATTCATTAGCACACGCTGGGAGTAGGGGGCAGGACGTGGATGGGCGCCGGTCGCAGGCGCTGGTGGCACCCGGGGAAACGGGCCTGGGAGCAGGGACGTCACGGGGCCCTCACCGGGCTCGCCCTCCACCCAGACGCGGGGGAGCCTCCCGCCCCCTCTCCCGCCCGGGGTTTGATCTAAATGTATTGACTGTGACAATGTTGAAATTATATCTGGAAAAACCAGTTAGCTTTAATTTCGGTCCCCGGAGAAAATGATGATTAGAGAAATATTGATGGCGTGAACCTCAGACAGCCCGTCTGCAAGCAGACTCGGCCTTGAGACGGGAGCCGGTGCACACAAGTCAGCCGCCCCCACTCTGGCTGGAGGAACGGAAGCCAGAACCCCCGGGGGGGGGGACCCCGGCTGAGGTCGGGCGGCCGATCGGGGACAAACCCGAGACTAAGACCCAGGTTTCTGGAAGATTCTGGAAGGCACAGACCGCATCGCAGGCGCCGGTCCCCGGCCCCTGCCCAGAGTCTGGCTCCGAGCGAGCTCAGGGAATGTTAGCTGAACGCCCAAGGCCAGGACACTTTCCAAAACACGTCACCCCTCGGAACCGTCCCGGCGATGGTCAACGCTGAACAGTGGACGCATCCTGACCGCCAGTGGCTTCCTTCCAGGGTCGAGAAGTAGGAGGCCTGAGCCCCTGAGCCCTGGATCCCTGTCGCGCGACCTCCCTGGAACATCCTGGGCTCCCGGCTCCCGCCTGGAGACCAGCGGCGGCATCGTCGGGCATTACGGGCTACGTCCCGGGGACAGAGCGTGGGCACCGTGACGGGGTCACTTCCCTGGACGCGCGCTGCAGGCGGTACCGATCACACGCGGCTCGGGATGCCGGGAGACCCAGCGTCAAGGAGCAAAGGGAGAGCGGGGCGGGGGGCGGCTAAGGGGTTCTCGCTGAGCCGCGTCCTGCCTTAGATCCCTCGAAGCTGAGACTGGACTCGGGTGCCGGGAAAGGATGAAGGATGCACACTCGGCTGGAGCGAGCGCCTTCTGGGGGCTCGTGGGGGCCGGGGCGGACGCGGTGACCGTGGGAGCCCGCATTCCAGCCCCCGAGGACCGGGCAGGGCACCACAGCCCCTCTGCGGTCTGCAGGGAAAGCCTCTGGAACAGGTGACATGGGAGAGGGGCACGAGGCGGGGAGGAGCGGGTCGGGGCGGCAGGCCTGGAGGCAGGGTGCTCCGGGGGGCGGCCCGCAGGCCGGGCACCCCAAGCTCAGCACCACCGCTCCGCTCCGCTACTGCCCCGGAAGGTGCCGGGCTGGGAGCCGTGCTTGGGGCCCCGTCGGGCACAGTCACCGGGGCCGTGAGACCTCCCCGCGCCCACGGGGGTCAGAACCCTGCTGCGCCTTCGCTGGCGTGGGCCTCCTTGCCACGTTCCCGGGGTCCTGTCCCCACTTCATCCAGAGGGGACACGTCTAGAGGAGTCCTCCAAGGCCTTGGCTCCGGCACTGCCCACAGCCACCACCATCCTCTGGAGGCTCCGAAACGGAGAGGGCAGTGGGGGCCTTGGGAGCCCCGCTGTGCCCTAGAGACCTCGTGCGTTCACACTCTCCCCGTCCCCCCGACCCCGTGGTCTGGCCGGGGCTCCTGGCTTGCGCGGGAGGAAGCCCAGAAACCTCCACCTCCCCAGCCCTGTCCTCTCTTGTTTATACCACAGAACTCGTGGTGAGCCCAGTCCCCGCCCCAAGGTGCCCCTGCCCCCTCTCTCCCTTCGGGGACCCCACCTTCTCAGGCACTGAGGGGCCCCGCGTGACCTGCGTGATAGCCCAGGCCTCGTGCTGTGTGGACGCAGGCCTGCTGGAGGGCATCAGGGGCACGACCGGGTCAGCCACCGCCCCCCGTCGGTCCCGCCTACCGGGTAAGGGATTGTCAGGCTCAGAGGGGACGGGCCCGAGCCGGCACCTTTCAGGGCTCCACCGGCTCCTGCCACCTGCCCGAGGTCGCAGCAGGGGAAGCACAGGGACCTAAGGCGGGGTGCTAGGCCGGGCTCCCCTCGCCTGGAGCGAGCAGCTGAGGCCTCCCCGCAGCAGGCCATTCCCGGGAGAGCCCCGCGCCCGCAGAGAGCAGCCCGGGGCCCTCCAACTGCCGTGGAGAACGCGCTCCGGCCCTGGGACCCCTGAACCCCCGCTCCACCTTTCCCTCTCCTTTCTTCTCTATGAAAACGACCATTTCGTTCTACAAACCCCACAGACAAGTTTAGGTTTGCCGGGAAATGCCTCGCATCCTGTGTCTGGATTTCTCCGCCTCCAACGGCCCTCGCCTCTCACCTGCTCTGAGTGTGCAGGAGGGCACTTGGCGGGGAGCCCCTCCCGGCGGACACCCTGGGTCTCTCTCCCACTTTTAGGAAAAAGACACACATCAAAAAAGAAAAAAGGAGACAGTGACTTCTCAATCCACCTTTTTAAACCCTACCCCACAAGAGCAAATCTCCTGTACCTTCTCCATCTCCGTCCCCAGACAATGACTGTCCTCCTGACCATGAACCCATAGGTTCTCTGAGGTCAAAGGGCAACCATGACAAGTCACCTGGTTTGAAATCTCCAGAGGGGGCACCCGGGGGGCTCAGGGGTTGAGCGTCTGCTTTTGGCCCAGGATGTGACCCCGGGGTCCTGGGATCGAGTCCCACGTCAGGCTCCCTGCGTGGAACCTGCTTCTCCCTCTGCCTGGGTCTCTGCCTCTCTCTCTCGTGAATAAAAAAAATCAATCTTTAAAATAAAAATTTTTAAAAAGAACTCTTGAGAGAGATGGAGAGAGGAGGGAATGAGGTCAGGGCAGGATGGGCCTCACAGGCTGTCGTGACGCTGGGCCAGGAAAATAAAATGTGAGGGGGTAAGAAATGTGGACATTTTGCTTCAGTGCGTGCTGGCTATTTGTCTTCTCTACTCTGAATGTGAGTTTCTTCTCCGCAAAGTGACACCAGCCATATGACCAACCCCAAAGGGTGGTTATCAGCCAAGTACGTAACCAAGCACCCGGCTGTAGGGCTCAATAAATAGTGCAGATTTGGAAACTATCAGAGCTGGAAGATTCCCAGGGACTGGGTTTCACCCTGTCTCCATCCCCCAGAAGCAGACGCAAAGCCCAGGGCATGCAGAGGGCTGCCCAACGCCGTCCACACCACGCTCGGGCTCCTCTCCAGGCCTTGGCTCAGTCACTTCCATCTTCATTTGGTTTTCATTTTGAAGAGCCCACCCATCACTCTCCCTCCCTGCCTTACCCTCATTTCTTTTTCTTTCTTTCTTTCTTTCTTTCTTTCTTTCTTTCTTTCTTTCCTTTTCTTTCTTTTTCTCTTTCTTTCTTTCTCCCTTTCTTTCTTCCTCTTTCTTTCTTTTTCTTCCTTTCGTTCTTCCTTTCTTTATTTCTTTCTCTTTCTTTCTTCCTTTCTTCCTTCCTTTCTTTCTTCCTTCCTTTCTTTCTTTCTTTCTTTCTTTCTTTCTTTCTTTCTTTCTTCCTTTTCTTTCTTTCTTTTTTCTTCTTTCATTTTTTTAAAGAGGGAGAGAGAGTGAGGGTAGGGGTAGGGCCAAAGGGAGAGAGAGTGAGAGAATCTCAAGCAGGCTCCGTGCTGGGCTCCACTCAGGGTTTGACCTCATGACTCCAAAGATCATGACCTGAGCCAAAGCCAAGAGTCTGTTGCTTAACCAACTGAGCCCCCTAGGCACTTGTACCCCAATTTCTAAAAGACTCTTGTTAAGCAGAATGATGAAGTGTCGTGTGCCTCGCTGGCTCAGTTGGTGGAGTATTTTGACTCTCAATCTCAGGGATGTGAGTTCGAGCCCCATGTAGAGGGTAAGGATAACTTAAAATTAAATCATTTAAAAAAAATCATTTTAAAAATAATGAAATAGGGCAGCCCCAGTGGCGCAGAGGTTTGGCGCCGCCTGCAGCCTGGGGTGTGATCCTGGAGTCCCGGGATCGAGTCCCACGTCAGGCTCCCTGCATGGAGCCTGCTTCTCTCTCTGCCTGTGTCTCTGCCTCTCTCTCTGTGTCAATAAATAAATACAAATCTTTAAAAAAAAAAAAAAAGAAACCTTTTAAAAATAATAATAATGAAATAAAATAATGACTTTTAAAAAAAAGGATGAGGGGATCCCTGGGTGGCTCAACGGTTTAGCACCTGCCTTTGGCCCAGGGCGCGATCCTGGAGTCCCGGGATCGAGTCCTGCATCGGGCTCCCTGCATGGAGCCTGCTTCTCCCTCTGCCTGTGTCTCTGCCTCTCTTTCTCTCTCTCTCTCTCTCTCTCTCTTCTGTCATAAATTAATTAATTAAATCTTTTTAAAAATTTTAAAAAATCAAAAATCAAAAAAAGATGGTGTCAGCAATATTTAAATAAAGCTTTAAGAAAACAAACTAATACTAATCTCCCAAAAACCCACTCACACCAGCACAATTATTATTTCCCTTGTCATGTCTGGAATGTCCACTCTGGGCTCTGGACATTGACACGTGGTCAGCGGTGACAGCCTCGATTTTGTGCCTCCGGCGCTTGCGTCTACCATGACAGATTCCACGTGGCTACAGTCTTCATAATTACCGTTTTAATGACGCCAAAAATACCCTCTCACAGTGACGCCACAATTCATAAAGCTGTTTACCCATAGTTGGACATTTAACTTTATACGGTTTGTTAATGTAGATAAAGCCATAATGAGCATCCATTGCGCAAAGCTTTTGGTGTCTAATGAATTATACCCCGAGAATAAAAGAGAAATTCCCAGAGGTCGGTGTTTGGAATCAAAGGGCATAAACCTAATTTAAACTCTTCTCTATCTGTTAGTGTGATTTTTGTTTCCCCCAAAAGACCTGTAACCAATTTATTCTACATCAGTGGAGTGTGCTGGCATCATTTCCCCCACAGAGCCTCGCCATCTTGGGCGTCTGATCTTTGTTTTTCTTGACTCTTTTTCTGTTTGTAACAGAAATAATATGTGTTCATTATGGAGAACTTAGGCAGGAAAAAAAAAAAGAAAAAGAAAGTAAAAATTATCACAACCCCTCCAGCCAAAAATAATCGCTCCTAAAATTTAAGCGTATCTCTTTTCAGTCTTTTTTCTATGCTCATGACCAATTTCCCCCCAAATTCAGATTATATTCTATGATCAGTGCTATTTTATTTTTGTTTTGCTGATTAATTTTCTTAAGTCACTGTTAAGATTTTTCAATAATATCCCGTCATATACAGATCCCTTTCTTAAAGATCCTCTGATACTGGAGGTCTACGTTTCCTATAGCTGCATCTCTATATGATAAAGGAAGTTGTCATGAACGTGCTTCTGTAGAAGTCTGAGTAGTCGTCCTTGTTTATTATTACCACAGCACAAAGAACTTGGAATAGAAAGGCCAGGCCAGAGGGTATAAATATTTCTGAGATATCTTTGGATTTTAAAGATGGAAATTGGGAACCATCAAAGGGAATTACATCATATCCTCCCCCACACCCCACTCCTGTGTCCTCGAGGAGGAGCCTGGGATCTGGGACGGCCATAAGGCATTTAACCCCCTTCATCAGCGTCAGGACTTGGGACAAGACATTTAACCTCCACGTCTGCTAAATAGGATGATACCTTCGATCATGTGGTACCTGTGGCTGCGGAATACCTAAAACCCCTTTCCACCAGAGATGTCCAAGGTGAAAAAGAGATTAAGCCTCTCTTCCCATTCTGGAAGCCAAAAGAGGAAAATATCCTATCTGACCCCAAAACACACAGCGCTAGGAGCACGGCCTCTGGCCTGAGCAGAACCAGACGTTCAGGGATGGCTCCTGCCTGTGTTCTCCGACCTTCATACCCACTTTGCGAGTTCCCTAATATCCTTCCAACAACTTCCTTTTCCTGCTTAAGTGAAGCAGAGTGGATTCCTATCATTACCATCAAGGACTAACCAGAAGCCATCAGGGGCAGATCCGTGGTGACTGCAGATAACGCAGGGAGGCATTCTGGAAAAAAAAACCCCGGGCACCCATAGGCACTGAGTACTGCCTGCTACTATGATTACTGTTTTGGGGGTGGCATAGAAGAGCCCCTAAAAGCCAGGACCCTCGAGCCAGGATACGTGGGATCCATTTCTGGCTCCTTTTCTTATCCACCGGACGACCTGGGGCAAGACACTTAGCCTCTCTGTGGCCCCAGTTTCCTCATATGCAACATGAAGATAATACCAATACTTACCTTTTAGGGGTGCTTAAGGGGAAAATGAGTCAAACACATATTAATTGCTTTTAAGTATGTGCATTTATCACTATAATAACAACTAACCCGAATATCACACTTCGTCATTTCTACAGCACCTTCCCGGTCTCTCCACCACTTAATCCCAAAAACAATCACAATCAAGGTGAAAATCTTACACAGTTTATACAGGTGGAAACGAAGGCTCAGAGAGGTCCGTTCCTGGAGACTGTAGGACCAGGGCTCAAAGCCATGATTATAACCGTGAAGGTCAAGCTCCTTACGTGCGAGAGCGTGAACGTTCTCAGTCGTTACTCACTGTGATCGGTGGAGAGGCTCCAGGGAAGCGCATTGAGACAGCTAATGTGCCCGCCCACCGCGTTGTCAGGTCCGTGCTCACACGTGACGCAGGTGCAATCTACGTGTGACTGACTTATAACGTGGTGCATAGATATTCCCATCTCTATACTAAGGAAACTGAGGCCTGGAAGCGTGTAAGTACTTCGCTCAAGGCCACACGGCTGGTGGGCACTGGCCCTGCCCTCGGCCCCAACGCTACCAGCCCCTCCTAGTCCTGTTTGGACCTGAAAGGGGCCTCCTTCTGCATTACGTCTGCCAGTCACCTCCCTCGTCCCGTTATCTCCCAGCCGAAGTGTGCAAAAAGGTGATTTTCGCCACCAAATTGGTGTTCAGAAGCTGGGGATTAAAGAAACAAACGTGTGACCGGTTTGTGGTGCAAGGCTTGCCTGCAGCCCGCAGTCGCTGCCCACGGCTGTGCTCACTATGCTGTTGATACAACGAATCTATCACGCAATTTCGCGAGGCTGTGAACTGCACGGAGAAAACACGCGAGGACTCGGTGCCTCAGCCTAATCCGTATGAAACAGGCTGGGGACCCTAGTAAACACACGGCAGGCGGTGGGGCCGCAGCGGTGGGCCCGTCAGAGAGGATTCCCATGGGGGAGAGGGCGAGGCGCGGGCTCCGCTCACCCAGGGCGTCTCCAAGTCACTCCCTCCTGCTGGGACCCACGTGAGTGACAACAGAAGTTAAAGAGCAGAAGAGCCTTCCTCCGCCCCGAAGCACATTCTAATAAGCGCCGTATTGTCACACGCACCGACGAGCTAGGGCTCCCCGTCAGCTGAAGTCTGGTCTTGTTCCCTGTCCGGGTCTATGCTGGCGGGCGTGCGTATTCACTCATCACTCACTCATTCATTCATTCAGCAAACCCGTCTCCACCTCCTGTAGCTCAGCCCCGAGCTGGAGAGACGGCGAGCCGAGCCGTAAGATGCACCCATCCGCGTATTACACGTTTTTATTGAGCAGCTCTTAAGGACCGGGTACTATTTTGGTGCCAAATGGTCAGCAAAAGGTCCTGCTCACATTCCACTGGGAGACAGTGAGATGAGCAACGTGGATATGGAGACCGGCGCGCGGCAGGAAGGTAAAGAAAGGGGCTTGATTGAGGTAAGGGGCTCAGCAGGGGCCCCACGGCAGCCCCCTGGGGCCACTTTACAGAGCTGGACCTTTACAGAGCTGCACACCGAGGCTGGGGAAGGCCAGGTAAGAGGGTGATACTGGGGATCCCTGGGTGGCGCAGCGGTTTAGCGCCTGCCTTTGGCCTAGGGCATGATCCAGGAGACCCGGGATCGAATCCCATGTCGGGCTCCCGGTGCATGGAGCCTGCTTCTCCCTCTGCCTGTGTCTCTGCCTCTCTCTGTCTCTCTCTCTCTCTCTCTGTGTGTGACTATAATAAATAAATAAAAATTTTAAAAAAAGAGGGTGATACTGTCCACCCCATCTGTGCATCGAGCATCGCTGAGTCACCGAAGCGCCTTCCAGAAAGGCAGCTCCTTTAACCCATCTGTCCTCATCAGGGCTCGCCAAGAAACAGAACCGACAGGAGACAGAGCTAGGGATTACCATTAGATACTGGCTCACGCGACTCTGGGGCCTGACCATCCCAAGATCTGCAGCCAGCCAACCGGGGACCCAGGAGAGCTGAGGGTGAGCTCCAGTCAGACGACCAGCTGGCTCCAGGCCCCGAAGACCTGATGCTTCGGTGCGAGTCCAAAGGCAGGGGGCGCGTCTCGGTTCAAAGGCAGGCAGAGAGGAGGCGTTTCCTCTTATCCCCGGGAAGGTGGGCCTTATGGTCTCTCCAGCCCTTCAGCTGATTGGATGAGGCCCCCCCACAGCGGGGAGCGCAATCTGCTTTACTGGCCCCACCGTTTAAACGTGATCCCATCCCAAGACACCCTTCCAGGCATTCCCAGAATAATGTCTGACCACATATCTGAGCATCCTGCGGCCCAGTCAGGCTGACACACAGACCCTTCAAAGGCCTGGGTGTCAGCCTCCCGCCTCGGCTCGTTTATCCATCCTCCCTTTGGAGGACGGTTGGGCTGTTTCCAGCGTTGGGTGATTACAAATCAACACCTGCGTGCAGGTTTTTGCGTGAACAACACTTTCATTGCCCTCGGCAAGTGCATGTGAGTGAGATTCCAGGGTCATGTGGTAAGGGTGTATTTAATCTTAGAAGAAACAGCCCAAGGATTTTCCAAAGTCACTATGTCACTTTGCAATCCCACCAATCAGCGGATACTCTGAGTGTGTGTGTTTTCTATCTCCCCAAAGCAAAACGTCATCCCCTCAAGGGCAAGGGACGGACACTTTGTTGTGCTCACGGCTGTATCCACAGGGTCTGGCACATAATAGGCTCTCAATAAACACCTGTTGGTCTACGGAAGAGATGATCTCATTTATTCCCACAGCTGACCGCAATCTCATGAGGAAGGCACGATTGTGCCCATGCCACAGACGAGGAAACTGAGGCCTTAGGGAGCATGCTCACAGCTGATATGGAGCCTGGCTTCCCACCTGCAGAAGGGCGCATATAACCACATGGCCTTGCAGCCCCGGGATGGGAGTTAACGCCTGTCCCTGAGCCGCGGAGAGCCACTGCTGGGTTTAAACTCAGTTTATCATGTCTGTCCTTCTCCGATTGACTTACTTCACTCAGCATCATACCCTCCAGGTCCATCCACGTCGAAGCAAATGGTGGGTATTTGTCGTGTCTAACGGCTGAGGAACAGCCCACTGTACACACAGACCACAGCTTCTCCATCCATCATCTGTCGATGGACACCGAGGCTCCTCCCACAGTGTGGCTATTGTGGACGTTGCTGCTGTGAACATCGGGGTGCAGGTGTCCCGGCGTTTCACTGCATCTGTATCTTTGGGGTAAATCCCCAGCAGTGCAATTGCTTTATATGGTCTCATTCATTCGAGGAATATAAAAAATAGTGAAAGGGAATAAAGGGGAAAGGAGAGAAAATGAGTGAAAATATCAGTGACAGTGACAGAACATGAGAGACCCTTAACTCTGGGAAACGAACAAGGGGTAATGGAAGGGAGGTGGGTGGGGGGTGGGGGTGAATGGGTGACGGGCACTGAGGGGGGCACTTGGTGGGATGAGCACTGGGTGATATGCTATATGTTGGCAGATATAAATAAATAAATAAATAAATAAATAAATAAATAAATAAATTTACTGAAAAGTTAAAAAAATAAAAATAAACTCAGTTTAATTTAATGACAGGGTCACCGAGCCTGAGGAAGACTGATGAGGCCGCAGGTGAGCGCTAAGCGGACCCAGGTGTCCATCCTGCAGGGCTCCCGCGTCAGTCCAGATGCCAAGCGAGGCCGCCCTGGGCTACAAAGTGGGCCCGCGGGTGGGAAGTGTGAGCCAAGGCCACCGGGAGGGCGGCTCCCTACTCAGAGCGGCCGCATCCCGCACCTGGAGGCCCAAGGGGAGCCCTGGAGCCACACACTGAGTGCACGGGAGGCCGCAGGTGAGCTCTGGGGAACCCCCCCCCCCCCGCGGTGGGGACCGCCCACCGGGGGCCCTGCTTGGTCCTGAGGCGGGAGCAGGAAAGCCTGCGGACCCTCTCGTGTGCCGTCGGGCTCCGGGAGCAGGAGCAGGAGGAGCAGGAGACCTGCGCCCCACTCTGTGCCTCCGCGGTGGCAGGAGGCCAACCTCGGCCTCTCCCGTGCCTCAGGTTCCGGGGCCGGGGGCTGGACGGGGCTGCGGCTGGAGCGTCCTTTCTTCTTGGGAACAGACGGCGGCGGCTCCTGGGCTTAGTGAGCAGGGGCGGGGTGGGGGGGAAGGGGGGAGCAGCCAGGCTGCTGCCAAGGGAGGACTGCGACCCCCGCCCCCCGCCCGTCACCCCGCAGACAACACGTCCCCTTGGAGCTAAACCGCCTTTGCTAACCAGGTGCCGGCTTAGCCCCGGGGGAGGTGTGCCAGCAGCGCCCGTGCAAGAGCAGTAACAGTGCGAGAAGCTCAGGCTCCAAAGATATGGAAAAGTCTGGAGTCCTACGGGCCTCCCCGCTCGCCCGTCGGTACAGCCGCTTCGTCTACTGACCGCCTTCCCGGGTGCCCGTGTCACCGCTGGCCACCCGCCGCACCTCCTGTCGCCCTTGCCGTCGGAAGTTGGTGTCCTGCCCTTGCCCACCTCACGGCCCAGGAAACAGATGCTCAGGGAGGCCAAGCAACCCGCCTCAGCTCACACGGCCCAGGGGAGCCGAGCGCGGGCTCAGGCCCCAGGCTACGTGGACGGCGGGCGGTGGCGGTCCTGCAGCGCGCAGCTGGCCTGTGCCTCGGTGGGAGGCGCAGAGGCTCTGGCAGCAGGTGAGCCCACACAGGACTCGCAGCTCTGCAGCGTCCCCACGCGGCGTGTGCGCCCCACTCGCTCCCTGGCCCCCGCCCCTCGCACCCTAAACAGAGAGAAGACGCGGTCTCCGCCCTGCACACGGAGCCATGAACCCGTCTCTCCCAGAGTCGCTCCCCTCAGCTTCTCCCTCTAGACAGAAGCCTCCCTGACTCGGGGCGCACACCGACGTGAGCCCCAATCCTGCCCTTGCCACTTCGCATCCCATGAGTTGCCAACTTGCTCACCTCCTTGAGCTGTGGTCTTCTCCGATGGGACCTGAGGACGTCAGGACCCACCCAGGGGGTCACGGGGAAGGTCGAATGCGGCAGGCTTGAAAGCCCTTGGGAGAAGTAAAGGCTCAGTAAGTGTAGCTACCGTTGCTCGTCGTTGCTGTCAAGGCCTCCTGGCACCAGGCACGAGAACTGCCCCTGACCCCGTGACGATGCTGCAGGACCCACATCAGACTGCACCTCAGCCGAGCCTCTCCCGTCCTCCCGCCCCCCAGGCAGGCTTCGGGCCCTGTCCCCAGAGCCAGGCCCACGGGCGCGCCCCGGCCTTGGCAGCCTCGCTTCCTGCCCCAGGCTCTCACTCAGGACCCCCACGCGGCCACGAGCTCTGGGCGGCCCCACAGCCAGGGCCCCGCAGGGCCAGCCCGTCACGGGACCTCGGGGTTCACTGAGTGACTCCCCCTCTCCAGGGTGCTGGGGGGGCGTGGAAGGGCTGTACTCACAACCCCCACGAACCTCTCTTCCAAACCACATCAGTCCGGGTTATCATTGCATTCGTCATGTTTCACGTCCCCGAGAGCCGACAGGGAAGCCTGCAATAAAGGACGTTGCATTAGGCAGTGATGTGTTTAGGAGCAAGGCCGCCCTGGGCTCTTACCCTCCATCCGACACTCACCAGCTCTGTGGTCTTGACTCAGTGGTTCAATCTCCCTGAGCCTGAGTTTCACCCACTGGGAAAATGAAAAATCCTTGTCTCATAGGGTTTTGTGAAAATGAGATAAGATACGGCAAAGAGCATCATACTCGCTTTTTATAAGCATTTCATATGTTGTCGCTTCTGTCGTCCTCACCACGACGAGGCCAGTAACCATCCCGAGAAGCCTAATGTGCACCCACGCACGTAATTTTGCATTTCACGTCATGCAGCCCCCCTAGCCCCCAGCACTGGACCAGATGCAGCTCCATGAACCTCTTGAACCGGCTCATGTCCCCGTCCCGTGGAGCTGGAGAACCAGAGGCCCAGAGGGAGGAGGTGATGTGACCCGTACGGCTCGTGCGGCAGGGCCGGAGCAGGTTGCCCCGAGCAGGTCAAGGAGGAAGCCGAAACGACTCTCAGGTACGCGCTACTTCTCGCCGATGGTAAATTCTCTCTTTCGGCACGCGTTTTGGAGCTGCCTGGCCCTCTGCTAAGGCTGGGACTGGGCAAGGAGACAGCCAGACAGGTGTGCAGGCTTCCACACCCCCGTTAGTCCACACACTACTCCGGAGCGGGGAGAGCTTCATCCCATCCAATTTGCCCCAGAGAAGCAGCCAGCCCAGCCCCGCTGCCCACCTGCTGGAAAGTCTTGGATGAGCACCACGGATCTGTGAATCTCTCTTTTTTTTTTTTCTTTTTTGATACATCAGATGGGACGAGATGACATGCCTCACCAGACTGCTGGGAAGATTACCTAATAAAATGCATCAAAAGCGGCTGGCCCGGAGTAAGCCCTCAGCAAATGGTACCTGTTACTGCCATCAGGTCCAAGACATTAAAGGAGTAAATATTCCTCCCAAATCTCCCTTTGGAGGAACAGAAATCCACAGAACCCAGCGAACAAAGGTTTGCCAAGTCCTGCAGGTACCTGTTTTAATGAATAAATGAAAATGCTTGGTAATGAGCATAGTGATTGTTTTATGTAAATGGCACTCCCACGGAGCTTGTAAACAATTTCTTGTCTCAAGAAAACATTGCCCTTGAGAGCTTGTTTACAGCACAGATTTGCTTCTCCAACTTTCTCTTCGTGGCCTGCACAGAGGAGCACTTGCCCCATGTTTGAGAAAATCATGACAAATCTTTAATTGGTGCCTCCAGTCTCCATGGTAGTTTATGGGATCCCAAGAGCATTTGGAGGCTTAGGAGAAATGTTCCTTTTTTTCCTTTTACCTTATTCTTGGTCCAGGCTGGGAGGGTCGGGTGATACTTCACGGAGTCAATATTTGTATGAGGGTAGAAGGGATGCGTTTGGATTGGGTGAAATAAGAAGCAACATATAATAGTGACAGGATGGGGGCTCCTGGGAGCACACTCAGTTGAGCATCAACTCTTGGTCTCGGCTCAGGTTAAGATCTTGGGGTCTTGGAATCGAGCCCCATGTCATGCTCCGCTTGGAGCCTGCTTGAGATTCTCTCTCCCCCTCCTTCTGCCCCTCCCACTCACTCCCACTCATTTTCTCTCTCTCTCTTTCTCTCTCTCTCAAATAAATAAATAAGTCTTTTTAAAAAATAGTGAAAGGATGTCAGCCCCAATCAAAAGAATGTGCTGTGACCCTGGTTCACCCCAGAGCCATGGAAAAACTAGAATAAGCAGTTGGGCAGCTGCTCAAGATACCATCCTATAAGAGGTGCTAAATAAAGCCTCTTATAGGCTTGTGAAACCCACAAGAAATGTGCTGTCAGATACTTCAGGTTTCACCTGCAACTCCTTACATAATAATAAAAAAAAATAGTTAACTAGTCCTGTCCTTTGTCACAGAAAGCACCTGCAGTCACCCACCTAAATCTGTACAAAAAGCAGGAGGTAACTGCACACCACACTACCAGCCCTGCACCAGCCAACTGATTATTTGGGAATACTCCCAAAGAGCTACATGATCTGGAAAATTTTATAATAATAAGTCTTTCACTTTTTAACTAAATAAAGAGGTACATATGTTCTTGTTCTTATGAATCAAAAGCTATTTCCCTGACTCTCCCAAACAAATCCTATATTAAGATTTAAATACTATTAGCCTGATGAGATAGTAAGCTGTTGGCCTGCTGGGTGAACCCACATGTCTCTGATGTCCTTGACTGTGAGCAATCATCTGACCTTCAAGAGTCAATTGCCAAGGATGATGAGAGCGGCAGTCCTACCAATGAACAAACAATTTCATGCTTCTGTGCCTTTGGCTTGCAGTGCCCTCTGCTCAGAATGTCCTTTTCCAGCACACGCCCACCCCTCACTCACTTGGCCAACCCATAGGCACCCAGCGAGGTCCCTTCTCTGTTATGCCTTCCCTGGCGGAGCCAGTCGTGTAGCAGTGACTCTGTACAGAATCTCTGACACTCTGATTAGCCATATCAGTCCATATGTCCACTCTCTTTATGAAACAATGAGATCTTTGAGGTTCAGAAGCAGGGTTTATCTACATGTGCAGTCCCAACATCCAACACAGTGAGTGACTTTGAGTATAAAGTCAATAAGTGCATCTGCACAGAGAGAAATGCGGCCATGAGCTTTTATCTCCCACAATGGCCTAAATATAGGACCTTCATATCAAGAGTTTCTCCCTGAATTTCCCTCCATCAGGGGAGTGGAGGTAGTACCACGCTTGCTGCCCAAGAGATGGCAGGGGGTAGAGGACAGTAGACGTGGCTGGTCAAACAAGCAGCCAGAAGGACCTGATTGGGAGACTGGTCATACACAGGGATATTAACGATTATGTAAATACATTGAGAAAAACAAGGAACATTTGCTCACTGTCAGAGGAGAGATTTTTAAAAGATGGAAAGGGAAGGGGAGGGGAGAAGAGGGAAAGGGTGGTTAGGTGGCTCAATCATTTAAACATCTGTCTCTTGATTTCAGCTCAGGTCATGATCTCAGACTTGTGAAATCTGGTCCCACATTGGGCTCCACACTCAGCAGGGAGTCTCCTTAACATTCTTTCTCTCCCTCTCTCTCTCTGCCCCTCCCTGCCACCCACTCCCACGTACTCACTCTCTCACTCTTGCCAAAAAAAAATTATTTAAAATATGAGAAAGAGGGACACTTGGGTGGCTTGGCGGTTGGGTGTCTTGCCTTTGGCTCAGGTCATGATCCCGGGTTCCTGGGACCGAGTCCCGCATCGAGCTCCCCTCAGGGAGCCTGCTTCTCCCTCTGCCTGTGTCTCTGCCTCTCTCTGTGTGTCTCTCATGAATAAATAAAATCTTTTAAAAATAAAATAAGATATGGGAAAGGAAAAAGTAGGAATGAATGCTGTGGTGTTGGACTGGAATTGGAAATATGAATGTAAATTTATGAGACAGGTACGTATATACATACACCTAGACATAGAGACTTGTGGGTGTACATACACACATACATGTTTTCTAGTACTGTCCATTGAAATAACCTGGAAGCAGGAGAAACCTGGAACCTGGAGAAATCTGGAAGGCACCATTGGATCCTCAGGACAACCCAACGACAGAGATGGAGCTCTGCCTACTTTGTCAAGTCCCAGCGATGACAACCATCAACTGAATGCTCTTGAGTAAGTCCAGAGAGTTCTTCATCTCTCTGTGTCTCTGTTTTTTCTTCTCTAAAATGAAGATACTAATGGCATTTATCCTAGGAAGACGGTAGTGCAAGTTGATACTTTAATCCACACAAAACATTTAGGACCACACCTGGCACATAGTACACCCTCTATCACTATTGGCTGTTACAAATACTATGGATGAGGAAATTCAAGTCAGAGAAGTAGAAACATCACTCCAACCCATACCCACCAAACTGACTCTAAATCACACTCCTTTGTATCCCAGATAGCAATGAGTCCCCATGGCCCACCCCTTGGCAATTTTCAAATGCTAATTCGTTCACATTTCCCCTGAAAACAGCAAGTCTCCAGATGTGAATGGAAGTTAGATTTCATATAGGCCGCACATGGCAGGTGAAGAAAGGCCTTGACTCACCCAAAATGACAGCCATAATAAATATTGGAGAGACTTAAAAAAAAAAAAATATATTGGAGAGACTTGAGCCACGTGTTCTGAGTCCAAAGCCCTGATTGCTTTTAAGGCCTGAAACTGACTCCAGGAATACTATCCCTATTGGTGTTCAATTCAAAAAAAATTAATTAATTGATTGATTAATTAAAGCTGAGACAGTCCTTCTGAACTTGAAATTTGCCGTGAAAGCCCTGATGTGCAACCCTACCACTAACCCCAAGTACATTATGCCACTGGATGAGGATAAGCAAGAAAAACTCTGACAGTGAATCAGGGCGACATAGGAGCAAGGATTAGAGTCAAGGATGGACATTGGCTTGAAAACCTTCATGGTCAAGTCAAGGAAGGCATCAGGCAAGTAGGATAAAGTATCCTTTCACCTTTGTTTTTTTTGTTTGTTTTGTTTCTAAGATTTTATTTATTTATTCATGAAAGACAGAGAGAGAGGGAGAGACACAGGCAGAGGGAGAAGCAGGCTCCATGCAGGGAGCCCCACGTGGGACTATATCCCGGGTCTCCAGGATCACGCCCTGGGCTGAAGGTGGTGCTAAACCGCTGAGCCACCCGGGCCGCCCATCCTTTCACCTTTTAATTGTCATTTGCCATCACATCACTTTCTCGTCTAGGGTGAACTATCTACAAGGGAAATCAGAGCTAAATGGTGGGCCATCTTCCAGGCCTGAATGGAAAGGTGTTCCTTTCTGGAATCTCAATGGCTCTCAGCTTCCCTTCAAGTGGACAGGCAGGGGCCATTGTCAACTCAACATTTTCTACCAAAGAATGAGTTGAATGCATGGCTTCATCAACACGGCAAAACAGGTCTGAAGCTCACAATCACAGCACGAGAAGATGGAAGCATCTGGTGCCTCATGGATCAAAAGAGCAACATGCCCCCACCCCCACCCCCACCTCAGCCCTGCCAAGACTATCTCTATAGATTTAATCTCTCTCTCTCCCTCGTGCTCCCTGGGAAAACTAAATCTCATCTGTCTGCAGTTAGCAGAAGCCGGGAGTAACTGGATTCAGTGCTGGAACAGAAGATATATGTGACGTTAACAGTTCATTGAGCTGTGAGATGAACAAGACGGGTGTTGAAAAGGAAACACGAGCTGAGAGTACATTTCCAGTGTTAATAAAGCTTCCCCTTTGTTGTTTCCAAACACTGACTCCAGGATGGGCGCCATCCGTTTCCTTCTAGAATTAGACAGGCCTGCAGATTTAAGGCATCGGAGTATCATCGTCTGGCCCTATTAATGGACAGCACAAGGTGCTGCGTCAGGAGCTCGCGCCCATCTTTAGCTCTGGCTGCAGTTATTTCGCTGGCTTGGCAAAGCGTGTGCCTCTTGTTCACCCAGTGTGCATATAGATAAAAGCCCATCAGGGGAAACCACTGAATTCCAGAGCTCAGACTTTTGGGGGAGCTTATCACCGCAATGCGATCAGCGGCGTAAAGGCGGAAGCGGCCCGTGTGCCAACAGCTGGTGATCAGTTAATTAAATTATGGGAGAGGCATGCATGACAAAGTTCTACACGGCCCTTAAAAAGCATGCTGTAGAAATATCTTTATTGGCATGGAGAGATGTTCGCGATTTACGGCGAAGTATTAAACAAACAAACAAAAACAAGGTATATAACGGTACGTATAACGTGACCTCATTTGTATCTGTGTGTAATGAGAAAGGAAAGGAAAGAAGCTGGGGTGCTAGGAAGCTTGGACCCTGTGGAATTGAAAGTCATGGTCGTCTTGATGGTTTGGGATACATGAGGATACGCCTTGGTTGCAGGTGCCCAGGAGAGCTAAAGAGCTCTGCAGCTTTTGGGGGGCGTTCCAGTGGGGCAACGGTGGGAGGCGGAGAGATGAGGACCAGGAGAGGAAGGAAGAGGGTGGTGGGTTGAACGGGTTCTCCAGAAAGACCTGTTGGAATCTTAACCTCCAATGTGAATGTGACCTTATCGGGAAATAGGTTCTTTGTAGATACAATCAAGCTAAGATGACATCATAAGCATTTGGGATGGGCCCTAATCCATTAGGACAGTCTTTATAAAAGACACGTGAAGACAGAGATTGAGGTGATGCTGCCAGAAGCCCAGGGACACCTGGGGCTCCCAGAAGCCAAGTCTAGAGGCTTTGGAAGGATGGCAGCCCTGCCAACATTTTCATTTTGGACTTCTGGCCTCCAGAACTTCGAAAAAATAAATATCTATTGTTCTAAGTGACCCAGTTTATAGCACTTTTTTATGGTAGCCCCAGAAAACTAACATAGGGACCCAGCTAGATGGGACGAGGCTGGGGGTGGGGGCTACAAGGGATGAAGAAACTCCCCAGTGAGTGGTGCTGTTGGTCAGGGTTCTCCAGAGAAGCAGGACCAATAGGATATCTAGAGATTGATTAAAAGGGGATTATTATAGGAATTGCCTCGGGTGGTTACGGAGGCGGAGAAGTCCCCTGATTTGTCACCTGCAAGCTGCAGAACCAGGAAGCCTGAGAACAAGGAGCATCCACATCCCAGGGCCACGGAAGACAGATGTCTCAGCTCAGGCAGAGAGAGTAGATTTGCCCTCCCCCTGCCCTCCGGTTCCGCTCAGGCCCCGCAGCCCGGATGATGCCCGTTCGCACGGTGAGCGGGCCCGTCTCCGCTCAGCTGACTGGCATCTTAAGGAAGGAGGTGCCTCAGTCTCCTTGATGGCCGTTGCTGCCTCTAGGACACGGACTCCTCCTCCAGCTCTGAGCAACCCTTGGCAAACGTGGAGGGGGACGGGATGGTTTGGGGAAGTGGAGAACTTTCCTGTCTGGGTGATCACGGTACAGAGCCACGCAGGGCACAGCCAGGGCCCTGGGTGACAGTAGCACGACCGCCCCCCGCCCACCCCACCCCCACCCGGGGAATTCTTGGGGGCCTTCGGGCTCCCACCATCCCTGAATGAAGGCGCTGTTTCATGCGTGAAAGAACTGAGTCTGCAAAGTTTGAATAACGTGCCCCGGGGTGCACAGCCAGCCAGATGGGTGGGCTTTGGAGCCCGAGCTGTCACCAGCCCATGAGCCAATCCAGCTGCCCATCCAGCTGCTCCAATGGCCCCGCTAAATAGGGAGCAGATGTTCTCCGACCCCTGTTCTATGGCGAGGCCACCTCCTGGGTCAGCCAGACGGCGGCCAGAGAAAACAAAGGACTTCATTTGTCCGCCCGCGAAGCCACACAGGGACCCCTTCCCCGGACCCCGCTGCCTCATCCAAACAGCTAATGGTCTAGAATCTGTCTCCCCTTCTCCCAGCTTTATATCAGATTTATTCACAGAGAGGTCATTCCAGCCCCCCCCCCCCCCCCCCCCCCGGGAACAGACTCCGGAGATGCCGGAGTCTCCTGCCGCAGGAGCCGCTCTGGAGAGGCTCCTGGACTGCTGCGCCCCTCGACTGGCGCTGTCACCCACTGAGATTAAGAACCATAATCGGTGCCGTCCCCTGCCTGTAGGACAGCACGGCCCATCAGCAGCCACATGCCCATGGCTTGCTGTGCAGCACGGCAGAGGGTGGCTCACCGTTCCCGCCCCACCGGGAGGACGGGGAAGGAGGCCTCGGAGCCGGGCTCGGTGCAGGAGCCGCGGGAAGGGCACACGGGCCACATCTGATGTCCCCTGGAGCCCACCCTCCTTCCAAGATAACGTTGCATCCCTTACCACGTCTGCGAAAGTGAGGGGGGAGCAGGATGTGAACCCAGGTCCATCCCGGCCCAGGGCCCAGACCCACCAGCCACCACCCACGTGTCCCAGGGAAGCCAGCATGTCCGGGCACTGCGGCTTGGTGGGGGTCCTCCGGGCTCGGTGTCCTTGTGTCCTGGGCCGGCCCCTGCCGCCTCGACCCCCCTGAGACGGCTGATCCCACGCGGCTCTCCAGCGGCAGCACCACTCCTGATTAGAAAACAGGAGAAAGGTAGGGAAGCAGGGAGGGAATAAAGCAGTGATAAAGAGGGTGGGGATGGAAAAGGAAAGGCGGGTCCCTGTGCAGGGAGAGACGCCCGTGGGCCGTGGCTCCATGCCACCCGTGAGGCCCCAAGCCACTTCCCCGGGAGCCGCGGGGCTGGGGGCAGTTAGGTGGTGCCCGGCCTCGCCTCGGCCCCGCTGTCTGGGGTTTAGGGCCACTGGGGTGTGAAAGATTGAGCATCTTGTCCTCACAATTCAGGGAAGACTTCAGAAGCATCAAGAAAACCCCAGACAAAAGCCTCTGTCCTGCCGGCCCGTCCCCCGAGGCAGCGGCTTAGGCCCCGAGAGACCACCTGACCTGCCTGTTTGCATTCTTGACGCTTCCTCGCCGGCCACCTCGGCAGCGTCACGGACGCACTGAGATGACCAGGACGCAGAGTCTTTTCAGGATTAAACTTGTTTTAAAACAAAAAACAAATTCCTCTGTCCAAGGTCCTGAAACATTCCTCTGAGTAAGCGGTGTTGTCCGTCTCATTTCCGACTTTTGCCACGTGGGGAGACTTCCCGGCTTCCAGAGCTGGACACCGGGAACGTGAGCCATCTAGGGCAGGAGGTCACCAGGGTCCTTAAGTGCCGGGCTGGGGCGGTGGGAGGTGGACGTGAGTCAGGGACCACCCCCATCAGCCCTGTCCCGGCCTCCTCGCGGGTCTCCCCGGCGCCCCTGAGGCCACCCCATCCACTCTGCACATGGTAATGAGTGCGATGGTTAATTTTTAGAATGAATTGCACTATAAGCCCCCCACCCCGTGAAACACTCCCATGGCATCTAATTTTTTCCCCTTTTATTTCCAATGATGTGTCATATGATTCATGGGCTCGTGGAACCAAGGGACCACGGCTTCATGCACAGGGTCACTCTAGGCCCTGGACCACCAGGTAGTCCTGGTTTGCACCTGTTATCCCCATGTAATAATTAACCGCACCCCCTCCCCCTTTCAAATGTCCCCATTTGGGTGGTAAAGTACAGGGTCCCCCAGACGACGCGGCACCAAGGGAAGCTGCCTTCAGGACCCCCAAGCTCCTAACCAGTGCACGGTCGGGGCGCCCTATCGGGGGACCACTGATCCTTCAGTCTTTGCACGTTTCCTCGGATCTACCTATTGAAACAAATGGTCCCACATCAAAGGTCCTTTCTCACTCCTTGGCAGGACTTCCTCAATTCTCCCACAGGAGCCGTGAGATGGAAGGCAGAGTAGCCACCAGTCTTGCAGGTGGCTTCTGCGCAGGGCTTCCAAACCCTTCCCCTGAACCGTGTGACCCGAAAGCCAGGGGGCCCTAAAGTCATCCCCCAAACGCCCCGTGGGTGCCATCTATAGCACCCTACAAGAGGTTCTTCTGAATCCTGGGTTTTAAAACGAAATACACGGGGCAGCCCGGGTGGCCCAGCGGTTTGGCACAGCCTTCGGCCCAGGGCGTGACCCCAGGGTCCCGGGATCGAGTCCCACGTCAGACTCCCTGCATGGAGACTGCTTCTCCCTCTGCCTGTGTCTCTGCCTCTCTCTGTGTGTGTCTCTGTGTCTCATGAATAAATAAAAAAAAATCTTAAAAAAAATACATGGAATTTTCCATCTATGCACGTTTGTGTTAACCTGGAAACTGTTTAACTTAGTCGCCGAAGTATAAAGTCAAACCACTTGTAAGACGCTCTGGGTTTCTTCTGGGGCTTGGGTGCCCCTGGCACGTTTCTCAGGAACGCAGTCCCGGAGGCGTTTGCTCTCATTAGCTCGGGGCTGCCTGCTGAGAGTCAAGAGGTCCGTTTCACCCCGACATCCGCACAGCAAGCCATCTGAGCGGAAGGGCACCGGCGCTGATTACACATCTCCAGCGTCAGACGTCATCTCCTCAAACCACAGCCCCGGAGTGAGCATTACAGTCTCCCCACGACAGAGGCAGAAACCGGGAGTCAGAGAGGCGAAGTACTCCAGTGAGGCCTCGCGGAAGCAGGGAACACAGAGGAGATGTAACATCTACGCCCCGGATCCCAAGACAGGTGCTCTCGCACGCAGGCCCCCGCCACTGCGAGCTTTCCCTTCCCTGTCTTCCCTGCAGTTTGCCGAGATGCTCTCGGTAGATGTGTCTCCCGTCTCGGGTGTCTCATCATCGTCACTGTCACTTTGAGTTTCTCTCTTTAGATCGACTTCCCAGGGCTCTCGTGAGAGATTTGGGGAAAAAAAAAAAAAAAAAAAAAAACTTTAAAGCGTCCGTCCGTGTCTATTTGTAGCTCTAAAGCTGGTTTGTATTTAGGGGAGATTATTTTGTGAGATTAAAAAAAAAAAGTTGCTGAAAATGTGGAAAACTACTATAGATAAAATGCATTTATTCTGAGATATGATCTGTTGGATTCTCTACTACCAACGTGGGGAGAAAACAGGTGGTACTCCAGAAAAATACTCGCAGATGGAAAATGTATAAATGGTAATCCACCAAAACAACTGCAACCGTGACTTCTAAAATATGACGCTAGTTTCTTTTTTGGGTCGATGCTTACATTGGAAACTTTGGAACTCCCTAGATAAGGAACGTTTGGCTAATCAGATGCTAAGTCCTGGGGGAAAGGCATGGATGGGGAAAAGAGGGTTCTTTAATCACTGTGAAATTTTACTCTATGTCTTCAGTGATTCGGGCCTGGATCCCACGGAAGGAGAGACACCGTGCAGCAGGCGACATCCGAGCTCAACCAAACCAATTCTACGCAGAGCACATTCCTCTTTGTAGGCTCCTCATTTTATTGTCACGAAAGCCTCAGAGGCTCAGAGACACTGAGTCATCCCATTCCCAAAGCTACATGGAACTTTTGTATTTTCACTCAACCTTTGTTGGTGGTAATCAAAGTATGAGACAGCCTGCCTCCGCCCGGATTGGAACAAAAGCAGTAATACTAGGATAAGGATTGTTTTGCCCACCGGGCAAACTCCTACTCAGACTTCAAGGCCCTATTCAAATATCCTTCCCACTAGATACCACTCCCCAGGTACAGCACTCAGTGCTTCTATCGCTCTTCATATACTCTTTTTTCTGGAGCTCCTATCTTGCCATGATGCATCACTTTTATTGGTGACTTGGATTTATGCATAAAATTATGAGGCCTTTACTCAGCATCCAGAGTGCCTCAAGGATGGAGGGTTTGCCAAGATTGCTTTCCCACGGCGAGATCCTCTCCACTATTGTAGTCCACATTGTTATGTGGCTCCCGGGTACCCCTGTGGGGTCAAGGGACTTGTTCCCCTAGCAGCCTCTGGGGGTGTGGACTCCTGGGAGCTCACAAAGCATCCTTCCCCAGGAACTGCCCTTAGCCAAAGGGCGCTGCATGACCCAAGGTGATGCTACCTCCACAGGGACAGCCCGCACCCAGTGGGACTACAAGGACCTGACCCCTTCCCTTGATTAAAAGCAACTCCAAAGGGCTCTCTCAGCCCCACAGCTGCCAATAGAATAAATGCACTGCAGTTCCAGCCTTCCGCCGGCCCAGTCCTGCTTCTCTCTCTCTCTCTCTCTCTCTCTCTGTGTGTGTGTCTGTGTCATTCCCAAGAGCTTAACTGAACCAATCCTTCCCATCTGCCAATCTCCTTCTCAGAGTCTGTCTCCAGGAAGCCTAACCTGACAGCTACACCCTCAACGGGATCCACTCCCAAAGGACGTGGGCATCTTCTACAGTGGACGTGAGGTGGTTTCTGGACATTTTTGCTTGAGAACTTGCTGCCTCTATGAGAACAGAGAAGAGCGGGATTTTCTTTTAGGAGTTGTTTTCAGGTTGTCAATTACATTAAACATTTCCTTTCTAAAACCTTTTCATTATTTTTTCTTCTTTAAAATATGCCTAAAATGTGTTTAGGAATTAGAATTTTTTGGTTTGCTTGTTTTTTTTAAGATTTTTTTATTTTTTATTTTTTAGGGAGAGAAAAAGAGAGCATGAGTGAGGCAGAGGGAGAGGATCTTCAAGCAGACTCCCAGCTGAGAATGGAGACCAATGCTGGGCTCAATCTCATGACTGTGAGATCATGACCTGACCCGAAACCAAGAGTTGGCAAATGGAACTCTAATAAAAAATATACAAAAAGAAAGAAAGAAAGAAAGAAAGAAAGAAAGAAAGAACCAAGAGTTGGATGCTTCACTGGTGCTTGCTGTTTGCTTGCTTTGAGGTTTCACACAAGTACCACCCAAAACAACAAACAACAATAAACCTACCCAATTCCTTTTAAAAATGTATAGAGTTTTGGGTGTCATAGCATCTTACACGTGTTGCAATATCTGTCACCAGAAAAGCAAAGGATGTAATACGTGATTTAGGAAGGTTGCAGGATACAAGATTCGTATACAAAAGTCAGCTTTTTTCCTCTATGCCAGAAATGAACAAGTTGAACTTGAAGTAAAAAATACAATAGGATTTACATTAACAGCCCCAAAACTAAATACTTCAGTATAAATCTAACACAATATATGTAAGATCTAGATGAAAAAAACTACAAGTCTCTGATAAACGAAATCAAATAAGGACTAAATAAATGGAGGGATGTCCCATGTTCATGGATAGGAAGTCCCTCAATATTATTAGGATGTCAATTCTTCCCAACTTGTTCCGTAGATTCCGTGCAGTGCCAGTCCACAACCCAGTGAGTTATTTTGTGCGTCAACAAACTGACTCTAAGGTCTATATGGAAAAAAAAAAGTCTATATGGAGAAGTAATAGATGCAGAACAACAAGCTGCATCATCAGAGAAGAACAAAGCTGTAGACTGACTTTCCAACTGCAGACAGAACTGTAAAGCCACAGTAATCAAGGCAGTGTGGTGTTGCTGAATGAATAGGCAAGTCATGGAACAGAACAGAGAGCCCAGAAATAGGTCCACATAAATACAGTCAACTGATCTTTGACAAAGTACTGGAGGCAATACAAGGAAGCAAAGACAGTCTCTTCCACAAATGCTGCTGGAACAACTGGACATTCACAGGCAAAGACGGAAAAAAAAAAAAGGACCTAAACACAGATCTTATGTTTTTCACAAAAATGAACACAAATGGATCACATGTCTAAATGTAAAACACAAAACTATGAAACTTCTAGAAGGATAATATAGGAGACTATCTAGATGACCTCTGGGTATGACAATGACTTTTTTAGATACAATCCCAAAGATATGATCCATGAACAAACCAGTTGATAAGCTGGCATTTATTAGCACTGAAACTTCTGCTCCGCAAAAGATGATGTCAAGAGAATGAGAAGACAAGTCACAGACGGCTGATCTGAATTCGTGGCCCACAAAATCTGAAAACCATAAGAAAATGGCTATTTTCACACCACTAACTTTGCAGGGGGTTTGTTAGCAGCAGTAGAAACGGGGACAAAGGGGCGCGTGGGTGGCTCGGATGGCTGAACGACGCCGTTGGCTCAGGTCATGATCTCCAGCCCCACATCGGGCTCCCAGCTCAGCGGGGAGTCTGCTTCTCCCCCTCCTTCTGCCTCTCCCCCTGCTTGTGCTCCCTCTCTCTCTCTTTATTTCTTTCTCAAATGAAAAAGAAAAAGAAGGAAAGAAAGAAAGAAAGAAAGAAAGAAAGAAGAAAGAAAGAAAGAAAGAAAGAAAGAAAGAAAGAAAGAAAAAGAAAAGAAAGAAATGGGACAGCAAGTAATGACCATGTCTGCTACCAATTCCCTGACCTGCAGCAGCCGTCGCTGATCCATCGTGCCCTCCTGGTCACGGGCCCTGGAGAGAGCCTCAGAATCCTTCTCACCAGAGCACAACCAAGCAACCACCGTCCGCAGATCACAGCTAACACTCAAACTACAACCTCTTCATAGATTTAAACATATTGATAAGCTTAGAGAGTCCTGTCTGACTTTTTGCCCAGGTATTCGAGAAGCCCCAGTGCTTAGCTCTCCTGCTCCTGCCGGAGCCATCTGAGGGGACGCCGGAGCTCCCCTTCCTTCGGACTCAGGCCTTGTTCACCGTCCGCCCTTCACCTCCACTGCCCTTGTTTGCCTGGCTCCTCTCTGAGCCGCCCTCAGCACTACTCCACCGCCCCGTTGCACCTTTATCCCTACCTGTTATCACCTACTTGCCCCCCGGTCTCATCTCTAACGTCACTTCCCCAAGGACACCTACCCCAACATTGGATTAGGTCCAACAGTGATTCCTCCTCCCGTCACCCTGAACTTCCACGGCACTCGTCACAATGGTAATTAAATAATCATTTGAATCATGAGCTGTTTGATACCTGTATCTTCCGCTAAACCACAAGCCTCCACGACCAGGGCGGCATGGGTTTTGACCTCTGCCACACAGGAAGGTGCGGTGTAGACACCTGCTGAGCGGGGGATGGCAGCAAGTGGGGGTCTGAAGCCTTTAACCAGAAGGGCTCGTGATCTTCCTTCTCCGTCTCCCCAGGACCATGCGTCCAGGTGTCTCCTTTCCCCCGACATCTGCAACCACCTGCTCACAGCCTCGTGACTAACCGGCCTTTTAGGCCAACAAATTCGCCCCCCACCCCTGCCAGAGAACTCTGCTCAGCACCGTGGGTGTTTCTTGCAGCGCCAGAACTGCCAGTTGCGCTGGACGGGGATGAACACAGATAAACATTTGCACAATGACAGCTCCAGCCAATTAATATTCCCTCAATTAGGAAATGTTTCAGAATAATAATAAGTTATCCAAAATTAAGGTCCAGCTGGGAGCCAAATGTCTCCCTTGCTGCCTTTTTTGAGGAACTGGTCATTGGGTTGGCACTGTAAATAAGTAAGTGGTGGGGCCACCGGAGCCTGGGACCTCAGAAGGCCACGGGGAGGGTGTGGCGCAGGGACCTAATTAATGTCACAAGTCTGGCTCGTGGTGGGCTAATAGAAATCAAGCAGCCAGACTTATGACTCCGGGGGCGTTGGGGGCTTCTGACTTCATGCAATGACTGCAATATGGGAGGTGATCAATAAATATTTGCAGTAATAATAAATTACTTAATTGTGCTAAAAGCTTCTGACCTGGTCTCTTAGCCTTTAGTCATGTCCTCACCAATCACTCTCCAGACTGTAGCTCCCACGATCACTCCAGCCCACCACGTGGACTGCCTCATTCCCCCGCCTACCCTCTCACATGGCTCCCTATTGCCTTTGGGATGCAGTGAAGGGCCCCGGGGCTACACCCGGCGAGGCCAGGCACCGCTGCTGGGGCTCCCCTTCCGCCCCCAGCCTCCTCTCTCACCCTCCTCCCTCTTCCTGGGCTCCGACCACAATAGCTTGTGGTCCTCCAGGACTGCGTCCCCCTGACCTACAGCTGCCTCTTCCTTCTCTCTGCCCGACTCCTGCTCATCTGTTAAAACTGAGCTCAGATATCGATCTGCCAAGAAACCTTCTTCAAAACAGCGTTCTGTCCTTCTGGAAGAGGGTCAGGACCCCCCTCCTTTGGGTCCTGCAGCCCCTGGGCTTCCCCCCATGAAAGCACTGACCACCTGGACCATCAAAGCTGTTGTGCTCATCTGTCTCCTCCATGGGCTGGGAGCTCTCTGGGATTTGAACCTGTGACCACAAGAAAAGGATGAGAACCCCTCTTCTGCAGTGTGGCCATGAGGGCTAAGTGAGATGCTATACACTGGGTGCCTGGCAGCGTGCCTTGCACGTACATGCCGGGCCTTAATATATGTTGAAGGAGTGAGTGAATGAATGAGGATCATAGAGCTGGATGTTCACGGGGCCCAGGAAGGAAAAAATAGATTTTTCATCCAGAAGACAGGATGTCAATGGTATTGACAAAGCAGCAATGTGTCCCAAGAGGTGAGGCAGCAGGGTTATTATTGTCTCAGGCCCTCATCCCCCTTTTCACAGCAACTATCTTGTAACATCCCCTTCACCATGACAAGGGAGCGTAGCGTCGTGTTCACTGACAGAGGTAGGGATGCGAAGTCTAGATCATAGTGTAACTTACGTAATTTTTAAAATAATATATCCTAAAGATGGATGTATCGTAGAGACGGGAAAAGAGATAACTCATAATAAAATAATACGCATTTCAATAACTAAGTGCTCACACGTGACTTCAGTGAAGACACAAATGCAGTAAGACGTCTGCACCTCTTTCGAGGGAGCAGGTTGGGACTTAAGGGACACGAAACAATGTGCAACTGAATATCGCTGACACTTTTCCTTTACGTCTCACATTTTGAAATAAAGACTAGCTAAGCACCTTTCTATATTTGTAACTGCCAAGGCAGGCAGAGGCTGGGGGCGGGGGGCGGGGGGGGTTGGGTGTCTTAAATTCAGCCGTGGTCTTGCCATCCACAGCGTGATATTCCGAAACGGTGAACGGCTCTCGGTGAAGTTTTGAGCAACACAAAGTACAGTCTGCCCTCGATTTACCAGGCAGTTGCGTTCCTGGAAAGCTCGGTGTATTTTAAAACGGCGCACGAAATAGCTTTCTTTATATATATTCATAGATAGATAGATGGGAGGGAGAGCTCGGGTCTAGAAATACGTAACTATAAACAGATCTTTCACTTGCTCGCGTTTCCAGTGAGACACGCAAGCGTTGCTTGGGACGCCGCAAGCGGATTCTCTGTGGAATCTTCTGGCACCAGGCGGCACCTGGCCCCCACCTGCTAATCTCTAATAGCTCCCCCCCACCCAACACCGAGAACGACCCCATAAACACCCAAATTTCCCTGCAGGGGGCAGCACTGCTCTCTCTGAAAACCAGCATCCCAGACGCGTGGACCCCAGGATCCCCCCCGCAGGGTGGTGGCTGCAGCGACTCAGCCCCGTCCCTCCTCTCCTGGCGGGAAGCTCAGTCGTCTCTGCCGCAGGAGCCCCTCTTGCTCTTTGCCTCATTGCCTTGGGTTCAGCTCAGAAGCGAATTTTTGGAGAGAGATTTCCTATCATGCTTCCTTCTCAGACGCCGCCGTGTTTCTTCCCCGGCTGCGCCCCAACCAGACAGCGCTCCTCGGCCCCCTCCTGCGTTGCCTTGTGCCTCTCCCCAAGAAGGGAAACCCCAGGAGGGCAGGGATGCTCTCTGTTTTGCCCACATCTTGTACCTTCAGGGCCTGGAACAATGATCGGCAGATAATAAAATGTACTCGAGTATTTGTTGAAGAAATAAATGAATGAACATGGGATCCCTGGGTGGCTCAGGGGTTTAGTGCCTCCTTGGGTCCAGGGTGTGATCCTGGAGTCCTGGGATCGAGTCCTGCGTCGGGCTCCCTGCGTGGAGCCTGCTTCTCCCTCTGCCTGTGTCTCTGCCTCTGTGTGTGTGTGTGTGTCTCTCATGAATAAATAAATAAAATCTTTTTAAAAAATTAAAAAAATAAAAATAAAAAAATAAATGAACACACACAAGAAAAGAAAGAAAAGAAAAAAGAAAAAATAAGAAAAGAAAAAAAGAAAAAAGAAAATAAAGGAAAAGAAAAAAAGAAAAGAAAAGAAAAGAAAAAAAGAAAAGAAAGAAAAGAAAAGAAAAGAAAAGAAAAGAAAAGAAAAGAAAGAAAAGAAAGAAAAGAAAAGAAAAAAAAAGAGCAAGCCCAGTTCCGAGCTCCCCAGCAGGGAGGCTGCAGAGGAGACATCGGGGCACGCGGTGGCACCCGGGACAGCCACCGGGCACACTGCAGCGAGGCAGGTCCAAGGATCATGTTGGGGGGGGCTGTGAGCGAGGGGGGCACACGGCACCGGGCCCGGGGACACGGCCAAGCAGAGCGGCCATGGGCGCCCCACCTTGGCTGGCCCCTCGCTGAGCTCAGCCGCCAGCTCCCCGCGGCCAAGAGCCAAGCCGGGTTCCAGGGTCGACTCTGCTACGGAGTCGCCGCCAGATGTGGGCCAGCTGCTCCCTGCTCAGGGCCCTGGTCCCGCCCCCCCTCCCCCCCCGTCGGGAAAGCTGGACAACATTGACTTCCCTGCCTGCAAAGTTGATGCTACACCAGGAAAGACAAATCCACACACGAGGGGCGTGTCCGACTCAAGTGTCACCCGCAGCGCACCTCTAGGAGGACCGCCGCCGACCCCCTTTAGGGGATGTCAGGGGCCTCCTGTAACTAGTGCGGTGCTGGCTCATGTCCCCACCCGGAGCCCAGTGCGCGGACAGGGAGGGTTGACCCCGGACCGTGAGGGATGGGATAGGCAACAGCCCGAGCAGGCCCAGAGGCCACTGAAGGTCAAGGGCATAAAACTGTATGGATAAAATCAGACCTGGTGTTCAAGAGCCTTGAATGCCAGGCTTAGAGAAGCTTGAGCAATAGGAAGGCCACGTTGGAAGGCCTGCGGGTGCCGAGCACAGAGGTGGCAGCACTGGGGGCAGAGCCTGGGCCCCGAGGTCCGGGGGATCACAGGGACACAGTCAGGGCTGGGAGGCAGGTGGCCCAGGCGTCCGTCCCTGTGGCTGGCCCTTCTGATGCTCGTCCTCTGGCAGCGGTGGTCCATCCCGACCGTCCCGCCTCCTGCGGAATCCACGACCAAAGACAGGAAGAAGGGAGCTGACATTAACGGGCGCCTACTGGGGACAAGGTCCTGAGCCGCAAGTGTCGCGAGCCCCAAGTGTCGGACATCCTCAGGCCGATACCAGGTCCCCCCACTGGACGTGGGGCCCCAGGCTGCCACCAACATGTTCAGAGTCCCCAGGCCTGTAGGTGGTTGACCCAGACGTCAAATCCAGGTGCGTCTGACCCATCTGTTCATCTCTTCATTCATTCATTCATTCATTCATTCATTCGCTCATTCATTCATCCCACAACAGGGGACAGGGGACAGAAAGCTCTCCGCCCTCAAAACCCATCTCTTCATGGCAGAAGACAGAAAAGGCACGAGCAGATTCACACACTAATGAGACTTTCGAATAGCGAGAAGCTGTACTAACAAAGAAAATAGAACCAGATAAAGATGCTGGAGTGAGGAGAGGGGCCTGCTTCCAAACGGGGACAGAGGAGGCCTCCGTGCGGAGGTGACCGTGACGCGGACCTGAAAGATAAGGAAGAGTTAACCATGCAAAAGTCCACGGGCAGAGGGTTCCAGGCAGAGGGACCACGCTGGGTGGACCCTCGAGATGTAAGGTCAGAGGTAGGCTGTGAGGTCACAGGGTACAGGGTGAGGTCAGAGGGTATGCGGTGATGTCAGAGGGTACGGAGTGAGGTCAGAGGGTACATGGGGAGGCCAGAGGGTATGGGGTGAGGTCAGAGGGTACGTGGTGAGGTCAGAGGGTATGCAGTGATGTCAGAGGGTACGGAGTGAGGTCAGAGGGTACATGGGGAGGCCAGAGGGTATGGGGTAAGGTCAGACGGTATGCAGTGAAGTCAGAGGATACGCTGTGAGGTCAGAGGGTATGTGGTGAGGTCAGAGGGTACACGGTGATGTCACAGGGTATGGGGTGAGGTCAGAGAGTGCCTGGTCTCGTGGACCATGAGAGAGTTTGGGTTTTCTTCTAAGAGCAATGAGAAGCCATTGGAGGATTTTTATTTACAGTCTCTGATTTATGTTTTTAAATAGGACCCGGGACAAGGGTTCAGAGGCCACAGCAGCCGCCCAGGGGCAGGTGACGAAGGCTGGGCCTGGGAACGGAGCAGTGGAGGCGGGGCAGTAGGCAGGCGGGGCCGTATTTTAGCTCTGGCACCAAGAGCGCCCGCCCACGGCGTGGCCACGGCCTAGGGGAGCCCGGCGTCCCCCGCCCCCGCAGCGTTGAAGGGTCCTCACGTGTGCCTCAGCCCTCACGCTCCTGGCCGTTCACTCTCCGAGGCAACCCACGGGGGCTCTGGACGCGAGGACCGAGCGCCGCAGAGGGGTCCCCGCTCATCGTCCTGGGCCCCCCAGGTTGCCACGTCTCCCAGTGGAGCCCCTTCCCCGCAGGACTCGCTCCGAAGACTCTTCATCCTGCTCTGCCTCTTCGTGCTCCAAGAGATGAGGGCTTCCTTTTGGGGGCCGGAGGGGGGACTTGCCCCTGCCAGCCTCTGTGCCAGCCTGGCTCTGCTTCTTTCATGTTCTGAGCCGTCCCCTCCCCCAGCCCTCCGCCCATCGCGCACACGCACACGCACATGCACACGCACATGGGGGCGCACACACACGCTCAGTCTCTGCAGCCGCAGGATTGATGTTCTCACTGTGGCCCATCTCTCTCTGGCCCCTGATGCCCGCCCGCCTCTGAAGTTTTCGGGTGGGAGAGTCAAGGCGTGGGACCCGCTCATTCTGAGCCCATCACAGAGCCGCGCCTCACCAGCCCTCTCCAGATCCTGGCCTTGAGAAGGGCCGGGGGCGCGCCCTCCGACGGCATCTCAGAGGGGACTCTGATCAAGAGGTTGGCATGAGGTCCCGGGAGTCTCCTCCCACTCGTCAAGCCTCATGGTCGGGGCGACATGATGTTCTTCTTCCCTCCAATGGGCCTGTCCCCGCCTGTCCCTCTGGCTGTACCACCCCCTGCCCCGCCCAAGGAGTAGTTTCACCAGCTGCGCCCCCGTCGCCATAAAGCACCAGAGAAGCTGACAGAGGCTAAGGGGCTTGGGGAGCCGCGGTGTCGTCCAAACAGTTGGCGAAGAGGCCCCACAGCCACCGCCTCCTTCCCTGCTTCCTGCCTGTTGATTCCATTAGCGAAAAGCCCTCTTCGCCAGCTGCAGCTCCTGTTTCGGGCCTGCCAAGACCCCCCCAACCCCGGGGGAGATCACTATGGGCCGGAAGGGCCTTTTGAAGATTACACATGAGCAAAGAGAGGGAGGCTTTGAACATTGGTGGAGGTTCTGGGCTTCAAATTCCATCCGGGGCTACAGATCTCACTGGAAAATAAATGGGCAAAAGGGAGAGATAAAGGGAAGAAGCAACCCCTACAAGAACTCAAGGGATGTGGATTTGTAGGAGCAGAGAAAATTGAGAACCAGGAATCCAGGTGACTGGTCCTGGCTCTGCTTTTGCTCTGTGACCTTGGGTAAGTCAGTGCGTCCCTCTGAGCCTTCTTCGTCCAACACATGCTATCTACTAAGTGCTTTGGGCTAAGCGCTGTGCTGGGTGTTGGGGTGTTGGGGATTCCAAGGCAACACGAGCAGACCCCGCTCTGCAGGAGCTCACAGGAAGAGGACAGTCACAGCACACGGGACGAGTGAAATGACGCCCACTCCCCACCCACAAACCCAGCAGCCTGACCTGCACTACAAGGCCCGTGGAGTGGTACGTAGCACCCGCTGGGCCCTGAGCCCCCCGGACACAGCCCCCTGGACACAGGGCCCCTCCAGTGGCCTCTCACTGCGGAGCAGGAGCTCTGGGGCTCCTGGCGAGGACCTCGGCCCTGCCTTCTGCCTCCGTCCAGCCCTCAGGGCCCAGCTGTCCACCTTGAGTCCCCCACATCCAATACCATCATGCTGCACGTCCCGGTTCACATCAGTCACCCCGGAAGCCCAGGGTTTCCAGAGCCGTGCCCCCCCCCCCAGACTCATCCCCCTCGGGCTCCACATCCTGGCCAAAATCTCCCAGGGTGCCCCCTGCAATTCCCTCTGTCCTCTTCTAAACGTCGAACATCCACTTCCTGGCTCCAACCAAACCCTGATCTCCCCGGGGACCCTCTCCCCCGCAGCTCCCTCAGGAGGCCCTGTTCCTCTCCCACACTCCTTCTGCCGTTCACACGGCTCCCAACAACACTGCCCCCCTCCTTAAAAGCCCGCAGCTCAGAAGCTCGCCCCATCACATGAGAGCACCCCTGCCCCTCCTTTTCGTGGCACTACCTCTGGGCCCCTAGAGGTTTTAACTCCTGGTTTACTGCCACTCTTTCCAACACAGGCTCACTTTCAATATCCATGTGAATGTTCCTCTCAACAGGCTGTCCTGTCATTCTCTGACTTCCTGTCTCGCAAAATCCACGCCCCAGTCACTCCCTGCCATGGTTCAACTGCGCCTCTCATTGCTCATAATTGTTCTTGCCCATAATTGCCCATAATTGTTCAGCGGCAAGAATCTCACTCTCTGAGCTCTGCTCACTCGACCATCAGTGCTTTTCCACCTCACTGGGTTCTAGGCTCTGCTGCCTCTGCCACCGTTCCACTGCCTTTTGCCCAGTGTGTCTTCACTTCCCTCTTTGCCCAATCAGGAGGTGTGGTCGGTCATCACCATCTTCAGCAGCATCATCATCATCACACCATTATCATCATCATCATCATCATCATCATCATCACCATTATCACCATCACCACCATCACCACCACCATCATCATCACCAACACCAGCACCACCATCATCACCACCACCACCACCATAACCACCACCACCATTACTACCACCATCATCACCACCACCACCATCACCACCACCATCACCACCATCATCACCACCACCACCACCATCACCACCATCATCACCACCACCACCATCATCACCACCACCACCACCACCACCACCACCACCACCATCATCACCACCACCATCGCCATCAACCTCACCATCATCATTTCCTTGTATCACTCTTGTAGCAGGTTGTACATCCTAAAAACTGGCTGTAATAACACCTCCCATCTCACATCCACTTATTATATGACTTTTACACTCCTTCCCTTGAGAAGTGGGCCTCTGTTTCCTGTCCTTGAATGGAATGGGGCTGTGGCAGAAGTAATACCAATGCTGTCAAAAAGGCAAGATCATTTCTGCCTTGTTTTCTTGGGACACTCACTCTTAGAACCCAGCTACCACGCCTCAAGGGGTCCAATTAGAGAGGAATTAAGGTCCTCAGCCCTCAGTGTCAGCTCAGCTCGTGGATAACAGACAGAAGCAACTTGCTAGACATGAGAGCCGCCATCTGTATTAGTTTCCTAGGGCTGCTGTAACAAATTGCCACAAATATGGCAGCTTAAAACAACATAAATGTATTTCCTTCTAGTTCTGGAAACTATAAGTCCAAAATCAAGGTGTCAGCAGGACCAGACTCCTTTGGAGGCTGTATAGGATAATTTTTTCTTTACATCTTCCAGTTTCTGGTAGCTCCAGGCATTGCTTGCCTTGCAGCCACCACCACTGTGGTCCCATTGCCTCTACCTCTTCTGTATGTCCAATGTCCCTCTGCCACTCTCTCGCAAGAACACTCATGATTGCATTCACAGCCCACGTGAATAATCAGTCCAAGATAATTTCCCTGTCTCAAGATCCTTAACTTAATCATATATACAAAGACCCCTTTTCCAAATAAGATAACATTGACATGTCCCAGGGATTAGAACCTGGTATCTTTGGGGGCCATTGTCTGCCTACTACCCCATATTAAAAGTAAATCCTCCATTCCCCAGTCCAAGCCACCTCAGCCGAGCAGAGACAAGCTGTCCCTACCAAAGCCCTGCCAAAAATTGAAGACTCACAAGAAAAATGGGTGATTATTATTTTAAGCCACCAAGTGCTGGGGTGGTTTTGTTACACAGCCATAGATAACTGATACAAGCCTTGACCTCCTTGTTCATTTCTTGCTTCATTGCACTTGCTAGTTTAATCCAATTCTCCACCTGCTCTGAGCCCGGCCCTGGCAGCTGAATGTGATGAGGGGGAAACACACGACCCTGCTGACTCCACCCACGCTGGACTCAGGCCACTGACCTCACACAGGCCCTTTGGGCTGCCCAGACATCCAAACACACTTCCCCAGGGAGAATCATCACACGCACACACTCCCCCACATGTCCACCTACCCTTTCTCTCCGTTCAAACCTTTGCTGTTTCCTCCCCTGCCTTCATTGCAGCTCATCTCTTTGACTCCAATAAAAGGAACCAGAAAAGAAATTCTACAAGTCCCTCTATCACCTGTGCCAGCCGTGCCCACCCAAGCTCACTGCTTTACCTCCCACGGCGATGAATGACCTCCCTCTAGCCTCTCCCTGCGCCCACAAATGCAGTCCCAGAGGACACCACTCATTCTTCCCACGCTACTGCATCGTGACTTCTTGCCTCTCTCCTGGACTGGCCCCCTCAACATAAGGCAGGTCTTATCTCTCCCATTTGTCCCCAATTACATCATTCCTCCCCACCCCCTCTAAAATGAAAGAATGGGTCATGCTCACGATGTCTTACGGCTTCCCTCCTGTCGCTCTGGAATCCACTCCCATCAGACTTTCACATCCATCACTTTAGTGAAAACAGTTCTTGCCAAGGTCATCCGGTTTTGTCAAATCCAAGGTTCTGTGTCTGTCCTGATCCTATGTAACCCATCAGCAACCTGTATTAGTTTCTTGGGGCTTCTGAAACCAAGTCCCACCAACTAGGTGACTTAAAAAAAATAGAAACTTATTTGTAACAGTCTAGAGGCCAGAAATCCAAGATCCAGGTGCCAGTAGGGTCCTGTTCTTGCACTTTCCAGGGACGACTCTTTCTTTGCTTCTTCCAGCTTCTGGTGGCCACTGGCCTTCCTCAGCATTCCTTGGTGTATAGCTACATCACTCGACCACTCTACCTGCCTCCATCTGCGCATGGCCTTCTTCCCTCTGTGTGTCTCATGTGTCCACTCTCCTTCCTAGAGGACACCAGTCACTGGATTTAGGGCCGCCCAAATTCACTACGACCTCATATTTACTAATTACATCTGCAAAGACCTTATTTTCAAAGGCCACATACTGGGGCTTCTGGTAGACAACTACTCACAATGCAACATGTAGCGAACTGAGCATTTCTGCATAGAAACACTTCCTTCTCTGGGCACCTGGGTGGCTCAATGGTTGGTCATCTGCCTTTGGCTCAGAGCTGATCCAGGGGTCCTGGGATCAAGTCCCACATCAGGCTCCCTGAAGGGAGCCTGCTTCTCCCTCTGCCTGTGTCTCTGCCTCTCTCTCCATATCTCTCATGAATAAATAAATAAAATCTTGAAAAGAAAGAAAGAGAAAGAAAGAAGAAAGAAAGAAAGAAAAGAAAGAAAGAAAGAAGAAAGAAAGAAAGAAAGAAAGAAAGAAAGAAAGAAAGAAAGAAAGAAGAAAGAAAGAAAGAAAGAAAGAAAGAAAGAAAGAAAGAAGAAAGAAAGAAAGAAAGAAAGAAAGAAAGAAAGAAAGAAAGAAAGAAAAAAGAAAGAAAGAAAGAAAGAAAGAAAGAAAGAAAGAAAGAAAGAAAGAAAGAAAGAAAGTCTTCCTTCTCTTTGTTTCCAGGATTCCGCACTCCGTGGGCTTTCCTCGCACCTCAGTGACCATACCTCCTCAGTCTCCTTGACTGGCTGGCCCGCTCCTCATCTCTCTGAGCACCCTCAGGGCTCAGTCCTTGGTAGTTTTTTTCCTCCATCCATCATTTCCCATAAATTATTTCCTCCAATCTTCAACCCCATCAACATAACTCCAAAATCCCTACCTCACCTCCACCTTGTCTCTCTCCTGAACCCCAGATGCGTGCTTGCACCTTGGATGTCTAAGGGCCATCTCAAACTTAGTATGTTTGAAACCAAAATCCTAATTCTCCTCACACCTCAAAAACCTCTTCCACCCATAGACTCTCACCTCAGTAACTGGCATTTCTAGGGTCGACAACAAATCCCACTGAAACTACCTTCAAAATACATCCCACGTTCAGCCAGTTCCCGCAGCCCATTGCCACACCCTGGTCCAACTCAGCACCATTCGGCTAAAGCCAGCGTCAGCAAACTACGACCTCTCAGCCGAATCCAGCTGACCATCTGTTTTTATAAATAAAGTTTTACTGGAACACGGTCACACCCATTTGTGTGCATGTTGTCCGCGCTGCTGCATTCCAAAGGCGGGCCTGAGTAATTGCAGCAGAGACGCTATGGCCCCGCGAAGCCAAGCACGTTGACTCTCTGGAACGGTATAGAAAACATTTGCCAATCCCTGGCCTGGATTATTACCGTCATAGTTCTTCCTCTGTCCACCCTCGCCCACACTATAGTTGATTCTCAAGCTGGCAGGCAGAGCAATGTTTTTGAAATAGGAGTCAGACCCTCTCTCCTCCCCGCTTAGAATTCCTCAGTGCCAGCTGGTCTCCCTCCCCCAGCTCACCTGGCCCTGCCGCTCTAACCCCCGGCTCTCTCTCTGCCCTTATCTCCTGTGACACTAGACCTCAAATTTCTCCAGCCACACTAGACATATTCATGTTTCTAGAACATTCCATGCATGTTCCCACCTCAAAGTCTTTACATTTACATTTTCTCTTCCCTCCCATTTCTAGTCATCCTTACCAGGCTCACCCTTGCCATTCTCATGCTCTCCGGAGACCTTTCCTGCTCACCCTGTATGTGATAGCACTGTCCGCTCCCCAAGCACTTACTATGGCTTTCAATCGGCTCCCCGTCAATCCATAGTTTGCCACCGTCCGACATGATCTGCTTTCGCTTACTTATCTGATGGTCTTGCCTTCTCAAGGTCAGCATCGTGAATGACGTGCACAGTTCTATGGCCACCACTTAGCTCAGTGTCTGGAGCATAGCAGGTGCTTAGTGAAGATTTCTTGAATGAGTGAATGAGTGATGAAAAGAACAGATGCTCCCTACAGGTCGATCCCTGGGCTAAGCCTTGTACATGCCGTAGATTGTTAACGTCAGGAGCCCCGAGGGACAGATGCTGACGTGAGGAGCCCAAGGACACCTGGCCAAGACTCAAGGTCAAGTGCAACACCACAGTTCACTATCCTAACCACCTCCACCTCCTAGAATTGTGCTGCTTATAAATTTTAAAAGATATTTGAACTTGTAAGACTGTATTTCTAGCAACCCAAGCATCCAGCAATGAACGACTGGCTAAGTAAAATGTGCACGTACTTACAAGGGAAGCAGTCAAGTTCACGGGGGCAGAAAGTAGAATGGTGGTGGCTAGGGGGGTGGGGGGCAGGGAGAACATGGGCAGCGAGTTTGATGGGCGCAGACTCTCAGTTTTGCAAGATGAGATTTCTGGAAATGGAAGGTGGCGATGGCTGCATGACATCGCGAGTGCACTTAATGCCACTGAGGTGTGCACTTTCAACGGCTAGGATATTTATGTGTATCTTACCAGATTTTTTAAAACAAATGGAAAAGGTCATATTTCTTCCTCATTAGAAACTGCCAAATGGCCACAACCTCCCAATTTCCAGAAGAGGGATGTGAGGTTCAGAGGGCGAGGGGACCAGGCAAGACCACCAGCCCAGGCCACCTGCCTCTTCGCAGAGGATGCCCTCTGCTTCCCCCACCCTGCCTTCTCCTAGGCTAGAGAAGACCTCCCTCCATGTACTCGCTACACTTTATATGACAGGACATTTATCTTTTCCATTCCTTGGGTGAATTAGGAGCTTCTGGAAACTTCTGTCCTCCCCTCCCAGATCCAGCCCTGAGTTGCACTGGGGCAAAATAGGTGCAAACACAAAAAGTGTCTCAGAAGAGCCAGCAGGAAGGGTGCGGGGGGTGGGGGGTGGGCAAGGGGAGAGGTTGTGCATTAGCATATGCAAATTGGCAAGGGAAAAGAAAACTGGGAAAGCTGCTATTTTATCATTTGTGGTAATTATAGTAATTTAGAGTGGAGAATCAATGGGTTCCTGGAGGTAAAAGCATCTCGGAAGGATAATGTGGTGTGATTAAGAAGTTCTGATTAAGAGCCACTGCCATTTTCACTTGAAAAAAGTGAGGAAAGAGACCGGGGTCAGAAGTGCAGCAACAGTCAGGAAGATGGGGACATCAGCCTGCCGGGCCCTGTCCCTGCTGCAGAAGACAGAGAGGAGGAATCAAGGCGTCCCTGTTTTATGACATTTACAGAAGGAAGACAACCACGGAAGAAAAAAGGGGGGGGGATGCTATTCAAACACGCTGTGCTAGGAGCAGTATTGCACTTGTCAAGGGATCTAGGGGAAGTATTGATGAGCTTGTCTCAGAAGGAAAGAATAGTCTGGAAAAGCTTCAGACAGAAGATGACATCCCAATAGGGTTTTGCGGTATCAGTAGGAGTTCATAGCTGACAGCAGCCCCAGGAAAGGGATTTGCGGGTGGAAGCAATGGCGTATGTGAAGCAGTGGAATGTATCTTTGGGGAACTCTGGGGGACAAGCAGGGAGTGAGGAGTTACTGCTCATGGAGCTGAGGACACTGCCAGCGCACTCCAGGGCCCGGCCTTAACTCGGCTAGCTGATGGAGGGTGAAGACGGAAACACAGCAGTGACTCGCTCAGAATGGGATTTCAGGAAAAACTGGCGAATGGAGCTGGAGAAGTCAGCGTAAGGAACCAAGCATCGCCGTGGAGGGATCAGGGCAGGGGACAGGGGGCAGGAGGTCAGAGGAAAGGCCCCTGCGCAGGAGGAGGGGACTCAGAGGCAAGTCTTGGAACCTCACGGGTCACAACCAAAAGGGATGAAACAATCACCTGGGTCAACACCCATTCTCTGGATGCGGGAGCCTGAGCTCGGAGACGCGAAGGACCTGAAGGAGGTGTCATAGCTCGTCACAGCAGAGCACGGGCTTGACACCAGGTTGGCCTGACTCCAAAGGGTAAGCTCGGTCTACCACTCCACCACCGCAGGACGTGGGACAGAAGGGCCGGTGATCCTGAGGCCTTGTCACACGACAGGAGTTGGAGAGTGGTCGCAGCTGGTACCTTCCATGGTGTGTCACTGAGAGCGCAGACCCGGACCCATCGTGTCAAGCCCCGAAGGACTCCCTGCAGCACAGGGGGCAGATATTCCTGCCCAGAGAACCATGACACAGCCACACCTGTCCACCCAGAGTGCCTATTTTATGAGTGAGTTCCCTGTCCCTTGCAAGTATGCAAGCCAAGCCTGAGAGCCCACCCACCTGGGATGCACTAGAGTGGATTCCTGCCCTCTTAAAAGGTTCCTGAGATCTCTTTGAAAGCTGAGGGTCTATGCTCTTTGCAGCTTGAGACGCATCCCCACGTGGACCACATACCTGGTACTGGCTGCTGAAGAACCATCTATTAACTCATTCACAAGCCGAAGCTGTAAGGGAACATTTTGGTGGGAGAAACAGAAGCAGGAGGACTCGGAGGGGCACCTAAGAGCTGGTGGGGAAGGATGAGAAGGACCGCGGTTCCCACAGAGGAGCAGGAAAGGCAAAGGCCCAGAGGCCACAGAGACCCGATGGTGCATCATAGGGGCCACGCAGGTCATGGAGGCTAAAGGCGGAGTGGGGCAAGCGGAGGGGCAGAGGAGTTGCTGTGGTCGCGGCCAGGCCATGGTCGCAGGGAGGGTGCAGCATCTCCTGGGCCGCGGGGGGAGGGGAGACAGTGGGGGGGGGGTGGCACCGCCTCCTGCCTCCTCTGCCGTGGGGAGGGCGCACTGCCTCCTGGGCCGCGGGGGGAGGGGTATGGGGGGGCACAGCCTCCTGGGCCGCAGGGAGGGTGTGCTGCCTCCTGGGCCGCGGGGCGGGGGGGGGGCGTACCGGAGGCACCGCCTCCTGGGCCGGGGGGAGGGCGCACCGCCTCCTGGGCCACAGGGGGAGGGGTATGAGGGGGCACTGCCTCCTGGGCCCCAGGGAGGACGCACCGCCTCCTGGGCCGCGGAGGTGGGGGTTACCGGGGACACCGCCTCCTGGGCCGCGGGGAGGCGGGGGTACTGGGGGCACCGCCTCCTGGGCCGTGGGGAGGGCGCACCACTTCCTGGGCCGCGGGGGGGGGGGGATATGGGGGGCACCGCCTCCTGGGCCGTGGGGAGGGCGCACCGCCTCCTGGGCCGCAGGGGGAGGGGTATGGGGGGCACCGCCTCCGGGGCCACGAGGGGGGTGGGGGGGCACCGCCTCTGGGCCGTGGGAGGGGGTACGGGGTGGGGGGCACCGCCTCTGGGCCGCGGGGAGGGCGGGGCAGCCGGCAGGCGGCGAAGTGATGCGCGCTGGGCAAGTTGGCCCTGACAGCCGCGTGGGGTCGTAGTCGCTCCCGAGAAGGAGCACCGAGGCCCGGGCCGACCGCAGCGGGCAGCAGGGCGGGGTCTGGCCGGTCGGGGCGCCCGCAGCACCCGGACCCGAAGTCCCTGCCGCCCCCCGCCCCACGCTGTGCGCCCGGCCCGGGGGAGGGGCCGCGAACGCCAGCCCCGCACGAGGCCTCCCGGCCTCACACCGACAGATGGAGCGTTTGTTGACGCCCCGGTGACAGCTTGAAAACTCCTCTCCTCCCTCCGAGCCGCCCGTTCCACCTCGTCCTCCCATCTGCCATCTCATTTTAAAACTAGCAGAACAACTCGGCTAGAGCAATTCCGACTTTTTCCATCTGTGCCGAGTTAATTAAGAGGGTAATGAGAGCTGGGAAAGAACGAGGCCTGCATTAATTCAAGATATGATTAAGAGAAGCATCGCTCAGATACACGTGTGCGCACAGAGCCAGGCCCAAAGGCTGGGGGGCGGGCGCGGGGGGCGCTCCAGGGACCCCGCGCGGCCAGCAGGTGCCACCAGGGCCACCGCTCCGGCCGGCGGCCTCTGTGGTCGCAGGAGAGACGGCGGGGACCACCTTGGAGTCTCTTCCCACGAAGCCTCTCCCCCAGCGTGCGGGTCACACGGGCCGACAGGGGACACAGAAAGGACGTGATGGAGCTTCTCTTTATAGGAACCCCTCATCCTGACCTGACCCCTGATCTAGAACAGTTCTAGGTGCACCAAAACTTCACTAAATATCAACACAATCAAAACCCAAGACCAGAGGCCAGGTCTTCTGACTCTAGTCCTGTAAGCCTTCAGGGAAAGACGCCGGCGATCGTGACACTGAGTGATAATGACGACATGACCCACGTCCCCGAGCACCTGCCCCGGGCCGGCCGTGGGTCTAAGGACTGTGTGCACGTGTTACCGCACCTGATTCTCGCAGCAGCCCCAGAGGCAGGTGTGATTGATATGGTTCCCCTTTTGCAGATGGGGACAGCCAGGCTCAGAGCCTGACGGACTCGCCCCAGATGCCAGGGTGCGGACGCGGCGGGGACGGGGTTTCGATGATGCCCAAACAAAACTGTCCTGCCAGATGATATCAACCCCTGTGTTCAAGCAGACGGACAATGAGGTGCATCGTGAGGCACTTTGGTGGCACAGAGAAGGGAGCCCACATCCAACCTTGTGTGATTAGGAGAGGGGAACCAAAGAAGGCGTCCTGGAGGAGGGGGCATCCAGGCAGACTCAGCAATGATCCAGATTCAGCAATTGTTTGTGAAATGTCTCCTAGAATCCTGCTAAGCAACGTGCCAGCCCTGAACCTATGTGCCTCTGTCATTAAATGCTGGTGTGGAGGCATCACTGTCCCCTTGTGACCCATGAGGAAAGTGAGATTTGGGGATCAGAGCTGGTGAGAAGGGGTCGGACTGGAAGGCAGGTCATTCTGACTCAAGCAGGCGCTGGATTCTCAGCCCAGGATGGGTGCCCTCGGGGCAGAAAGGGACCATGAGAGCGGGCATGCCCTCAGGACACCAAGCCAAGAGCTCTCGGTTCCCTCCCCCCCCCCCCCCCAGGAGTCAGGACAGCCGGGTGCTGGGTTCTAGGTCTGGGCTGTGCTGTCTCTCCATCCCAGGAGGTCAGAGCTCACACACTGAGGCCTAACTTGACAGACCTCTGCATCTCCTGGCCTCCCCCACCCCCCCGCCGGCCCCTGCACCTGCCTTATTGAACATGTCCTGCAGCTTTAAAGTCCAAGCAGAAATGGTCATCGACCCCTCTGTTCTGTTCCCTGCCTTCTCCGCCATCACCTACACAAGAAGCCAGAAATAGGGAAGTCATTCTGGACCCCGACCCCCGCCCCAGGCATAACCAAGTCTAACCACACTTTAGATTGCCTCTGAAATGCGTCCTGTCTACCCCTGTCCCCCACCACCTGGGGATGCTCACTGCCAGCACCCCAGCCCAGGCCACATCTCCTCCCTTTGCACCTTGTACCCCCTCTTACAGGGCTCACCCCCCCCACCACACCCCTCCATTCCCTCTCCAAGCCTCCTGTAACAACAAAGCTTCTTTGTGCAAATGGTATTTTATTACAGAAGACAATCTAATTTACAAATCAATACACATTTCAAGGAAAACATTTAGGCATCATAAAAGAATGCATGAATATAAAAATTTCAATGTGCAAAATTCAACAAGGAAATGCACAAGAAAACTTATGTTTAAACTATGTGGTTATTACTGTGCCACTGTGAAGGCAAAATAAAACTCCTCTTCCAGAGGCTAAAAAGGGAAGAAGATCTTAAGAATGTAGCGAAAGCATTTCCACACGCTGATTTCAATAGTCTGGTGTGTGCAGAAATGCTTCCTCTAGACTCAGGAAGTGTTTACTGTTGGGAAGGAGAAGAGAAAGATGTTGCACTTGGCTGCCCTTTTGGACCTTCTGTCACCCTTCCCTGTGCCACCCTGTAGGGTGATTCTCTTGAGCTGCTGAGACTCATTAGGAGGCGAGCTTCCCAGGGGGTGGGATTCTTTTTTTCAATGATTACATCAAAGTTCCAACAATGGAGTGGAATGCATGGAATGGAGTAGAAGGCATGGAATGGATGGAATGGGTTGAATGGAATGGAGTAGAATGAATGGAATGAAATGGATGAAATGGAGTAGAATGCATGGAATGGAATGGGATGGATGGAATGGATGGGATGGGATGGGATGGATGGAAGGGAATGGGATGGAATGGATGGGATAGGATGGGATGAATGGAATGGATGGATAGAATGGAATGGAATGGAATGGAATGAAGGGAATGGAATGGATGGAATAGGATGGGATGGAATGAATGGATATAATGGAATGGATGGGATGGAAGGGAATGGAATGGAATGGAGTAGAATGCATGGAATGGGATGAATGGAATGGACTGGATGGGATGGAATGGAATGGATGAGATGGAATGGATGGATAGAATGGAATGGAATGGATGGAAGGGAATGGAATGGGATGGATGGAACAGATGGGATAGGATGGAATGGATGGAATGAAATGGATGGAAGGGAATGGGATGGAATGGAATGGATGGGATGGGATGGAATGGAATGGAATGGATTGGAGTGGAATGGAATGGATGGGATGGGATGGAATGGATGGATAGAATGGAATGGAATGGAATGGATGGGATGGGATGGGTGGAATGGAATGGAGTGGAGTGGAATGGAATGGATGGGATGGAATGGATGGATAGAATGGAATGGGATGGAATGGAATGGGATAGGATGGGATGGAATGGAATGGAATGGAATGGGATGGGATGGGATGGGATGGAATGGAAGGGATGGGATGGGTGGAATGGAATGGGATGGAGTGGAATGGAATGGATGGGATGGAATGGATGGATAGAATGGAATGGGATGGAATGGGATGGGATGGGATGGAATGGAATGGAATGGAATGGAATGGAATGGGATGGGATGGGATGGGATGGAATGGATGGATAGAATGGAATGGGATGGAATGGAATGGGATGGGATGGAATGGAAGGGATGGGATGGGTGGAATGGAATGGGATGGAGTGGAATGGAATGGATGGGATGGAATGGAATGGATGGAAGGGAATGGAATGGATGGAATAGGATGGGATGGAATGAATGGATATAATGGAATGGAATGGATGGGATGGAAGGGAATGGAATGGAATGGAGTAGAATGTATGGAATGGGATGAATGGAATGGACTGGATGGGATGGAATGGATGGATAGAATGGAATGGAATGGATGGAAGGGAATGGAATGGGATGGATGGAACAGATGGAATAGGATGGAATGGATGGAATGAAATGGATGGAAGGGAATGGAATGGGATGGAATAGAATGGAATGGAGTAGAATGCATGGAATGGATGGAATGGAATGGACAGCAGCCACCACATACCCATTCGGGTGTCTACTATCAAACAAACAAAAAGAAAAGATAACAAGGATTCATCAGGAATCCGGAGAAACCGGAACGCTGTGCGTTGCTGGTGGGAATGCAACACCGTGCAGCCACTATGGAAAACAGTACCATGAACCTTTGAAAAATTGAAAATAGCACTACCAGCAGACCCAGTGATTCCACTTCTGGGTATAAACCCCAAAGAATTGAACGTGGAGACTCAGAACAGGGATGTGTGCCTCCATGTCCATGGCAGCATTATTAAGAATAACGGCAGGTGGGAAGCAAGCCCTGGATAGACCAAACGTGGTCCCTACGTGCAGTCGGGTGTCGGCAGCTTAAAGAGGAAGGAGGCTCCAACACAGCTAAGCTTGAACGAGGACACTATGTTAACTGGAGTAAGCCAGACACGGGGACAAATGCTGTGTGATGGCACTTACGCGAGGTACCTGGAGCAGTCAAGTTCATAAAGACGGAAATGCCAGGGGGTTGCCGGCCAGGAGAGGCGGGGGACGGGAGCTGTTCCGGGGTGGAGAGCTTCAGTTTGGGAGATGGGACGAGGCCTGGAGGTGGGCGTGGTGGTGGCTGCGCAGCCACGTGAGGGCGCCTGATGCCGCTGGGCGTGCACGAATCGGTCGGAGGGTGAATTCTCCACTCGTGTCTTTTGCCACAATTAAAACAAAGAGGGGCGCGGTGGTTGTACAGCAAGGACGAGACTCGGCCGCTGCAAATGAAGATCTGCTTCCCCTGAGGCTCTGGAGCCGGTGTTGCCCTGAGGCCGGCCTGAGGGCCCCCCACGTTGAGGCTGCCCCCCCCAGGCCCTCCCCCAGCTCTGGGCTGCCCCAGGTGCGAGGGCCAGCCTGCTTGCCTGCAGGGCCTCGGCCTCCCTGTCTGTGGAATAGCAGTTCCTGCCCCGCTCTTGGCTCTTGGCACCGGGACGGGGAGAAACAGAATCTCAGACAGCAAAGGAAGGCACGCGAGTGTAAGTCCCAGCTCCGCCCAGGTGACCTCTGTCCCTTGAGGGGCCTCGGTCTCCCCATCTGAGAAATGGGTGGGAAGGGGGTAATGCCCGGGATTGTTTCTTCCGGCCTCCAGCAGGTAGCTGAGCAGGAACGTGTGGTCCCGTGTCATGTGGGGCCCGTCCCCCTCCACGTGCCTTCGGGTACAGCGAGACTCAGAAGCTGCAAACGACATTTCCCAGGTGCCCTTGCAGCTAAGACACTGCAGGCAAAGGAGGCTCCGTCCAGGTGAGACTCAGAGGGCGGACGGGAGGGGTGTGAGTGGGACCTTCACTGGCACGTGGGATGCTCAGGGGGCTGTTTTCCAGTTGTTTCTGAGGAACCTTAGACCGGTGCTCCCCAGGGTGTGGGCTGAGCACCAGCTGCATCAGCATCACCCACGAGCCTCTAAGTAAAAGCAAGACCCTCAGACCCCAGATCCCATCCCAGATTCACCAAATTTAGAAACTCTGGGGTGGGGCCCAGGAATCTGTGCACTCGCGCGCTCTCCAGGTGATGTGCATGCGTGCTGAAGCCTCAGGACCCCCAACCTCATCGGCCTTGACATGGGTCCTTAGCGCTGGTGGTACCTGACCCCTGTCACTGGGACCCGTTGTTAGACGCACACACCCAGGGGGCTGTCATCTGATGTTTTGTTAATATTTATAACTTCTTTATTTTTATGTGTGTATTTACTTATTTGTTAGAGAGAGCACGCCCGTGCACAGCGGGGAGGGGTAGAGGGAGAGGGAATATCAAGCCGACTCCACGCTGAGCGCAGAGCCTGATGCAGGGCTCGATCCCGAGACCCTGAGGTCATGACCTGAGCCAAAACCAAGAGTCAGACTGTGCCCCCCAGGCACCCCCTCTTTCTTTATTTTTTAATGACTTGGGCACAGTGACGTGCGATACCCAAACGGGTGCAGCTCGATTCATCTTCCACTTGCACTTACCCGTGGAGCCATCACCCAAATCACGGCGTAGAACATTTCCAGCCCCTGCAACCCCTTTGTACCCCCCCACCCCTGCGTCACTTCTTCCCAAAGGAAACGACTGCTCTGAGCCCCCTCCCGTGTGGTACTCTTGCCTGTTCCTAGTTTCCATACAGATGGGACCTACCCGAAGCACCGTTCTGTGCCTGGCGCCTTGCCCTCTCACGTGCATCTGTGACCTTCTCTCGTGCTGTAGAGCACCTGCTGCTCTTGTTTATCGCTGCGGAGTACCGCGTGACGTGGCCGTGCCACCATCTAGCCATTGTGCCAGGGATGGGCATGTGGACGTGTCCAGTGGGGGCTGTTATGAATATAGCTGCCGGAACATTCTTGTCCTCGTCCTTCGGAGGACACGGGCACTCGTGGGATCCACGGATGCCCAGGGGTGAGGCTGCTAACGTTAGGCTTGCTCAGACGCTGCGGGTTTGCCCAAGAGGACGACAAGGTCCGCACATTTATGACATTGCACTTCATCCCCACAGCTCAGCAGGGCTTGGATTGTACCTTCGCACATCTCACAGACAAGAGACCCGCGCTCGGGGACGTCAAGTCACTCTCCCCAGCCTCTGGGTCAACTCCCGATGCGCGCTGTCCACGTGGGCAACGTGCTTCCTGCAGCCGGGCCTCACTCTCCCCGTCCGTAGAATGGGCGGGCAGCCTGGCCAGACCCTTCAGCCGCAGGACTGAGCTTCAGGTGAACTCCGAGGCGGGAGCCTGCCGTGCGACGGGCACAGCATCCGAGGGCCTGGTGTCCGCCGCAGGGGGTCACGGTCCTCCAACCGCGGCCCGGCCCGACTCCTAGGGCTCCGCACCATTGAGTCTGACCCACTCAGGCCCGGGTGAGTCACAGACCTTCCCCATTCTAGGAGGCCCTGACCCCGCGAGATTCTGTGGCCTGAGTGTCAGGCGGTGCCATCCTCCGGGAGTCCCGGGAGCCCCGGGCAGGAAAGCTGGGCGGGCACGGGGGCCCCGGCCAGGCCGCCCTCACGGGAGCTGGGGAAGCTCGCCTCTGGCTGCAGTAAAGTCCACAGGGAAAGGCTGACGGTATCTCAAGGAGAGAACGTTGAACGGAAGGAGAGCGGAGCTTACGCCCTCGCCACCGCCCTGCCACCGCCCTGCCACCACCACGCGGAGGTGATTTCTGATTCACGTGTTGTGAAGGGCCAACACTTTGGTTGTTGGAGAAGGAAAAAAAAAGAGCAAATTGAGAAGGAAAAAAAATTAGGCGTTCACGTATTCCCGGAGCCACGTCCGGGCACAGTGCCCGAGCAGGGGTGGGGGGAACAGAGGTGAGAAGCCCTGCTCCGGGCGGGGGCCCCACCGACCCCGGAGCCCTGGCCCCCTGGCCTGGTGCATCTCTGCCAAGGCCACCCAAGTGGCCTTTGCTCCTTGTTGCCACCGTGACCATCCAGCGGGCCCTCCCCTCAGGCTCCCCTTGCTCTTTGGGGGGGGGGCGCTCCCTCCCTCCTGAACCTTCACTGAGCCCCTTATGCCGAGATCTGGAGTCAGCCCTCGCGCTCAAGCCCCTGCCCGCGCACCCCCTGCGCCCGCACCGAGCCCCCGGAGCTGCAGGTTCCAGAACCTGCCGTGTGCGCCCTCGCTCCCCCGCCTGAAACGCCCGCTGGCCCATCCCTGGCAGAGTCCCGCTGTGGCTCGCGGCCCATGCGAAGCTCCTCCTTTACTGTCTTCACCGTGGAGTTCCGCGCCGCCTCCCCGTGAGTCAGCCCTTCTTCCGGGGGGGCCCTACCGACCCGTGGCCCTCGTCCCCCACCGGGTCCCAGCGAGAGGCGTGTCCTTGTCCCCCGCTGGACTGTGAGCAGCAGCTGAGTCTCGGTCCCGGCCGACCCCCAGGGTCACTCTGAAAGCGCGGGGTGTCAGACGGCCCTACAGAGATATCGCCGGGCAGAAGGGGCGAAGAGGCAGCTGAGGGCAGACGCCGCCCCGGCCCTCGTGCGCACGTGCCCGCCCCGGGGCCCCGGGGGCCCAGCTGTGAACCAGGGAGCGACGGGCCAGGGCGGACACCCCCAGGCCCCACCGCCGCTCCGTGTCCAGAGGGCACTGAGGCTCGGACTGGGGAGCGACAGGACCAAGGTCACGGGGCCCATCTCGCCCTCTCCGCACCACTTCCCCGTTATCAGAACGAATGTCTGATCGATTCCTGGGAGTGGACCCTGCCCCAGGGCCTGTGCGCTCAGGGTTCACTGGGGCGTCCTCGGGCCCGCACCCGAGAGGGCGGAGGGGACACAGGCAGGCACGGGGAGAGGCTGGGGGTGGCTCGGTGCTAGCAGAGGCCTCAGCCAATCCCAAAGGGGCTCCGGACTGAAAGAGATGACCGGAGGGGGCGGCCGGGCGGCTCTGGTGGTGGAGCGTCCAGCTGGCGGCTTCAGCTCAGGTCCTCATCTCAGGGTGCTGGGATCGAGCCCCGAGTCAGGCCCCCCCGGCTCGACGGGACTCTCCTGGGATAGTCTCTCCCTCTGCCTCTTGCCTCACCCCTGCTCCCTCAATCTCTCCAAAAAATAAATAAGTAAATTTAAACTAGAAGAGAGAGATGACCTAGAGTTGATCCAAGTGGAGGGACGGGGGCCAGGCCTTTCACCCCAAACCGTGTGCATTCCCCAGGGAGGGGCACGGCCTTCCTTCAGCCAGGGCCGCCGCCCCGACAGCCTCAGCTGAGCCATCGGCCTCAACGCTCGCAGCCCCGGGGCAGGCGGGGTCCAGACGGCCGGGGGCGCCGCACAGCGTCTACCGCAGTGTCCGTTTACCCAAAGCGCCCAGCCCGGGGCCGGCTCCTGGAACATGCGCCACGCTTCGTGGGCTGGTCCTGGAATCTGTGTCACACTATTGTACTGCACCCTCGCCCTCGCTCGCTCTCGCCCTCTCTGCCACTGCCTGATGCAGGCGGGGGTGCGTGCTGCCCCCGCACAATGGAAGGCAGCGTGTGCGCACGGCAGATGGTTGGGAGATAAAAAGACGGAATCGCCACCACCCCGAGTTCCACGATCAAGGGGGCGCAGGAGAGACAGATCTAGAGGAAGCTGTTAAAGATGTGAAAGAGGAGGAGAGCCCACGGTAGACCTTAGGCAAATATCTGCAACAATAAAATTCATAAATAAATTTTGGATTGCAGTTTTCCCCCATAAATGGCCGTAAGTGCCCTGAAGACGGTGCTCAAGGGGCAGCCTGGGGGGCTCAGCGGTTTAGCATCTGCCTTTGGCCCAGGGTATGACCCCGGGGTCCCGGGATCGAATCCCACATCGGGTTCCCTGCATGGAGCCTGCTTCTCCCTCGGCCTGTGTCTCTGCCTCTCTCTGTGTCTCTCATGAATAAATAAATAAAATCTTTAAAAAAAAAAAAAAAAAACGGTGCTCAAGTCCCTCTCCTGCTTGGATAATCTGAAATAAAGAGGAGGGAGTTGCCCACCCCTGGGGGCCTCCTAGGGGCCCTGGACTTGGTGGATCAACTCACTGGATCCTGACCCCAACCCCATGAGATGGGCCTGGACGCCCCATTTTCTGCCACGGAGCTTCAGTACGGGGAGTGGAGCGACTGTGGGTGGAAGAGCCAGAGCCGGCCGACAGTCCCGCAGCCAGTCCCGCAGCTCAGGGCCTGCACGCCTCCCTGCCCCCCGCCCTGGCGTTGGGGAGACCGGGGCCCCAGGCGGCCCCCCCACCCGGGACGCTGCTGCCCAGAGGGCTGTGTTGCCAGCAGGGCCCGCCCGGGGCTCGGGGTCTCGCAGCAGAGCTGGTCCCCGGGCCCACACAGCCCCGGGCAGGACCCGTCGTCTTACAGCCCGGCCTCCGGGAGGACAGCACTGCCAGTGTCGCCCCCTCCGACGTGACACGATTGTCCCCAGACTGTAAATCAATAACCAGAACACAATAAACTGTTAGGTCTGGGTGGCATAAACTACGGGCACAGACCAAGAGACTTAGGAGCACAGTTTGCTCTAAATCAGTTTAACCACCTTGTAGCTTCTCACATTACGGTCTTAATCTAGCACATTAGCGAGATTAGTACGTGGTTTTTGCAATTAAATTGCATATTTTATCACTTCTCCTTCTTTCATGCTATATAAACTTCCAGGAAATTACAGACTCATAAACTTTGGCACGAAGCATGAGGCAGTGGGAAGTGGAAAAACCAGAAAGGCATTTGGGGGGCAGCTCCGAATTGCACATCCCATATTTTTATTTGATGTAAAAAAAAAAAAAAAAAAAAAAGTCTTCCATTAATACCCTCCATTAGGGTAAAGAAATTTCAATGAATAGATTTAGAGATGAGTCTTCTGATGCACATAACTGAGGCCCCTGAGGATTACAGGGTGTTGTTTTTTTTTTATTGCTAAGAGGAAATGTTTAAGATTTTAATGTAGATGGGTTGGGGGTGGGGAGTTATTCTGCTCTAAGAGCAAGAAAAACACATTTTCTTCTGAGTCTTGGTTACGGGCTTCACCGCGGCCTCATACACAGGATTTGGAATCAGAATCCCTTACTTAGTAAATTAGAGAGAGAAATCCGCTTGGCGGGGGCATATCTGGGGAGCCCTTTCCTGCGACGTGGTGACTGTGATGCTCAGGAGCCCATGCGTGAGGCCCGCGTGGGCCGGTGCCCGTGGGTGCTGGGGCCGGATCCCTTCCCGGAACACAACCCGGTCCCCGGCAGGTCCTGGAGGCTCCGAGTCTCGGGCTCCAGTCAGCACAGGCTTCGGGGGAGATGCTGCGGCTCGTCCTCTGGAAGCCTCCCCGGTAAACACTGGAGCGCACAGGGCGGCGGCCTCGCCGAGCTCTGAAGCGGGTGCGGGGCGCGAGCGGCGGGGCAGCACCGTGGGGACCCAGGGCTCCCGAGGCTGCGCCTGGAGGAGCAGGGCCGGGCGCTGGGGAGCACGGCCTCGACACCCGAGCGCTCTCACCCTCGCCTCTGTCACCTGCACAATAAGAAGAAGCGCCCGAGAAAGCAGGGCTGCGGGAAAGAGCAAGAGCGGGGCGCTGGCACCCCTGGCTCCCCCGGGCATCGGCCCACCCCCCAGGGGTCTCCACTGCGGCATCTACTGGGCGCCAGGGCTTGGCTGCCTGCTGCGGGTGCAGATGTGTGTCAAAGTCAGTCACCTCCTGCAAGGTGTCAGGGTCCTATGGGGCGGTGACCCCAAAGCCAGGAAGGGGCAGCCTCGCTAACAGAGCGCTCACAGGGGCCGGGCCGCGGGGCTCCGAGGTGCAGCCCTGGGAGCCGGTCCCTAAAGGTCGGGATGGGAAGGCCTGCTCGGGGCCCCAACACCCCCACTGACGACCTGGATTCCAGCGCTTTCCTCCGCGAGGCGGGGAGCAGGAGGCCTGGAGCAGGACCGGGTCAGTCCCACTTCGGCTCTGCCCAGAACAGAACTCGGGTTCCCGACGGGGCTCTGGGTCCCAAGGTCACCGTGGCCGCGAGGGTGCAGTCCTTAGGCCTCCCCGGAGAGCCGAGTCCCTTCACCCTTTCCCAACACACGAAGCCCAGGAGCTGAGATGTCCCCGCCTTTCTCCTTCGCCCCAAGAGCCAGAGCCACGTCGTCTTCTTGAACTGCCGTGTGCCCAGTACCTGCTCCTCCTGGCTCTCCCTGGGATGAAACCCGAGGGCCCCGGAATGGAAGGTGGGTGGAATAAGTGAAGGAGAGCTCATTCGTTCCTTAATAAGCCGTCAGGAAGTGCTAACTAAACGCATAAAGGGACGAATGAACAAGGGAGGGAGTTGGACCATGGCCCACGTCGGGGTTCGGGCTCACCTCTGTGGCCACTCTGTCCTTTGTCCCTCTCTTCTTCCTTCCTGATTGATGCCGACAGTCGGCATATTTTAGGAGTTGCTCCAGGACACGCAAGCGTCTCTCTAGATTGAAGTAAAGTGTAGATGGATGAGCCAATCATTTCTAAACTCAATGTCCCAACCCCAGGGCCTGAGAGAGGAAGCGTGTTGAGTTAAATCCATAAAGTAGCTGCACAAGAGGACGCCGGCCTGAAACCAAGCGTGCCCAGCTTTGACCCTGGCAGCCATCCGCGTGGGACAGCCCCGGAGCCCCGCGGCCCGGGCCACCCTCCACCTTCACCACCAGGAACCCTCGCCCTGGCCCCGAGACCCACGTCTAGAAGAAGCAGGAAGAGAACCCGATCCACGGGCCCCGGGGAGAAGGGACAGGAATGGGAACGTGAGAGAGCAGAGGGGAAAGGTTGGGGACGTGGGGCAGAGGGAGGAGGAGCACAGGTTTGGGAATCCAGGGTGCGGGGCCCCGGGGCTGTCCCACGGATCCACTCTGCAGCCGTGAGCAAGTCGGTCCCCGCTGGGGACTTTGACTCCGTCTATGCAACAGCCCCAGGGACCCCTCCTGGGCGGCTCCTGAGACGAGGAAGCCCCCCCCCCCATGGGAAGGCGCAAGCTCTGCAAAGGCAGACACGGACCGTCGGCCAAAAACCCCTCATCCTGGAACCCATCCTGCGGCCCCCTGAATACTCCCGCCACAGGGGCATCCTCCTGGCTGAGAGCAACGGCCACCTTTTCCTTGAGTCATAACTGGGTGGAATTGTCGCTTTAGCCCTTCTGAAAATGCTGAAGATAAAGCATATCCATGCCCCTGGTGGAGGGGGGGGGGGGGGTTCATCAGCTATTAGGTTTGAGCCGGCTGCGCATCAGGATCATCCGGCAGGCCAGTGACCCCAGCTCCCTGGGTGGTGGCAGCAGGCAGCCGAGTTTGGGAACCGTCACCCCAGACCTCATTTCGTGGCAGGCGGACCATGAGGGAGACAGTTAGGAAACATCCAGTCACCACTTGGCTGCTTGTGCTCAGTGTCCAGTAGAGGGGAGGCCGTGGCCCTTGCTCCGGACGGTGAGGACAGACGCCACCTGGAGAGGCAGCCGTGAAGACCTGGCTTCGGCCCTGAAGATGCGCCCCCTCCGGGAGCCACAGCCTCACTCGGCACGTCGTTCCCACTTGCTTGTCCCCCTCCCCACATCCCCCAGGAACGAGCTGAGCACTCCAGACAAATGTGATGTTGAATGAAGAACATATGTCCTGCGTGCAGTTAAAGACCATTTCCCTTCCTCCTCACCAGTCTCGTCGGGAAATACGTTCTCTCTGCTTTCACATTTTAGGGATGAGCAGATGGCAAAAGTTTTGATTCAGGAATAATGTCCATCTGAAAGGCCCACGCTCAGGGGCCCCTGACTGTCATCACAGAACCATCGCGGACACACAATCTGGACCCTTAAAAAGTCCCTGTTTCATCCAAAACTGAAATCTTCACCTCCCCACCCTTCACCCAGCTTCTCCTCCGGAGATGCTGCCCCAGTAAATAGAACCCTGTCGCCCAGCCTTGACTCACCCCCACCCACTCACCCAAACGTGTCCTGATCCGGACCCCTCCTTGCCAGTCCCCTTCTGCAGCCTGAGCTCAGGCCTCCCCGGTGTCCCAGCAGCCGTGGTCTGGCCTCCTTGCTGCTCTCCTTTCCTCCATGTCTCTCTCCCATATCAGCACTCAGAACTTTCTAGAAGGCCCAACTGACCAGAACACATCCCGGCTCAATAACTGCCCACGAGCTCACAGGGTCCACAATGTTTCCTGCTTTGGTCCCTTCATGGATCCCGTGAAAATGGTGATATTTGGCGAGCACCCTACAGAAGCCAGACGAGTAGCTCGCTGCTAGCAGCACCGGCCGGGCCCTGGCCGACCCGAGGGCCGCGGGGCTAAGGCTCTTGGGTCACGTGTAAGCTGTTCACGTCCGACGGGCTGGAAAGCTCAGGCCCACAGCGACAAGGCCAAACACATGTGACCAGCACAAGTGCCCCGAGAGCTTGGAGGATGCAGATCCCCAGGCCTCCTCCCCACCTTCCGTCCAGCGCGGGGTCGCACAGAGCCAGGCTTTTTCCCTTAAGAGCACTAATCTCATTGACAATTATACGATCAGATGCATCAGTATCTAGTCACAGTCTTCCTGCTCGCGAACCCGTAAGCTCCTGTGGCCCTGCTGTATACCAGGTCTTCCCTTAGCTCAAACCGAGTGCCGCTGCGGCCGCCAGGAAGCTTTCAAGGATCTCTTCTTGGCAACCCAGACTGACTAGCTTCGTCGGGCTGGTGTGATAAGCTCTGCACACATGGGAGAGTTCCTGGCACATCGTGGATGCTCAAGGGACATCCGTTGAGGATGGTTGGATGGATGGATGGATGGATGGACGGATGGATGGATGGATGAATGCATGGGTGGGTGAATGGACGGATGCATGATTAGCCGACTGAGGAGATGGATAGAAGATGGGTGGATGGGGGTCTCGGCCCAGCTGACCTCTCCAGCCTTACTTCCCACCCTATCCCCACAGACAGGCTAAAAGCTCACAAAATGGAAAGATGACATGATTATGTTCCTACATGACCTCGTCCTTTGAAGAAAGGGGCTATTTTGCTGTTTGAAGAGGGTTTCGGGGTCCCAGGAAACACAAGCTTCTGGAAAGAGGTATGTCCAAAAACAGTCATTCCCAAGACGCAGCACGGATGCCAAGAGTAGAAGCTTCACGGTCCTCACGCTCTCCCTCGGCTGCCAGGGGAGTGGCATCAACACCCGGGCGAAAATCAAGAACAGCTTTACTATCAAGTGGGTTCCACCATCAAGGATGAGATGCCAGGCAGAGAGAAGGGTTGTGAGTCCAATCCAGTAACTGGCTGGACCCAGCTGAGGGCCAAGGGGAGCTGTGCAGGGCCCACAATAACAGCAACGACAGCAGTAATAATAGTTACAGCTCTTGCCGAGCGCTCGCTGTGTGCCAGGCGCTCGGCTGAGAAACTTATACACAAAATCTCTTTTACTCCTCACCAAGCTGATGAGTGTAGAAGCCACCAGAGGTGGTCCCTGGAGCCACACTGCACCCCCCGTGGCTGTGGGGTGTAGGGCAAGATAGGTGAGAATCCGTTCTCTCTGGTCCTCACCGGGAACGATACCACTGTCTACGTCGTGGCCTGTGAGGATGAAATGAATGAGTTTAATACGTGTAAAGTGCTTCAACCACAGTCCAGGCAGGAGCAAGCGTCCTTTAGTTGCTAGCTACTATGTAATTCGCTCCATTTAGCAAGAAACTGAGGCTCAGGGGGGTCACGTGGTAACCAAGCAGCAGAGTAGGGATCTGCAGCTGCTCTGTGCAGGCAAAGCCCAAGTTCCTAACCAGCAGGCCATCCTGCCGAGCCCCAACGCCGTGGGCGCGTGATGCTCTCCACCTCCAGCACCTTCCGCCCCTGCTCCCCAAACGCAGACTCGTTCCCTCTCGGTGCAAGTCTCCCGACAGCAAGGATTCGCCCAGTGACCCGGGGAGGCCAGCACCAGGGGCCGCGTAAATACATCAGACGCAGCCCAACCTTCAGGCGGCTTCTGCCCATGAACAGAAAGACCCGGATGCGGGTCTGAAGACACCAAGTGGAGAGGGAGCCGTCGTTATTGACGACCTGCCGCACGCTAGACTAGGGTCTTCCTTATTTGCCCCTCGCTCGGTAAGACAGTGTTATTATTCCCATTTTATAGACGTGGGAACCGAGGCCCGGGGAGGTTAAATCACTTACCCAAGCTTGCACATGGGGATGGAATGTGAAATAAGGTCGCCTGATTCTGATCCACTCAAATCACTCCGGGCTAAAGGATCACGTACTGTAGCACGGATAAGGGACACCGTGCAAGGACACGTGCGTCCTGAGGATGCTGTAAGGTAGGGTCACAGAGCCTCGGGCCAAGAGGAACTCCGTGGGAGGGCTCGGATGGAGGTGACAATGAATGAGCCCAAAGTGTCTGTTTTCTAGAAATGCATGACTCATCAAATTGGACTTGAAGAGAAATTTAAACCTGAAGAGATCTATAACCGTTACAGAAACTCAATCAGTGATTAATATCTTCCTACCAAGAAGCACACATGTGCACACACACCATTAGTATGAGTAACGCTGGGGAAATCTTTTTCGTTTTTAAAGATTTATTTATTTATTTATGATAGACAGAGAGAGAGAGAGAGGCAGAGACACAGGCAGAGGGAGCAGCAGGCTCCATGCAGGGAGCCCCACGCGGGACTCGATCCCAGGTCTCCAGGATTGTGCCCTGGGCCGGAGGCAGGCGCCAAACCGCTGAGCCCCCCAGGGATCCCCAACGCTGGGGAAATCTAAATACAATGGCTTGTGTTCACGCCAATCCCCTCAACGTGATCGTCCACTACTATTTTGCAAAAAGTTACCACTGAGGGTCGCTGGACAGAGACGTCTACGGATCCTTCTGTATCATTTCTTATGACTGCATATAAAGCGACAGTTATGACAATATAAAAAAATTCCAATTAAAAAATCAGCGAGACAATAAAATCCCAACAGGAAAAGCCAGCAAACTATACGAACAGGCAATTCAAGGGAAGAGAAAACAAAAATGGCCAATAAGCATATGTGGAGACCGTCGCATTAAACAACGAGGTGTCATTTCACACCAAGTTAATTGCCAAGTTTTTCCTCAAATCTGATAATGCCAAGAACTGGCAAGGACGTAAGGAAAAAGGTGTTCATCCGCTGCTGTTGAGGATGTAAATTGGTACAAGCACTCGGGAGAGCAATTTGGCAAAACCCAGGTAGCCGCAGATGTGACGATCCCACTCTTGGCAACCGTGCGTGAAGCCCCTACCCTAGACACACGCTCATCCACACACACGGGGAGACACGTGTAAAGACATTCTCTGCAGCCCGGTTTACGCCCCAAGATAACCCTACTGTGCCTCGTGACAGACTCGGGAAACGGAGACTTGTTATGACGAGGGAATCCAGGGCCGCGGTTAAAATAGGGACATAAACTCAACATCCAGACATTAAGTGGGGGGAAAGCAAGTCGCAAAACATAATAGGTCACGATAACGTTTATTTCATTTATATAAAAATTAGACTGACACATGGATACGGTATCTATATTACATGTATTATGTATCACATCCATATGTTATATGAACATACACACTACATGTGTGTCCATATCGTGTATGTATATTGTACAGGGACACGTATATGTAATAGAGGTTCAAATGCACCTCTATTATATAATGATAATTCATTATATTATTATTAATAATATTAATTATATTAAAATTGTTAATATTAATTATTAATCATATTATAATTATATTGTATATATTGTGTTATATTCTTATATAATATATTATATACTATAATATGTTATATTATATTATTATATTATATTATTATATTATTATTATATTATATTATTAATTATATATTAATATTAATCATCAATTATATTTCGTATAATAATATGAAAATATTTATGGAAATGACTCACACGGGAGAGCGAGTAACTCTGCCGTAACTCTGCCAAGGGACTGGGGAAGAGCCCAAGGTGCGCTTTCCGTGTAGCCGCGGTGTTTTCTTTCTTTAAAAGAGAGATTCGAAGCAAATAGAGCAAGACGTATGTAACATCATTATGTTTGGGACATGAGAACGCAGGTAACAGTCATGTCCTTACATTCAGGACGGTTTGGAAAGCTTCAGAATTAAAAAGAAAGACAACGGTCAGGAGAGCACACAATCCCGGTTCCAGCAACTGCACTTCTAGGAATTTAACCAGCAGATGATCTTGTGCGTGTGTTCACCAGCAAATCCTCTTACTGCGGCACTGTTTGTAACAGGAAAAACTTGGAAACAACCTAAAAGTCCACCCACTGGCGCCTGATGACACAAAGCATGTAACGTCCCTGAAACGGAATACTACACGGCTATTAACAGGATTGACCTACAGTACGGGCTGCCCCTGTGTGATTATGCAGGTACCTGTGTGCTCTAAGGGGCAGTGCTAAAAATACCATGTACACGTACATGCAGCAATTTATGGAACACCGTGAGGTGGGAATAGGATGACAAAGAGATGTTAGTTTTCACTTTAAGGTCTGTATGTCCCGATTGAACATTTTTTACCAGGTTTCTATGCATTATTTAAGTTAAAAAAAGAAACCTAAATAAGTCAATCGGAGAAGGACAAACATTATATGGTCTCATTCATTTGGGGAATATAAAAAATAGTGAAAGGGAATAAAGGGGAAAGGAGAAAAATATAAGTGGGAAATATCAGAAAGGGAGACAGAACATGAAGACTCCTAACTCTGGGAAACGAACTAGGGGTGGTGGGAGGGGAGGAGGGCGGGGGGTAGGGGCGACTGAGGGGGGCACTTGACGGGATGAGCACTGGGTGTTATTCTGTATGTTGGCAGATTGAACACCAATAAAAAATAATTTATTTTTAAAAAAACCTAATTTCAACAAATTAGAGTCACTGATTTCTAAAACAGCCTTCTATAAGCAAAACCATATACTACCTGGATAAACCAATTTTGTAAATCCAAATATAATCTATCTTTGCTCAACTAACATTTTCTCTTCTAAGCTTTAAGAAAACAAAAAACCACAAGCGCTCATGAAGCACCTGCTATGTGTAGGTGCTGGCTACTCAGGTGAAGATGCCTGGTTTTCCTCAAGAAAGCTCAGCAGGCTGACGGGGAGCTTCGGGGGGCAGGTAGCTAAAAAGACCATGAGTCGGGAGCAGACCATTAGGGACGTAGGATGCTGAAGGCAGACCCGGAGAGCCATGGAAGCATCGAGCGGCCTGCTCGGGTGGGGTCCTGGAGGAGGTGCCCCTGAATGAACCCTAAAGCCCGCGTAGGTCTTCTCCAGGGAGGGGGAGAGGGCGCCCCGAGCGGGAGCAGGCCGTGAAGCCGCGAGTATGACTCAGGCAGCACAGGCCCAAACCAGGAGTGGCTCAGGGTGGCTGCGATCCCAGGGGAGGTGGCCTTTCTCAGACGAGAAGCCGAGGCGCAGAGAGGCTGAGGACCCGCCGTGAGCCCACAGGCACCACGGGGGAAACCAGACGCTGGACCTGGTGGCACTGGCTCCCGAGTCTGAAGCCGTGACCCCCGCGGAGGGTGAGTCAGGCCCGCGGGACGTGGGGGATGAGGCCCGTTAGCGGGTCGGGGACAGACCCAGGAGTCTGGGAGCAAGTGGACGACGAGGAGCCACTTGGAGGCATGAGCCCATTCCTAAGGTTTCATGGCTCAGGCTCTCAGCAAAGATCTGCCGAGTGAGCGAGCCAGCGAGTGCGTCGTGAACGCGGAGTGGGTGCGTGCCCGCGGGCCCTCCCCCTCAAGCAGAGACCTAAGCGGCGGTTGATGTGGCCCGGCTGAAGCGAGGCGGTGGTGGCGGCGGTGACGCGTGCGTCTGTCCCCAGCCAGACCCCGGGGGCCCTCCGCGAGCCTCCGGCCTCCTCCCGCCCCGAGCCTGCCCCACGGCCCTGGCCCTGCGCCCGCTTCCCGCCGGCTGTGCGCCCCCGAGAAGCAGCAGCGGGGGTCGGCGCTGCATGGCCGCGGGTGTGCGTGGGAGCAGGACAGGCCTCCGGGTGGGCGCTGGCGGGTGGCCCACGACGGACCGAGCGGCACCTCCGATCCAGGAGCCGAAGCGCGGTCCGGACAACAAACGACGGCTTTAATAACGAGCAGATGGGACAAGGCGCGGAGCCCTCTGGAAGCCGCTGGGTGGGCTGAGATCCCAGCGCCCCCGCCGCGAGTGGGTCGGCTTCGCGGAAGCCGTGCGGCCTAATGAGCAGCCCCACCGTGTCAGAGGCGCGTGGTGGCCAAGACTGGCGGCTGGTGGCCCCCGTCGCTTGGAGCCACCAGTGACACTCGCCTCGGGCGGCACCTGCTGAAGCACCGGGCCAGCGGGGATGCGCACCTGGCCGGGCAGGTGAGCGGCACGTGGCGGGCGTGACCTTCTGTCCTGCGGGGAAGGAGGTAATGACCCCCAGCTGACCGCGCCTCCTTGCCAGGCCACCGCGACAACCAGGGGAATCGACCATAAAGGGCCGCAGCCCGGTGCCGGGGACACACTCGCTGCTCCCCCGGGGTCCCACCCGGCGGTCAGGGGGCCGGCGAGGTGTGCAGGTGCAGGAGGTTCCTCACTGCCGTGGTTTTAGGTCACGTTAGTTGAAAGGAGTAACGTTGTGTTCTGTCGACTCCCAGCCGGCACTTCTGTAAAACACAATACACATGAGCCGCTAGAAACAAGTAATAAAAAGACAGAAGCGCTAACCCCAATTTCCTGATTGCCAGAGCCCACGGAGTCATCGCACACGCCCCGCGAGGGACAGGCCGCCGGAGCGCAGGTCCCCGGGCAGCAGCTGCCCGTCAGACTTGTCCCGCGTCCCGTAGGCCCTCGCCGCCCGCCTGGCCCCAGGGACCGGCCGCACGACGGCTCGCGATCCGCCGGAGGCCGAAGCTCCCACGTGGGCAACGGGACTGTCCCCCCCGAGAGCAGGGCTGTCCTATGACACCTCAAAGTGACCAAGTGAAGACGACGTATGCACACGGATTCACAGGTGGGACCACGTGCCCTGCACTGAATGAAGGTGTTGACCACGGGGCCACTCCCTGCAGGCCCTTCGGTTTTTCTGTAAACCCCAAACTGCTCTGAAAAATAAAATCCACGCACTAACTTTGTCTAAAGGACGTGGAGATCTGTGGGCCGTGCAGGGGGCACCTCGGAAGGCAGGGCGGCGGGGAGGAGGACCCCTGCGGCTCGCGGGCGCCCTGACCCCGGGCATCCACGGGCCGCTTAGGGACCTGCGCAGAGGCAACGGGTTTTAAAGGACAGAACCAAACTTTCTGATTTGTTTGTTTGTTTGTTTGTTTGTTTTTCTAAACCAGATGTAGTAAAACTTCTCGGCCACGTTCTTCTGTTTCAAGCACTCGAGACGCGACCGGAGACCCGGAGTGTGACAGCTCGTGCCGTCCTCGCCCGCCTGCCCCTGTTTCTGGTTCCGGTGGCCTCGTGCTGCCCTAGAACAGCACCCCGCCCGCTCACCGCGCAGGCCCCCCCGTGGGACCGACTGCGGTCTCCACCCCACCCTGACCCCGACATCGGACACCACCCGGGGCTGCCAATCCTCCGGGTCACAGTGACCCACTCCGCAGCGAGCCTGTCACCTACATTAGCCCCGTGAGTTGAGCCCCGGGGCTGGGGCCGAGGAGAAGCTGTCTCTGGCTCTGGGCTGTGGGGCTCCCCTCACGTGGCAGTTGTAGCAGGGGGTCCCGCCGGCACACAGAACCCCTGGAAACTAACACGAACGAGGAGAAAAACAGGAGAGAAAGTGCCAAGTCCTCTGAGCACCTGGATCCAGCCCTACCTGACCCCAAACCCAGAGACTCTTCAATCATGGGACCCAGCAGTCTCTTTTCAGGTGTGCTTGGTTGGTTGGCTGGTGCTGGGGTTTCTGTTTAAGCCAATTTCAAACGGGTTCTGTTCCTTGCGGAGGACAAACTGCGGGTGTGCTGCCCTCGAGCCCCCCTGAGCGGGCGACAAACCTAAACAGGAGTTTCGGCAGGACGGCAGCGGCTCTCCAGCCCCTTGGGGTGCAGGGGCCCGGCTCGGCTTCCTCACGCCCAGAGGGCCAGGCTCCGGGAACCTGCTCCCTCTGACCCCTGGGACCCCCTTCCCGGCCTCCCGCCGCCCCTGGGGCTGGGCTTCGCTCCTAGGGCTCTCATCCTCTAGGAGGCGCGAAGCAGCCGTCACAGACTCCCCTGCCCCTGTTGTCCAGCCCCGAGCCCTGGAGCCCCGCAGGGATCCACCCCAGGCTCCAGCTGCCCACGACCCCTGCCCCCGCCCCCCACCCCCATGGTAGAGGGGAGCAGGGCTCCCGGCCCCACCCCTGACCCTACACCCCCATCGGCAAACCTCTTTCCTCTGTTATGCAAAGTGACTTCACCTGGCCAGGTAAGGGACCCGCTCTCCTTCCTTCCCTCTTGGGCGGTTATCACCTGGATCTCCTCGGGATAAGGACTGCGTACCTCCTCTTTTTATTACTTTGCTTTTTTTTTTTTTCGATTTGCCCACACACGGTCTGACCCCCGTGCTCCTCCCGTCAGGTGCCCCCTCAGTGCCCGTCACCCCGTCACCCCGCGCCCCTTCCGCCCTGCGTGTGCTCCCCAGAGTCAGGAGTCTCTCACGGTCTGTCTCCCTCTCTAATTTTTCCCACTCAGTTCCCACCCTCTTTAGATGGAATTTGGGTTATAAGCAGGAAAGGAAACATTTATTTTGCACAAAAAGTGTCACAACGCGGTACAATAAATGGCACATCAGGGAAAGCCCTGGTCAGTGTCTGAGGGGAGAGGGAGGGGCCCATGGACTCTGCCCAGGAGGCTGCAGGAAGGCTTCCTGGAGGAGGCAACCTTCCACGGCATTTGCAAGCGGGCGGCTTCCCCAGGGAGAAGAGAGGGAGCTGCGCCCAGAGGAAGGGTGCGGGAGAGGGCAGAGGCGGGACGCGGGGTGCCCGAGGGCGGGAAGCAGTGGGGTGAGGTGCTGGGCATCCCAGCCCCGCCGAGGCGTGGGTGCCAGGGCCCAAAGTGGGAGGAGGCCACCAGCTGGTCTTTTTCCTTTTTTTCTTAAATATTTTATTTATTGATTCCTGAGAGACCCAGAGAGAAAAGCAGAGACCCAGGCAGAGGGAGGAGCAGGCCCCCCACAAGGAGCCCCATCGGGACTCAATCCCGGGACCCCGGGTCACGGCCTGGGCCCCCGGGCGCCCCTCCACCAGCCGACCCTAGGGCAGGATCAGAGCCCGAGGTTGGTTTGGAAAGATCAGGTTGGCGCCAGTTTGGAGAAGGCGAGAGGCTGCTGGAAACGGGGAGCACCGGGGCCACGATGCAGGTGGTCGTCGGGACACGGGGCAGAGCGCGGTGGCCGGAGAAGAGGGAAGCACAGAGGGACGGGGGAGCCACCGTCTTCCCTGCGCCGCGTGGGCCCCTCGGGGTGGGGGGGAGCGGGTCTAGACCTTTCCATGTCCGCGTTCCCGGTGCTCACGTGCAAGGGGTGTGAACCCGCGGGGGCCGCGAGGAGCTTGCCGCCCCCAACACGGGGCCCCGGACGAGACCCGGGTCTCCTGACCTGCTCCGGTCGGTCCAGGCCACCCTAGCCCGGGGGACACATGGGAAGGGAGTCACTGAGGAGCCCCAGCCTCGGTCGGGAAAGAGGTGCCGGTGAGCAACCACGCGGTGGGAAGTACTCGGGGTGCTGCCCGGGCGGGGCGGGCAGGGGGCTCTGGGGGCCCCGGGGTACTGCCCAGGCGGGGCAGGCAGGGGTCACCTGGTGAAGAATCCTCGGGGACCAACCTCATAGGACAGTCAGTCAGACACACAAGCTGAACGGAGCCTCAAAGAACCAACCAGGGGGCAAACCCCAAGCCCGGTTCCGTTTCCACCACGTCTAGGAAGTTAACGCAGCCAAACTGACCACCGGAGCCTGGTGCTTAGGAGCAGAGGCCGCGACTCTCCTGCCAGGTCCCACAGGGATGCCCCACATCCCTCAGGGATGCCCCAGGTCCCTCAGGGATGCCCCAGGTCCCACAGGGATGCCCCAGTCCCTCAGGGATGCCCCAGGCCTGGCTGTGATGCCCCGGGTCCCGCAGGGATACCCCAGGTCCCACAGGGATGCCCCAGGTCCCACAGGGATGCCCCAGTCCCTCAGGGATGCCCAGGCCTGGCTGTGATGCCCTGGGTCCCGCAGGGATGCCCCAGGCCTGGCTGTGATGCCCCAGGCCTGGCTGTGATGCCCCAGGTCCCGCAGGGATGCCCCAGGCCTGGCTGTGATGCCCCGGGTCTGCGGGGATGCCCCAGTCTCACAGGGATGCCCCGGGTCCCTCAGGGATGCCCCGGGCTTGGCCAGGGGCTCTGGCGCGGCCTGCACCGGGCGGGCTCCCCTGGACAGGGGTTCAGGCTGTGGGCTTGCAGCAGGGCCACCCCACGGGCCTCTCCACGACACCTTCTCATGCACGAGAGCCCAAAGCAAAGCACACAAGCGCCCGAGGCGTGTGCCCGAGGCCCGGCCCGCGCCATGCTGTGGCCGAGGCAGTCCGTGCACGAGCCCAGCAGACCCCCACCGGCCGCCAGGGCCCGCGACGGCGAGGTTTGCACCAGGGCGCGCGGGGGGCAGCGGAGGGGCGGGCACGGGCTGAGGGGTCCTGCTTCACCACGGCCCCGGCCCTCAGACACGTCCTCCTACAACCCACGCGCCCGAAGCCATCGGACGTCTTCTAAGGAGGGTTAAGGTGGAGGGTCTGAGATCTTACCACGTCCTGATGAAACTCTTCTTCCCGTCTCTTGGGAGGACCAGAGACCTCCCCGGCGAAGTCCACCTCGTGAGACGGAGCCACGGAGCTCAGCTATGACGTCACCCCCCTCCCCGCGCACCACTTCACGCTCCTTTCATCACCTCAGCGCCTCTATGGGGTATTGGGGCATTGATGGCTCAGCGTCCCCCACCCCCCCCGGCCCAGGGCCCAGGCTGAGCGCGCAGCTGCGGTCCGGGTCCGGGGCTCGGGGCACGTGGCAGGTGGCGGGACCCACTTGGGGCCCGAGGGAGACCTTCTGGGCCCCGGGAGAGAGACGGGCGCGTTCACGAGGGGCAGGCGAGGCCCCGGGGGAGGGAGCACGGGGAGGGAGACGACAGGAGAAGGTCAGGGGGGAGGGGAAGGGAGGCAGCAGGGCTGCAAGGCCCGGGGGAAGGCGGCCTCAGCTCCGGGTAGACGCAGAGGCGGGCGCCGATCGCTGGGCCACGGGCGGCTGCTGACGGGCTCCGCTAACCGGATAGGACCCACCCGACAGCAAGTTGGTCCGGGAGCCCCAGGGGACCCGCTGCACCCTCTCCAGCCGGGTCCCGGCTTCTCGGGCAGAGGAGCTCAGTCTGCTCGGTGCCCTGCTGGGGTGGCGGGTCCCTGGGGCCAGGGGAGAGGTCCCGGTCCGTCCCCTCCGAGCCAGGAGGCCCCACCCCGCTGCGCGCCCCTGGACCAGGTACTGCCCCTCCCTCGGCCTCCCTCGCACCAGCTCCAAGGGGAGGGCCCAGAGCAACCTCCCCGCGGGGCTCCCAGCCGGCAGTCCCGAGCTGTGACCCCGAGACACGCGGGGGCAGGAGCGGAGCCTGCCCTGGATCGCATGCCCCCCGGAGCCGCAGTCCCAGTCCCAGCCGCAGCCTCGGGAGCCCGGCCTGAGAAGCCTCCTCCCAGGCTCGCCCCAGCGCCCACGAGCGGAGGGACGGGCACTTCTCTTCCGTGGGAATGATGGCTTTGACCTCAGGGGGCCGTCGGGCGCTCAAGCGGAACCGAGGCAGGGCGGAGGGAAGAGCCGCTCTGAGTCTGTGAAGCTCCGTGGGCACAGTAGCTGGAGAGTGGGCGCTGGGGACAGAAGGGGTCAGAGTTCGAATCCCAGCTCCGTCACGCCAGCTGCGTAGCCGGTAACGCAACCTCCCTGAGCCTCAGTCTCCTCCTCGGGAAAGCTCCGCTCGTCATTCCTACCCCACAGGGTCCTCAGGAGAACCCGACGGAAGAAAGTGTGTCACGTGCCCGGTACTTGGGTTCGCCGTTGCCGGCCCCGACGCGACGTGCAAACCCCAGGTCCCTGGTTCAGAATTACCAAGGATTCAGGGTGTGATCGCAGAACACTCAAGTAAGCACAGGTGGGATTCCCTGGGGCGCACACCCGGGAGCTCGCCCGCGGTACACCGGGCCTGCCTTTCCTCTGAGTCGACCTCGCTCCCCCAACACATATAAATAGGATTTGGAAACTTTTTTTTAGAAGAAAATCACCATTATTATTCCTGAGGCGGCTTCACTGAGCGGAGCAGACTCACCCGTCCCGACAGACATGGGATAAAGGTGGGGAGAAATCAGCCGCCGGCCGCGAGCACACGCCCCAACCCGAGTCACAGGTTTACAGGACAAGCAGGAATCAGGACGGGGAGGCGAGGCCGGCCCAGCGTCTCGCCCCTGCCAGGAGCCGCCAGCAAGTTCCGAAACGCACCACGTTCCTTGTTCGAGAGCCTGCCGGGCGCCCCCGGCACCTCCTGGCATCTTCCAGCAAAGCTCGTCATCCCAAGCAGGGTGCTCGATGCCCTCTGTGCTCTGACCTCCCCACCGTCTTCCCCCCACCCTCCCACGGCGCTTCGTGAACCTGCTTTTGCTCACTGCCCTCGTGCCCTCTGGCGTCTCTTCCTACCCCCAAGCCTCGGTTCACTCAGCTTCTGCCCCCTAGATTGCACTTGCCCCGTTTCTCAGTCTAGTAACAGTTGTCCCACCCTGGGTTCACCTGCCTCCTCTTCCGGGAAGCAGAGCACACCAGTCTCCACAATCTGGAGACCGTATCAGTCAGCTTCGCTGCAGTAACAAGCAACCCCCAGACCCCGAAGCCTTAGGGCACAAACGCGCGTCCCTTGTTCGCGTGACTACAGGGCTACTCGCGGATTGCGGGTCAGCTCCACGTGTGTGTCTGCTCCGTTCCGCTCCATGTGTTTTCTCATTCTGGATCCCAGGGTGGAGGAGCAGCACCTGTCAGGCACAGGCGACACGGCGTGTCTCGAGGTTCCCGTGGCAGAGAAGAGGGATGCACGTGAGGCAGAGCCAGACCGCGCGGGGGCCCTTAAAGCTGCTGCTCACACTGCGCACCTCACACTCCGCTGGCCAAGCCCCAAGGTAATGGGCCGGGAAAGGACACCCACCTACAGGGAAGCATCACAGGGAAGGGACTGGGAGATTGTGTGCAAACCACAAAATGGACCCAGCGGTCAGAGACTGCACGCTTTGGGGTCAAATCCCAGGTCTTCCACTTACTGCTTGAGTCCACTCAGGCAACTTGGTGGCCTCAATTTCACCATCTGCCCAAACAGGGCAATAATACCTACTTTAAAGGGATCTCGGAGGGGCCGACTGTTTTGAAGTCCACCCACTGTTTTGTACAGTCCCTGGCACGTGGTAAGCACTCGTAAATAACATTTTTATCAACGGCATTTTTTTTTCTTTTTTAAAGAGAGAGAACGTGAGTGGAGCGGAAGGGAGGGGCAGAGGGGGAGAAAGAATCTGCAGCAGGCTCCATTCCCAGGGCAGAGCCCAATCCAGGGCTCGATCTCACAACCTTGAGACCAGGACTTTGATGGGGAAACAAGGGCAGAAGAAAAATTAAATTTCCTTACTATATACACAGCCCACTGACCAGTCCTTAAAACAGGCAGAGTGACCCTCCTCTAGGAGCTCAGCTGCCTCGATGCTACTACGTTGCTAAGGGCAAGAGGCAATCTTAGCCCGACCCCCAGGACCCCGTGAGTCTACTTCAACATACAAAAATTCCTTGGGAAGCTTCCTTTATCTCTACTCCCCAGTCATGCCCTGAGCACGTGTTCACCCGTAGACTCCTGAAGGGTCTGAGGACTAAGGTTTTACTAGACAATAGAAAGTGACCTTTTCCCAAAAATAGCTAGCCCCCTCAAGGTCCTGGAAACCGTGTTCCCCAAATTTTGTGTATTATTACTAATCATAATTTTCTATTTACTCGTTTGTCCTGTTTCACATTCATCTATTCAACCAACATTTCCCGTGCATGCAGTGGTATGTGCCTGACCCCCCATCGCACTACCTCAGTCCTGAGGAACTCGGTTTCCAATAACGAGCGCTCAGGTCCCCGAACCAAGGTGTGGCTGACATCCTCAGCTACCCTACAACTTTACACACAGCCTCACCCTCATAGGAGAGTCCTGAGGATGTTTCCCTCTTGGCCCGTTTCCATTTCAATCTAAGGAATCTATGATGACTCCAGTAAAGGAATGTAGGCACATAAAACTTTAATTAGTTTCATGAAGTTAAAATTGCTTTCATGGGTGGAAGGAATAAGGTAGGGGATGTTGAGACTAAAAAAAAGAGAGAGAGAGAGAGAGAGAGAGAGAAGAAGTTTGTAGGGAGCAGCAGGAAACTATCACATGAGGCTAAAAATGAATTGTCTGCATTTTGCTAAAAACACTGCAAATGTCAGCTGATTCTGCTAAGGAATTGTCTTCGTAACTCCCTCGGCTTTTCAAACGAATGAGAACAATGGGAGCACCCAGAGCTGGGTGGCCGTGCCTGTCTCAGCCCCAAACAGTGGAGCAGACAGTTCCCTTGAGGACAAACGGGACCGAGCAAAGAGAGGTGCCCGCCCACAGATGCCTCCAGCATCTCCCAGGCAGTTTGATTTAATAGAAAACCCACAAATCCCAGCTCTGCCTTTACCATCTGGGTAGCCACGAGCAAGCTGCTGCTCTGCTGTGCGTCTCAGTCGCCTCCAATGGTGGGAAGCAGCTGCAGGATCCCCTTCTCAAGGCTGTTGGAGGATTAAGTGAGATGCTGTGTGAAAAGCACCGAGTCAGTGCCCGGCACCGAGGGGCCAAGTGGAAAGGGTTAGATTCCTGCCCTCACTGCACGGAGAAGGAAACCCGGCTCGCTTCATTCAGAGTTGGGTGATTCCCGGATTAGACAGGGGCCTCCAGAGAAACAGAACCAAGGGGGAAGGGGAGAGATTGTAAGAAATTGGCTCATGTGGTGGTAGAAGCTGACAAGTCCCGGGACCGGCTCTCTGCAAGCGGGAGACCCAGGAGAGCCAGTGGCGTCGTTGTAGTCAAAAGACCAGAAAGAGCCTGTGTTTGAGTTGGAGTCTGAAGGCAGAAAAAACCACCAACGTCCCAGCCTGAAGGCAGTTAGGCAGGAGGAGTTCCTTCTTACTCACAAGAGGCTCTTGTTCTATTCGGACTTTCAGCTGGTTGAGCAAGACTCACCCGCATAAGAGAGGGCAGGCAACCTGTTTTAAGCAATCCATTGGTTTAAATCGCAAATGCATCCAAAAGGGCCTAATAGAAATACTCAATGTTTGCCCAAATTCCTGGGCTTCCACGGCCCCACCAAGTTGACACATAAAATTAACCATCACACCTCCTAAGCCTCCTGTCCAAAGCCCAGGTCTCCTACGAGGACGGTGTCATAGTTGCAGGTAGGCACAAGTCAGGTCACTCTCTACTCGCCACGCTACCGAGAGGGTCTCAGCAACCCAGAGAGGATGGCACCATAATCATGTGGTCAAGGCCATCTTTCTGAGCCTGTTTCCCACTCTATTGACAGAGGCAATAATGTCTTGGGTTCTGACAAGAGACTGGAGATGCTGAAAGGAAGAATTTGATGCGTGTGTACAGGTCACATCCCTTGCAGCACACACGTGGCAGGAGGAATCAGGATGTGGCCCTTGTACCAGGTGTACCAATGGACACGCATCCCGCTGCAAGCAGCAGAACAAGCCCATCAGCTATTCCTTGAGGAATATGTTCCATGTTCAAGACATGGAATCGTCTCTCATGCCAGGAAGCCTGGATCTGTGCCCAGGATTGGCTTCTTCAGCAGCTCAGCGGCATCTGAGCACTGGTTCAGCCCCTCTGGGGTCCATGTGGCCTTCTGGTCGAGGCCTTAAAAGGGCTAGCGTAGCTCACGTTCCTCACAGGACAGAGACCAGCGCTGGAAAGGAGCGACCGAGTAGGAAAAAGGCTTTCTCCTCCTCCATCTCTCTCTCTCTCTCTCTCTCTCTCTCGACAGGAATATCTTTCCTGAACTCCCTCAATAGACTTCTCACATCTCACACTCATGACCTTGGCCAAGAAGAAGAGTATCTCCACCACGGTGGGGGCGATCCTGACTTATCCCCAGCGGCTTGGCATATTGTCCTTTACTAAGATCGGGATTTGATCAGCAAGAGGGAAAAGAGAATAACTGGGAGGACAACCAACCGCGGCCACCATCGCTTTCTACTACGGCTTGCCAATTAAGAGCAGTAGGACAGTGTGAGGCCGGGTTAGCATGACGATGAGAATAAACAGGATGGGAGAGGGGGACATAGAAAAACTTGATCCCTAGATGAAACAGACCATGTTTTATTTAAGGACTATGCCTCCATCTTGAGCCAAAAAGGTATCAAAAACATCAGTAGACATGAAGGCAGCATGAACTAAAGGGAATCTGGTTCTAACAACACAGCCAACTCAAAGCAATATCAAAAAACTGACATCGTATGGTCATCAAACAGTTTTTTTTTTGAGGGGGGAGGGAGTTGAATTCTCAGCAGTAAATAGTAGTTTATTATTAATTCCTTTACTTTGCTCTAAAAGCTCTGTCTTATTAATTTTGTATTATGCTTACTTAGTTCTGCTATTTACTCATGAATAGCTCATCTTTTGTTCAAAAGGTGGAGAATCCAGAGTTTTTGTCTCCCTTGTTTCTGAATCAAAGAAAGAAGCTATGAAAGCGAACTCCCCAGACTCTTAGATCATCCATTGTCAAGCACCTGACACTCGTTTGCCCTTCGGGGTATATAACACCTGTTTGCCCCAGGGGGTAGTAGCACAAAATAGAGGTAAAACTCTTGTCCGAAATCTGCAAAGCCAAGCCAAAGAGATACTGTTTGTAGTAGGTACTAAATAAATATTGTTGAATTAACCAATGCTCAAGCACAACAAATAAACTCTAGCAGGGAAATGACATCTTCCTCGGTTTTTCCCTGGGGCAGGTTAAGTAGCTGGTTGGTTGGTTGGCTAATTGGTTGGTTGGTTGGCTGGTTGGTTGATTGCTTGGTTCCTACTATGTGTCAAGCACTCTGCTCTGTGCTGATTCTCAGAAAGCATCTGGCAGGAGTGGAACGTGCGCACCATGCCATCCATTCCTTCACCTTCTCCAAGCCAGGACTAATGCTGGGCTGTGAAGAGAAAAAGAGATACTCAGCCCCAGCTGCATGAAACGAATAACAAGTAACCCAAAGGGGCACTGTCAGGATAGGGAGCTGGGCGAGCAGAGGCAGTAGATCAAGTGTTCAGGTGTATGGGCTCTGGCGTCCGATGCAGGATTGAATCTCCTCGCCATCCCTGACTTGCTGAGTCACCTTCTGCAAGCCATTTAACCTCTCTGTGCCAGGACTGTGGTAGGAAATATATAGAACATGCATGAAAAGTATTTAGCACAACATCGAGCCCAGAGCGAGAGCTCAAGCACATCGGTTATTAGGATTATTATCAGGAAGGTCGGAGGAGATTTGATGTGGGAGAGAGGGGCACTTGAGCTGAGCTGCAGAGTGTAAGGGGATGTTTGCCAGAAAAGGTGTGACCCAGGACAGAAAAGTGGGAAAGGATAAAGTATGTTCAGGAAACTGCAAGACGTTTAGGGTGCATGGAGGTGAGGTTGGGCAGGACGACGACCTCAAATGCCAAGTTCACACCACACTGGTTCCCTCCCCCCAGACAAGCACTGAAGATCTGGAGACCAAACCACCACTACACTCCTCTAAATGCTGCTTCTCTCTGCAGGGACCTGAGGACCTATGGGGTGCAGTGAGGGTAACTGGCTGTGGGTTTATGATGCTGTGTCCTGTCCACTTCCCCACCCTGCTCGGAGTCCATCAGGTCTAGAGCTGACCTTCCCCCAACCACGTGGCCTGTCAGTAGCCCACATCCCTGGAGAAAAATAAGTTTACAGACAAACACAAGACATTTCAGAAGCACAGCTACACCAAAAGGAAAAAAACCGACAGCATTTCATGATACAAATGCCATCAAGAAGCAAAAATATTAGACCAGAAAGGTAAGAATTTACAATTAGCCCAATCAAAATGTAGAAGAGCGTAAGGGAAGATAAGAGCAATAATGAAATAAGAACAAAACAAAAATAAAAGGACGATGTGGAAATATTGCATATAGAAAATAGAATTGCTCGTATATTGAACAGAGTAGTAGGGATAGAGAGTGGAAGAATGAATCAGTCGATGGGAAAAAGAGATGGAGCAAATCTCCCCAGAGGAAGAAGAATTAATTAATTAATTAATTAATTAATAGCTAATCAAGGTGGGGAGCTGTTTCAGGACACAAATTTGCAATGAGGAGATAAATAAGTTCTGGAAAGACAATGCACAGCGTAGTGATCATAGTCAACAGTACCGTGTTACACGCTTCAACTTGCTGAGACATCAGATCTTAATTGGTCTCACCGCAAACTAGAAGTAACCATGACACGATGGACACGCTAGGCAACATTTAGGTGGCAGCTATTGCGACATGTGAATTATCAAAGCAACACACTGTACACCTTAAACTTTGACAGTGTTATGTGTGAATTATGTCTCAATAAAGGATGGAGGAAAGGAAAGAAGGGAGGGAGGAAGGGAGGGAGGGAGGAGGGAAGGGAGGGAGGGAGGAAGAGGGGAGGGAGGGAGGAGGGAAGGGAGGGAGGGAGGGAGGGAGGCGGGAAGGGAAGGAAGAGGGTTGATGGTGATGGGGAGGGAGGAAGACCACCCAAGATGGAGATACAGCGCTAACATCTGGACAGGAGATCCAGAAAGAGAGAAGTGAAAATGGAAATGAAAACGATAGTTGCGAGAGTTAATGGAGATAAATGTCCTGCAGTTTAATAAAAGGTGAAAGAGTTCTAATTAAAAGGCCTGAGAGGAAGGAAGAGGAGGAGGGAGGAAAACCCACAGCAGACACCTCGTGGGAACACGTGAGCCTCGTTCAAGACAAACGATGAAGAGCGTCCGGGTGGCTCAGCGGGTGAGCATCTGCCTTCAGCCCAGGCCGTGACCCCGGGGTCCCGGAATCGAGTCCTGCGTCGGGCTCCCTGCATGGAGCCTGCTTCTCCCTCCGCCTGTGTCTCTGCCTCTCTCTGTGTCTCTCATGAATAAATAAATAGGATCTTCAAAAGGAAAAAGACAAAGAATGTAGACAAGAGTTGGAAGGAGAGGAGGGAAACCGCATTTCAAAGCCAAGTGCAACCTGCACACACACACACCGCACCCCACCCCACCCTACCACCGCCCCCTGCCGCACACCCCACACTGGGAGCCCCGCCCCTGCTTTACAGTCTAGAGATCCTGTGGCTTTGCCCCAGCTGAAGTTTACCAGGCTGGCTCCATACATGATCATTAAGCTCAGGCCTCCTCCTCCTCCCCCTCCTCCTCCTCCTCCTCCTCCTCCTCTTCCTCCTCCTCCTCCAGAGCATCAAAGTCTCCGCGGCGGCGGCTTTCCAGATATTCTGAGCACTTGTCTTGGCCGCTGAGCCACCAGCAGCCGAGTGCACTAATTCACACTGCAGGCTGAGCATCTCACTGCCCAGGGACCCTTCCTTGTGCCCGTCTCCCTCCAGGGCTCTGGGCTGCGTGGCTGTGGCCCAACACTCACCTGGCGGTGGGCAACCCCTTGCCTCAGAGGACTGGACCCGGCCTCCCGAGCCCCCGGCCATGCACAGGCGGGGTCTAATGGGATCAGACCAAAGGTCCGAGACAGGCACCGGCTCCTGCGGCTGCCATCCTCTTACCCCAGGCTGGGCACCCACCCGGAACCCCAGCCCCAGGCCCGATTTCATACTTGTCACAATGCCCAAACCTTAACTGGGCTTGTGATGGTCACATGATGTCAGGGTGAGAACCTCGGGTCTCCTGGACCAAACCAGGATGCTCTGAGCTGCTCCACATCATCTTCGGAAGACGCCCAGGAAGGCGAGTTCTCCCAGCTGAGTTACCTAGTAGCTCTGGGTTTGAGGCGGTGAGAGAACACAGAGGCTTATGAGGCCAGAGAGCCACAGCCGTCCCCTGCCTGTCACTCCTGTGTGTGGGCTCTGAGTCTAACACACCGAGGTTCCCAACTCGGCTCTACCACTGACCAGCTGCATGACCTTCAGCAATTACTGCTCTCTCAAGCGCCTTCCTTTCCGCCTAAGGATGGGCATTAATCCCTGGGTCTCAGGTGGGAGGGCAAAACCAGATCATGTGTACCACCCAGGCCACACAGCTGGCGCTCAGTGAATCTACCTTCCCTACCAGTTTCTTCCATGGCCGTGCTGCACGAGCACTGACGTAACATCTCTCTAGCTCACCACTGTGTCTCCACACAGCATCAGAGGTATGGACAGTGCCTGCTAGATATTTCTTCAATGGATGGATGGGTGGGTGGATGGATGGTTGGATGGATGATTGGATGACTGGATGGATGGATGGATGGTTGGATGGGTATGTGGGTGGGTGGATGGATGGGTGTGTGGGTGTGTGGATGGCTGGATGGCTGGCTGGATGGCTGGCTGGATGGATGGATGGATGGATGGATGGATAGATGGATGGATGGATGGGTGGATGGATGGATGAATGGGAAGGTGGATGGCTAGCTGGATGGTTGGATGGGTGGATGGATGGATGGATGGATGGATGGGTGGATGGATGGATGGATGGATGGATAGATGGATGGATGGGTGGGTGGATGGATGAATGGGAAGGTGGATGGCTAGCTGGATGGTTGGATGGGTGGATGGATGGTTGGATGGTTGGATGGATGGATGGATGGATGGATGGATGGATGGATGGATGAACGGGAAGGTGGATGGCTAGCTGGATGGTTGGATGGGTGGATGGATGGATGGATGGATGGATGGATGGATGGTTGGATGGGTGGATGGATGGATGGATGGATGGATGGGTGGATGGATGGATGGATGGACGGGTGGATGGATGGATGGATGGACGGATGGATGGATGGATGGGTGGATGGATGGATGGATGGATGGGTGGATGGATGGATGGACGGATGGATGGATGGATGGATGGATGGATGGATGGATGGATGGGTGGATGGATGGATGGATGGATGGGTGGATGGATGGATGGATGGACGGATGGATGGATGGATGGGTGGATGGATGGATGGATGGATGAATGGGAAGGTGGATGGCTGGCTGGCTGGCTGATTGGATAGTTGGATGGTTCGATGGATGAATGGATGGATGGGTGGGTGGGTGGATGGGTGAATGAGAAATTCTCCATTTTGAGTATGCTGGGGAATTGATGGGAGGTGTTGGTTGTATAATGACCTTTACCGATGTAGAATAAGTCACTAAAATGATGCAAAGGAATCTTTTCTGTCATATTACCAAATCCAAGGCAATCCTCACCCAAGTATTTATTGGGCCAAGCTCTCTGGGTCAGGAAAATGGCTAAATTCTCAGAAGAAGAGTAATATGTTATGCCACATAATCTCAGCCTCTAATACTTAACATTATAAGCTCCGCTAATAACTCCAGGTCACTTGTCTGCGAAAGGAAGATAAGGATTTGAGAATTATGCACATTAGCATATGTAATCTACCTCCCAACGTTGTTGACTCTGAGACAGAGATATTTTAATTCGCTTCCCCCCACGCCTGCCCTCTGACAACACCGTCATTTCAGGAGTTGTGAATGGAGGATGATTTCCATGTGAGTCCATTCTGGAACTTTCATGGCATTCCACGTAGCGCGGGTCTCCACACATATTGGGAAGATAAGGCCCTTCCCTGGAAGAAGGAAATGTTTCTGGAGCTAAATATGAGCAATAATAATCCTTAAGGAATGTCTGGGCTCACCTAGGATCTGCTGTGTGGCTTTCTGCAAATTGTCTAGCTTCTCAGTGTCTATTCATTCATTCATTTACACCCTGCCTTCTTCCACCCTCTGAACCCGTGCTAACTTACTTTTTTTAAGATTTTATTTATTTATTTATGAGAGACACAGAGAGAGAGAGAGGCGGAGACACAGGCAGAGGGAGAAGCAGGCTCCATGCAGGGAGCCTGACATGGGACTGGATCCCAGGTCTCCAGGATCACGCCCTGGGCCGAAGGCAGGTGCTAAACCACTGAGCCCCCCAGGGATCCCCCTGAACCCGTGCTAACTTAATTGTGGAATATAGAGATACTCTTTTGAATGGGATGAAAGATGGCTGCTAATTCCTTGACCCTCCTCTAATGAAAAGGTGACCTGTATGCCCTCTCCTTGAAGCTGGGCATGTTCTGTGGCTGCTTTGACTTGCAGAATACAACAGAAGCGTTGCTATGCAGGCTGCCAGGCGCAGCTTTAAGGAACCAACAATTCCTACTTCTTGTATCTGAGACACTCTCCTGGGAGCTCGGGAGGTCCTTGAACGCAGCCTACCTTGCCTGAAGCCACCATGCCGGAGAGGACGCACGCAGGTGCTGTTGATCATCGATGGTCCCAGCTGAGCCCAGGCTTCTGGCCATCCCCACAAGGGCGCCAGCAGATGCCACACTGTTCAATGACTAAATGCCCAGCTGAGCCTTTCCCAGATTGCTGACCCAAAAGTCATGCAAAAATAAAACAGTTGCTTTAAGTCCCAAAGTTTTGAAGTAGTTTGTTACACAGCCGGTTGCCAAAACCTCTTTTCTATAGGGAACCACAGAGTACATTGCGATTCAATTTAAGGCTTGTTTGCTCTTGAGTTCTTCTTGTTTGTTGTTCATTTGGGGAGCCCTTGTCTGTGGACAAAAAAAAAAAAATCCAAAGAGAAAAGAGCATCTAGAAAGAAGGGGATGATCAAACATAAACAGACAATTCCAGAAAGAGTAAATGCAAGTAGCTCGGAAACATCCTATTATTTATTTGCCCACACTGCTAACGGAAGAGATGCAACCAAAATAAGAATGGATACTCTTTTCACCTATCAATTTAGCAAAGTTTCTTTCTAACGACAATATGCTGGTGAAGAGGCGTGGGGCATTGAACATCCTTACAGAACCCTAAGGAGAATAAAAATTGAGCACAATATTTCTGTAGAGCCAACTGACTAGTAAGTTTTAGATCTGGGGATCTATCCTAGAAAAATAATCTGACATATGGACAAAGATTTATGTTCAAAATATGTTCATCACAGTATCATTCATAAAAGTAAAATATTATGGGTAAAAAAAGCTTAAATGTTGGGTTTGGGGGAATGGCTAAGTAAATTGAACTGCCTCCACAAGATGGAATATCGTGCCACCATTACAAATGATGCTTATGAAGTGTTCTTAACGACATGGAAAAAATGCTTAATGATATAACATTAAGTAAAAGAGCAAGATAGAAAAAGGTTATAAAGTATGATTTCAGCTACTTTGAAAAGCATAAAAAGACTGGAAGGAAATACGATAAAATGTTAATGGTGTTTATCTGTGGGTGGTGGGATTACGGGTGGTTGTTTTTCTTATTTATTCGTTGCCGTATTTTCAACATTGGGGACCCATTACTCCTGCAATCCGATTTTTTTTTCTTTTAAAAAGAAAAGAGATGGTCAACAGGTCCAAGTCGAGAAGCACGAATATGGAGAAAGGGGTATTGGGAGGCTTTCGAGAGTCCCTGGAACTGAAAGCCAGTGGTAACGCAGACCTTCAGGGTGAAGTTGACTTTGGTCCTCGTCTGTGATAGGAGCAACATTTGCAGAACGCGTGAACGGTGTAACCAGAGCGTCTGCTACCACAGCAGAGCTGGAAAAATAATCCCCATCCCGGGCCCCAGAAGCAGCTCTGGGCTCACCACACGCCGCACACTGCTGGGGGCTGGGAAACTTAAACCCACTGAGGCAAAGGGAAATAGGTCAGGATCCAGGTAAGTTGTCTCCAGACTCACAGTGACAAAGTCCTTGAATTTCAGACACCGGGAATCTGTTTCTGTGGCTCCTTGGGCACCTGTTTGGGGCTTTTTGTGGCAATTTCATACAGTGTAATTTATGAAAAAAGAACTGAGAGAGCAGAAGTTTTGTAAGGACTCGGAATTATAGACTCTTGGGGCCAGCAGGGGCTCTCAAGGTCATATTTCTAGTCCAAAGTGTTGTTCCACTAATGAGAAACAGAGACGCAAGAGGTGAGGTGCTTTGCCCAAGGTCAGCCTGTGAGTCAGTGCACAGCCTGAGCGACACCCGGGTCTCCTGCCTCGGGCTGCGCTGCTTCTCAGGGCTGCATTCCCCGGGCCTCGAGGCGTCAGTTCACCGGGTGATACGCGGCATATTTATTTGTTTCTTTGTCTCTCATCCCGTATCACCCTGTGGGGGCATGGGCCTTAGCTGCCTGGCACAGGGCAGGTACTCAAAAATATTTGCTTCATGGATGGATGGATGGATGGATGGATGGATGGATGCAGATGGACAATCTAAGGTAGAACGGCGTCATGGAAAGACCATCAGTTCTGGAGTCATGTTGACCGGGGGTTAAATCCCGGTCCTGCGGCTCGTTGACTGTATAACCTCAAACAAGTCACTCAACCTCCCCGAGCCTCAATACTCCCCTTGTAAAATGGCAGCGGAGGACTCCTGAGAGTTAAATGAAACACTATAAATAGTGTCGAAAGCTTTTTCTTAAATTCTTGCCACCAAAGAAATTGCTGATTAGGGGCACCGGGGCAGCTTGCTCGGTTGAGCATCTGCCTTCGGCTCAAGTCATGATCCTGGGATCCTGGGGTCGAGGCCCAAGTCAGGCGCCCTGCTCGGTGGGGAGTTGCTTGTCCCTCTCCCTCTGCCGCTCCCCCTACTTGTGCTTCCCCCAAAAAAAATAAATAAATAAAATCTTTTTTTTGTAACTTATCTGCTAAGAAAAAGAGATTGCTAATTAAATGCTACTACCCCTTCTCCCTTCCTGAAACCAAGTCTGAGACGTGGCCATTGTCTCCTGAGTCTTAACATGGAGACACCAGTTTTGTCCAGACTCCAGCTACCCATGTGTGATAAACCCACCCGGACGTTCTGGGACAACCTTCACACATTGCATCCATCAAAATAAGAGTCAAGTCAATGCAATGGAATTCAGTAAGCATGTGTTGGGTGCCCAGATCGGTGCTGAGACCGACACAGACTCAGAGGAGAACAAGGCACGGTCTTTGCCTTCGGGTTTTTGTAAAGAAAGAAACCACACGTGTTCAGCCAACGAGGAATTCTCTGCATCCACAGGTCGTCGGGTCAGAGGAGCAATAGCAGTGCCGCCAGAGCAGGCACAGAGAGCCATGACGAGAGCTCCAGCCTTGCTCGGGGTCTCCCCGCCTGCACAGAAATCCCCGAGAGCTATGCCTCATGAAGCCAGACTCTTAAGAGACTGAAGTCAAACTCCAGGTGCAGTGGTGATGTCAAGACTCCAAGAGCTCCAAGGAAAGAACAGCTCACTGGGTGATAAGTGGTTAAAGACATCTCCAGGAGGAGGTGGCCGTTGGCTTAGACCAGGGATAGTCGATTCCTGTCGCTGGTGGCTCCACCTCCACCCATGCCACCAGTCACAGCGCACACTTACTGAGCTCGGGATCCTACTCAAACCCGAGGCTGTTATCAATGGCAGGTAGGAAGATACCTACCTGCCACCTCTGAACCGGTCACTGGTTTGGGGTCACATCTGGGAGGCAGCTGATGCAATGACAGAAGTACATCTAAAGCCCCAGAGACCTGGGTGTGACTTTCTAATTTTTCCTCTAACCTGCTATGTGGCATTAGCTGCATCAGCTTAGGAAACCTCCCCGCTCTGGCCCTTAATCGTTTACGTCTTTAAGAAACATGTTTGCAGCCTTCACAATATAACAAGCAGCCTTCTAGCCACTTTCTAACCTTTAGCTCATTTGTTCTCTGCCACCCTGCATGGTGGGCACCATTATTATAACCTGATTCTACAAATGAGGAAATTAGGACAGAAAAAGGCTAAGCAGCTTTCTCGAGATCAAACAGCCAATAAGCGGGGGAGTCACGCTTCAAACCTTGCTCTTAACCAACATACTATGATTCTTTGGTTCCTTTACCTGGAAAAGGGGGACTTTACGAGGAACCCTGGAAGAGCCCCCGTGAGAATTAAGTGACTGAGATCAAGATAAAGGGAGAAGCAGGGAGCAAGAGTGAGCAAAGCACAATGGAGATCATCGACAAAGCCGAAGGTTGATCTTTTTGATTTGCCAGAACTAACCACGTGCTGGGCTAAACCAATGCAAATCTCAACCAAATTTCAAGAATTGAAATCCTGCAGGAAAAAAGGTGAGAGTCCCCTACAAATTCATACCGAAACAAAAAGATTACTAGAAAAGTCTCTACCTTTTGAAGTCAAGAAATGTATGTTTTAAATGACTCTTGGGCCAAAGAAAAAGTAACACCAGAAATTAGAGAGCACTTTTCAACTGAATGACAATGAGGACGCGGCCTTTCAGAACCATCAGGGTTGCAGCTAAAACCGTGTGCAGAGGCAAAATGCTAGCCTCCGTCGCATCTACTAGAAAAGAGTGTGTCTCGAAATCAAAGATCACTCTGTATCTCTCATGAATAAAAAATAAAATCTTAAAAAGAATCAAAGATCTAAGCCTCCATCTCAAGAAGCTAGGAAAGACAGCAAAACAGAAGGAAAAAAAAAGAAAACAGAAGGAAATGGGAGAAAGGAAATAATGGGCAGAAATCAATGAGAGAAAACAGAGTACAAGAGAGTTGCTGAACAAAGCCAAAAGTTGGTTCTTGCGATACTAATAGTATTGATAAGTGCCGGGCAAACCCGATCAAGGAGTCTGAAACCGCGCTAATAACCAACACCCAATATCTGTAACGACGAGGGGAACGTCCCCGCAGCGTCCTACAGGGATTCAATATAGAAGAGGATATCAGGAGCAACTTTTTGCCAATAAGTTTGAAAATATAATTGAAATGAACAAACCCTAGGAAAACACAATCTGCTAAAATTGAAGCAAGAGGACAGATAATCCGATCTAATAGCTAACCAAAAAAAAAAAAAAAAAGAATTCATCACGGAAACCTTCCCACAAAGGAAGACTCCAGGGCTGCCCAAGAGGCTTCACTGATGACGTCCGTCCGGGACGTCGGGGACACAAACTCTCCAAGGCAATATAAAGTCTTCTCATGGGGCCAACGTTATCTTGATACCAAAACCTGAAAAATAAATCGGAAAAGAGTACAGACTAATTTCTCGCATGAAGCCAGAGGCAGGAACCCTCCACAAAATACTAACGAACAGAGTTGGGGGAGTTGCTCCGTGTCCCGAGTTCGAGGCGGCTCAGCACAGAGTGTTGGTGGGTGGGAACGGAGCGGGGCTGTGAGCGAGGCCCTTTGTCTCCAGGAAGCTGGGCCTGGCGCCCCCCGCAACCCCCCACCCCACCACCTCCCACTCCCCCTACCCCCCCTCGGGGGGTCAAGGCAGAAAGAACCAGCGCAACACTTGAGAGTAGATGGAGACACTGCGGGCAAAGGTACCCACTGGGGCTGACCAGTCCTCGGGGAAGGGGCCCACCAGCGACCCGGGCCTCGGTGGCTTGAGAGGCAGGGGCGTCGGAGGGAGGGCCCGGCACTCGCACACCACAGGGGAACCGGAGCCTGGGCCGCCTCCGCCCCTCCGCGTCCGCGCAGAGCAGGTCGGGCCCTGTGAGCTCAGCACGGGGAGAGGGAGCTGGGGGGGAGGCCCGCACGGCCCCCCGCCCCCAGGAGGGTCTGGCCTACCACCTCCTTCATTCCCTGGACGGACTGTGTAGCCTCATTCCTCCCTCCTTTCCAGTCCCTCCAACTTTCCATTCACTCACTCATTCATTCATTCATTCATTCACTCAACAAGCATGCACCCAGCTGGCTGGAGTCGAAGCGACCTCACCTGAGAGCCCAGGGTGCAACCCCGGGGTCCCCGGGTCAAGTCCCACATCGGGGTCCCCGCAGAGAGCGGGGGTCCAACGTGCCACAGGGACGGGACGACAGCCGCTGAGGACCCACTGCCTAGCGAGCCTCCGTCGTCACCGCACACGGAACCTGAGCCCGGGGGCCTCAGCGCCAGGCTCTCCCTGAGGCCGCACCCAGCCGGGGAGACCCCCAGCGCCCCGACGACACGGAAACCAGGAAACCGCCCTGGAGCGCCCTCGTCCCACCCCTTCCCAGCCAGCCCACCCGGAAGCCCCACGGAAGCTCCCTCTTCGGGATCCGTCTGCTCGTCCCCCTCACCCCTGCCTCCCTGCCAGCCTGGACCCCGCCCCGCCCCCACGGCCACACAGTTCTGTGCGTGTCACACCCCGTCCTGCGTGACATTCCCCACGGCTGCCGGATGAGCCGCGGGCTCCCCTCCGTGCCTCTGGGATGCCCCCAGACCTGACCCCGCCAACTTCTGCAGCCTGGCCCCCGCCTCCCCGTCTGACCCCACTCCCGCCCAGCCAGACCCCACAGCCTTTGCTCCTGGAACCCGTGCTTCCCCTCTTGCCTCCGGACGTTGCGCATGTGCCCCCCCACCCGAAGCCCCCTTCCCTCTGCCCTCGCCCTCAGCCCGCAGCATTTGCCCTCACCCGACGTGTGTCCCCTCAAAATTCATGTGATGAAGTCCTACCTGCAAATGTACCTTATTTGGAGATGGGGTGCCACGGGGGTGACCGCGTCTACATGAGGTCCTCGAGGTGGCCTCCGATCCTACATGACTGCTGTCCTTACACGCCGACAGAGGCCGCGTGAGGAAGGAGGTAGGATCAAGGTGACGCTTCCGCGAGCCAGGGAACGTAAAGACGGCGGCCAACCACCAGCAGCGGCCGGACGAGCCTTGTGCCCTGCGTGCTCTGGAACAGAGAGGCCCTGCTCCGAGCCGCCGGCCGGGCCCACCGCCGCAGCCAGGAAGGACTGCCAACGTCAGGGAAGGGGCCATGTCCCGTCGGGCCTCAGCTCCGAGGGACTGGGGATGTCACCCTGACACGGTGGGGTTCACGCGGGTGAGCCTCACGATCGATTGCCTTTTGAGGACGACCGGCTGCTACGGAGAAGAGACCCCATAAAGGGCACAGCCTGTGTCCTCAAAAGCACATACATTCTGGAAACGCATCTGGGTTCAAATTTCTGCTCCGGGGCCGGTGAAATCCTGAGTGTGGGAAATCTCACAGGACGAGTTAGCTGGTTCCCATCAACGAGGTCTTGCAAAGAGAGAAAAGAGGAGGGGGGAGGTGGACAGGTCAGAGCCGAGCAATGCACCAACCTACGGCAACGCGTGGTCCCGGCCCCAGCCCCAAAGCAGCGGCGGGCGGGCAATGCGGACACCGTGGGCGTTTCGTAGGTTAAAGGACCCTTGTTAATGGCGTGTGGGTGGGATAACGGTTGTTGGGTAGAAGTCCTGCTCTTTTAGGAAAACCCCCGGAGCATTCAGAGGTGGACTAATGCGTCGGACACAGAGCTTCGCTACCTGCGGGCCGGGCGACGTCCGGTAGCCACTTCCGCCCGCTGGGTCCGTCCTCACCTTTGGCTCGGGCTCTCGGGCACTCGGGGGGGATGTGCCTGGCCCCGGGCTCGTTGGGGCCAGTGCCTGCCTGGAGGGAGCCCCCCCGAGACCCCGGCTGCTCTCGGCCCGGGAGCCCCTGGGACAGCCCCGCGCTGCGGCCTCGAAGAGGAAGGACTGAGACGTCCCAAGGTGCCCCGGAGTCCAGGCTGCGGGCGTCTGCAGGTTAGCGGTCCCGCCCCGGGTCGGGGCCCAGGCTGCTCCCTGAACCCCTCCACGCCTGTCGCCGGACAGCAGCTCCTCCTGGCTCCCGGGTCCCCTGCAGAGTCCCGGGGGCCCCGGCCGCACAGACCGCAGCGTGGTTATGCCGCAGCCGGCTTCCCCTGGCCTGGGGGCTGCCCCGCCCCCTCTGAGGCCACTGCCCGGTCCGCGGGTCCCCAGGGTCCTGGCCACTTCTCGGAATGGCCTTTGCTAAACCCACTGAAGCTGAAAACCGAGCCAGGTTCACAGGCGACGGAAAGCTCGGCCGCCCCCGGGACTCACAGGCACGGCCCCGGGGTCGGGGGCCTGCGCACCTGCCAGTGCACGGACCGCGCTCCGCCTGTGTGGCCAGCGTGGGCGGCCTCCCTGCATCCCCTCCTGGGAGCCCCTGACGTCAGAACATAAACCGCCTCTGCCCCCGCTGCTCGGGGAGAGGGGACGGCGGGTCCTTCACGACTCCTGTGCCCCGAGCGTCCTCCTCCCCCCAGTCGGACGCGACCCCCCGAGCCCCAGGGCGCTGACTTCTCCCCCCACCCCCTCCCCAGTGCTGAGCCCGCGCCAGCCCGCCTCCCTCCAGGCCACAGGTTCCCCGGACGTATTTTCAGAACCGGGAAACGTCGCAAGGAGGACGGCGTGGCGGCCCACGAGGACGCGGGAGCAGCTGGGCTGGAGGGGAGGAGCGAGGAGAAGGGCGGCTCGGGCGGGTGCACCTGCACCCCGGGCGCTGAGGTCCTAGGGCTCCGGGCCTCCACCCCGCGGAGACCAGACGCCGAAGCTCCGGACCGAGGACGCTTCTCCTCCTGCACGAGATGCTCTAACGCAGATGGAATCCGGAGCCGGCATCACTTAGGGGACGCAGGGGACAACGTGCTCATCCCGCCGCAGGGCGAACTAGGGGCGAAGGGCACCCACGTTGAGCGGGTGGCCCGGGAATCGTTTCTCCCGTGCTTGGGCCCACGTTGGGGACCCTCCTTTATTTCGATGGTGAAAACCCATCGATCCCCACGTAATACAATGAGCCGTGTAGACTCCCTTTGCCCGGGTTGGCCGACCAAGCTGTTAGGGGAGGCGCCACGACCATGCCCCCGAGGGCTCTCTATACCCCCCCCCCCCGCCTCCGAGAAAATAACCAACTGGGGGCCTTAAATGTTGGCCCTCCTCCCTTTTTTCTTCCTCCTCTTATCAAAGAAAAAAAGCTTCTGAAATACAAGTCTCGAGAACCCGAGGTTTCTTAGGAACGCCGCCGTCCCGGGAGGGCCGGGCAGGCTGCCCCCTCCCATGTTGCAGACGAAGGAGGCAAGTCATGGCGCAGGGACGACATCAGAGTCGCCTCCGAGGCACAAAATCGAGGTAATTTCTAGTAGATCCCTGCAAAGAGAGTTGCGGGCGTGTTAAATATCGGTGACCCCCGCCCACCCCCCCGTCAAGGCACCACCGTCCGCTACAGCGACGCGCGCGGCCCGGGCTCCCCGTTCTTTCTGCCGAGGGACCATCACCACCATGAACAGCGAATTCGCTTTCATTTTAGATTCTGTTTCTGTAATTACGAGTGGGGTGGATGGAGCATCTTTGCAGACATTTATTCCTTTTTATCCGGGAAAGGGTCCGCGTAAGCCCTTGGCCCATTTTTCCCTTTTGCTCTTGCATTAGGATTTCTAAGCGCTTTTTATTAATGAGGAGACGCTCCGTCGTGTGGCGCGATTATTTTTTACCACTTGGCTTACTTAGGCCCCTCGCCATGCAGAAATATTTGTTGGATTGTCGGTAGCGGGCTCGTCGGTCTTCTCCGGCTCCGCGGTTTCTTGCGGTGTCTCGGAGAACCCTCGTCGCTCCAACGTCCTTTTAATTTCACCCTCGCCCGTGTCTTTTACCACGTGGTTTCATGATTTACACTCAAGTCTTCATGAAACGGCGACTTATTCTTGCACTACAGGTGGAGTACGAACGCCGCTTGCTCATCCCAGCCACGAGGGACCAGCCAGGCGACCCCAGACCATCCACCCGCCTTTTCCACTCGTAGCGAAACGCCGTCCCGTCGAACACAAACCCTTCACATTCTGAAGTCTGCTTCCGGACTCTCTCTCGGCCTCCATCCGGAATCTCGGGTTGGTCACCACGCCCCGTTTCCAGGTTTCTCCCGCCGTTTTCCCTTGTCTGCATTTTCATACGAGCCGTCGAATAATCTCGTCACCACGTATCACAACGCTTTGCTGTTAGTGCCCCGAATGTATGAGCAAGGGTACCGGGGAGTCGCCCGCTTCACGAAGTTGGTGCTTCCTCTCGCAAACGAGGGGCACCTTTCCATTTAGAGCTTTCCAGAGGTCGCTGCTCATCCCAGGCTGACGTGTGTCCTCCCGGAACACTCGTGTGTGCAAGTCCTCGGAGCAGGACTGTATTTGGAGACTGGCCTGTGGCGGCGACAGATTTTGAACCGCGGAGCCGAGGGAGGGGCGCCCGGCAGCCCACTCGCCACTTCGACGGCTGCCCGGGCGCCGCGTGCCCGCCAAGGTCGCCGCGTGCAGTCAGGCTGGGGCTCCCCGAGGGGCCGGGTGTGCCCGGGGACGGGCGCTGCGTCTATACTCCACGCAGACCCCTGGGGAAGCCTGGAAGGTAATCCCGGTGTCGCAGGCACGTTCACGGGCCGAGACACAGACCCAGGGGACTGCAGACCACACGGCCGGTTCCCACGGCACCCAGCTTCCCAGCTGCCAACCACGGGGCCGGGCCGGGTGTCAGCGTCACGGGGTAGATGCGACTTGAGCAGCAGCCGGGGAAGGCCGGGGAGGGGACGAGGCCTGGGCAGCCGGGCGCACCGGGCAGGGGCCCTCGAGGGCCGCACCCCACACGGTATAAATAAGCATCACTGGCTCCGAAGTGACTTAGGATCTCATCCTCCTAGTGGAACGAGAAACCTAGAGAGGGCATTCGTCTCGCCTTTGTACCGGGGTGACGGCTCCGGCCTCGTGGTCCCGTCAGGGAGCATCTGTCTGGCAGGTAAAGCAGGTGCCGCCAGTGAACCCCCGTTACCAATTCACTGGAGCGGCCGCAGGTGCTGTGCCGGCAGCCTGCCGTGTCCCTGCGCGGGCTGGCGCGTGGCTGTCCGCCCCCAGCTCCACGTGGCTGCCCTGGGCCGCCCACCCGCCAGGGCCCCCGGGGCACACACCATGTCCCGCGATTCCGGCGCATCTTGAGCACAGGCCACACCACGGTCTGTCCATCTGAGTGAGCAGAGAGGTGAGCCAGCAGCCAGGGAGGGCCTGGGGCAAGGACGGAGCAGGGGACTGCTGCCTCCGGGGAGGGGGGCCACGGTCCAGGTCCTCGCAGCGCGAAGTCCCCAGGCACCACCGCCCCACTACAGGCAGCGGGAGTGTCACCGTCCTGGGGCCTGCTTTGTCCTCCCTTCAACAGGGGTGACATTCCCTACCTTCAACAGTGGTGCTATGGAGGGAGGGAGGGAGGGAGGGAGGGAAAGAGGGATGGAGGGGGAGGGATGGAAGGAGTACACAGGGATGGGGGGGGGGAGGGCGAGGGAGGGAGGGAACGGAGCACCAGAGGACGGGTGGAGAGCAAACTGCCCTAGACATGAACAGGTGAATAACTGAACAAAGGTATGAACTGTGCACCTCCCTGCGCAGCCTCGCCCCCCAGGCCACCCCCTCCCGGCCCACGTGGCAAGACGCCTGTGCCGTATCCTCCTCATCCCACCTGGACAGACATCACCCCCCGCAGCCCGGCACCCCTCACCCTCACCCTCACCCCCACCCCCATCCTCACCCCCACCCCCACCCTCACCCCCACCTCAACCCTCACCCCCACCACCACCCCCACTCTCACCCCCAGTCTCACCCTCACCCCCACCCCCACCCTCACCCCACGCCAACCCTCACCCCACCCCCACCCCCACCCTCACCCCCACCCCCACTCTCACCCTCAGTCCCACCCCCACCCCACCCCCACCCTCACTCCCACCCCCACCCCCACCCCCACCCTCACCCTCACTCCCACCCTCACCCCCACCCCGACACTCACCCCCACCCCCACTGCCACCCCCACCCCTACCCCCACCCCACCCCCACTCTCACCCTTGTCCCACCCTCACCCCCACCCCCAGCCCCACCCTCACCCCTCACCCCCACCCTCACTCCCACCCTCACGAGGAGGGGTTCGGAGGCTCAGAAGGAAGCAAGGGGCATGCTGCGTGCTTGGCGGCACCCAGGGACGCTCAGGCACCCCGGATGCTCAGGCGCTGGGGGCCGGGGTGTCCGCAGCTCGGGGACGGGGCAGGGATAGAGGTGACGGAGACACGGGCCCCCGGGAGCTGAAGAACACGGAGGGCAGAGCTAAGGGGCTGGGGCTCGTCCCGCCGACCCCGCCCCCGAGGGGCTGACAGGTGCACGGGGTCTTCGGGAGCCCCCGAGAGGCTTTGGGCAGGAGGCCGGGGCAGAGCAAGGACCACGGGGGCTGCGGCCTGGTCGGGTCACGGCCCAGCGGACCCCACATACTCAGCACCTACCGCCCCCTCCCGCCTTTACTACACTCGCCTCTGGTGTCCCCGGGTCCCTTCCGTCCCCTCCCCATCGGCCTCCCGTCAGCAGGGACCATTTCTCCCGCCCCCGGCGAGACCGGGAGCTGAGAGGGGTCAGGCTGTGCGTGGTGCCGCCCCCCCTGCAGCTCGGCCCGGCCCCACGCAGGAGCAGGAGCAGGAGCAGGAGCAGGAGCAGGAGCAGGAGCTCCCAGGCCGAGGGGGTCACATCGAAAGGAGTTTTTCAAAGGGGTCCCTGCAGAGGCCTCTGCCAAAGCCACCGGTGGGGAGGGGTGGGGGGAGGAGGCCGTGGCTTAAAGGGGGCCCTTGGGGAGCTGGAGGATTGGGAGCTGTGGGAGCGAGGCCACAGCCCCCCTCGCTGCTCCAGGCGCCCCGGGCCCCCCACCCAGTCCCACCCGCAGCCGCCAGCGTCCCGAGGCTGGGCCATGACGCCAGGTCACAGGTGGCTCCGAGGGCGTGAGGTCTGACCCGCGGCCCCTTCCCTCCCCGCTGCTCCCCCCGCCACCTTGGAACGGCAGATTTCGCCGCAGGCCTCTTGGCGCCCCACAGAACTCCCAGCGTCCCCCTGCACGTCCCCCTCCACCCAAGGCCCGGCCTAGCGGCGGCCGCGCCCTCATCCCCCTGCGCCGTCCGACCCCCCACCGCCTTCTTGCGCCCTGAGGCCCAGGCTCCACTCCGGTCGGTGCCCCCTCCCTCCTGCCTGGGGCCTCTGCGCAGCGGTGCACGCGGCGGCACCGCCCTCTCCGGTCTTCCCCTGCGGAAGTCGGCGGGACCCGCACTCAGGTCTCAGCACAAACGTCAGCGAGTCGGTGTGTGTCCCCACGACGCCTCCGGCCCACGGTCCCCAGTACCTTCCATTCCCCTGGTCACTGCACGTTTGGTGAGGGATGAGGGCGCCGAGCTCTCCACCAGACCCCAAGCTCCAGGAGGGAAAAAGCAGTGACGGCCTGTGTGGGGAGCCCCGGGGGGGGGGGGTGCCCTGGGTCAGGCCAGGGGACGCCATCTGGGGGTGAGGTAGTGAGCTGCCCGTCGGGGAGAGCGCTCTCAGCATCGGGGGGCCTGGGTTACAGGGAGAGCTCCACCTCGGAGAACCGGAGAACCGTCCAACAGCTCAGGGGCCAGGTCTCCTGAAGGGGGGGGCTCCGCTCTCCCCTTCCCCACGTCTGGACGCTTCTACGGAGCAGCTCACCTCGGGGCGCTATGGGCTCAGCGGTGCACTTGCCCGCAGGAGGCGGCCTCCCCTGCTGTGGCCCAGGGAGGGGGGAGGGAGGGGGAGGGGGGGAAGGAGGGAGGGAGGGGGAGGGAGGGGGAGGGAGGAGGGCGGCTGCTCCCACGGAGCACAGCGTACTCCCAGGCTGTGCACCTTCAGACAAAATCTGTGTTTGGGGGGAGCCTTCCCCGTTGGCACAGCGGGACCCGTAGGCCGTGAGCGCCCCGGGAACAGGTGCGCCCCATGTGGACTCGCCCCCCAGGACCTCCAGCCCCAGGTTCACCTCCCGAGCCGGCCCTGAGTGCCCTGAGCACCCTCCCAGCACTCATCGCAGTCCCTCTGCTGCCGGATCCTGAGGTGTCCGAGGCGTCCGTGGGGCCCAGGTCCTCCCAGGCGCCTCCCCACGGCCACGGGCGGAGCCACGCCCTCCTCACCCTCCCCTGCAGAAGGGCGGGAATCCGTCCCCAGTCCTGGCCCGATGTGGGGGACGACCAGGGCCCCCGGGGCTGCTTCCTGGATCCACGTGAAACATCGAAGCCCAGAGACGCGGTGGGGGGGGCCGGGGGGGGCTCGTCCATGGCCGGGCTTGGCCTGTACAGGGAGCTGGGCTTCGGCTCCGCACCCAGGGGACCTCCGCAGCTCAGCGGCCCGTTCCACAAGCACGGGACCCCACCGGCCTGGGCTCGGGCACTCGGGTCCCCACCGGCCTGGGCTCGGGCACTCGGGTCCCCACCGGCCTGGGCTCGGGCACTCGGGTCCCCACCGGCCTGGGCTCGGGCACTAGGGTCCCCACAACTTAGCTCGTATTTGGAATTTAAGACCCAGAACAAAGAAAGAAACAAAACCCAGGGACAAGCCAGAAAACAGCCTCAGGGTCAGGGGGGCGCGGGGTGCGCGGGGCGTCGCGAGCAGTGGGTCACCGCATCTCAGCCCCGGAACTCCTAGGACCCGTGGGGAACTGCACAGGCACCGATGTCTTTTTCGGGGGACGCCCTGGCGTGGGTTCGGTCACAGGCACCCGCCCGGGGTTGGCAGAGCCGGGGCCGCGGGGCTCACGGGATGACCACCCCCCGCCGTGGGGCCCCTCGTCCTTGGCCGCCGAGACTTACAGGGTGACGACGTCACTCACGGGAGAGCTCGGGGCGGCCGCGGCCTGTGCCACAGGTCGGTCCCGGGGCGGCCTCTGTCTCCCAGGGCGACGGGGCCGGCTCTCCGCGTTTCCTCCGTGAGGTCACACACGGCCCGGTACCTCCGGTCAGTGGCTCGAGGTCACGTGGCGGGAGGGGGCGACAGGAAGGGAGGTGACAGGCGTGAGTAGGATGGAACCTGCGCTGCGCCCACAACCCGGGGCGAGCTCGTCGCCTGCATTTCACGCACCTGCGGGTCCCGGGCCTCGGCCTGACGCCTCCAGGGGGCTCGGGGGACACGGCGACGCGGGGCAGGTGGGCGGTGCCCGGCGGTGGGAGCCTGACCCTCCCCAGGTTCTCCTGGTAGATGAATAAACCCCACCGCAGTCCTTACGTGGAGACAGGAGTTTAATTATAAGAATTTAATTTTTCAGAAGCAAAAGCTGCCTTTATGCAATTACAGTGAGACAACTTTTAATTAACTTTGGAAACTTCCTTTTGCTTGGAAAACCTAATTAAAAATACTTAGGGAGCTCGGGACACAGGCGGGGTTCAGGGGGGAGCGGAAACCCTCCGGAGAAGGCGCGGGAGAGACGCGGGGGCCACCAGCCCGGTCACCTGGGTTCCCTCCCCCCAACCCTGGGACATCAGGGGCGAGGCTAGGGCCGCGGGTCTGTGGGGACCCCCCCGGGCCTGGGGACACCCCGTCCTCCCTTCCTCCACTTCCGGTCCGGGACGCCCCACCTGTGACACACGGGACACGGGGAGGGGCCGAGCCACCAGCATGTCCCCTGGGAGGGGACGGCCAGGAGGATGCTGTAGACCTGGCAGCCGGTGTGCCCTGGTGTGGGGCGGGGGGTCAGCCACAGCCCGGGACGACAGCGGCGTCCCCAGCAGCAGCGGGAGGCGGCTCACAGGGAGCCTCTCGGGCCTCGGCCGCCGACAGCCGCCCCCTGGAGCCCGGGCACCCCGCCGATGCGCATTCAGGGCGTCCACGCCTCACGGAGTGGGAGGCACTGCTGAGGCCACGGGGCTCCCTCCACGGTCACGGGGCTCCCTCCACGGTCACGGGGCTCCCCACGCAGCCACAGGCCCCCCCACCACAAGGTGCCCGGAATGCCTTGGGGGAGTCTGTTTACAAAGGTCCCGCCCCCAACCCCCGGTGTCGGGGTCCCCGGAAGCGGGGTTCAGGGACTGACGTTTTGTAAAAGCTCGAGTTTCTGGCGTTCGCTGGAGTTTGGGGCGCGCTGGCAGAGTGCGGAGCCCCCAGCCCGGGCCCGGACCTCCACCTGCGGGCCGAGGGCCCCTGAGCTTCCCGCTGGGGCCTCCCACCTGTGACTCCCGAGACCACTGCCCCCAGGTTGGCCGAGACCGTGGGGGGACGCGGAGCCGCGCGACAAAGTCCCACAGTTCACAGGTCTGGCCGATGGCATCCCCCCGGGCTGGTCCCACGGAAGTCACAGGCCCCTTGGGGGGAGCCCACCTGGAGTGCACCTGGCGGCCCCGCCCATGCCCCAAGGACCGGGGCCCATCGGCCCACTCTCGGGTCTCAGTTGCTCCACGGCCACGAAGCAGAAAGTCACACCGCGCGGGCTCATGGGAGAGGACGGTCGTCCTGGGGCTCCCGGGGGCCCTGGCGTCGCCCTGGGGGTCACCCCCCCCTCGCACATGAGAGCAGCCGGTGGAGGCCGTTCCGACAAGGGGCTGCGCCGGTGGCCTCGAGGGGGGACAGGAGGGCGCCCCAGTGCGTCACGGAGAGCCGCTTTCTCAGTAAGTTCCCCTGCGCCCCCAAAGCCCAACCCAAAAGGAAACCAACCAACACAGTGGGTCTGAAGTGGCTCTGGCCCCAGCGCACCTGGCCTGGCCGCACACCTGGCCGCGCACCTGGCCGCGCGCCTCCAAACGCAACCTGCCCACGGATTCCGCGGGGCCTCGCAGCCAGGGCAGCGGTGCAGGAACTTTAATGTTACACTGACCCCCTGTGGAAGTCCCGGCGGCGGCGGCTCCAGCCCCCCCACCCCTCCCTCCCTACAGGACCCGGGGGCGCCCCATCGCCCTCCCGGAGGACAGGACGGAGGACGGAGGATGGAGGACGGAGGACGGCCACCTGCCGCGGCCACCTCCCCGGTGACGGTGACACCACAGGCAAACCCTCCTGCCGCCTGCAGCCAGCCAAGGTCGCACAGGGGACGAGGGAGGGGCCCTGCCCTCTGCTCCGCGGCGGCTCCCCGGCCCCCCACCGCAGCCCCCCAGATGCGGGCCCCGCTGCCCCCCACCGTCCCCCAGATGCAGCTCGCCGAGGCCCCCTGCAGCCCCCCAGATGCGGCTCAGGCATCCCCACAGCCCACCCCCCCCCACCCACCCTCCCCGCGGTGCGGCCTCGCCCCTCCCGGCCTCAGAGGCCTAGCGGGGTGCCTGAGGGTGCAGGTGCCCGGGGAGGCAGGGAGTGTGGGATCAGGCCCTGGCTCCGCTGTGCCCCCCGGAAGCCTCCCGGCCTCCCGGCTGACCGATCCCCAGGCGCCCGCTGCCCATGCCGGGCCTCTGCTTGGCTCCCACCAGGACGCGGCACCTGCTCCTGTGCCCGCCCAGGGTGGTGGCCACCCGCGCCCGCTCCGTGCCCACATTTCCTCACCTAGAGAAGAGGGGTCCCGACTGCGGCCGGTGGGGCCTGTAGGATGCGGAGGGGGGGGGCTCGGCAGGTCACCCCACACCCTGGCCGCCTCCCAGTGGGAGCTCGTGGGGCACAGGCGCCGTGGAAGACGGGGCCACGGGGTCGGGTCGGGCCTGGAACCTGGGGCTACGGTGCCAAGTGCCTAGGATGCCGAGGGCGCAGTGGGGGTCGCGGGGCTGGGCCAGAGGGGGGCACACAGTGGGGCGCACAGCCAGGTCCTGAAGTCCAGGGAAGGCCCCTGAAGGCGGCGACCCCCGGCGGGGCGGACCCCACGGGCGGGGTGGACCCGGGGTCAGCGGGGCGAGGGCCGGGGGCCAGACCTGGTGCGCACAGCGGCAGCCCTGCCCGTCCTGAGCGCGGAAGGGACGCGGCCAGGCTCGCACCTGCCCAGCAGGGCGCAGAAGGAAGAGCGGTGGGGGGTGTGGGGGGACGGGGACGGACACCGGCGGGGGAGGCGGGGCGGGGCTGGGCACCCAGGGGAGTGGAGCTGCACGCACGGGAGCCGCAGGTACCCTCAGGCTCGCACAGCCCACGCGGCCTCCAACCCGCGTCGCCCCTTCCCGCCCGAGCCTCAGCGCGTGACTCAGTGTCCCCGGTGTCAGTGTCGGTGTCAGTGTCGGTGTCACCAGGCTCATGGCGCCAGCGCAGTCCCTCCCCAGGGCCGCATGCAGCTCTCTCTGCACCAGTGAGCAGGGGTCGCTGACCCGATGTGCTCCCCAAAACGCCAGAGGGGCGCCCCCTGAGCCCAGGGCGCGACGGGTGGGTGCTGGGCTGGAGCAGGGGACAGAGGAGCGTGCGCCCTGCGCCCTGGGCCCTGCTGGGTGTGGCGGGGCTCCCAGCACTGTGGGCGTCGCGGGCAGGATGGGGCAGTGACAGGTGGGCGTAGGGCCGGGCAGCTGGGGACAGGAGCTGAAGGCCGGGCGTCCACAGGGCAGGTCCTGGGGCGCAGCTCCCTACCCCCCCACCCTCCTCCGTCCCCGAGTTCCCAGGCCACAGGGTTCACACCTCAGTGGGTGCAGGTCAGGGGCTTGAGCACTGGTCCCCGCCCAGCAGTCCCCACCCAACCATCCCCCCCCACGGTCCCCACCCGGCCTTCCCCACCCAGCAGACCCCGCCAGGCCGTGTCCCCCCGCCCCGTGGCCCCCACCGGCCTGCGCTCGGGAAGGTGCCCCGGGTGCCTGTCGGTGCCTTCGAGGGGAGCTCGGCCTGCGCCAGGTGTGTGGGCCCACCTGCTGGGCACCTGGGGCCGCGTCAGCCCCTGAACTGCCCATCCTGCCCCCGTGCCCTCTGCCGCTCCCCCCCGATGGTACCTCCGCCTCCCCACGCAGGACCCGCACAGTGGGGCTCCCCACAACGCGGCTCGGCTCGGACCTGGGGTGCAGTGCCGTCCTGCTCCCGCTCCCTGGGGCTTGGACACAGGCTGCCGCACGGCGCTTTCCTCACCTGCCAAGTCCCGCCACGGCCCGCCCCACCCGACGGAACAGCGGGTGGGCTGTGCGAGCGCAGGGTGCCCGCCCCAAGGACAGCGGGGGTGCCCGCCCCAAGGACGGTGGGGGCCCCCAGCCCCGGGGAGCAGACACAGGCCCAGCACCGCCAGCCTCTCTCCGCCCACGGAGGTGTCAGCCTTCCAGCCCCGCCCTGTCCCGGGCCCTGCTCCACTGCGGCCGCTCCGCTCCCCCCGGGCCTCGGGGGGTCAGGCCGAGCCGCCCTCACGCTGGCAGTGGAGGTGCCCGGGGGGGTTGGGGGGCAGCGGTACCCCGAGGCCACGTGGAGGAGCAGGGAGGCAGAGGGGCAGGCCATCAGGGACGTCCTCCTGGAGGAGGTGGCATCTGCACCCTAACCCTGAAATGGGAAGGGAGGGCTGAGCGCTGAGCGAGGGGAGGAGGGGAGCGAGCCGAGCGGAGAGCACAGCCTGGGGAGGCGGGAGGACGGGGGATGCAGAGGACAGGGGGACGCGGAGGACGGGGGACGCGGAGGACGGGGGACGCGGAGGACGGGGGACGAGGAGGACGGGGGACGCGGAGGACGGGGGACGCGGAGGACGGGGGACGCGGAGGACAGGGTGCTCACACAGCCCGCGGCACCTGCACATCACCCCTTGTCGCAGCTGACGGAGGACGTCATTCCAGTGTCCCGGGGGACACCGAGGCCCAGTGACGGGGAAGCTGGTCGGGGCCGCACGCTGGGCCGTGGGGTGCGGGGCCCAGGAGCCCGGCCCTGCTCAGCCAGAGCCGAGGCCGTCCCGCCGTGTCGTGCAGCTCCGGGGCTGGGCAGCGGTGACCCCCCACCACGGTGGCCCATGTGTCCGAGGCCGAGCAGGAGGCGCCCGTCCCTCCCCGCGGGGCAGCCCGCCCGGCCCACAGGCTCTGCAAACACGGGGAGCCGCCGGCCCCAGCCCTCCCGCCGCCTGCACCCCTGCCCTCGGGGGCACCACTCCGCCTGCCTGGGGCGGGGGCATGACAGCCAGCAGCGGGGAGTGGCAGCGTGTCCCCAGGCGGTGACCCGGACGGTGTCGCACGTGCAGCAGGAAGCAGCGTCTCCCCGACACTCAGGAGGGCAGGCCCTGTCCCCGGTTCTCAGGGTCCCCCGGGCTCCACTGGGAGGACCCGCCCTCCGCTCCTGTCGCCACCCCTGAGGATCAAGACCCGCGTCGGGCTCCCTGCCCAGCCAGGAGCCTGCTTCTCGGCCTCCCTCCTCCCTCCGCCCCCTGCTTGTGCTCCCGCTCTCGCTCTCTGTCAAATAAATAAAATCTTAAAGCGCTAGGACTTCTCTGGGCAACAGCAAAGAAGCCGGAGATGCTTCTTTCCCTCTTTGCTTTGGCTGCTGGGGAGCTCGGAGCCAAACCTCACCGTGGCCCTCCGGCTTCATTGAACAAAAGTACAAGGTTCACGGAACACGGCATCGGCATCGTAGAGCTGCTCGCGGGTAGGCCGTGGGGGGTCCCCAGGACCGCGAACCGCAGGGCCACGCCGCCGCCGCCAGGAGGGCTGCCCGGACCCATCTCGCCGGAGCCCGGGTTCCGGGGTTGAGGCGCTTTCTCCCCTTGGCAGTTCCGACACGAGCGGCCTCGAGGCTCCTGCGGCGTCACGTCCCCTCCATGTGATCCTTCTCTAAGGAAACCTCCCGGCGCGCCGGCTCCGCTTACCGACCCGAACCGGCCGTGCTGAGCGTGGGCCGCTAAAGCCCCGGGGGACGGGGAGAGGAAGAGGTTCCCAAAACGAAGTGAATGATGGTCCGTTTCTGCACCGAGCGGAACCGCGGCGTATTTTCGGCCCCCACGGGGGACGCACGGGCCCGCGGGTGAGCCTTGAAGCCCCCGCACACGCTCGGGGAGACGAGCACCGGTGCCGGGCGCGCTCGCACGCAGGCTGCACGGCCGGGCCGGCGGGGCGAGGCCCACACCGGTGGGTTTCCAAAAACGAACTGTCGGAAAGCGGATGCGGAGCGCAGGGCGCGCAGCTGCAGGAGCAGCGCTCGACTGAGGGCGCCGGATGCCGTGGGCCGCGCCTTGGGGGGGGGGTGTCGGCCTGGGTGTCTTTTTTTTTTTTTTTTAAGATTTTTAATTTATTTATTTACGAGAGACACACAGAGAGAGGCAGAGACCCGGGCAGAGGGAGGAGCAGGCTCCACGCAGGGGCCCCAGTGCAGGACTCGATCTCAGGACCTGGGGGTTACGCCCTGAGCCCGAAGCCGACGCCCCACCGCTGAGCCCCGGCGCCCCTGGGTGTAGGTCACTCACTGGGGTGCATGTCCCATCACAGCTGCTACAAAAAATAACAAAACACAACAAATGAAACGCGATGCAACAGCTGTGAACAGATCCCAGGAGCCTGCGAGGGACGAGGGTGGGGGGCAGGGGGCACAGGGGCTGACAGGGCGCCGAGCTCTGCGGACCACCGCCCCTCGCCGTTGCCCACGCGAACCTCCTGCCTTGGCGTCGCTCGTAAAGGCCGAGGAGCAGCGAAGTGGAAACGAGGAGAGGGTAAGACCCCCGGGTCCACGCAGCCGGGAGGCCGGGTCACCAGCCCCCCCGCCCTCCCCAGGCCCATTGCTTTCCTTTTGTTAAGAAACATCACCTTATTTTAGAGACAAGGAGCGAGAGCACGAGCAGGAAGGGCCGAGGGGCAGAGGGCCCGGAGCGGACGCCATGCTGCACGGGGGCCCCGACGCGGGGCTCGAACCCAGGACCCCGGGGTCATGACCTGAGCCGAACCCAGGAGCCGGGCGCTTGCAGGACGGGGCCACTCAGGCGCCCCAGGGCCTGCTCCTCGCCCCACTGCATTGGGCTGGATCCTGGGGGTCGCCGGGGCGGGGGCTCCCCCAGCGCGCAGGGACCACGGCGTCAGTCCGGCCACAGCTCCACGCGGCAGCAGCGTCCGAAGCGCCTGGCAGGGGACGGCCGAGGGGACACCCCCAGAGGTCGAGGTCACGGGGTGGAGGCAGCTGGCACCACTAGCTAGGGTGGCCTCTGGCTCTGCAGGACTGTCCCCCCTCCCTGCCACCCCCTGGGCACTGGACTGCGGCGGAGGCTCGGGGCCAGGTCGCGGCTTCCATCCCACTAATAGTTCCAGGGCCCTGAGCAGCGACGTCCTCCCCCTGTGCCTCAGTTTCCTTATCTGTCAAATGCCGACGGTGGCCACAGTGTACATTTCGGTTAGTTCTCCAGATGGGGTGACCATCCCACGACCACTGGACAAGGATACAAGGACTTAGGGCAGCAGACCCTCAACCCCAGGCTGACCGCCGCAGGAGCCCGTGGACACGTAATGAAATACAGGTTCCCGGGTCTCCTCTTAGAGAGACCTGCTGGCTCGGCTGCGGGGCGGGGCCCAGGCACCTGGGCCGGAGACCCCCTGGCCCCCTGGCGGGCGGCCGGGCACGGGGACCCTGTGCCCCACACACCGCAGGGCAAGCGCAGGGCCCGAGGAGCCGAGGCGGTGCAGGCCGACGCTGGGGAGCTTCCCGACTCGGGGCCTCAGTGTCCTCTCCTGGGAGATGGGGACGCCGCCAACCGTCCGGGCCCGGTAGACGGAGGCTGTGGGGTACCGAGCACATAGCGAGTCCTCAATATGCAGCGGCCGTCGTCGCCTTTACGCCAGTTTGTACTTTGTGTCGTTTTTACAGGTTTTCAGCAAGTTCTCCAGGTGACTTACAACCCACAAGCCATCATTTTTAAGCTCTTTGCCTAAAACTTTTTTCTATTTTTTTTTCTTTTTCTATTTCACAAGTAATGTATGTTCATCGTAAAGATTCAGACAATAGGGGCCCCTGGGGGGCTCAGGGGTTGAGCGTCTGCCTTGGGCCCAGGGCGTGACCCTGGGGTCCTGGATCGAGTCCCGCGTCGGGCTCCCTGCATGGAGCCTGCTTCTCCCTCTGCCTGGGTCTCTGCCTCTCTCCATGTGTCTCTCATGAATAAATAAATAAAATCTTTAAAATAAAAAAAAAAGATTCAAACAATCGAGAAGGACTGAGTGCTGCTACTTACAGTTTGGGGCGTAGCTTTCCAGACACCGTTTCCCTATAAACAGGAATAAACCCGCAGCTGCCGTGTCACGCACACGCACATACACACACACACCCAGGAGTATCATACTTTGTAAGTTGTGCTGAAATTTGCTTTTCTGCACTCAACAATCTGCCCTGGACACCCCTCCATGCCGCTCGGTTGATCCGTTGGCCTAAGGGCTGAAAAGGGTTGTATTACGTGCCCGTGCCTTGATTTACCTAATGAGGCACCTGATGGACGTTTCCGTCGTTTTCTTTCTGGTTTTCCGTTCTTATAAACAGGCCCACCGGCTCGTCCTTGGACGTTTATCCCTGAACCTTCGGTCGCCGCCTTCCTGGGCGCCGGGGACCCGGACCCGATACTCAGGACGCGCTGCTCTCATTCAAACCTCCGCGGTCTCTGCCCGACTCGACGGGGGCAGGGGCTGAGGCTGGGGGTGTCGGGCCCTGTGCCCTCGGGTCCCGGAGCTGGCGAGTGGCAGGGCCAGGCTGATGCCCGTGGGACACTGACGCGTCGCCGGCCCCGTGCCCGCCCCGGCCTCTAGCAGGGGCCCGTGGGACACCAGCAGACCCCAGTGCAGGGAGGAGCCCGGACGCGCGTTTGCACACCTCTGCCCCCGCCCTCCGGCTCCCGTCCTGCGGCGACGACACGCCTGGGGGAGTCGGACCAGAGACGGAGCCAGCGCGTGGAGCCCCCCCAGGCCTGGCCACACCAGCGAGCCCCCCGGCCGCCGGCCAGCCGCTCCGAGGGGGACGAGCCCAGCCAAGACCAGCCGCTCCAGCCCGGGGGGCACAACGGCTCAGCCCACACCCGGGGGGCCTGGAAAGGAACCGACACCTCTTCCCTGAAGCCACCGAGTTTGGGTGAGAGCTGCCAGGATCTGGGACGGTGAGTGACCCACACGAAGCCCCCTCCGGCTCACATCCCCTCGCACCTCAGGGGGCCGGGGGCCTCCTTCGGGGTCAAAGCCTGTAGGGAGCAGCCGTGCCGACAGGTGGAGGGTGGAGCCCCCCTCAAGCCCCTGCCAGCGAGCAGCTGAGAGTGGGTGAGAAAGCACTCGGGGGGCTGCTGTCCAAGGCCAGACCTGGGGCTGGGGGGCAGGGGGGGCAGCACGTTAGGGACGAAGGGGAGCCCGGGGCTCCTGACCCTAAGCCGAGACTTCCCGGAGCCACTGGGAACTGAGAGCATCCTTAGGGCCAACAGAAGTTATTTTAGTGGCCGAGGTGCCACCCCTGACGACACCAGGAAGCAACCCCAGGGACAGCCTGTTCCCAATTTAGCGAGTCAAGTAAAAGAGCTGCAGTTTCCATCTGAAGGCATTAACTGCAGATTTATATTTGAGGCCCCGTGTGCAGTTCTTTATGCATCCTTAAATACCAAAACATAATTACCAATGTCAATACATAATGTTTATTTCTTTCAGAACCGACATTTTAATTTTCCTGAGCAGGCGGGAGAAATGATATGCATAAAAATAATGACAAATATTAAAAGTCTCCCAAATAAGGGACCGGGATCACCCGCTTAATCCTAAATTTAAATGCATTCACGATCACAGCCATATTAAAGGTCTGATAAGCCAAATTAGGTTCCATGTAAGCATAATTAATCTTCCTTTTCAATGAAGATATTACAAGGGCGTTAATTTGAATCCCAAAGGCCTTTGGGAAATTGAATTATATAGATAAAGCAAATATTTGACCTTTTACAGATAATTACTATTTAAAAAAAAAGTTCACAATGCAAATGAACAGCAAGTAAACCGTGGGTGTTCCTGGGCCGAAACACAGCTCTTTATGAATATTCAGCAGCAGAAGAGGCAGGGAGTGTGCTCGCCTCGGCCTCCCGGTTTTTCATTTCAGATGGGGAAGCCTAAGAGTGCGGCCAGGGGTCCCGCTGTCCAGGAACAAATAATGGAATGGGGTTGGCAGGGCGGATTGTGCCAGATTCCCAAATGCTCTGTGACGGTGCACAGGTCGCAGCCGTGGAGCCGCAGCCCTGACGCCAGGGCCAGCGCCGGGGGAGGCCACTGTCCAGGCCAAGCCGGGCCGCAGGGACGCTGCTCTGGGTGCGGGTCCCCGCCAGGGTGGGAACGAGGGGCTTCACCCTCCCTGAAGCCAGCTGGAGGCGGGAAAGAGGACCTGGTGACACGGGGCCCCCGCGGCCTCCGGCTCAGCAAGGGGAATGACCTGGGGCTGGGGGGGTGGCGGCGGTCAAGGCCCTTCGGAATCCGGAAGGAGACTGGGGGCGCTCCTGGCCGGGCCCTCGGACGTGCACAGGTCGGCCTTCGCACCCCAGTCCGCATCCCCGCCCCCCGGGTCTCCGGGGCTCCCCCAGCGCCCCTCGGTAGCCTGGGGTTCCAGCGAGGACGAAGTCGGGAGGGGCCTAGGGCACCTGGACAGCTCCGTCCGTCCCCCACACCTCGAACGGCAGCCCCTCCCCGATCCGATCCAGGGACTCGCCTCCAGCCCCAAGGCAACACGGGGGGCTCAGGACCTCACACCTCCGCCCCTGCAGGCGCCGGCCCCTTCTGGAACGAGGCGGGAGCTCTGCTGCTCTACGGCCCTCCCGTGGGCGCTTCGTTTAATCCCCACCTTGGGGACGAGGGAAGCTCTAAGCGCCCCGAGATTAAGGAAGTCCCCGAAGTGCAGGACCAGGGCCCTGGCTCCAGGTGGGGCCAGCCCCACGCCGTCACCCCCGGCCGGGCCTCCGCCAGCACACAGGGGGGCCCACTCCTCGCCCAAAGCAACGGCCTGGGTCCCCTCCACCCACCAGCGGCAGCAGGTCCCCGGCGCCCCGGGCCGTGAGCACCCGACGCGAAGCCGCCAGCCCAGGACCTCCCGGGCCTCCTGCAGGGGGACGCCCTGGAATAGCGTCTACCTCGGTCTCCTCGGAAGGCGGCCCTGGCCGCAGGGGACGGAAACGTCCAGAAGCTCAGATCTGAGCTCAGAGCCAACTAAGGGGCTTCCGTGCAGGAGGCAGGCTTGTGCAGGAAGGGGGGGAGGAGAATCCGGCGCCTTTCCCTGGCGGAGGGCGCCGTGGCTGGGCTCTCCGGGGGGGCACCCGGAGCCGGTTCTGAAGGACGAGCACGAGGCCGCAGGTGAGACAGGACAACGCGGGAGCAGCGAGGGGCCCCGTCGCCCCTCAACCTTGCGGCCCCAGACTCGCCCGAGCCCCACGTGCTGCCCCTGGGGGCTCCCCCACCCCGGGCCCCCGGGCCTGGCAGGGTGCGGAGCGGGGCGGCTCCCGCGGGGGGGGGGGGGGCCTCCCACACTAGTGGCCGTCGAGTCCCAAGCTCGCCCGAGCACCGCTCCGAGGCCTGCCCGGGCTCTGCGGGGAGCAGCCCGGACCCCGAAGCTCCTCCAGACCCCGTCTTCCCACGGCCCAGCCGAGCGCGCCCAGAGGCCTCAGCGTCCCGGGAAGTGCCGGGGGGGGGGGGGGGGGACACACTAAAATGGCCAGAAACAGAGTCATCCCTGTCGCCGTCACACTGGAGGCTTCTATCGCTCTGATTAGAGCAGAATTGAATCTGGGCAGCGGAAATTGAATTTGTACGTTAGCCTAATCGCACAATCTCCAAACACGGAACGTCCGGGGCCAATTAGCCTGTCCTGGTCCGGGGCGGGGGGGGGGGGGGGGGGGCCGTCCTGACAGGAGGGGAGCGAGCACGCAGAGCCTGGAGGCCTCGGTGACTGATCGCTGAGTCCCAGTAAGTCAGGGCCCCGGGGCGGGGGTGGTGGTGCAGGGCTCGAGGCTCCCCTCGCGGGCAGGGGACGGCCTGGCGGGAGGCCTGCAGTAGGCCGCCTGCCCTTCCACGATGTGGGGCGCGGCCTGGGCCTTCCTGGGACACAAGATGCTTGTGGGGGGTCAAGCAACCGCCAGCAGAGGGGCCCGGCCAGCAACAGAACCCCCGATCCCCTCCGATTGGGCTCCGAGCTCCCCGGTCGCCCCCTGTCCACTTCCCCGGGTGGTTCCCCTGCAACCTCTTCTTGCACTGAACACACTTTGCTGGTGGTTCAATCTGCCCCTTCGGCTTCCGTTCCTGTCTCCACCCCCGACCGTCCTCGAGCGCCGGCCGCGGGCCCCAGACGCCCTCTGGGTCTCTGCACCCCGGGGGCCAAGACGCTGGCTCGACGCGGCCCGAACGGGGTGGGCAAGGCCGCTGCCCCAGAGCCCAGCGCCCCTCGGAGTGAGCGCGAGCCCCCCAGTGCCCAGCCCCGGCCCCGGCCTTGGCCCCGTCCTTGCGCGGCGTTCTGTGGGGCCCCTGCAGTCCTGAGGACGGGCTGCGCAAGCCCCATCTCGCCCCCCGTCCTACCCCGTCTCACCCTCGTCTTACCCCATCTTACACCCCATCTTACCTCCGTCTCACCCCCATCTTACCCCCCTTCTTAGCCCCCATCTCACCATCTTACCCCGTCTCACCTCCCGTCCTACCATCTCACCCCATCTTACCCCGTCTCACCACCCCATCTTATCCCCCATCTTACCCCCATCTCACCCCCCATCCTACCGTCCTACCCCATCTCACCCCGTCCTACCCCATCTCACCTGCCCCGCCCCATTCCCTTCCTGCCATCACAGTCCGCCTGTCGTCCTGCGAGAGGCCGTGGAGACTGGAAGGGAGCCGGGCCCGACGGCAGCGACGAAGGGCGTCTGAGGCCAAGCCCGAGCTGCTCCTGGCTGGGCGGCCCGCGTGTTGCTTTTCCCTCCTGGTCCTCGCGCGTCATCTGCTTTGCTCCCTTCCCGGGCTCTCCACACGTTACCCCCAAGTTATCAAAACGGGGGGCTCCCAGGGGCTCGGGCAGGAAGGGGCCTCGGCCCTGCTCGCTGGCCTCTAGCTTCAGCCCTGGGCCCACTGCCTCGCTCTTCCGCACCCACCGTCGTGCCCACGGCCGCCCCGTGTCGTCTGCCTTTAGCCTGGTTTCTCCTGCCTCCTAAGGAGGCTTCCAAGTTTGTTGTCCACGTCGCTGACGTGATTCTCCGTGAAGCCGACTGTGCCGTCGAGGCCTCCAGGACGCTGTAATGGCGCTACGGCCTCCAGGCCCCCAGCTTGTGTCCTCGCCGCCTCCATCCCTCCTAATACTTCACGGGGGCATCTCTGCAGCGGAGCCTCCTCTCCTTACCTCGCGCCGCTCGGATTTCAGGAAAAGCCGGGGTCCCCTGCACTCACCCGAGGGTCCACATGGGGGCCTCAAATTCCTTTCTGGGCCCAGAGAAGACCCCTCTCAGAGGTCTAATCATCCTCCCAGTTTTGCACAATATTCTCATTTAATTACTCAGCAGTATTGTTTCCGAAGTCCCAGCCATTTCCTGGAGAAGAACGTGAAACCACACGGCTTTAGTCCCCAAACATTTACTAAGCGTCATTATGTCTCCGGCCGTGCGGAGGAGGCCTCGGAGGCCCCCACGAGCTCTCGCCCACGGAGCAGAGACTGGGACCTGGTTCCCTCGGGGGCAGCGGCCCCTCCGCAAGGTCAGGGAACAGGCCTGTCTCTGCACCTGCCACCGGCCATGGGATCCCGAGTAGGACCCGGCGGTGCTCATCATTCGGGGGAAGAAGGGGGACCCTTGCCGTCCCGTCAGGGCTGGACCCACACAGCCAGTTCCCAGGAGACGGTTTCCGCCCCGTGCGCGGAGCCAGCTCTCTTCTGCGCCTCGGCCCCACCTGTGGAAAGGAGACCAAGCCCGGGGCGGGTCCTGCCGTGCGGAGGGGAAGCCGGAGCAGCTGGCTCCCGAGTTGGGTTGAGACGCGGTCACGGCCCGGGCTGCCCAAACCAGGTCCCCACCACGACCACGTACGGGGCCACGGCACGGAGACTCGGGCAGCGGCCGGGCCTTGAGCAAAGCACGAGGAAGGGGAAGTTCTGCTGTCAGCGGGGGAAGCAGCTCTTTTCCTTAACCCCTGTACTGAGGCGTCGTCGATACACCAAAACGCACACATTTTTAGTGCAAACACTTTGACGAGTGTGGACATATGTGCACACCCAGGACACCGTCCTCACAATCAAGGCAAGAAACAGACCCATCACCTCCCAAAGTTTCCTTACATCCGTTTTGTTTTGTTTTGTTTTTAAGATTTTATTTATTTATTTGACAGATTCAGAGACAGCAAGAGAGAGGAGAGAGGAGGGAGGAGCAGACGGAGCAGCAGGCTCCCCGCGGACCAGGAGCCCGATGCGGGACTCGATCCCAGGACCCGGGCTCGCGCCCTGAGCTGAAGGCGAACGCCCCACCGCTGAGCCCCCCGGGGGCCCCAAGAGAAGCATTTCTCGATCTCGGGGCAGTGGGAGGTCGTGCAGTCCCATGGGCAGGGGCAGGGGCTCCTCGGGAGGACGCTGTGGTTCTCGGGGAGGAGCTGGGGCTGTGCCCGCCGTCGAGGAACGGATAAGATTCAGGAGAAGTGGGTTAGACTCCACGCGGACCAAGAAGCCACACGCGTGCGCCTCGGATCATTCTGGAGGCGCAGCAGGCCCCGCAGTGCCAGGCGCTGGGTGCGCCAGGGTGGAGACCGCCGGGGCAGCCGGGACCAGCTTCACCCCAAGTGGAGCCTGCCGCGAGGTCGGTCCCCGGGCCACCACGGCCCCACCACGGCCCCATCACGGCCCCGCCACGGCCCCACCACGGCCCCACCACAGCAGAGCCCGGACTCGCCCAGGCCCGGGCAGCCACCGACACACCACACGGAGGACTGACTTGAAGGGGGGCGGGCGCCGATTTGAGAAAGGGGAGGGCGCGAGGCCAGAGCGGGGCCGGTAGCGAAGCCCCGACGGCCGAGGAGTCCAGGCCCCGGGCTCCGGGGCTCACGGCCCTGCGCGCTGTGGTCGCGTCGGCTTGAAATGTCCAGAGCAAGAAGGGAGACGGAGAAACGCACCAGTGAATGGACGGAGGGTGGGCGGCCGGGTCAGCGGGGGGCCGAGGGGCGCCGGGCCCCAGGGGGCGAGGGCCAGGCCAGCGCCGGGGCGGGACGGGGCGGGACGGTCCCCAGGCTGCGGTCAGGGGCTGCGATGGGGATGGCGGGGGGGTGGCTGCGGCCTCGAGGACCAGAGGGCACCCCTGGGGCAGTGCCGGCCAGGGTGGCAGGAGGGGGCTCGCACCCACAGTGTCACCCCTGCGCCCGCCGAGGGCCCCCGCCAACGGCTCCCGAGCCTGGCCTCTTCCGCCCTCGGGAGCTGTGTCCGGGCTCCCCGCCGCCCGCATCGCAGCAGCCGCCGACCCTGCCCCGTGGTCAAGCTTCCCCCCCTTGTGTAAGGACACCTGGGGACACCTCCAGGGCCGGCCTGCACAGGCCCCGCCTCAAGGTCCTTATTCACACCTGCAAACTCCCTGCTGCCACGCGGGGTAACACGCACGGGGCCCAGGCATGGGGCCGTCACTCCGCCTGCCAGCACCGTGGTTTCCATCCCAGGGTTCTCGCCGAGCCACCGCGGTCTGCGGACGCACAACAGTTACCCCCCTGCTCTGGAATTTAAGGACGGGGATGTGGAGACGCTTCTATAGCAAAATAATATAATAATAATAATAATAATAATAATAATAATAATAATAATAATTTTTTTTTAAATTAGAAACAACAGAAAGACAAACAGGCAATTCACAGAAGTCAGAGGACTTGAACAGATACCACTCCGAAGAAAGTGCACGGCGGCCAACGGGCACAGGAACGGGTGCTCCAGCATCATCAGTCACCAGGGAAATGCAAACAAGCCAGCGACCCCTTCACACCCCACAGGGTGCTGTCACCCCAAACCAGCAAACAGGGGCGCCTGGGTGGCTCAGGGGGTCAGGCACCTGCCGTGGGCTCAGGTCGTGGTCTCAGGGTCCTGGGATCGGGGCCCCCGTTGGGCTCCCTGCTCAGCGGGGAGAGGGGCCCGCCTCCCCCTCCCCCCCCCACTCATGCCGGCACTCTTCCTCTCTCTCAAAAATCAAATTTAAAAAAAAAAAAACAACCGGAGAATGGCAAGTACTGGCAGGGACGGGGGGGCCCTTGTACCTCACGGTGGGAGCATCCACTGGTGTCCCCCGCGGGAGACATGGCAGGTCCTCCCCGAGCTGGGCCTACAGTGACCGTGGGCCCCGCAGGTCCACTCCAGGCTGCGAGCCCCGGGAGCGAAGGCGAGGACTCACCCCGATACGTGTTCACAGATGTTCACAGCAGCACCGCACCAGCCGCACGTGGAAACCCCACAGGTGGCCGTCGCCGGCTTCCGCAGGACGGGGACAGTCATCCTACAGCTGCGCGCCCGGGGCCCCGTGTCGAGCAAAAGAAGCTGACTCGAGTGGCCGCGTGGCCTCGGGTCCCATTTCTCCGAGCGTCTGCCGTGGACACGTCCGCGGAGGCCGAGGGATGGGCAGTTGCCAGGGGCTGGGTGGGGGGGGGGACGAGGACTGACCGCGGCCGGGGACAGGGTTGCTTTCCCTTTGGGATGATGGTTCTGGAACTGGAGCGCGCTCAGGGATGCAGGACACCGTGATGTACTTAATGCACCGCCCCAAAAGTGAATTTTATGCTTAAGAAACTTAGGGAAGAGAAAAAGGAGCAGACACAGGAAACGGGAGCCGCTCGGGACAAGCGAGGACGGGGACCGCGAGCCAATGCACGAGAAGCCGCGGGCCCTGGGGTCACGACAATCCGAGCGGAGGCCTCCCAGAGCGAGGGCCGCCGTGTGCCCCCTGCAGACCGTCCCCACCGCGGTGGCTCTGCCGCGACGAGGGCCTCGAGCTCACGTGCGTGAACCGCATCTCCTCGGGCTGCGGTTCAGAGCCGCCCGGAGACCTCAGGACGGAGCCCGGGGAACGCGGAGAATGCAAATGTCACGAACCCGGCGATGGAAGAACCGCTATTCAACAAGGCCGGGCGGCCAGGAGGCCCCCGCTGCCCCCCAGAAGGGGGTGTGGGCACACGGGTTTCTTCACTGTCAGAGCAGGGATCCCTGCTTCCCACCCAGGAGCGGGGAGTCGAGGAGGGGAGACTAAGCACCGTCCTAAGTCACACGGGCAACCTGAGCGACACTCGATTAGCGCCGTACCCGGACTCGGGACGGGAGAGGGGAAGCGGGACATGGTCAAGTATGCTCGGCTCCTTCGGCTTCTCATCTTGCTTGCTTTTTTTTTTTTTAACACTTTATTTATTGGCTCAAGAGAGGCAGAGACACAGGCAGAGGGAGGAGCAGGCTCCCTGCAGGGAGCCCGACGCGGGATTCGATCCTGGAACCCGGGGTCGTGCCCTGAGCCGAAGGCGGGCGCCCACCCCTGAGCCCCCGGCGCCCGGCCTCACCCCCTAGCAGAGGGGAAACCTGCTGGCCCACGAGGCAACTGGGCAGATGGAGTCACATCTGAGACTTCGGCTGCCGGTGACGGCGGGGCTTTCCTTGGCCTCGGGTCCCTTCTTTCCCGGGGATGACCCAGCCGTGTGGCCCGGGAAGGCCCCGACCCCCGGCCCCGCGGGGGACCCCACAGCAGGAGGGGGCGCGGAGGGGCCCGGGACGTCGGGGGTCCCCAGGCGCGCCCGCAGCTTCCGTCACCCTCGGGACCCCTGTTCTCTTACCCACCACGTGCTCCTTTCGCTATGAATATAAAGGAAGCACCGTGGGCCCGCCCCTCGGCTCCGTGCGCGTGCGCCGGTGAGGGTGCCAGGGACGCGGCGCCCCCAGCAGCCACAGTAACGCGGGCGGCAGGAACTTGGCATCGGGACGGCCACATCATGCCCCGGGTCGCGCCCTCTGGGACCCGGGCACCTGGGCAGGATTCCCCGGCACTCGCCTCCCCGTCCTCGTTGCTGAAACGCGGGGGCTGCTGTCACGTCTGTCCCACGGGGCCCCGGGGACGGTACAGTAGCGAGTCCGCAGGCACTTGGCCGCGACGCGGCTTCCCTTTCACGCCCCTTCGGTTGGTCACTGGGCTGCTCAGTTAGGTGGCTTCTGTCGTCCGCTGTCCCACCCCCCGGGTGTGCCGTGGTTCCCAGGGGCTGTGACCCGTTCACTGCGGCTCCTCCCGAGGACTCTGGCGGGACCACCCGAGGGTCGCCAGCCGCTCGCACCTCTTCCCACGGGGCACCTCCCCCTCCGGCCACGTCTATCGGGTGCTCCTGTAAGTGCCGCCCCGTGAAGGGGCAAAGGGCCCTGCTGGGAGCCCAGGCTGCCTCGGGCGATCTGTGCCCCGGAGCCCGGAAGAGAGGCCCCGGGGCTGGTGCCGGCTCGGAGCCGAGACCGCGACTTGGTGACGGGTGTTGGCCTCCTTCCGTAAACTTCTACGTTTCTTCTTATTCTAAATGTATTGGGGGCCCCTGGGGGCTCCGCGGTGGGGCATCTGCCCTCAGCCCAGGCCGTGACCCTGGGTCCCGGGATCGAGTCCCGCGTCGGGCTCCTTGCGGGGAGCCTGCTTCTCCCTCTGCCTGGTCTCTGCCTCTCTCTGGGTCTCACGAATAAATAATCTCTCTTAAAAAAATAAACATGATATTGTATCCTGTAATTTCTTCTTGTAAGTAATATTGTTGATCATAGGAAACAGAAAAAGAAGGGACTAAAAGTCACCCACAATCCCACAATCCAGATTCAAACCCTGTTTAACCCCGTTGAAGGTCCGTAGGTTTCCTTCCACTGTTTTACTGACACTCCTGAAACCATACCCTGTATCATGCCCCGCTTTTTCCATTCACCTTATATCCTAAACCGATTCCCACCTCATTAAAAATTCTTTAAAAAAAATTTTACAATACTCCAGGGCATCAAAATCTACTTAACCCAGCTCCCTTTACTAAATATTTTAGATTTTAGTTTTTCACTACTGATCACTTGCCCTAATTTTTATTTTTTTTTTACGTGTATTCAAGAAGAGGCTTCAGCCACGAGTGTGCTGCAGCTCGAGGGCTCTGGGAACAGCACCGCACAGGGCAGCCACCGTGTCCCAAGGCCGCGTGTCCTCCCTGGGTCCTGACCCTCCGGGGCCCACGCCAGCGCCCCCCACTGCCCCCCCCTCGCGTGTGTGGAGCCGAGGCTGGCCTCCGCCCGGCCTTCGGGAAGGCTCTGGGCTCCCCTCTCCCTCACCCCCAGCCCAGGAGGGAAACACGCAGTTGTATGAACCCCGCCCCCCAGAGAAACAGCAGCCGATGCCCCAGCGCCCGAGCATCAGGTACCTACGGTCTGCGGGAGCGTCACTGAGACCCTGCGTCTGTCCTCCCCGCCCACGGAGGGGGCTCGGGAGGCAGAGACACGGGGGACACAGCCAGAAAGATCCGCAACCAGGGCTCCCCCACCCAGGCCCCCCCCGCCCCTGCCCCCAGCAGCCGGGACATGGAGCCCAGTGGAGAAGGGACAGCGTCGCTCACCTTCTGGAGCTTTCTGTCCACCTGGCATCCGCGCAGGGGGCCCTGCCCTGCAGCCTGTCCTCCGGGCCTGGTGGGCGAGCACCTGCGGGCCCTGTGGCTGCTGCGGGCAGGGGGTCCCCGCGGGGACGAGGCGGGAGCGGGACACGCGCTGGGGTCAAGGCCGCCCGCGTCTGAACCCCACGCACAGGCCTCCACGTGCGGCCCACGGCGGGAGGGCAGCCTCCCAGGGCCCCACGGACATGGACACAGACACGCAGGGCCCCACCCGCCCCCGGGGCCCTGGCTCCCCCTGGACGCGGCCTCCAGCAGCGAGCGGCAAGGCTTCCTGTCCGGGCCCTGCCTTCGGGATGGACGGGGAGGAGCAGGGCCTGGGCCCTGGGATGTGGGCGGGGCGGGGCGGGGGGGGGGAGCAGGACCCACTCCTCCCACGGCAACCCTGCGTTAAGCACACTTTCAACCTAGGATTCACGTAGAAAAGACATCAGGCGCCGCCTGGACGCGAGGTGGCCCCACAGGGTGCTCAGGACCTGAGAAGGAAGGACCAAGGCTCCACATGGGGCCATCGGCCCACCGCCCCGCCCGTGCCCCCTGCGTCCTGCACCCCTGCTGCCCGGGCCCACTGGACCTGCACGTGGATGCGGGCACGTGCACATGCACACACACGCACACACTCCACGCTTTCCCTGCCCGGGGACCAGCACGTCAGCAGCTGCAGGGACTGCGGCCCGAGTGTGCGGCTGGCCGGTCGGGGACCCTGCAGGAGCTCCCCTCCCGCCCCGCACCCACTGCACCCGCGCTGTCCCAGGAGTCGGGGGCCTGCAGGGGAGCCGCCTGCACCTCGGGCCGTTAGTGGAGGAACTAATCACTGTCCGTCAAAACTCGACTTCTTTCCTCCGAGATGCATCTTCTTTTTATTCTTAACTTTTAAAATTACAACGTCTGTGCGAAGTCTACTTTACTTTTAGGGTTATTCCTCCGATAAGCAATTGCATTTCATGCCTGGCGCCTGCTTGCCACCCCCCATGCGCCCTCCGGCCGCGCGAGGACCCGAGGGCACAGGCCTCGGGGTCAGCTGGGGACACGGGGACCGAGGGCAGCCGAGTGGACCCCCAAGGCCCGGGGTGCTGGGCCCTGCCTGTGGGCTGCGCTCCGGGGAGGGGCTGCAGCGAGGCCCCCACCCGCCTCCCCCAGGAGGCCCTCGCCCGAGTCACGGGACCCGTCCAGGGGCACGCCACAGCTCCCCGTGTGTGGTCCGTCCTGGCCCCGGGCCTCGCTGGGCGGGGGGGCGCCTCTGTCCTGCAAACACTGGCGGGGGGGCTGTCGTAGGCCCAGGAGGGACAGGAGGGGCAGGGAGCAGCGCAGTGGGCAGAGCCCGGAGGGAAAGCGCAGGGCCCTGGAGGGGAGAGGGGAGGGGGGAGGGCAGGGGGTTGGACAGGGGAGTGGGGAGAGAGGGCAGGGGAGCAGATGGGGTGAGGGGGGTGTGAGAACAGGGGAGGGGGCAGAGGACGGGGCCGCGGGGCAGGGCCAGCCGTTCTCCCACTGGTGGCAGCCCACAACCCAGGCACCGGGCAGAGACAGGGGGGTGGGGGGGCACGCGCCCACGGGGGAGGGGACCAGGCCTGTCCCCCCAGGACGGGTCTGACCCGGGTCACAAGGCCGCAGGTGGAAGGTGGCCGAGCACGAGAGGTGGCAGCAGGGCTGGGCAAGGAGCGCCCCGCGGAGGGGCCGGGGTCCCAGGGGTCAGGGCCTCTCCCTGTGCCGAGGGGCTGGTATCCCGGGGGGGTCAGGGCCGCTCCCTGTGCCGAGGGCTGAGCCCCACCGCGCTCACTGCTCGGGGACAGCGAGCAGCTCAGGACAAGGACGGGCCAGTCACACACAGAGGCTGCGGCCAACACGGGGCAGTGTAGGGACAGTGGGCTGGAGAGGCCGCCGCCCCCCGGGGACACCGTGACGAGTCTCCGCGCTGGGCCTCACGTGGACCCTTCGTCCTGGGAGGCCATTGGGGCCTGCCCGGAGGTGACGCGCCCCCCGCACAGGCCGGATGCAGGCACCGCCCGGCCACCCCGCTCCTCGCCGGCCACGTGACTGGCCGACACCCCGGCCGCCCCCGCGGCTCAGGCCCGGGGCTCCAGGCGCTGCTGGGAATGAGCGCACCGCGGGGTTGCCGGGCCCACGAGGACCTTGAGGCTGCAGAGCGGCTGAGCGCCGCGGGTGGGGCGGCCCGAGGCCCAGTGCGGAGCCCGACGGCACCCGAACGCCGGTGACGAGCCCCCTGAGGCCGGCCGCGGGACAGACGCCGCGAGGGGAGGCAGAGTCCTGCAGCCAGCGCCCGGGACCTGGAACCCACCCGGGGAACAAGCCACAGCGTCCGCTCGGCGGGAACCACAAGCTTTATTGGCAGGAGGTCTCAGGAGCCCGGTCGGCTGGGGCTGGACGTTCCAGGGTGGGCGCCCCCGGGCCTCAGCTGCGAAAAGGAGGAGAAAAGGAGAGTTTTAGGTCCTGCAGGGGGCTTCTGAGGCCGAGTGAACGCGCTTTCAGGGACACGCTGTTGGAGCAGGCAGCGCTCTCGGCACCAGCGGCAGCGACGCCTGCCACGCTCCCTCCTCTGAGGCGTGTGCCGTCCTCCCACGACCACCACCCCAGGCCTGAGCCACGCCACCACGTGAAACTGTGCTGCCGGCGGAAAACAGCTGCTGGTGCAGGACTCGCACCTGGTCCCCTTCGGCCCCCGGTTCCTGACGAGGTCATCTGCTGGCCGGTGCCCCCGCCCCGGGCCCCCTTCCCTAAGGGACCCCGGGGGGCATTACCTCCAGGTTCCCTCTGGCCTTCCGAAGGACTTTGTGGGTTACGACCACTGAGGAGAGAGAGAGAGAGAGAGAGAGAGAGGGACGGTCAGACGGGTGCCCTGGGCGTCAGGCCCCCTGCGGACAAGCCTGGGGCGCCCAGACCGGAGGCGGAGGCGGGTGTGGGAGGCTCCACCCCATCACGCGTGCCAAGACCACGTCGCCCACTGGGCCAGAGGCGCCTCCGCAAGTTCGTGCGAGGCCATGACATCGCGGGTACCGGCCCGCTGCGGGCTCAGCAAGGCCTGCGGGCACCCGGGAACCCGGGTCACCCCTACGGGTTTGGGCAACGGTGCAGCGCAGGGCCCGTGGCTGACTCTGAGAAAACCCGTGCGCTAAGGGCCACGGCGAGGGCTGCAGAGGAGGTCCCAGTGCAGAGCGGACCTGAATCTGCGCGAGGCCATGACCTTTGGGCCCTTTCTCCTCGGGCCCTGCAGCTGCTAGAACCCGACACGCTCCCGGGATGCACTGTGGAGGGGCCCCAGGCCACGGGTGCCACCTCCGCCCCGGACCCTCTTCTCGCCCAACACAGCTGCCCCCAGCCACTGGGAAGCCGCCCCTGCCGGGAACCCGGAATCCTGCCGTCCGGGTCCCGGAGACACCCTCAGGGCGGGACCACGCGCGGCCCGGGGAAATGCTGGATTCCGGCCCGAGGAAACACATCTCCCGAGTGACGGTGTTGGCGAATCTGCAACACTGGGGCGGTGGGCGCTTGTTCAACCGGCCAGCCCTGCCTCCAGAGGGGCCACCGCCTGCGCCCCTGCGACCCCGCGAACCCTTGCCGCGGGCAGGGGCTGCTCCTCTCAGGACTCGCCCCACCGGGCAGGCTGTGGCCGAGGCCTGGAGGTAGACAGGGGACACCGAGTTAGCGGCCGCCCACCACACACGGACCCCGTGCAAGCTCGGGAAGGGGGCCGAGACACCGGCCGTGTCTGTCGGGCACGTGCACCACGGGGTCTGGGTGTCACCGTCCGTCCGGACGAGAAGCAGGCAGTTCTTACAGAGGCGTGGTCGGGACCCAGGCCGGGGCAGCCGAGGCCTCCCAGCGACCCCCGCGTGTCGGGGACAGGACTCCGCAGCTCAGGAGGGAATGTCACTTACTGCAGGTCACACGGGGAGAGACCTGCGCTGCGCTCATTAACGGCACCAGAGTCGTGGCGAAGGGCCCAGGCCGGGCTCGGTGCTCTGGATCCCGGGAGCCCGCCCCCGCCCCCGGCCCTCCCTGCTTCCCGACCAGCAGGTGCATTAGCCCCGTGCGCCCGGACACAGGCCGCCGCAGTCCTAGGCCCCGGGGCCACTTCCACCCCCACCCCCGGGGTCTGGCCAAGGGCTCCACCACGGGTGCTCCACGATGGGTGCCGCCCCAGACGCCCGCCAGGCTCCTCAGGACATGCGTGCCGTGGGGCCCAGCCAGCGCCCAGGCCAGCCAGCACCCACGGGGCGGCCTCCGACCTCCTGCCGCCATGAGGACGCCCCGCCTCCTGTGCCTCCTGGCCGTCCCCCCCAGCTGCGGGGACCCTCCGAGACAGAGGGACTGCACCAGCCCGTGCCCTGCCCCCCACCGCCCCCCCGGTCCCACCAGGCGACTTGGCTTTGTCTCTCAGCAGGCCCCTTGGCGCATCCTGAGTATGTTCCTGGCTCACCCCGAGGCCACCTGCCGCCATCTGTGCCCGCCCGCTCGCCCACGCCAACCCACCCCTCCGGACCCGCGCAGTCGGACCCCAGGACATGGCCCTGCAGCCGGCTCTCGTGTCGGCCCTGAAGCCAAGGCCCCGTGCTGGAGGGCGGCCCCCTCGCCTCTGCGCCAGGCCCGGCACGGGGCACGGAGCACAAAGTGAGTGCCCGCTGCACGACCCGGCGTCCAACCCTGCCAGGGTCACAGAGTCGGCTTCCAGAAGGTTCTGGGGGACAGCTGAGGGGAACCGTGCCCACCAGCAGTCTATGCCCCAGGCTTCTCAGAAATGCCCCGAAACACCGGCCCCCGACAGGAGCGGCACAGGCAGCCTGGTGCCCCCGGAGCCGCGAGGGGCCGCCACACAGCGAGTGGGCCTGGGCTGAGGTGGCCCACGGCTTCTCCGGGCATGGGGAGCGGCGGCCCACCACCCCGGCTCCCGGCAGGGACAGCGCTCGCCTTACCAGTGTCCTTCCTGTAGCCTCTCGGAGCCCGAGTCCCAGGTCCGCCTTTGAAGTATTTCTCAAGACCAGCCGGTCCCCCAGTCCCCCGGCCGGGGCCCTCCTCCTGGCCTGGCCGGGGGACCGGGGGCAGCCGAGCAGGCCCTTCCCGCACGCCAGCACCGCGGGGCTGCTCCCCGACGCCTCTCACGACGCAGTCCTGGCCAGCGACCCCCCCACCCGCCGCGCGGACCGCTTGAGGCTTCTCCCAGACATTAACCTGACGTGCTGCCCGTCGGCCCGTGTCCACGCCGCCCCCTCCGTCTGACCAACACCGCCCCTTCCGCGGGCTCCGCCCAGCTGTCCCTCTGTCCAAGAAGCCCACGCCCCCCCCACTTCCCTGCCCCTGTTCCCTACCACCCCGGCCAAGGTCACGTCAAGGTCCCGGTCAAGGCAGATGCCAGGCACCCGCCGCCCCAGCGAGAGGACCGCCCCTGGCACCACGTGGCCTGCACGGGATCCGTTAAGTGCATCTATTTGCCTGTGCGGGTCAGAAAGGACGAGCTAGGACAGGAAACCCACAAACAGGAGGCACGATGACAGCTGCTGTGGGCCTCCCAGCGGGTGTCCAGCCCGGGGCTGTCGGGGCTCAGGGCGGCAAGTGGGCAGACACAGCGGCCCACCCCCAGCCGTCACTTACACTGATCAAAGATGACTTTTTCCTGGTGCTTGCTCAGCTGCAAGAGCTTCAGAGAGTTTTGCAACTTCTTTTCTTGTTCAAACAGCTTTTTGTGTAGTTTGGTGATCTCTGCCTTCATTTCTCCAGTCTCAAGAGAAAAGGAATTGGAAAAATGAGCAGAGAATACAAAACATCCTATCACGTGGGAAAGAATCAAGACACATAGAAAAAGACGCTCCCCCTCGCGCAGAGCGGCCCGTGAACGACAAGCAGGGCCCGGCTCCCGCGCCCCGACCTGCAGGACCCGCGCCGTCGGGAGCGCTGGGGAACCAGGACGGCACAGGCCCCGGCGCCCTGCCCTGCAGCACCTGCCACGCTAGGCCCCCATCCGCAGCCCCGCCCTGGGGGCACCCGCCTACAGCAGCACGGGCGCCAGAAGACGCCCACGTCCCGGGATGTGCCCGGCACCGTTCACCGTCGGGGCCAACCAACCACCTGCTTCGCGTCAGCAGGGGTCTGCGTCAGTGCGTCACAGTCCTTACACCCAAAGGCGTAACTTCCCAGCTGCTATAATGACGCTATAATGCTAAATGATGGGGGGGAGCGCCTGGGGGGCCCAGTCGGTTAGGCGTCTGCCTTCGGCTCGGGTCAGGATCTCGGGGCCCTGGGGTCGAGCCCCGGGTCGGCAGGCTGTCCGCTCAGCGGGGACCCCGCTTCTCCTCCCTCTGCCCCTCCCCTGCCTGTGCACACCTGCACACACGCACTCTCTCAAATGAAGTCTTGCACAAAAAAAAAAAAATGATGATGTTGTAGAACTCTATTTGACGTTGAAAGATGGTCATAATTAATGACAAAAAGAGCCCAGAACTGCTACTGTATCCAGGCATTCCTGTTTCATAAACCTGGCTACGTAGATCTAATATCCACAGATGCGTGTGTGATGCCCAAAAAATGTGATGACAAAGAGGCATCAAAATGTTCATTAGTGATTTATCTCTGAGATGCAATGTGGAAGTTTTATTTTCCAACCTTAGAATTTTATCAAGATTGTGTGCTTTTTAAACAAAACGATAATGCTCATTAAAACAAAACTTTTTAATGATGAATTTATAAAAAAAAGAGAACCTAGAAGCATGATTAGGAGAGTATGATCCTCAGGAGAGCTCGGGTTCTCCAGAGGTGTGGGGAGCGTGTGGGGAGCGTGGAGGGGCGGCAAGTCAGAGTTCCCAGGCCTCTAACGTGAACTGCGCTCCCCCTGGGGCTCCCCAAGCAGCCCCCGCAGACCCGTTCAGAGTCAAGGACGGTCCTTTCTCCTGACACCCCCACCCCGGGCATAAGAGCCGCCGGCACAGGCTCCACTGGGCGACAGGGAAACACTTCTGCTCCTCAGGAGGGAGATGCTGGGCGGCCGACCTCCAAGGACCCCACGGTACTGGTTCCAAACTTGTCTACGGCAGTGGTACCTGCAGTCGGTTATAGGGTTTAGTGAAGGATGAAGTAAACCCTGAAATGTGTATGTGAAGAGAGAACTGGTTGTATGAAAACTAGCATATGCCTCAAGAAAGACTTGATAAAGTCACTGAAAACCACATTTCTGGCAAATTAGGTGTGGGTGAATCAACTGAAAGATGTGGGAGGAACGGAGTCTCGAAGAATTCCGTGTTCGACTTGCTTTACAAGTGTCTACGTTTTTTCTTCATCTTAAAGAAACAGAAAGCGGAAGTGACAGACATACATTATGGATGTAGCTTATGGAGGACAGGGGACGCCAGAGCCTCGTCAGCAGGCCCACGGGCAAAGGAAAGGCCCCGGCCCCACGTCCAATGAACGTACGTCTAATTGTTTTCAGTTGAACCACGATGTGTAAGGTGCGTGTCGTCCCGATTCCCTGCTTTGACCTACTCTCAGGATTAACGAACGGTGGCAGCTCCAAGGAGGTCGACCGTTCTTCCAAAACAGATCCTAATTACACCTCGGGTCTTGTCGGATTCTCCTCCTCACGCTAAGGGCTTCCTGGGCCTCACGTTCTGGGCAGTCATCCTCCACGCTGTGAACCGGGACAATCCCTGACCCTGTCCACCCAGAGGGAGACGCAAAGGAGGTGATGCCTGACGACGGACCCTGGTTGCCTCACTCCTGCCTGGCTACCCCCCAGCCCTCTTTCAAAAGTCAGCGGGGGTAACCCCTCCTCCAGGAAGTGTCCTTGAGATTCCTCCCCACCAGGAGTCTTCGGGCATTCACCACGCCCAGTCCTTCGCTCATCACTGCCCATCGCACGTTGAACAGTAACCATTTTCTTGTTTCCTTCTGCTCCCGAGACTCAGTGGTTCCCTCTGACCAGCAGCACCGGGCACACAGTAGGTGCTGGGAGACCCTCTGCCAACCGGTAGGTTAATTCTCGTCTGCACTTCCCCAAACCCTCTGTCCATCTTCTATCCGGCACTTGAAACAAGGAATTGTAATTCTGTATGTCTGCTGAATCCTCTGAACCTGAATCTTCATTTTTGCAGGACAAATGCACCACGGTAAAAACAACAGGGCGTGAAGACCCGGCTCGGCCACTTCCAGCTGTGATGATGACAAAGCACGGAAGTTTCAATTCTTACGTCTGGAAAAGGGTAATGCCCTCCTCTCTGAAGGCGCCCGTGAGGGACCAGAGGAGATGCCGCGTGTGCAGCTCTGTGCCTGGCGCCCAGGGAGCTCCACACAGCAACGCCCCCTGCCCAGAGCTGGGACCCGCCCCCTTCCCAGGAGGCCACCGCCCAGCCCAGGGCTGTTGGGCCTGACTCCCACAGCTGGCTTTTCTAGTTGTTGGCCTTTTCTTTTTCTTTCACTATTTTTTTAAAGACTTTGAGAGAAACCCCAGGGCGTTGGGGGGGGGGGGGGCGGTGGGTCCACAGGAAGGAGGAGAAGCAGGCTCTCCACCGAGCAGGGAGCCCAAGGTGGGGCTTGATCTCAGGACCCCGGGACCATGACCTGAGCCCAAGGCAGGCACTTACCCGACTGAGCCACCCAGGCGCCCCTGTTTTTTCTTTTTTATCAGGAAAAAAATGTCAAACATTCACAAAAGTCGAAAGAATGGGATAATGAACTGCCAGATGCCCTCCCAGCCTCAGTCATTAGCAAATCACAGACAAACCTGCTTCATCTATGTCCCTAAACCGGCCCATCTGCACCTGAAAGTATTTTTATACTCAACCCCAGAAGCCAATCACATTTCATGTCCACAGAATATTTTAGTATATAGCTCCAGAGAAAAGATTCTTTAAAAAGAAAAACACATCATCACCACATCTAGAACAACGAAGGTCATTGCTCAGTATCACCATATATGTCAGCAGACAGGACTCCCTGACCACACTGTAATTTCATTTTTTTGAACAACTGGTCTGATCCAAATCAACTCCACGTTTTGCATTTAATACGTCTCTTAAGTTTCTTTTAATCCAGGTTCTCAGAGCTACCAAGAGGGCGTCTAGAAACAGACCGCTGAGGTCCACTCCCAGAGTTTCTGATTCGGTAGGTCTGGGGTGAGGCCCCAAAATTCACCTTCCCAACAAGTTCCCGGTTCACATGGATGCTGCCGGCCCAGGAACTATAATGTGAGAACTGCTGTAAATCTGTAAGTTTTACTCCCTTTTCCCTCTTTTTCCCTAGGATGAAAAGATGTTCTAAGCTCATATTATACATTTCCTGCCCCCCAGACCTAGAATCAAACCATGTCTCCAAGGAGCCTGAGTTCCTATTAATAGGAAAAAGGTATTTAGAAACCACAATTTGGCACTAGAGGTGCTCACCGGTACTGGAGTGGACATTTTTAAAGCCTAAAAATAAATATTTTCAATAGAAAATACATCACAAATTCAGGTGATACTGGTATTTCCAAATCAAGGATGGCAGGATTTTTATTTCTTTGATTTTCAACTTCTATATCTTCCCTGAGTAAAAACCTTAATTAGCTATTTGTTTTATTACAATATTATTAGTAACACTTATCATCACTGAAAACAATTAGTATGTTATTTTGCAGTCCTTTTAGCTCTTAAGAGTATTTCTACTAGGGATATAGTCAAATTACTGTGTTTTAGTCTTGAAATGTTTCCTCTTTGTGTGGGTAGGCCTTCAATGTAATATAGTAAGGTTTCGCCTTGCTACCAATTTTAAGAAATTGCCTTTTTTTTCCATTTTGTTTTTCAATTATTTAAAACATTTATACAGTTTCAATTTACAGAACAAGATCTATTCAGAGAAATCTACCTTCTACCCCTGCCCATCCACCGTCTTCCTTCCCACCCCTACGGGTAGCCTGTTTTCTTGTTATTGCTTATCCTTCCAGTGAAACAAGATTTTCATAAACAAATGTGTGTATTTATCTGTATCTCTCCCCACAAATTTCTGAGATAAACCAATGTATATGATGCACACTTTGCAGAGTAGTCCAAGGGGCTGCAGGGGACAGCATATTAAATACAAAAGGCACATTGATGATACTCAGAGAAAAACCTTACAACATTAAAAAAAAAAAGCCCATTGGGGTTGCTAATGAAAACTTGGAAATCTGCTTTACACACATTTCACACTAAGAAAAAAGCAGTATATGAAACAAGCACGGACAGAAAAGTGGCTTGCAGCAATTTAACACCACACACGGGGGGTCTGGGTACACCAACAACCGTATTAGAGGGACTCTGAGGTCCTTTTTCTGGCTCTAAAATTCTGTGATGCTAAAGTGAGTATAATCAATTATATGAGAAACACTTGGAAAGAAGGGTGAGTCATCACAAGCGCTGGCCAGTCCCTGGACTAGTGTGCCGGCGGGGGAGAGCGAGGGGACTGCAATTCATTACACACACACAGAATAAGAACTGCATTCTGTTTAACAGACGACACTGTGTACTGAGGACGAAATCATCACACTGAGTTTCATTCAGACTTGTGCTTAAAAATCGTATGGGCGAGGATTTGTTCGGGAATAAGAAGAAAAGAATTCACTCAAAAATATGAACAAAATAGGGCCCGTCCTGGAAAACAGACGGAAACAGAAATTAAACAGATATGTAATTTGCAACGAGGGCCATGATGAAGCAGAAGAGGCACTAAGACTGAGCGATCGGGGACCCTCTCCGGCCCTGAAGTTACAGGTAAGCAGAGACCGGAAAGGGCAGGAGAAGCCGCCAGCCGAGAGGGAGCGGGGCGGCAGGCAGCCGGAGGGGCAGGCATCAAGCCTGAGGTGCAAAGACCTCGGTGGGTCAGCACAAAAGGAAAGGCCAGTGAGGGTCTGGAACCCAGCGGCGCTCTTCCTCTCCGCGGCCCCACTGGCTCCAAGTGGCCAAAACGTGGAATGACTGGTTACCTTCTTCCAAGCCTGGTGCCCCCGAACTTCCTCCCCAGGACCCCGAGGGGAAATCACAGGACAGGCTCATTAGAACCTCCCGAGCAGGGAGCCGCTCCACTGCTGCCTCCGCCACGGCCGGCAGACCTGAGAGCTGTCAGAAGACTGGACTAGATGAGGAACGACAGGGAATGCAAGTGTCCTCGGCCTTCCTGCTGGCCTTTGGCAAAAATTCATAGGTTAGATAAAGGAAGGGGGAAATATTTATCAGACCACCAGGCAACATTCTAACTCTTCCTTCACACGCATGCTCTGCCTTCCGGGCAGGCGCCTCCGGTGACCGAGCGGCGGCTCGCCTGTCACTATACCACCTGCTTCCCACAGACGAAGACGCAGGGAGAGCCTCTGGCCTGCCTGACCCCTGGTTTGTGTCATGAAAGGTGGCGATGAGGATGGTTGTGGGATCAACACTCTTAATTCAGTCGTGTTCAAGTTGCTGCCAAGCCAAAGTCCGGAGGGAAATCCCAATCGTTTTATAATTTACAAAACTTTCTAAGTAGTTAAAACAGACTGAAATTAGAACCATTATAATAGGACTCTGAAAGCTATCAAGAGAAGGACCTACAACGAAAGAGATTTAGAGTGGAAGGGGATGAGCTTGCCTACGAGGACAAACTAGATTTAAAATCTATAAAATGAAAGCATACTCTGGATTCAGATACTGGTGCTTGGTCGGGCCTCACTACCAGACCCTTAGCTTCCTCGTGTAGAAGACGTGCATAGGATCTCCCCCAACAAGGCTACGCTAGGAGTGGGGGCACGGTCGGTCAGGACCACGGGCACAGGGTGTCGGGGGCAGGCAAGTGCACACCTGCAGCAGCACGTCACCCGTAACAAACGTGGCACGTTCCCCAAACTGAGGGCACATCCGCCATGAGCAGGTCCTGGACTGGAGACCGAGCCACGAGCCCCAGTGGCATCCTTAAGCCTGGGAGTCCACGTGTCACCACCTACCTGTCCACAATGAAGCGTGCACTGGCCGTTCGTGGGGAGCGAGACCCTCCAGAAAAGCGTCAGTAACCTCGCGGCCTCTTCGAGGATCAGCTTGGCTGTGCCCACGCTGGTGACAAACGTGTGCAGGGGCACCGAGTGTGGACCCTGCACAAAGGGGGGTGGGGGAGGAGAGGAAGGCTGTTACATGCAGTCTTGGAAAAGATTATGGACAAGCCGGCTTTAACGGGCCGCATAAATCTCCAGGCCGCAGGGCTCGTGTCCGCATGCTGCGCGAGAGCCTGGTGCCAGACGACACCAATTTATTGTTCTTAAAGACCGGTGAATTATAGATTATGAGAGAATTTCGGTGGTGATTTCAGCCCAATCAATAACCATGATTCATAACCACCTGCGTTAAGTGTATCTACTATGCCAAGAAGAGGGTCCGTGGTAGGGCCATTCCCACGGCTCCACACCACGGAGCCCCTCCGGAAGGCAGACGGCGCCAACGGCTAGTGACGCAACACGGGCGACTCTGTCTTCAGCAGCCCCTGCCGACCGGCCCTGCGTACTGCCGGCACCAGGCCGCAGGCTCATAAGGTCTCCCTCAGCCTCTGCGGGCAGAGGCAGACCCTCACCGGGGGACGGCAAGGGCATGAGCAAGCCAAGAACATGAGTCAGAGAAGGGAAAGCAAGGTAAATTTTAAAAAGAAAAGAAATTAAAAGAGCACGGTCTTCATGAGTAATAAAATCATTATAAAACAAAATGACTCACCCTTTTTAGCTACCAAATTGGCAAAAACCCATTTATAAATAAAAGTACTCAGTGAAGAATAAGCTGTAGTGAGATGGTCTCACTTGCAAACGGGGATACAAACTTTTGGAAAGTAATGGCTCAGCAGTTGTCGCCAAGGGCCCTAACGAGTCCACGACCCGCGAGCGTGCTTCCACTTGCAGAACTCGCCCCTAGTGAGCTGACCAAGGATGCTCACCACACCTTAAATGTCGAAAAAAGAGGCCAAAGAGTCAATAAATGGTGGTACATCCACAAGAGGGCGTATACTGCAACCAGTGAAAGTTTCAGAAAAATACTGAATGGGACAGGAAAACTGTTGATGTGTTAACTGAAAGTCGAAACATGAAATGCGTCGGGGTCACTTTTATTAAGCTTTATGAATGAGCTGAAGAACGCGTGTGCTTCAAAATTTTACACATTGAGCACCACGTGCTGTTTTTGTGCTTTGCTACAGTTCCTAGGTTTTTTGTACAATAAAGATAATGATCAGAAAAGATCAGCAATCTTATTTACTAATTCACTCAACAAACACTTAGTGTGCACCCACCGCACGCCAGGCCCGGTGCTAGGCAGCAAATACACAATATTGAGCAGAAGAGACGCTGCCCCTGCTCTCCTGAAGCTCATTACCTACTGAAATATAAAATACAGAACTGGCCTTTACAATAGAGTAAAACAAATCAAAAAGTAAAATCAGGTGCCAGGAAGCAGGCGGCCTCAGTAAGGACCTGGGAAAGGGACCGGAAATTGTGACCGAGGGAAGCTCGGTGGTTGGGTCCAGTCTGGGGACCCTCGGAGGAAGTGGACGAGTTTATGTCGAGCACGGGGCACACGGGTCCTCGACAAGAGGCAGCTTTAGAGCGAGGAGGAGCCCAGTGGGGTGAGGCAGGAAGGAGCGACCCCGGTGAAGAGGTCGCACCCACACGGGGCGCAGACCCGGCAAGTGACCCCGCCTCAGCAGCGCCCCGGACTGGACCTGACCGCCGAGCTCCGTGGGCTGCAGTCCCGGCCCCTCTTCTCAGGGCGTCACTGGGGACCCACGCTCCTTCCCCTCTGCGAGCCCTCGGCGGCCCTCCCACCTACGGGGCCCCGCAGCTGCTGCTCAGGTTACCTTTGTCCCCAGCTCTGGACTTGCGGCGCGGGGAGCCTCTTGGATCTGAAGGGCCATCTCGGCAAAGAGCTTCTGGCCGCGGCCAATCTGCTGGCACAGGGCCTCGTAGTCCGCAGTCAGGCCCAGGACGTGGCACCCGCTCTTGCTGGCCCACAGGCGGTGGCCAGGGACCGGGTGGGACGTGCACGAGGTGCTGGTGGCCGAAACGCCACTGTGGCAGGAGAGGGAGTCCGAGTCATTTTCAGACAGTGGAGGAGTCTCAGAAGCTGCAACACGAGAGGGAAGACGTCAGGTCCTGTGTTCGACGAGCTGCATTCCTCAACGTCAAAGCCGGGTGGGAGGACACACAGGCCCTCAGGCCCTAATGCCAGCCGGCAGGTCACAGGGGAAAGCGGCCAGACTCCGGGACCTGGGTCTGTGTGTGGCCCTGCCCTGGGCCTATTCATCTAACAGCAGAAGCGACTGAATTCAGCCACCGCCTATGGGGCACCTGCCTGCGGACCCCCTGATCTCCAGGACCCAGGGGCTACTCAGACACCGTGGGGGAGGTACAGCAGCGACGAAGAGGAGCCAGGGCTCAGAGGAGGAGGAATCAATTCTCCGTGCGGGAGGAGAGCTGAGGACAGGCCTCCCAGGAGGAGCAACCATCGAGCCGGGCTGCGCGGGAAGCAAGAAGGACACGGAACACAGACGGAGCCTGTTGCCTTCTACCTTCGGCTCCACAAAGGCACAGAGGAATGATTCTGACTGGGACCTCAGGAAAGGCATTTCACAAAGAAGCATGCATTCGGGAGGACTCTCGGCACAGCAGGAGGATCTGCACGCGGAGGACGGGACAGACGCGGTCTGCAGACGGACGGCGCCGCCCCGCACAGTCCCGGTGAGCGGGGACGGCAGGCCTGCGGGGCGGTGACCCCGGGGTGTAACATGAATGCAGAGGGACAGGGCTGCACGGGCGTGGGGCTGGAGGCTGCAGGGCCTTAAAAGCCACACCGAGGGGGTCACACTTCACCTAAGGCAACAAGGACCCAACGACGTCGCTGAGGTCACCACCGCGAGCACCGATTAGCTGGCTTGGAGGAGGCCGTCACCAGCTACACATGCTGAGAACGTGAAACCCCAAGCACGCTCTTGATTTGGGACCAGGGACCCCCTTTCATTCAATTTTCAAGCCCCTGCTGCCAAACCCAACCCTGCCCCGGTTACCCAGACTCCGTACCCGATGGTGGTGGCACGGCCAGGGTGGAGTCAAACAGATCGCAGGAATTATCTATCGCCACGGGGCATCCGTCACCACCTACAAAATGCAAAGTAAGAGACAGAAAATAAACATTCCTGCCAGCACTGGAGAGAAGTGAAAGCGACTGCACTAAGCAGCCCCCCAGGCCCTCCTGCGAATCCTCACTGGGCCCAGGACCCCGTGGGCAGGACCCTGGGGGGAGACAGGGAGCAGCAGGTATCCCTTCTGGCGTCCAGCAGGCCAACGGCAGCTTCGCTTGCAGGGGGCCGTGGGCGGGAGGAGGGCATGCGATGTGGGCGCAGCAAGGGGCAGATGAAAGGCACACAGGAGAGCCCCCAGGATGCCCCGCGTGGGGCACGGTCGGGCCCGGGGACTGTGCAGCCCCCTCCGCGGTGTCAGGCGGGGCAGCGTCACCAGAGGGCTGTGCTCTGGCCAGAGGAGCGAGTGTGCGGCAGCCACAGCCACTGAGCAAGAGAGACGAGGGACCCAAGGCAGAGTTTAGGCAGTGACGCGACGGATGCAACCTCAGGACCCACGGCCAGTGAGCGGGTGTGCAAGACGATCCGCACGCCGTGACCCGCGACCGTGCGCCTACATGTGACCCTCGGGAGCACACACCTCGTGGGGGAGCAGACGACCGAGGGGCGGGGACACGAGGGGACCACCCGGCCCCGCCCCAGTGTCGGCAGCAGAGCGGGGACCAGGCCCGCCATCCTCAGAGCAGAACTTTCCAACGAGCGCACTAAACACAACCCTGAAAAGCCTCCTGCCGAGGACGAGAGGCCACGCCGGGGAGAGCGCCCACCTTCCCTCGTCCCCGAGGCGGCGTGGGTTCTCAACACCTCCCCCTGGACGCCCTCTTGGACGCCCCGTGGGCAACCCGGGGGGCTGACCCTGCACAAATCTCAAGCTGGTGAGGGCCGTCCCGTGGCCACCGCGCTCCAGCTGCCCCAGCACCCCCCCAGCGCCCGGGCGGCACCAGCCCCGGGTGGTCCCCCCGACTCCCCAGCACACCCCACAATCTCTCAGTCCCATCTCCGCTGAGCCCTGAGGGGGGCCGGGGGCAGACAGAGGTGCCGCTTTGACGTACACCCCACGCACGAGGGCTCCTTTCCAGCCCTGTGAGATCCCACTGGTGGGAGTTCATACAACGAATGTCGTGTAACAGCAAGAACCATATTAACGTCGGCGCCTATTAAAGCCCCGAATCAGAGACCACTTTACTAGTCACCATGGTTTCGTGACTAAGGATCATCTGGAAACAGTAATCAGGAAGCCGGGGGGAAAGGGTGGGAAACGTTTATGATGTAATATTGGGCAAAAACAAAGAAAGGATGCAGAACAGCCCAAAACCCAAATGACCACCAAATGAAGAGAGAGATGCAAAGCAAAATGCCGTCATTTTGTAGAATCGTGAAGGATTTTCCTTCACTTTTTTTTTCTCATATCAACATCATCTTCTAGTGAAAAATCTTAAAACTCCTTTTGTTTTATTTTGGGGTTTTTTTGGTTTTTTTTTTATCAGAGTTAGATTTGCCAACATATAGTATAACACCCAGTGGTCATCCCGTCAAAACTCCTTATCAGTGGGCAGCCCGGGTGGCTCAGCGGTTTGGCGCCGCCTACAGCCCAGGGCATGACCCCGGGGTCCCGGGATCGAGTCCCACGTCGGGCTCCCTGCATGGACCCTGCCTCTCTGTGTGTCTCTCATGAGTAAATAAATAAAAATCTTAAAAAAAAAAAAAAAACACTCTTTAACAGGGAGAGATCAATATGCCAATCGCTACAAGCTCTAAAGCACGCTGAATGGGTGCTCTTTAAGAGGTTTTAAATTTTTTGAATTAAAGGCAATAGACACAATTCCCAATCCTGTGAAGATTAAGCCCAAACTTTTACACAACACTTATTTACGAAGTCTGTGGTCCGCCCAGTCCCACTGGATGGCCCCCTGCCCTGTGGGTATGAGGATCATGGCCTCGGCGCCTGAGGCTCCCAAGGTCAGGGGCTGCTCCAGGAACACCACCGGTCTCGGGAGCTAAAAGGCTACTTGTAGCTCCAGCTGTGGCGCCCGCCTGCCGTGTCGCCTCGGGCAAGTGCAGTGGCCCCGCTGGGTCGTCGTTCCTCCAGCCCCAGAGCAGAGAGATGGCCCGGCCGAGGGCCCTGGGCCTGACCGCTTGCCGCCTGACCCCTCACCCTGTGCCGGGCAAGTGTCCAAGGAGTGAGGAGCCCCTGTCCTTTCTCCGCCACCCTACACAGCCTCTGCAGGGCTACACACGAACCCACGGGCTAATGCAAAACTGACGCAGTTTTCAAACCTCCCGGGTTGCTCTTCGGATCCTTACAAGATACCGAGAGTCTGAGCAAGACGCTGAGGTTGCCTTTGAAAGGCAGTAAGCAGGAGGGAGGATGTTCAGCGGTGGAGTGACGAGCGAAGGCTGAATGGACGGGGGGGGGCGGGGCAAGACCGGAGGCGAGGAGGGTCCTGGACGCCCAAGCTCCACTTCCCTCAACCCAGAGGCCCCGGACGGAGATCACAAGGCTCTGCCACAGCTGACAGCTGAGCAGTGGCCAGGCCCTGGCTCCCCGGGCGTCGGGGGCCTGCTGGCAACGGGGGGACACGTCCGTCGGCCAAGGGCACCCAGGGGCTCGCAGGTCCCGCCGACACACACACGGGGCTGCGGTCTCGGGGCGGAGGGCAGGTGCGGTACCGTGCTTGTCCGGGTGCAGGGGCCACTCGGGGACGGTCAGGGTTTGCAGAGCCACGGTGAGGGCTGCTTCCTGAGCCCTCTTCCCCTCCAGCGCCAGCTGCTCCTCCAGCCTGCTCCGCAGCGCACTACTGGTCTCGATGCTCTTTTCCAGCTGCCCCCGCAGAGCCTGGATCTCTGTTAGGAGGCCACGCAGGTCGCTGGAAGGGTCCTGCCCCCTGCAGCCTTCTCCACACGCCTCTGCTCCGACCTCTGGAACAAGTGCAAGGAGGAAACTTTGACATCTTCCGCCACCAAAGGGTCAGACATCGAAGGAGCTCAGCAGGGTTTTAAACCGGCCACCACCCCACCTCCCCTTCCTAAGAACTAGGTACAATTTAAAATAACAACTTGACTTTAAAAACAAAAATATTGGCAGACTTAATTGCTGCTATTCCACAGGCTAAATAAGAGCTGGAAATTAATTTTCGCTTCTGGCCATAAAAGCCTAGCAAATTGCACACCAAACCCCGAAATTATGTCTAGTAGTAATAAAATCTATTTGGGCTGGAATTACAGAATGAAAGGGGCCGATTTTAAGAGCCACAGTGTATTAAAAACACACAACAGCAAGAATAAGAAAAGCAACTTGAGGAGAAAATGGAAGGTGTGGGGTGACCCTTTCCTAGATAAACTTTCAATAGGGAGAAACCATCTGGAAAATTAGTTTGAAAACAAAAGACCCACCACACCTCAGAGCGACTGCACCACCAGGGCCTGCAGCCCAGGCGCTCTGATCTGCTATGGCCCGAGGACCAGGGCCCGCGGCCAACAAGCAGCACACGCGGGCAGGCAGCGACCCAGCTGGTCCCCGAGGGTCGGCTGCGTCCCACGGACCGGGGGATGCCCCCCATAACTGACCTCCCTGCACGTCCACGACTCTACAGACCAGGTATCCAGGGACGCGTCTCTACGTCCAAGAACCAGGCCCGAGGGGTGAGCAGACCGGGCGACGGGCCCAGCCAGGGGTGGGGCGGTGAGAGCCCCGGGGCCCACGGCCCCCCAGAGGAAGCACAGGCCGAGGGCCTGTGTGAGGTGCGCCCCGGGGCCCAGCAGCGGCCAGGCCAGGAGGAGGAGTGCCGCGCCGCCCTCCCCTCCGCAGCAGCGGGCCCACGTGGGAAGCCCCCCGCGCCCCCGGCCCGGCGCTACCTCTGGGCCTGTGGTGCTCCTCGTCCAGCCTCTCGTACACCTTAAGCTCCACGCGGAGGGACTGCAGGAGCTCCTCGTTCTGGGACAGCAGCTGCTGCCTCAGCTGGGCCTCCTCCCGCGCCCTGGAAGGAGACGTCAACTGTGACGCGTGGGCAGGGACTCTGACGCCACTCCACCCTCAGAGCGTGGACAAGACCGACGAGGGCGGCAGGACGTGCAGGCACGGCCAGGCTGCCCCGGGCCCAGTAGGTGTGTCTCTACCACACGTCGTCCTCCACCCCCGGGGGCGCGGACACGAGGACACAAAGCTCACAAGGTCACGTCTTAGCCCGGGGTGCGGCGCCCAGGAGGGGCCTGCGACGCACAACGGCAAAACCGCGCACTGGCCTGGGCTGGGAGGACGACGGGGACGCTGGCACCGAGGAACCATGGAGACATGTGGGGCGGGCCAGGAGCTCAGGCCAGGGGACCCGGGGCGCTCACGGCCCTTGTGCAGGGCCTCCCTGCAGCCCCCCCGCACTGCTCGACCGCGAGAGGACTTGGGGCCGGCGGGATGGGGCGCCCAGCCTCCTCCCTGGCCCCTTCCCTCCGGGCCGAGGCCTCCCTGCCCCGCCCCGCACAGCCCTAGGACACCCCGCCCCCAAGGAGCTCCCGGCTCCCTTCACTGCCTTCAGGCCCCGACTCCTGGCTCCACGGCGTTCACGGGGCGCCCCGACCTCCCCGCAGACACCAGCATCGGCCCCTCACTGAGCCGACCCCAGGGGCCTGAGCCCACCTGCTCAGCTCGCTGCGGCTGCTGCAGACCTCCCGGAGCAGCTGCTGCGTGTGCCTCTCCCGCTCGCGGACCTCGCTCTGCAGCCTCTCGTTGTCCCCCTTCACGCACGCGTACTCTCGCTGAAGGAGCTCGAGGCTCGCAGCCTTCCTGGAGAGGGACTCTCGTAACTTTTCGTTCTCCTTCTGTTTATCTGCAAACACGAACAGCGCCGCGGAGAAGAGACCCCGTTTGTTTTTTCCAACCTTATTACGCAAGTACGGCACCTCAGCTCAAGCGCTCCAGAATACGGAACAGAACGAGGTTTAAACTGGCATTTATGAGTCTGGCGTTCCAATTATCTTACGCACTTTGGGCAGATAAATCTGTCAACATCAAGGCTGCAGATTAAACGTCACCGGGATGAAACGGGCCTGTTGAATCTTCTGCACCATAATGGGCCGTGCCAACCGCCAACCCGGCTGCTTTGCCGTCGCAGAGCAAGCAGTGGGTGTGAATTACAGACGGAGGCACGGGACAGCCCCCAGCTCCGGCAGTGGGTGCGAGGGAGTCCCCGCGGGGTGGGGCCCTCCTGAGGGATGGGACAGGCCCGGGGCCTGGAGACAGGCAGTCAGGAGCGCGACCCGGGGGCAGAGTGGCGTGTTCGGGGGCACCGTGCTGCCCACTGGGGCCAAGACCTCGGCTGAGTCCTCTGTGCCTCTGTCTCCCCACAAGTCGTGGTGAGGAGCTGCGCCACGTAGAGGGCTCAGCGCGAGGCTCTCGGGCACTCCGCCTGGGTCCACAGCCCTGACCGCAGCCCTGACACTAGGGCCTGCACGGGCATCGGGCATCGCCGCTGGCCTGCTGGGCTGAGCTCTTGGAGCCGAGCGTCCCCCCAGTCAAGACACCTGCCTTGGTCAGGGTGGGTCCTCGGGCTGGCCCGCCCCGGTTCCTGGCTGGGTCTCTCCTGGGGGACGGCACCCGGACCCTCTCATTCCTGTGTCGGTCTACGTAGGCCCTGACACATCTGCCGTGCGAGTGATGGTCTGCAGAAGCCTCGATTCTGTCCTTTAGGCCAAAAGTGGCGTCTGTACCGTCCAGGGAGAGTGGGAGACACTGAGTCCCAGCTCTACCTCTAGCTCAGTTCCCTAGGCCTCGGGTTCTGATCCGTGAAACAGGACTCAGAATCACTGTGAGGACTGAGAGATAATGCAGGTGAAAGCGCTTGGGGGCTAAGCTCCAAAAAGAGAGAATTAAGAGAAAGGACCTTCCTACAGAAATACCGGAAAACCTTCCTGACGGGAGGGAAGCCCCGGAGGAGGTTCTGGCAGCAGGGGACCTCCGCCGCTCCCCCACCGCACCTACCCGGCAGCCCACGCTGAGGCGTCAGGGCCACCTTCACCGCGGCCCCAGGGGGCCCTCCCCCAGCCAGAGCCGCAGGACCCGGGCCTGGGCTGGTCAGACCCCCGCGCGCCCCTTCCTGCCGCAGACGGAGGGCCGCAGGGTCTGGGCCGAGGGGGCTCCTCTGGTTCCTACCTCTGGATCCCTTGGCCAGCATCGTGTTGAGAGCCTGGTTCTGCTTCCTCAGGAAACAGATCTCCGAAGTCAGGGAATCATGCAGCTCTGACCCATAAGCAAAAGCGTTTGTAGCACCTAAGAGAACACACAAATAGCGACGTGTGGACAAATCACTATGGAAGGAGCTTTCTAGAAAACAGTTTTAAACGAGGAGGAAACACAACACACAAGGAAATCACTCCTGTGAACCAGAGGAGGTGTCACGAGAGCCCAAGGGGAAAGGAGGGTGCGCGTGCAAGAGGCGGCAGGAGCCTCCCTCCCCTGCTTGGCTGCCCCGGGGCCTCCGGGGGGACAGGCTCGTCCCTGCCCTCCCTGCAGGCGGTGCGCCCACCACCCCTGGTCCGAGCTGAAACCTGGAGCCACCCCAGCACCGCCCCGGCAGGCAGTCATGACCGCGGGGCCTCCTCCCCGATGCCGCGGACGCTGCCCCAGGGTCCTCCGTCCCTGTCGCTCAGGCCTTGCCACCCCCTGCCGCTCTGCCCGCGGGGCTGCACGCAGTCCGCTCGCGTCACTCTCTGCTCAGAAACACCACGCGGTGGCCAACCGACCAAACACAAGGCCCGGACGTCGGACCTCTAGGACCTGGCTCCAATCGCACGCGCACGCGCACCCGCCTCCCCCAGCACCTCCGCTCACACGTCCCCCAGTGCGGCCCGACCGGGCTATGTCTGGGCCCACACGCCCCCTGACCGCCCCGCACCTGGAACGCCCCACGCCTCCTCCACCTGTCAGCTCGCGTTCACTGCCATGTCTGAGCGCCCGCTAAAGAGATCAGGGTCTGAAGCCCCACAGACGGGGCTTGAGGTCACGGACAGACCGACCCGTGGGCTGTCCCCGCCCCCTGCCGGCCGCCCTGACCTCCCCTCAGCTCCCTAGGCCTGCACCACGGAGGGCGCCCGAAGCACGAGAACACGCAGCCTCGGGAGCGCCCGGCCTTCTGGGTGAGGCAGGCGGATGCCTCCCTCCCCGCCCTCCTCACCCCACAGAGCCACGCGCTGCCTCCCGACCCCGGCACGGCTAGCACGTGGCCCAGCGCCGCCTGTGGTCAGTGAGCCCTGACGGGGGCCTGCTGGAGGCTTCTGGGAAAGAGCTTCCACCCGGATGGAGGGACAAGGACAGGGCACAGCCCCACGGTCTTCGTTCCCACCCTGTGGGCCTATCCTGAGGGGACGTGATGCTCAGGGTCACCGCGGTCACCACGGACACTGACCCCAAGCCCTGCCATCAGAGCACTGAGCCATGAAACCCGCCCCGCAACTGCCTGGGTCTGGCTCGTGTTACGGAAGAGAGCACTAATCCCCGTCGTCACATGTTCTGTTCTGTGCAGCTGAGAGCGTCCTGGTCCACGGCTGATGACGGGTGACACTCAACGTCCCCGTAAGGACACTAGGGCATCGGGCCTCCCAGAAGCTGCCGCGGCACCGTCCCCACGGCGCCGCCCTTCCTCGTGCTGATGGTGCACGCATCACGACGTCTCCCCACAATGTCCTCTACTCTCCCCGTGACTCGGGTGTCTCCTCGGGGACCTGGGTCTGAATCAAGGCCCTGGCTTCTTAGTAGCTGTAGGACCTCGGGCTCGTCACCCCACTGCCCTGTCTCCAAGGCCCAGTAACAATGACCCCTGCTGTAATGGTCACTGCTGTTATCGTTCACAGGCCAGAGCCAACCACAGGACCGAAGAGCCACCTGGATGAACAGGGACAGTCCTATGAGCGAGTCTGCTGTGGCCGCGGCGTGGCGGTCCCTCCCAGAGGTCAGGGGCCAGGCCCCCTCGGAGGCCACCCGCACCAGCTCCTCTCCCTGACGACAGGCTGACGGGAGGTGGCAGCTCAACAACGTTGTGCCTCAGCCTCCGAGGAGCCTGCCCCCAGGACAACCCCTTGGTCTTCCCAGCGTCTGTGACACGTGAGAACACACGTCTTCCCACCCGTGTAAATACTTTACGAACGCCTTTTTGTAAACCTTCCCATCACAGTGAATTACTCTCAGAGCAATTGCCAGCTCCATTGTAGCTGGTGGCCATTCGAGCCCCCAAATAATTCTATAATTGGATTTGCCAGGAAAAATGTAAAACAGAATGAATCTAATTCAGGCATTACCACAAGTGGATGTGAAGGGCCCAGGCATGTATTTCTTCCCCGTGTTTGATAGGACTAACAACTCCGGTTAATCAATTTCCGGAGGTGAGAGAGGAGGAGGCAGGGTGGGGGAGGGGAGGCGGGCGTGGGTCCCGGTTTGCCTCCAGACTGCAGCGCACCACACATACAGCCCTTTGGGAAGCTCCTTCTAGGCCGAGGGCTGCGACGGGCTGCACAGGAAGGAGGACTGGACTAGGGGCCCGAGGACTCCGGCGCTGCCACCACTGAGTACATCTTTCTAGGACTCAGTTATTTCATCTCTAAAAATGTTTGCATCCTCGCGAGTTGCAGAGCTCTGCAATGTTAGACTAATAATGTCATACGAAATAAAACAGCGGGGCGCCCGGGGGCTCAGTGGTTGAGCACCTGCTTTTGGCCCAGGATGTGACCCCAGAGTCCTGGGATCGAGTCCCGCATCGGGCTCCCTGCATGGAGCCTGCTTCTCCTTCTGCCTGTGTCTCTGCCTCTCTGTGTCTCATGAATAGATAAAATTTTAAAAAACAGTCAAATGACATGATAATGACAAAGAAAACTACTTACTGAGTGAGGCACAGAGCAAGGCCCTATTTAGAGCACTGCCTCCCTGATCTCACAATGAGTCTGGTTTTTTTGTTGTTGTTGTTGTTTTTGATGAGTCTGTTTCATAAAATAATTAAGCCTGGGCGAAGCGGGGTGCCTGGCCCACAAGTCCCAAAGCTAACAGCCAGAGAGCTGGTCCACACCCAGATCCGTGCAAACTCGGGCTTTTCCTGGGGCACAAAGCTGCTCTCAAGACACGTTCTTGGTGGAGTGAAAACAATCTCTCTGGAGCAATAAGGATAGATGCCCAAAATACATTGTTCAATGCAAAAAGGGACAAAATCGCAGATATAAAGTATCCAACCTTTTGGGTGAGACAGAGAATAAGAGCCCATATTTGTATTTGCATAGAGCGCGGTAGGGGTGTGGAAAGACAACAGCCGGGGTGGAAGGGCAGGATGGGGGGCAGAAGGGGGGGCGGGAGGGAGGGAGGGCACGGAGGAGACGGTAAGCTTTGCACCGTGTGAGTGTCTTCCTCACGGGAAAAACACATATTTTTAGGTTCTGCACAGAATATTCCATCCAGACCTAACTGGATTTACGCAGGAATGCTGCGACCTTGTCACCACCGGCCTATGAGACTCTCCAAACTGCTGACACGCATGTGCTTTTAAGATCCACGACTGACAAAAAGACGGACTATGGCTCTGTTTTAAAACAGCTGAGTCCTCTCCAGCGAGCAGCCAGGGCGCGGCGGCCAGCAGACGCCCTCCTTCAGAGCCGGGGCTCCACCGGGAAGTCCCTGCCCCGTGGCCCCCAGTGTCCGGCCAGGCAGGCAGGCAGGCAGCGAGGCGGGGGGCTGCTCTGCCGGGCTCAGGCGGCCCCGCGGAAGCGCCCTCGGGCGGCTCTCCCTACCTGGGTCGGGTTCGTGGCCCTGCCGTTCCAGCTGGCCCCGGAGCTCCTCGTTGGTTCTAATAGATTCTTCTAAACGTCTCCTCAAACTTCGAATTTCTTGTATATGTTCCATGACTAAGTCTGCGGGAGGGAGAGTTATTTTTAATTTAAAGCCTAAAGCCCCCAACAAATTGAATAATTTACAGATTATGCAAGGATCTTAAAATTCCGAGTCGTGCTGGATGTCTTCAGACCGTCGGCAGCTGGCAACGGCCTCCGGGGCCTGGCGAGCCTGAGGCCGGCCCCGGCCCGCGGACACAGTCCGGGCGCTCTCTGCAGCCCTCCACAAGCAGGGCCTTCTCCACCTAAAATTATATTCCATACAATTTTAATGCTTACTCTAATGCAGCCCTTTATTCTTCTAAATATCAAATATTAATTTAAAATCTTCCTTATGGTGAAACTAACAGATCACTTTCAAGTCTGCTTGAATTGCCTGAGAGTGGATTAAACCACTTTCATAATGAATCCCGATATTTCCTTGAAAGGAGTATGTTTATCCATTTATCACCTACTCATTTAAGACTTAAAAACACAGCAAAGCAGTAATCCCAGTGCTACTGAACACGGTAAGGAGGGTACTCTCCGGAGCACGTCCGTTGGTGCGAATGTAAATGCGCGTGACTTTTGGGATCTATTTTTAACACCAGCCTTAGAAAGGTTCTTTCCCAATGTCTTCCCTCACATAATTCTACTTCCAGGAGCCTACTCAAAGGGATTAGCGGAGAGGCTCCCGACCATTTGCCCGAGTGCGTGAAGAGGTTCGTCTTCTGCGCTGTTACGGAACGGCAGAAACCGAACAGCACCCAAATCATTAAATAAACTGTATTACATCCACTGTGACGCGGGATCACACAGCCACCATGTGAATACACAGTCACGTCACAAAGACCATATAACATCACAGAAAAATACAGATACAGAACGGATTAACAGCGGGATCGTGACTCTATTTAAAACTCTGCAGGCAAAAAGACACATAAACACAAAACAAGGCCATCTACCCCAGATAGGAACACCACTGCCTTGGGTGGTGATGCCGGGTTGTCGAGACGCCTATTTTCTGTCTCGATGTGACACTTAATGATACATAAGAATCGAAATCGCCCAAGTCCTCTAAGATGAGCTCGTCCTATTTTTCAGCCTCCGGCACGTCTCACGTTCTTTTTTTTTTTTTTTTTTAAATTTTTTTTTTTATTTATTTATGATAGTTACAGAGAGAGAGAGAGGCAGAGACACAGGCAGAGGGAGAAGCAGGCTCCATGCACCGGGAGCCCGATGTGGGATTCGATCCCAGGTCTCCAGGATCGCGCCCTGGGCCAAAGGCAGGCGCCAAACCGCTGCGCCACCCAGGGATCCCACGTCTCACGTTAACAGAGGAGGAGGCGCGGCCGCAGCCCAGACGCAGGTTTCCAGAGCCAGCGTCGCCACATCAAGTATCCAAAGGCAAAACTAATGTCTTTAATTCATCAATTGGGGTACACCCAGTACGTCTTAGTAATGTCTGTTTTAAGACATTATACTAATGTTATGACCCAGTTTTAATTCCTCCAAAATGACTTTCATTTAAAAGTAGCACAATGTTACAGACCTTCCCCTAATTAAACAGTAATTCTATCGTGAATCTCAATGTTTATGAGAGGACTTCATTCCCAGGCCTTCAGCTCTCTCCTTACGCCGGGAGTGTGCGGGGCTCCTGGTGGGACACTCCGTGCGCAGCAGGCCCCGGCCCCGGCCCCCCCCCCCCCCCAGCGGCCCCGGCCCCCCCCAGCGGCCCCGGCCCCCCCCAGCAGCCCTGGCCCCCCCAGCGGCCCCACCACCCCCAGCGGCTAGCCAGGCCGAGCGGGCAGGCGCCCCTCTACTCCGCCCCCGCCTCCCGGCTGCTCCACGGCCGCGTCACAGGCCGTCGGTTCACCATCCCCTCCTGCTGAGTCTGCCCAGGAGCCAGGCTCCTCACTGGGGTTAAGGAAACACTCCCAGTGCACCTGGACACTACTTATTAATTATGCAGCCCTAGCCGAGGAGAAGGAAACACTAGACTCGTCTTTACACAATGGTAGAAAAATATCTGTCCCTCTCACAATAAATACCCTCCTGACAAATGCTAAGTCTTCAAAACCATGAATCCTGCAAGAAGCGACCAGCAAAAACCATGTGTGCGTCTTTGGCCTTGTAGTTCCACTTTACAGAATCTAGGTTAAGAAAATGCGCCAAAATAGGGGGAAAGCATGTTCAAAGATATTCCCTGCAGCAGTGTTCACGATTGTGAAATTTTAGAAATGACTTAAATGTTCAGCAAGAGGGGAACATAAGGAAAAGTGCAGTTCAGCCATTCAACGGACTATCTAAAGCCACTAAAAATGATGCTATGTAACAACATGTCAGAAAGCTTACGATAGAATGTCAAGTGCAAAAAGGAAAAATACTAAATTATCTCTCTACTTAGAATATAAACACGACGAAAGGAAAAAAAAAAAACACATGCAGAGACCAAGTCTGAAGAGAAAGAAACCAAAAAAGCTACCAGTGGGTTTATTAGGATGGCTCCAGAGAGCACGGTCTCCGTCTGGAAAGTGCCTGGTGGTGTACTAAGAGGGCACGGTAAGCCCAAGGTCACGGGTCCCCGAAAGAGAGGACATAAAGGAGGCGCCTACAAGGTTCTACACTGGAAATGAACCGAGGCTGGGGTGGCAGGCGTGGGAAGGTAGACAACAGAGGGGCAGGCAAGGGGACGGCAGAGGGAGGTGCCCAGAGGCAGGGTTTTAAAGAGCAGGGATCCCAAGCATTCCCATTAAGTGATCGGCTTGCTGCACGGTAACCCCCCAAGCCCGCCATCAGTGTGTTCCTCCCACGAAGGTCTTGTGGGAATAGTCTCCAGGGTCCTTGCCAGGTGGAGGTGGTGCCGAAGGAGGCACGGCCAGGGACAGGGACACAACTCACGGGTCTGACCCAGAGGAGGAGGGGGAGAAGGCAGGAGGAGAAGATCAAAGAGGCAGAAATAGCCCAGAGAAACCTGGTCCACGGACACTCACAGAAACCACACGGGGATGCAGCCAGAGGCCCAAAGAAGGCAAGCGCAGGGGCAGGTGCTGGAGGAGCCCACCGACACCTCACTTAGATCGAGCGCGTGCGTTTCCTGCCGTAGGTGTGTTTTCAAGCTGCGCTCCTCGGGCCCTGAGTGTCCTCGGGGAGCCTCGGAAGCCACCATGGAGGACGACGTCTCTACCGTATGTCCTTCACAGACGGGGCCTCCGTGTAAAGTTTCATCCAAAAAAAAGTGGGGGGAAGGAGGGATGAGGTTCTGCTGCTATAAAGACCTTGCATTCCTGAAAACCACGGTTCTACGCGATCAGGTGTCAACAAAAAGCTTTCAGAGAGGAGGTGCCGGTGTCTGATCTGTGCTCTGGGTCCATTCTGGGCGCCTGGCAAACATCCAGTGGAAGGAAGCAGACACCAGAGCATGTCAGCTAAGGTCCAGTCTATACCCGGGCTCAGAACACTACACTCTGGGGTCAGACCCGCCCACCATCTTTTTGGCAAATAAAGTTTTACTGGAACAGAGCCACACCCATTCATTTACGCTAGTCCCCGGCTGCTCTCTGCTACCGCGACTGGATGCAGTAATTACAACAGAGACCATGTGCTCCACAAAGCCCTAAATATGTACTCTCTGTCCTTCCCCAGGGAAAATGTCCCCATCCTCAGCCTGTCCTATCCCTTGAACTGTTGAAATACATGGACTTAGCAGCACTAATCCCCGTCTCATAGCCCAACAGGAGGTCACCAAGACTGCAGAGCCAGGAAGTAGAGGAGAGCTCAGGGCAGGCGGAGGGTGGGGAGGCCGACCTGCCAACTGAGCCCACGGCCCACGGTCAGAGGCAGGACAAGGGGCTGACCCAGCAGACGAAGGGTCACACCCAACGGGAAACACAGCAGATTTACAGAGGGAAGGACTATCCAAACAGGGGCTCGGGGGTCGGGGCGGGGGGGGGGCAGTGAGCTCTGGGGCATCCGTCCAGTTCAAAGCAAGGGTGTTCAACGTGATGGGGCCTCAGAAGAGTCTGGAAGAACAACAGGAAAGTAACCAGCCTTGGGACGGACACGTAACCCCGCGCTTCCCAGTCTGCTTTCTGCCCCGTTGGAAGAGCCAGGAAGTGGCAAGTCACAGTATCGGTCCTCATTACGAAGTAAAAATGACTCTTCCCCAATCACCAACACCTTCAACAAGCACAGCTTTCCCCGGTGATGAATGACCAGCTCCGGCCCTGCCAGCATCTCCCTCCATGAGACAAACAGTCAAACGTCACTACGCGGCTTACTCAGGCAAGACGGCAAATTACTGTTTAAACCAGGACACCCTGGCTGTGTCTGAAACGCTCAGCAGAGCTTAGCTTACCTTGGGAGAAACGGTTCGCCAGGACCGAGGCCTTCTCGGGCTCGCTGTCTTGCTTCTGGTCTCGGGAGAGGACGGAGGACTTCTCGGACACTTCACAGTCGGACAACGCGTGAGAGGCCGAGGGCTCGGGAGACTCGGGGAGGATGTGCCGGTAGGTTGAACTGTCCTCCTCCATCCTTCACCGTTGGGATTGAAAGAGAAACCATTTCCCACACTAAGACCCCAGCCAGGACCGGGACTTGGGAACACTTCAGTTTACCTGGCCTTTTCAAATTTCCCCACATTTGCAACTTTGCTTTGGAGCCCGTTTGCTTCCCTAGAGCATTTGATGAGCGAGGACACTGTCAAAACACACAGCTCGGTGCACTTGAGCCTGGAGCCACTGCCGGGGTTCAGGGGAGGGCCTCGGAGAGCGCGCGAGTCACTGGCAGCTGCTGCCCAGCGCCCCCTCTGCAGCCGGCATCTCGGGGGTCCTGGCCTACTGGGTCCTCACACAGACCCGCGACCCTCAACCAGCGCCGGGGACCCGAGGCAGGCCACGAGCTGGCTCACGGTCTCACAGCCTGCAAGCGGCAGAGCCAGCCTCTCACCGCAGGACAACCCAGACCCACCAAGGGCCTTATGGGTTTAAGAAGCTCAAAACCCTCACGGCCCCCAGGCAGGTCCCAGTACCGCCAGCCCAGCCATCATCCGGCTACCGCCCCGTATTTCCCAAGAGCCACCTGAGCCGTGAGGAAAACCCCCCCGAACACGGTGAAAACACACAAGAATCTGCACTTTAGATAAGCTCCGTAAGCCAGGCTCTTTTCTGCCCCTTTCCCTGTCACTCCTTGTCTCGTCATTCACGAGCTCAGACAAGAGCAAAGGACTCCAGAGCTGCAACACGTTCACTAACAGGTAGACACCGGGCGCGACGTCCCCCGACGGCAGGACGGGTGCGCGGGCTCGCCGCTGCCTCGCGCAAGAGCCCACGGGCCAAGGGCACCTGTTCCATTAGCTCGGCAGTGACCCGTGGGGCGCTAAGGCCGCCACGGCAATGGGCAGAACAGAAGGAAAAGGAACCAGCCCGTCAGGGTGGGAGCGTGACGCACGGCTGAGGCGGGAAAGGCTCCCTGCTCCTCCCAGCCGCCTCTGCGCGCCAGCACGTCTCTGCCCACAGCAACCCCGTCGTACCCGCCCCAGTGCAGCCGCCCCACGGCCCTCCCCCCTCACCCAGCCCAGGATCTGGGGCCCAGCCCAGCGCGACCCCGCCGTCCCCCATGGCCCCTGCCCCTGGGCCTCACAGCCCCTGCTCCCGGCCTCCCATCGGTCTGGCCCCAGCTAAGCCTGCTCCGCTGGGAGGCTCGCCGGCCTCTCCACAGCCTCTGCAGGGACGGGATCCGTTCTCGGGAGAAGGGAAGGGGAGGGCTGACCCCGGAGGGACCTGCCGAGACACTGCAGTGGGAAAGGGGCACTGAAACGCCCGCCACTGAGCCGTGCCGCGTGCCCACCAGCTCACTCCTACGATGCCGTGGCCTTCGTGATGCCAACAAAGCCTAAAACTCTGCTCCCCGTTTCATTTTACCCCCAGAAACCCAAAGGGCTCCAGAGAGGACAGAAACACCAACCGCAGCAAGAACCCTGCACGAGGTGAGGGAGCGGGGACAAGACCCCGACAGTTCCCGCGGGCCACCGGGGCGAACTAGGACAGCATACAACACGTCCGGTCGGCCAACGGTTCGTAACTTCCAAACACACACCAGGCAGGCGGGGCCGGAGCAGCTGCAGAGACGTTCAGGGCACAGTCTGTCCTCAAAAGGCAACGTGCACCGACGACGAGAGCCCGGGAGTCCAAAGACTCGAGGTCAAATCCCAGCTCGGCCTCTCAACAGCCGGCACGCAGCCCTCACCCTCGGGTCCTCGTCCCAGGACAGGAACGAGTGCTTGCCCAGGAGGGTCAGAGGGAGGGCACGGGAACGCCTAGGCCAGCAGCTGACACACGGCCCCGGCCCCACGAGCAATCCCGGGGGAAGGAGACACGCAGGCACATCATGGCACCACGTGCTCAGGGCTGGACCGGGGTGGTGTCAGCGCTACGGAAGAGAACTGGCCCTGGCCCTGGCACAGAGAAGAGAGACGGGCACAGTGGGGAGAGCCAGGCTCAGTGCCCCACAGACCGACGACAGCAGCACGCAGCCGCACAGCTGGCGTCCCGGCACGAGCTGCGGAACAAATGCACAGTGAGCTGAGACGGGAGCGTGGGTCACGCTGGGGGGCTTCGGAGGTCAGGCAGCTGAGGTCCATCCTGCGGGTCCCCACAGGCCAACAGAAGGAACACGGCGTCCCCCTCAAAGCTCCCGACAGACGAGCACCGCAATGGCTGAGAGCCGCCGAACGACAGACAGGTGCGCGGCATGACCTCCTGGTCCGCACGACCTCCTGGTCTGCGTGGCCACCGTCCGTCCCGGCCACCGTCCGTCCCCTGGGTCTGCGCATCCCCACAAGAGGCGGCACCAGCCGAGCGCAAGGGAGCCAGCATCCCCAGCAGACGCGCCTGCACGGCCTGCGTCCCGCACGCCCACACTCACCTCTCCATCACTTCGGTCTGGGGGCTCACGTCCACTTCAACTGATTTTCCTGGAAGCAGAAAGAACATCGAGAAGGAGAAGGAAAACGTTACAATGAATGAACGAATGAGTGAACGAGTGAATACAAACGAGCGTTCCCTAGTCATTCTTGCTCACTCGCTCGCAGAGGCCCTGATGCGCCTGCTCACCACCCAGAGACGTACGGCAAGACGGCAAGGGCCCCCGGCACCACGGCCCCGGCCCCGGTGGCAGCAGGCAGGGGGCACAGCGACCACGGCAGGAAGGCGGCTGGCTGCGGGCTCTCTCGCCTTCCCTACGGCTCTGCCACTCACAGAAGGCGGCAGGAAGACAGAGACGCTGCCCCTGCAGGTGGCCCCGCGGACGGGCTGGGCTTTCCCCCCCTTCCTTCCGCGCTGCGACCTCATCTTTTCCCTTCCTACTTTATCATCAGTGTTTTTCTTACGGAATTTGCCTGAGAAACGTAATTCTAGTGACTGCGTTATATTCCACGGTCACCGCCAGTCCCCTCTGTGACACGAGGGTCATGTCCAATTTTTCACTTTTATAAATAAAGGAAATACACGTCTCTGTACATACAGCTTTATCTGCATTTAAATGCTTTCCTTGGGGAAGACTCAGAAGTGGGACCAGCAGGGAGGAGGGGAGGGCGGCTGGAGGAGCCTGGGCCTGCAGCAGGGGCGGGACGATGGGGATCGGCCAAAGGCAACGAAATGAAGCTCCGAGCGCCCTGGCAAAGAGACGCGCAGCCCCCCTGCGTGGCAGCCTTTGCTGTGTGAAAGGCGACACGGGAGCCCAGGTTTCAAAGAGACCAACAACTTCACGTTAAAAATACTTCAGAGCCCTGGAAATTGCAGACCGGGACGAGCTCTTTGAAGAAGCTAACGTGTGGCTAAAGAAAAAACACAAACCTTCTAGAGCTGTACTTGAAAAGTGAGACTATAATTAAACTGCACCCACACGCTCCATTTTCAAAACTACTCCTAAAAGGGAAAGTTCTTGAACACCCAGAGCAAAGGGAAAGAGCACCGGAGACTCAGGTGTGGGGCTCGCGCCCGTGGCCCCTCAGCACGCGGCAGGACGGCAGTCCTGGGGCCTGAGCGGCCAGGGGCCCCACCCTGGGGACGCCTCCCCCGCCGACCGTGTCCTCGGCCTCACACGGGTCACACTGGCACCGTGTCAGCTCTCCACCTCACAGCGAAGGACTGGAACTCCGTGTGACGTGTGCCCTCTCTTACCCGGACGTTCCATCACCTGCTTGACCACGCGCCCCAGTTAAGCGAGGGATCTGCACACCCGAGCGCCCGCTCAACCACAAACCCAGGTCTCGATCCTCTTGGTTGCATCCCCACCAAAAAGGCCGTGACATTCTGGCTCCCGAAAAGGTAGGGAGACCGCAGTGCATGGCCTCCACCCCTGTCCTCTACACCCCTTCCCAACACAGGGAATCTCCACCTGACCGGGCCCATCTCCAAGACGCCGACCGGCTGCAGGACCCCGTGAGTGGGCAGACACAGCGCTAGGACGACGGCCCGGCACCTCCCATCTCGCACCTGCACAGGCTGCTCACGACACTCTGCTGAAGCGCTGACCCTGACGATGGGCCGGCCGCCCACCGGCTGTCTGAAGGGCTTCGGGGTCTACACAACCGGCCAGGCATACAGTAACATCATCCCCTGCTTCGCGGTACCACCGTCTTCAGGAGCACAGGTGACACCCAGAAGCTTCACGGGGTAGGGCACCATCGGTCTGGGGCACGCGGTCAGCACTCTGAGAGTCCTGACCATAAATCCGTCCCATAAGTATCGCAAAAACTGCTCTTCAGGCCCTAACAAAACCCACGAGCAGGGAAGGACGTGCCCGAGGCCACCCGAAGCTTGGGTCTCCCCGTCTTCTCATGGGACATCCTTCCAGGAGCCCGTGATGGCTCAACGACAATTGTACACCGCCCACTCCCTAAAACCAAACAGCCAACTGCTGGTGTGGACTGGATCGGGGCCATCACACCAGCGACGCCCTGGACCTCGTGGTGGGCCTGCCTTCGCACAGGCGACGGGGCACGTGTGTCAGGCTCCCCCTGAAGCTCAGGAAGCATGTTCTGAAAGCTCCCAGCTTGCAGGCAGATCCTAACGGCTACACCTAAAAGCTGCATAGGGGGTGGTGGCGGCATCTTTTCAAATAAAGAGGCGTCTAGTGGGGATCCCTGGGTGGCGCAGCGGTTTAGCGCCTGCCTTTGGCCCAGGGCGCGATCCTGGAGACCCGGGATCGAATCCCACCTCGGGCTCCCGGTGCATGGAGCCTGCTTCTCCCTCTGCCTGGGTCTCTGCCTCTCTCTCTCTCTCTCTGTGACTATCATAAATAAATAAAAATTTTTTAAAAATTAAAAAAAAAAAAAGAGGCGTCTAGTTATGCGACCCTCCTGGAACAGGCACGTGAATGCCAGGCGGGCCAGTCCCGTTAGCGGTCGGCCTGCCCTGCTCCCCGCACTGCGCCATCCCGGGCGCCGCCTCCTCCGGGAAGCCTCTCTGGAAACAGCACCCGCCAACCGCACGGAATCCAGCTCAAATATCACAGCCCGGCCTCTCCCACGTGACCTGAACGTTTCCTCCTCCGCACTGATAACCTGCAGCACACATTTCCGTGCGCCTCCAGCGTGCCCCTGCCTGACGCTCAGGGTGGGGATGGACGAGGAGCCGCCCTACCCACGGCTCACAGCTGCGTGGGGACGAGGGACCCAGCAGACAACTGCACCACCAGCCGGGACAAGGGGGCACGGGACACCACGGCAGGGCGTGCGGGGGAAACCACGTGAGCCGGCCGGGACCGTCGGGGACAACTCAGGGGAGGTGAAGGGGTCACATCTTTGAGGCAGGAAGGCGCCGTATAAGACAAGACGCTGAGGGGCCACGTGGAGGGCAGATTCCAGGGATACTCGGGAGGAGAACTCTTCCGTTTTCTTGATCGCCTGGGTTGGTTGCCGTGCTCATTACGGCCCCGTGCCCAACGCCACTCCTAACGTACGCTTCCCCAACAACCATGCCCCCTTCCTCCGGGAAGCCTTCCTTCCCTTCAGGGCTCCAGGGTGTCTCCCTGCCAGGCCCCACCGTGCGGGTCAGACCAAGTCGGACGACCCCGAATCAGAGGGCGCCCTGGAGTAAGATCCAAACCACACAAAACTATCCATATTGTCCTCAAATCCTGGCTGGACAGGACACCTATGGCCTCAGCCGGTTTGGGAGGCCAGGAGAACGCGGCCCCCGTCTTCCAGGCGTCTGTGCTCTGAAGAAATAAAAATACGCCCACAAGAAATCACTGCTCTCACCTCCCGAGCCCCCCGGATTGGTCGGACAGGACACCAGACGCTTTGAATCATCTCACTTGATCCTCACAAATAAGTCCACGAGACAGGAACTATGTCCTCACAGGAGAAGTCGACCACTTAGGGGTACGAGAAGCATACGCTGGGATTCGAACTCAGGTCTGTCTGGCTCCAAAGGTTCTATTCTTTCCACCCGGCAGAGTGTCCATCACAGGGCCAGACGGACTGTCATACGCAAGCACGTGCATTAAAAACAATAGTTTCGCTTCCCCTTGGGATGAACAAAGAAAGCTTCCTAGAAGGCGGGCAGAATTTCTAGGAAGGAAGAGAGAATAAACGCCTTCTAGAATAGGGACTGGTTCGAACACAGTCCCGGGAGTGGGGAAACGCGAGCAAGGCCTGCAACCCAGACGTACTAGCGGGGACGCCCAACTGCACAGGAGCGTGAAGGGCACGACGTCCCGTGCTCGGGGGTCAGGCTGTGACACGAGTGGCCCGGGCTCAGGCCCCGACTCTGACCCGCCCGCGTGACCTTGAGCAAGTAAATCCACTTCTCTGCTCCTCTCTTAGTCACGGAAGGTGGTAAACAGTCGCTTCTCACAGGCTGAGGAGACGCCTGGCGCAGAGCGTGCAGCTGACAGGGCCCAGCCTTCCTCAGCTCCCCACCGTCACCCCCGAGAGGGCAGCAGGCTGGACACGGCAGCCCGTGGAAGAAACGAACGGTGCGGGTTCATCCCTGCAGCCAGAGGAGAGTCAAGGGGAAGGACCCCCGCGGCTGCCTTCTACCCACGTGGCTAGACCCCGACACCCGTGGGGAGCTCATGGAGGAAACGGACCAGCTCCCGACCTTCCTGGTCCCTCCCGCGGTGCAGACTCAGGGATACCTGAGGGCGACACCGTCTTCCTGACTCGTGCTATGGGGCACGCACATGGGACGGCAACACCGGCCCTCAGTCCACTGTGGGTCCCAACCGGGTCCTGAAGGTTACAGACCGTCACCCCGGAAGAACGCACATGCTCAGGAGGCCTTGCAGGGTTCCGGCCCCAGTGAAACCCCTAACCCGTGACGCCAGGAAAGACCCGGCTCTGGTCCTGCGAGTAGAGAAACCGCGCTACCGTCGTACTTCTTGGGTTCCGCCGCCTACGTGGTATGAAAGGAGAGTGGAGGTGCCCACGGAGACCCCGGCACGGCGCCCTCCTACTAACCCAACACGGGAAGCAACCTAAATGCCCACCTGTGCGGAAGGATGAAGTGGATCATGGTATCTTTGTACAAAAGAATGCTCTGCAGTCACTGAAACTCACGGTGTATGTTAATATTGTCTACACCTGAACAAAGGGAAAGGCTGCAAGTAGTTCCAGTTCCAAAAAAAATACACATTAGTATAAAAAACATCTGGGAACATAAAGTCCAGGGTGTTCACTTTTGGTGCATAAATGATGCAGTTACAGGAGCATTTGCTTGTCTGTTATTCCACAATAAACACGTAGTGCTTTGTATTAAGGGGGAAAAAGACTATATTTAAAATTTTTAAGGACTCATGCTAGGCAACCACCTCAAATATAAAACTACTTTACAGTAAGCTCCTTTCATGGCTCAGGAGCCAGATCTCTTCGACTGCATCCAAGAAAGACCCACCCCTGTTCCATTTTATTCTCTAAGAATGGGAGTTGTCGTCAGGTACCTGAGACTTTTATGCCTTTTGTACAAGAAAATAAAGTTCTATGTTTTGTGTTGTCTGCAAAGCCTGAAATGCTTCTGCTCCCAGAACTGCAGGGAACAACAAGTAAGATCTCCTTGGACTTGTCAAGGTAAATAACTGAAAAATAAATCAAGGAGGGGAGGTGGATAGGATGGCGCCCGAGGCGCCCTCCCAGCCTCCCGCTCCCCGGCCCCGGCCGAGGGCCGCCTGGTAGGAAGCGGAGGCCCGGACCGAAATGCCTCGGCCTGGACCACACAGCTCCATCTTGAGGACCCGTTACTCCTCCGGTATTAAAATGAGAACCAGCTGACTTGGAAACCCTTCCTCAGGAGACTGGATTTCAGGAGGCTGGGAAGTCACCTGCTCCCGTGTCCGTGGCCCCCGAGGCTGCTACCAGGACGACGGGTTGTGTAAGGAGCCGGCGCCACTCCCTGGGCCCAGAAGCCCAAACTATCCCACGTTCTATTCTATCCTGGAGCTAAGCTGAACATATGTGGGCTCTCATGAGCCATCTGTTTCGTAATGTACGAAGACAGAAGAACTGGGGTCAAACCTTGGTCTCGCCAAGTCAGTTCTAACTTTGGGCAGCTGACTTTCCTCAGCACGGCGGAGCTCCTCCAGGAAGACAGGCTGTGGTGAGCATGAGCCCCCGACCCGCACGCTCCAGGTACAGAACCCGCAGCCCCGAGCGCCTGTGAGCCAGGCAGCCGGCACCGAGGCAAGGCTTCGTGCTCGTTACCAACTCCTACAGCTCACGGAGGAAAGCTCTGGATTTTGAGCAGAAGCAACATGATCTGACTTACACTGTGAAAAGATCACTCTATTGTGCGGAAACGGAGCATCGTGGGCCCCGGGGGGGGGGGGGGGGGGGGCAGCCCGGGTCCGGGGAGGCGAGGACTGCGGCATCAGCGAGAGGAGCCCCGGCGACAACGAGGTGGTGCCAAGTGGTCAGGTCTGTAGGACGCTCGAAGGCAGAGCTTCAAGGGGGGCGGCGAGTGGGGTGGGAGGAGCGCTGGCTCCGGGTGCGGTCTTCCTAGCAGCCCAGGGAGGAACGGGGTGCCCCCGGGGGGAGGGGCTGGCCACATCCACAACCGCGGGGAGTCTGAGCCACGTGTGGTCCAAAACCGATCGCTGGCTTCAGCAAAGGGGAAGCTGTCGGTGCCTCGGGCAGAGGCCACTTCCGTGGAGAGGCTGCGGCCTGAAAGCCGTTCCAGTGGGCGAGGGAGAGAAGGGCCCTGGGAAGTTAGACGGGTGGATACACAGGAGAGGAGCAAAGTAATGACGTCACAGAGGCAATTTAAATGGATAAAGTTTTAACTGGGGAACCACCTTCATAGTTTTCATATTTTCAAAAAAATAAAATTGAACCAGGAAAAACAGGAGACAAACCCTAAAACTGAGAAATAAATGCAAGCGGGGAAAAAATAGATCTAATTATACTTCAAAAGAATAACATAACAACACTGTAGAAAGAATGAAGCCAAGTAACTTTTAAGTTTAATCCCTGACTATGTCTCCTGAGCCTAAAAACGAAGAGGTCTAGAAATAAACCGTGATCTTTCAGTGGGTTTGTGTCTCACAGTGGCTCGGAGGGGGCAGCCCTGGACCCATCTGTGTGTAGTAGAGAAGCGGGCCCAGCGGCGGAGACAGTGACCCTGTGAGGGCCGGGCCCCTCGCTGCTGGGGACGGGACCCAACGCGGAAGCGGGAACAGCAAGGAAGGACACACGGGGCTGGACTGGGACTGGAGGCACCGCTGTGAAATAACCATTTTTAAAATAAATCAGACGTTGTTACACACACAATCGGATGTGTGCACATGCACGTGAGATCTACCCTCGCTCTGCCTGCTAAATGGCCTGGAAACGACGACACTCTAGTAGCAATCAAAACACCCCGCACCATGGATTTTAAAGGGCATCCCCCTCTAAGATGAACCAGGGCTACTTGGAGAAATGGCTGACTCAGGGGCAGGGACAGTACCAATGAGGCTGGAACATCTTTTTTGTGCCAGAAAGCACAAAAGTGCTCCCCAAAAGAGGGAGACCTGTCAAAAGGAATTGCCACTTGCCACATCCGGAACAACGTGCGCATTAGTACGAATGACAGAACAAACACTAGCCTGCTGAAGAAAGTAAGAAGCTGCAAGTCCACGACGCTAATAACCAGCAAATACATAATCAGAAAGGGGAGCTAAAGGGAGAGTCGGTCCTTGTAGCAGACGCCGCCTCATAAGGAAGGAAGAAGGAATGACGACGGCATTAGGGAAAAGCCGCCACGCGGCCAGCATCACAGTAGCAGCCGAGACAGGACACGGAGCACGACTCAGGTGAGCACCTGATGAAGAACCAGGTATTTACGGGGTCGCCCAGTCCCCCCGCCGACTGCTTACATATCACACAGGGAAACACGGCCCTTCATAACGGAGGAACCTGACTCACATCACCTCAACCAAGCGACCAAAGTTATTTTCACCAACGGGACAAGCCGATGGCGTGCGCCTCGCAAACCCGGTACCACAAGAACACGACAGTTACGCAGCATTCTTGCCAAAACCACATGACCAATCTCATCTGCGCTGTCTGATCTCATCCTAAAGAAGCAACAGATTATCCCAAATTGGGGCACTGGCCTGAAGTCTTCAAACAGGTCCACGTCGTGAAAGGCAAAGGGTGAAGGAAAAGGCTAAAGAAAGCCAAAGACCCGTGACAACTAAATGTAACGTGCAGACTGGGTCCTGGATCGGAATCAGGAATAAGATTCGTAAAAGACATTAGTGAATCAATTAGTGAAAGTTTAATGCAGCCTGTACACGGGATGATGACACCACGTCATGAATTTAATAATGGCTCTGAGGCCGTAGAGAACGACGCCCTCGGCGTGAGGGGCCACACGCTTTGCCGCACCTAGAGGGAAGGGACAGGATATCGCCAATCCACCCTGGGAAGGTTAGGAAGAGATGATGATGATGATGATGATGATGCTGGGCTCCTGGGTAAGAAGAAGAATGTTGGGCGCCTGGAGGGCACCGGACGGGCTCAGTTGGTGGAGCGTGTGACTCTCGATCTCCAGGTCAGGAGTTCGAGCCCGACGATGGGTGTAGAGATCACTTAGAAATAAAATCTTTAAAGAAAAATACCAATGTGTGTGTACATGCACGTATGTGTGTATATATGCAGAGGGCCCCTGACTGAGGATGCTACGAGTCACATTTTCGACTTTAGGATGGTGCAAAAGCAACAGGCATTCAGTAAAGAATACCTCAAATTCTGAATTTTGATCTTGTCCCAGGCTAGAGATATGCAGTAGGGCTCTCCCTCGTGATTCTGGGAGCGGCAGCGAGCCACACCCCCGTCAGCCCCGCCGTCACGAGGGTAAATGACTGGTACAACCGTCCGGGACCCACCCGGCCATCCTGCTTCTCACCTTCAGCACAGCCTTCAACAGAGGACATGAGGCACTCACTACTCCATCGTAAAGTGGGTTTCTTTTACAGGACATTGCCAACCGTCGACCACGTGTTCTGAGCACGTGTATGGTGCCTGGGCTAAGCTATGGCCTTGGGTAGGTTACGTGTGTTAAGTGCATTTTTGACTTAACAATAAAGTGTCTCGAACTTTATGGTGGGTCTACTGTAACCTCATCATACGTCGAGTTAGATCTGAATATTTATAGAGAGAAGGAGAAAATGACAAAGCAAATAAGACAAAAGTGATGAAGCTGGGTAAACAGCGTAACAGAATTTGTCGTTCTCGTCTCAAAAGCATTGTAAATGATGATCATTTCTAGTTAAATGCAGTAACATCTACTGAAGTACCTGGCGCACAGCCACTGTTCAGCAAAGGTTCTCTTTCATGCTTCCTCTAACCACCTCTGACCCTTGAATATATTTTTTAACCAATAACTGTCTGAGGTTTTCTTCTTTGCTCGTCTTGTTTAGTGTCCCAACATTTACGACTCCTGAGTTCCCACCCCCCAGCAAGACCCATTTCCAGCCTCCCTTGAAGCTTCAGAGCAAGCGTGGGGCAGGCGCGTGCGGGGTGGTGCCTCAGCGCCCTGACCCGGGCTGGCAGCAGAGCAGACCGCCAGGCACACGGGAGCAGTCCCTGGAGGGGAGGCAGCCCGTGTGGCTCCGCTGTCACCTCGTCAGAGCAGAGCGGTTGCTCCGGCCCCTCCCAAAGACGTCCTGGATCAATAAATGATGTGTCTGAGGACTCGCAATCCCTTGCCCCACTTACCGCTGAGAAACAGCTTTTCCAATTTCTCGAGCAGCCCGGCACATTGATTCAGCTGCTCCTGGAAACCCTCGGCCACGTCGTGATCCACGCCGCCGGCTCGCAGCAACCGCTCGAACGCCTTCATCGTGGCGTTCATATGTTGCCGGTAAATGACACAGATGCCGTGGCTCTCCTTAATCTGCTGCCTTTGAAGGGAGAGCTCCCTGGCTTGGGACTGAACTAATGAATCGTATCTGATAAAAGGGGGGGAAAGAAAACGCTTGTACCATTTTTGAATTGAATTTTCGTGACCTTAACACTAATTGGAAAAATGACAGAGCACAATTTTTAAAAGCCTGCAGCTGTACGAGTATACACACTTCCAGAAAAATTGGAAGTGCGCAAGGTCACTCCTTCGACTTCAAAACAGCCAACAAATGCTGGAACAAAGGTTCTTCTGCAACATTTTTAACCTTATAGAGCCCCCAATTACAGCACAGACGGGCAAGAACTCAGGAGGACAATTAGTTCCCATCTACTCTTCAAAAATAATATTCTGAACTATTGAAACACGTGTTCCGAGGGTCAGGGGACCTACCACAAATTCTCACGAACAAAAAAGAAACCGTAACTCGGGAAAACAAAAATGGGACTCTCTCCCCTCAACTGAAAGGTCAGGGAGGAATCGCAACGCTAACTACCACTGACGGAGGGTCCGCGACCTGCCAGTCGCCGCATCGGGTTCTTAATAAGCGAACTGTCCTTGCGATCTCCCGTCAAACCCGTGAACCTCCTCACTTACTGGGGGGCGCCGGACTCCGCTGGCACGGGCAAGCAGGGACGGCAGCGTGCCCCCGAGGCCCGTGCTCTATCAGCACCGCCTCCTGGCTCCGACCTGCCATTGCCCGGGTGAGCCTGCCCGTCCTCCCGGCACCGGGAAGAACACGGGTTAAGGGAAGCGCGGCCCCCACCGGCTGCGGCCACAGTAACCTGGCCCCCAGGGCTCGGCACGGACGCTGACCCTTCGGTCGCCCCTTCCCTGAAGCGAGGCCGGCGTGGGGCTGCTGATGCCCCGATCACGTGGCCCCGCACGGCAGGGGGGCTGAGGAAGCACGGGGGCCCGCGGCCGGCCACGGCTCTGGGCACGCTCCGTCCCCTCGGGCAGCCCGCTCGAGGCTCGTGTCCTCACCCGCAGAAGCACGTGAGAGGCCCTCCTCTCCGGCTGACCGAGCGCTCATCAGTGGCCAGCTGGGGGTCTGACACTACCACTGCCCTTCATGAACACAGGCCTCCTCCCGTCCTGCTGCTCGGGAAGGCTGGAAAACACGCACTCTGGCTCCTGACGCTTCCGAATTACACGTTTGTCAAGTGAAGCAAGTAAGTGACGAATGAAGGTCAACTTCACAAGAGACGGCTTTGTCGTCACAGCTCATAAAGCAAAGCTGCACGGGTCTGTGCCCGTCAAGCACGGCCTAAGAACTCTTCTCTTTCTACGTGGGCCGATGCTCGAGGACGACCTTAAAGGGGAAAGATCTGGAACAGGTTTATGTTCCTCCCACCCGGCCTAGGACGTCGGTCTCCATCCCAGGGTGAAAGGCAGTAGCGGCTCCGGGAGCGGACGCGGCCGGGCGGCAAACGTGCCGCAACTCACCGAGGGCCGGAACCCTCGCCTTGGCCTCAGCACCCAGGCTGACGAGGGCAACGCCCGCTCCGCCAGCTTCAGGAGCCGCGAGACCAGAATGTGTACGGCCCCTGCGGTCTGTGGCCTCGTACCCACTTCTCCACGGGCCCAGCGGCCTCGCACCGTGGAGCCTCCCCCAGTGCCCACCCCCCACCGCCAGCCGAGCAGCGTTGCCCCGTAGCTCGGGGGCTCCGACCTAGGGGCAGCGGGCGAACCGCGGCAGCAACAGTGGGACAAGCAGTGGGGGACATACCTGGAGGGTGACAGATCTCGGAACTTATTCTGCAGGTTGTGGATTTCACTGAAAAGCTCCATGTTCAAATTCTGCTCCTTCTGCAGCTCGCACTCCTGTTGCAGGAGCTGCTGCCTGAGGCCCTCCAGCAGCCCGCCGTCGGCCACCTCTGGGGCCAGCTGCCGGAGGATCTTCATGTGCTTCACGTAACGCACTCGGTGCAAACTTGAAAACGTCATTTCTTCCTCGTCGGCGCTACCCTTGGGCTTGCTCAACACATCCTGGCCCCCTTCTGTCCCACACAAAACTGTGATAATGGCCTCACTGCACTGGGAGTGCTTCTGAAGCTGAAATAAGAAATTCCGGTAGCCCTGGAGCTCAGTTTCCAAGTCACGGATTTTCTGTTTTAAGTTTTCTGTATCACTGGAGGTGTCGATGTTCTCAGACGGATGGGCCCCAAACACGCGGACTGTGGAGGAAAGCGGACTCTTAGAACTCCGGCAGGCAGCTACCGCGGCTGGGCCTGGAAAACCTTCAGAATTCCCTTGGCATGTGGGCAAGACGGCAAGGCCGTCGGGCGGGCGGGTTTCAGCGTCTGCGAACGAGACACACGCGTCAGCACGGCCTGGGCCGAAATCCACCGCCGTCCCCACTGCCATCCCCACCGCCGTCCCCGCAGGGCCGCAGCCGCCCCCAGGCCTCCCTGGCCTAGCCCCTCCCCTACCTCCCAACCGGCCTCTTCCTCAGAGCAACTATTCTAAAACGTGAACTGACCATGACACCCACCAACGCCCACCTCCAATTCGTCACCAAGGATTAAACCCCAAATCCTCTGGCAGCGCCTGGGCCCCTCCGCTGACCAGCCCGCCCTGGACACCCCTCCCTCCACCACCTCTGGAGATGCCCCACAGCTCGCCCCAATCCCTTGCACCCACCGGCCGTGGGGGGCCTCTGTGCTTTTGCACGTGCTGTTCCCTCGGCCTGGGGCCCACTCGCTCCCCTGCGCCCGCTCAACGAACTCTGCTCACCCCTGAGCGCGCAGCTCTGACCCTCCTCCCGCGGGCCCACCTCCACGCCGACCTGTCGCTCCGCCCGCGCCCCCACAGCACCTTCCGCACTCCGCCGGGGCGCGCGGCCGTGCTGGGTGCTGCCGTAGGAACTACATGGGCTCAGCGCCCCACGGGCCGTGGCTGCCTGGATTCCCGGCTCCCGCAGCCTCACCCTCACACCCTCAGGGGCGGCGCCTACACCGGGCCAGACGGCCGAGGCTCAGCTCTGACAGGCACCGGGGACCGTGAAGTAACGCTGACGAGCAGTCATTCCAAAGCTCAGGACTGAGGAGTCCCCGTTTCCAGTTTCCCGGGGGCGCTGCGATGGCCCCTGCGTGAGTGTCCCACTGACGCACGACCCTGCCAGGAAGTACTTCCCGACGGTCGTTTGAGCCCCTGAGGGCAGCCAGGCTCGCCTGAGGGTGGGCGGGACCGTGAGGCCGAAGGGAGCGGGGCTCACAGCCGGCCTGGCCACGCGCCGCCCACACACGGGCCTGAGGTGGGTAATTTCATGTCTCGAGCCTCAGTGTCCCCACAAGGATGTCTAAGCTGCTTGCCGGGAACTCCCAGCTCCGGCCCGAGTCCAGAGCACCGTCCTGGACCACGCAGCACACCGCCTGCGTGCAGGGGACGCTCAGCTCCGTGCACGGCCGTCTGAGTCCTCGGAAGGCTGCAGAAGGCGTGGAAACACCTGGCCTCACAGTCCAGCAGACCTGGCCCGAGCTCCGGCCCTGCCACCTCCTGGCTGCGTGACCTGGGGCGCCGGGTTCCCGACCCCTGAGCCTCCCTCAGAGGCTTCGTCCACAAAACGGGAAGAACACCAGGTATCACGAAGGGCTCCGCCGGCTGTGGTCGGAGGCTCCACCGGGACAGCTCCTGCAGAAGGCGTGCGGCGCACGGTGGTGGAGGAGCCTGACGCCGGGATGCGGGGAGCTGGAAGGGGGAGCCCAGCACGGGAGGCGGGAGGCCCGCGAGCAGGGGCTGTGGGCCAGGGGAACCACTGCACCGACAAGCCTGTGGGCTGGGTGACAGGCCTTGGACGGGCTCCGAAGGGGAGCGCACAGAAGTGCTCGTCACGCCGCACATTCCAACTTCTGGTTCTGCAACTGTTCCTCGTGGCCACACGCCCGTTCCTCTCTGCTCACGATGCACACACCATAAAATAACTCTTTTTATTTTAGAAAGCAGCTGCCGCATGACCTAAGGAAGCATTCCCAGTACCGCACCGCTGCTGTACACCATCTGCGGTCGTCACCGGTGTCCGCGGCCTCTTGGGGTGCGGGGCAGGCGTGTCCATCCGCGGGCCTGGCGCGGGGCTGGGCAGAGAAGCTACTCCGGAAGGCCCTGCTGGCTGAAGGAGCGCGACACAGGGACAGACGCGAGGCCCCCACGGGCTTTCTTCCAAACCAAGGAACTACCGTTGCCGGAACGGCCTCACGATAACGGAATTTCATGGCAAGCAGCAGTGTTCGTTCACTCGGGGAATAAAGAGCAGAGACCAACGCGATGAGCCCCTCACGGACGCCCTCCCACGATGCACGGACGTCAGCTACACGCGCACCTGCCGACGGGACGGTCCGCACCCTCGCGCAACAGTCGGCTCCACAGCACGACTGACGTTTGCACTCTTGCCCTCGACCTACAGCACTGTGACTGAGCGGCGGCACAGGTTTGGTTTCCAGGCTCCAAGACCAGCGTCCAGCACGTCTCGCAGCCCAGCACCCGCCCGGCAACTCAACTTCGCGGCTCAGTAGCCCCGGATGAAGGGCCAGAGGCCAACTTCTCACCTCAAATCCCTGCGTGGAGGGCGCAGGGACGGAGGACTCAAAGCACGTGGGGGCTGTAGGCTTAGCCGGGACCTGGCCCAACGCCCAGTGTCACCTGCGCAAGGACCAGGCGCGCAGCCTTCAGGACAACCTGTGAGGCGTCACTGGCAGCCCCACCTGACTGAAGAGGAAATGGAGGTTCAGAGGCAGACGGGGCCTGAGGCTCGGGGCGCAGCAGCAGCAGAGCCCTCCGTCCGAGCCCGGCTGCCGCCTCCTGCAGCAGCTGGCGTCCCTGTCCCTGAGGTCGGGTGCTGAGCCGGGACGGCCCCTCGCGCTCCGGGTCACGGCCAGTAACACCGTGGTGCCCCCTGCGCTTGCCTTCTGGCACCTGCCAAGGGCAGCAGAGGCACCACGGACACCCGAGCCAGTCAGCTGGAGGCCAGCGCATGGGGCTGCCGGGAGCATCCGACACCGAGGGGCCGGGAGGCCCGACCTGGAACGCGGCAGGAGGCAGAGCCCTAGGGACAGAGCAGCAGCTGGCGACAGAGGGGGGCCGTGCAGCCAGAGGCAGCCCCCGGGCAAACCAGAAGCACCTGCAGAAGGAGGAGAGGTGCTCCGTGACACCGGGCACTTGGGAGGGAAACTGCCAGCCCGCCAGGAAGCCCTGGCCACTGACACGCCGCCGATGGGAAAGCCACAGGCGTCCCCAGAACCAGTTGTCCGCATTGGAGGAAACGCTGCAGTTCTGGAACCTTCCTGGACCCCGGGGGGCACCTGCATGCCTGGTAGAGCAGCCTTCCCCTCCAAGCCCACGACACTCAGGAGCACGTGACCACGGGTCCCCCGCACTGGCCGGCAGCCTCGGGGGAGCCGGGGGCATCCCTGCGCTCTCAGGGCCGCCTCACGGCAAGTGTAGGACGCCCGAAGAGGTTTCCTACACGGTGAACTAGTCCTGATTCAAGTGGACTTTTTTTTTAAACAAAAAAAGAGGAGGGGCTGGATCAAAGGTAAAGAGAAAACAGCACGTGTTCCTTCCGGGGGCGGGGAACAAGAACATCCTTTTAGGACCGTTTGTGCTGAAATAGATGGGCCGTGCCTGGGGCCTTGTCCCTGCGCCTCCACACGGAGCAGCGATGAAGCACCCGCCCAGCGCAGCAGCACCCCGCGGCGCCCACCCGGCTGCGGCCAGGGCAAGGGCGTGATGAATGCTCGGTGAGCTCTGACGCATGGTCCTCTGCGCCCGCAGCCGCCTACCGCTGACCAGCTGGACGACCCTGCATCAATTCTGTTTAATAACCTCAGCTTCCTCACGTGTTAAGTGGGACTGACGACGAGGTCCCGAGATGCCGGCTGCCGGGCTTCGCGACCGCCCCCCACAGCACACCCCAGGGAGCGCCCGCACCCAGGCTGCGCAGTACACACGGGCCTGCGTTCTGACCGGTCTCGTGGGTGGCGTGATCACTGTCCCCCTCCGTGGCTCTCCAGACACAGGGCATGGCTTTGGCTCCGTTCTGCTCTCCCGGGCCGTCCTGGTAGGCTGCTCCCACAAGGGGCTGGGCTGCAGGCGTTCAGGAAGAGAAGGAAAAATAAATAAAACCATAGGCTTGAAACTCAGCCAAGCAACTGAGAAGAACACAAAGATACAACAGGGAAAATAAAAACACTGGGGAGGCAAAATGCAATTTATAAGATAAAATTAATCTATCGAGCTGCCATAACAGGACGTAAAAAGCATAAATACGCTGCAGCTTGTCTGAAATGGTTTAAGTCCAGGCTCTCAAAAAACTATGAGTGAGAAAATGAATTCCACAGACTCGGGCCCACTCGTCCGAGCAGAGGCCTCGGGGTCCTCTGGGCACCCGGGGTGGCACCCGGTCGAGGCACCCTGCTGTCGCAGCCAGAAACACGCACGGGGAGAGTGCGCACCGCAGGCCCCGCGCCCAGTGCCCTCAGGTCCTCGGCCCGAGCGCCCCGCTCCCGCCCGCGCTGCTCCATGAACTATCTGCCCCCCCCCCCCCCCCCCCCGCTGGTCTGGGAGTCCTCCGAAGGCAGAGACCCGCTCACCCCTCCCGCGTGTCTCTGTCTCCCACACCCAGCGCATGAGGCCGGGAACACAGCAGGTGCTCCCGGGGGAGTCTGCGAACGCGTGGCTAGACGGCTGCACGGGAGGAGGCGAGGACCGGAAGGGAGGGGGGCGGGGACAGTCATGCCACCGACGGCCCGCCCGTCTCGAAACCTCCACTGTGCTGAACCCAAGAACCCAACGATCCATAGGGAACACCAGGGGCTACAGGTCACCAGAAAACCCACACGCGAGGTGGGGACAGTGGGCTCTCCGAGGCAGCGCAGGGCACGGCCTGGAAACCAGGCAGACGGGTGTGAATCCAGGTCCGACGTCACTGACCACAACCGCAGCCAGGTCCCTCCATCGCTCCATGTGCCGCCTGGTGATACAACGGGGCGGGGACCGCTCCGCCTCAAGGGCAGTGAGGAAGATGCCCCCGCACGGCGGCCTTCAGGCGGGCAGGGAGGCGCGACACCCCCGGCACACATCGTGTCCCGGACGCGGGCCATGCGAGGCTCCAGGCGCCTCCCGCCCGCTGTCCCCACAGCCGCTGCCGTCTCCCGCCCGGGAGGGAGGCGAGCGCCTCGGTGGCACGACTGCAAACAAGCCTGGTGTCGCCCTGAACGCGCCGTGCCGCCCATGCCAGACTGTCCCTGGCACGGCTCCCCCGCGGCCGCCCAGCAGCGGATGCCGCCCCCGACCACCGCAGCCCAGAGCAGGAGGTGCCCTCGCTCCCCACTGACGCCTCCAGGGCACGCTCTCCTCCCAGAAACCCCAGCTCCGAGCCTCAAGCCGCCAGGCCACCCAGGGGCCACGTGCCCCGCAGTCACCTGGGGCCTGACCCCCGGGGCCCCCAGAGCCTCGCTGACTATGTGGCTCCCCCTGTTTGTCTGCACTGCTGTATGGGCAACCGCCCCAGGCGGTCCCTTCCTGCCGTGTCCTCTCCTCCCCCCGCCGGCTCTCCGGGAGCTGTGGCAGGCCGGCCTCGGCCACGCCAGGACAACGGTGCCCTCCGAGGTCACCGTGAGGGCTGGTTCCGGACCCCCAAGGCCACTCCCTTGGCCTGGTCTTACTGACTGGCAACGCTGGACGGGGCGCACCTGCCGTCCACCCGGCTCCTGGATGCCGTCCTCTCGGGCCCCCGTTTCCTGGGCTGCTCCTTCCCCGCCCAACCCCCGCTCACAGAGAGGCTCAGCCCGGGGCCGCTCCCCGGGTCTCCAAGTCTCCAACTGCAAACGCCGGTGACACGCTGCCACCTGCCCAACGCACAGCCCTGTACCCCCGACTGCCGGCCTGGCACTGCACGGGGCTGGCCAACTGGCTCCTCGAGGGGCCCCAGAGCCGCCACCCCCGCACGGTGCAGCGCCGCCGCCCCGATGGTTCACGGTACCAGGGGTCCTTCCACGAGGCGGGCGGCCTCCTCCTTCAAGAGCCAAAGACGGAGTGGGTCGGGCGCCGGCCGCAGGGCCTCGACCACAGCTGCTCCGCAAGCGCAGCACCAACGCAGTCACAGGCTACGTGCAAACCAGCGTGTGTCCCTGAGCTCCAAGGAGACTTCAGGACGCGCAGCGAGGGTGGCCCCTGGCCACGGTGTGCCCGTCCCTGCCGGGAAGCCGAAGTCAGGCCACGTGGCTCCGCTCCCCGAAACCCTGCCACCGCTTCCAGGCCTGCCTGCGCGAGACCAAGCCCGAGAGCAGCCTCCGTGGGCCACCCGACGGGCCACCTCCCTGACCCTCCTGCCCCGTCCTTCCCATCTGCTCCGGCCACGTAACTGGCCTCCCTCCTAGTCCTCCAACTCCCCAGATTCAAAGCAACATCCGGAACTTTGCCCTTGTGCTGCCGCCAAAGACACTTTCCACGCTGAGGGTTCCACTCATCTGCTCCCGGCCGGGTTCAAATGTCACCTCGTCAGGGAGGCTCTAGGATTCCGCGGATGGACGGCAGCAAACTCCACCCCCCTCCACACTGCCCGTGCCTCAGCCGCCCTCCGTCCTCCCCGCACCCGCCATCTCTACCTGCACCCGTTTTGTTCAGCCCGTCCCCAGGGCCTACGGCAGCGCCCGGCACACAGCAGGGCTGCAGCGATACTTTCTGGAGAAAGAGAAGGTTGCTGCTGTCGTTCTTGGTATCAGGCGCTGCTGTCACGCGCTTACAGCACAAGCTCAAAACCAGGAGTCGACGAGGTACTTCTGTGGACTCGTGAACCCTCTGAAAACGAGGTCCAACGCTTGCCGTGCGCTCGCCTACGCTCCGCGGCTCTCGGCTTTCCTGAGACGCTCCAAGGGGCAGTGGTCCAAAACCTCTAACACCACGGTCACCGCTGTGACACGCCCTCCACGTCTATGCAGTCTGACCCGGATACATTTTAACCCAGGGGCTCTCTACTTTGGGAGCTCCCATGAGTGCAGACACGGCAAAGTGGCTACGGAGGCAGGTCACTTCCAGAGGAAGGCGTAAGCTCGATAGGGTTTGGAATGAGCCCTGAGGAGGCCACGGTAATGTAGCCTGGACGTTCTAGAAAACCCCCCCAGGAGGGCTCTCACTTATACACACGATGCCACACACCTCAGGCTTCCACAGGTAACGCCAAAAAAGCCACCTGGACTCGAGTCAGCCCACGGCCGGGGCCCCTGCAGACCATCCTGGGGAAGGCAGCGACCTCACAAGACCCGCGCGCACTTACAAGCCCCTTTACCCAGACTCCAGAATAGAATGAAAACAATAGATTCATTTTCCTCACTGTGTTCCTTTCATTGTGTATTTGTCAGGAGTCAAGATTAATCACTGTAATTCATAAAATTTATGCTCAAACTTACTGCAGTTCTAAACAACAAGGCTGACGTGTCGAGCAGCTCTATCGGTCGTTCGTCCAGCTCACGGAGAGCGCACTGCACACTTACCTTCCTGTAGCGTTTTGTCTGCCGCTGGCCTCTCCTCCATCATTGCTTCAGCCAGAATTAACTTTTGATGCAGTTGCTTATTGCAGATTTTAAACTCCTTCAGCTCCCCCTGCAGCTCCAAGATCTGACCCTGCAGTTGGGCCACCACCTCCTGGGTGGCAGGGAGCCGATACACATTTCCTAATGACCGGGACGGTTTTATCAGGATAGGCAGGCGGGACTTCTTAGCATCCTGGAGAGACACACACACAGGACAATGAATACACCTCCTCTGGTCGTGCTCGTGCCAACCTTGTAAAACAGGATTCAGACCGGCTGCCCAGACTTCTGGTTCCGGGGGTGGCATCCACGTTTATCTCCCGTGTCTTGGCACGTCCCTCCTCTGACTGGCAAGTGCCCAGCTTTTCCTCCTGGACGCCCTCTTGGCCCTGGTGCACTGTCTCTGTGGACGTCCAGAGGCTCGCGATGGCAGTCCCCTCGCCAACACCACCTTCTAAGTAACACTTTCCTGGCCCGCCCCCGCCCGCTCCCCAGGCTCGGCCACTCCGCTAGTGCACCGCAGCCACCCCTACTGAGGTTCTCAGGGGCTACCGAGTCACTAATCCAGTGGCTCTCGCCCAGGCTCGAGCTCCCACCTGCCAAACCTCGACATCTTCCTTTCCACTGGCTCTCAGGCACTTCGAAGCCAGCCCAGCACCTGGCTCCTTCCGCCCATCATCCCATTCCCCACCCCAAAGCTACGCCGCTTCAACACGCTCCATGTTGGTGAATCACACCACCATCCCCTCACCGTGCAACCCAAACCTGGAAGTCCATCGAACTGCTCTTCGCACCCATCACCCACCCTCGCCACTTACCAGGCTCCATTAATTGCAGCTGTAAACGCATCTCTGAGGCCTCTGGACTCTCCTCGCTGCCTCCCACGGCCCCCTAAACACTGCTGGCGCTCACCTGCCACACAGCCACCTCCGGAGCACCCTCCCCCTCGCCCTTCCTGCCCTTTCTAGCCCACTCTCCATACTGTGACGGGAAAGGCAGAGCTGACATCCCTCGCCCCTGCTTACAACCACCGGCGTACTTCCCGGTCTCTCAGGACCTACCGCGGCCGCCTTGCTGTACGTGACCTGCAGCCCCGGTCACTGCCCTTCTCCCACTTCCCCTGGGCCCACATACTCCCCTCTATCAGCTCCTCAAATGTCTATGTTCCTTCCACCCCAGGGGCTCGGCACGCACCGTCCCCCCTGTCTACAGCACACTCTCTTGCCCGCCCCCACCACTCCAGTAATCCCCGTACATTCTCTAGGACCTCACTCATATGTGCCTTCCTCGGGAGAATGGGCCTTGATTTCCAAGACCAGGTCAGGTCTCCCTGTTAGGGACACTCACCGCCCCCTACAATTCTCTAGGGAGAACACTAGCACCCTCATAATCAAATGCCTGTGCAATTACTTGTTCTCTGTCTACCTTCTGCACTGGCCTATAAGCTCCAGGGTTCGGGACTCTGCGTTGCTTGGTCGTACTCTATCACAGCCTCCAGCACGAGAGCACAGTGGGTACTCAACAACTATTTGTGGAATGAACATGCAAAGAATGACTTAAGAGGCCAAATGGGGATGTCTTTCAAGTGGGGGGAATTTTAAATATATTAAAAAGTTGGGGAGAGGGACTAAACCTAGAAATATGTAAAGGACTATCACAATTCAATAATAAAAAGCACATATAACTCAATTAAAAGGTGGGCAAAGGATCTGATAGACATTTCTCAAAAGGGGACCTTTATATGGCCAATAAACACATGAAAACATGTTCAGTGTCATTAATCGTCAGGGAAATATAAATCAAATCACAATAGAATATTGCCACTCCCAACTCATTAGGACAGCTTCTAATTAAAATAATAACAAGTGTCGGCAAAGCTGTGGAGAAATTGGAACTCGCATGTTTCCGATGAAAATGTAAACTAGGAGCAGCTACTATAGAAAACAGCCTGGTGGTTCTTCAGAGTTCCCACATGACCCCGGATTCCACTCCTCGGTGTTTACCCAGGTGACGTGAAAACACACGACGTCCACACAAGAACTGGTATGTGAATGTTCACAGCGACGTCATTCATAATAGCTAAAAGGTAGAAATAACCCAAACGTCCATCGACTGATGAATGGATAAACAAAATGTGTGACATCCATACAATGGATATCGCTTGGCAATATAAAGAAATGAACCACCGATAAAGACTCCAGCACGAACGCACCTCGAAAATGCTACGCTAAGTGGAAGCAGTCACCAAAGATCACGTGTTACATGATTCCCTTTCTACGAAACATCCAGAGAAGCCAGACATCTAAAGACAGAAAGTAGATCAGTGGTTGCCTACAGCTAGAGCACTAGGGGGGAAAGGGGAAGTGACCGCCAATGGGTCAGGCAGGGCTTCTTTTTGGATAATTAAGCCCGTTCTACAATCGATTATGGTAGTAGATCTGTAACTATGGATTTACCAAAAAAAGAAAAAGACCAAACAACTCACTGCACTACGCACTGTAAATGGATAAACTGTAGGACATGTGGCTTGTCCCTCAATGGGGCTATTACTCTTTTTACTTTTTAAGTGGAAGAGAAGGAACCTGAGAGGAAAACAGGAAATACTTGGGACCCTGGGAATGACGAAATCAGCAAGGACTCTGAAAGCAGGAAAAGGGCGGAAGGAGCCCCGTGTGCATGTTCTGGGATGCAAAATGCTTTCAAGCACACTGTCCACGGTCCTCCGGCCAGCTCTGCAATCTCAGCACTCACAGGATAATAGACGTTACCGGGCCTATTTTCCAGACAAAAAACTGGGAGGTCAACCAACCGGTCCACTGTCGCACAACGAGGAGGTTAGAGGGCTGGACGTCACGACGGCTCTCCAGCCTCTACTGCTCGGTTAAGGAAAGGAAGACACTCTCTGCCCCAACATTCCAGGGCAGAGAGCAGGTTCAAGGCCAAGGACAGTTTGAGGCGGGAAGGGGGTCTGTTGGCGGGGGGCGGGGGGTGCCCATCAAAGAGGACCGCAAAATAACAGTCATTGGCTTGATCCTCGGTCTCCACCAATCTTTATTCTTGGATCCAAATCTGTGTGTCATATGGCAGGAGAAAAGATATCTGCAAGTGCACAAATGCCAAAGCCAATTTCAGGCTGGAAGACTGCCGTCAGTCACCCTAATGCGGGTTCTAAAATAACACCACACAAAATGCTACCTTATGGACACTGTGCACAGCCCCACCTACCGCCTTAGGAAAGATGTCAACATGGAAGTCCTCACTTGGGAGCGGAAGGGGGACAGGAACGCACACATGCCGAGCTCGACGTACACATGCACAGGCAAGCACAAAGCACCAGCCGGCCCTTGCCACACATCTCTTCCTGTCGCCACTGCACTAGCCTCAGCTCCTAGGTCACCCTGATCCCTCTGGGGCCACCAGGAAAGGTAAGTGGCCAGGCTTGAAGCCATCACTGGTCCATGTGTGATGGTGGCAAGAGGACTCCTCCCTTCCTGAGAAAAGTATGTTTAGACTACCCCTGTCGTGGGCACCTGGGTGGTTCAGTCAGTTAAGCATCCAGCTCTTGATCTCAGCTCAAGTCTTGATCTCAGGGTCATGGGCCAAGACCCACATTGGGAGTGGAGCCTACTTTAAAAAAAAAAAAATTCCCTATCCGCCTCTAAAATTGGACTTCGGTCTATATCCTTACTACTCCTCCCAACAGCTGACTCACTCTGGACCATTTTCTGAGACTTTGAGAGTCTGTATTTCTTCACATGTAAAATGTAGGGAATACCTATCTAACTCACAGGCTTCTTGAGATTAAATGTGATGGTATAGGTACAGGAAATCTAGCGTGATCCTGGCACAAACAGCAGATGCTAAAAAATAAACACTGTGGCCTTCCTTTTGAAGCCACAAGCAAGAAGGATAATTCTACGCTAAAAAAAAAATTTATATATTTGGGGAAATTAATGAGTTCATTCGATTATGTAATTTTTCTGCACAAAGGAGGCTACCTCCCACACAAACTGGGGGAAAAAAACATCTAGTTTTCCTAAAACACAGGTACAAACTAACAGAGCTGGGGGCAGATGAGAGCTTTCTATTCCAGCCAAAACGTACACATTTGCATCTGAAGTACCGTTAATATAATGGCAATGTCTTTTTATTTTTTTTATTTATTTATTTATTTTTTTTGTCTTTACTGATATCTTTAGAAAACCCTTTTCTAGAAATTACAGTTTTGGTGCATAATTTAAAACAATCAAAAGCAATTTTGCTAATGATATATCTAACTCCCTTTGGTATGCACAAAAGCAGTAATTTAGTGGTCAGAAAATAAACTTAATTCTCCATTCTGATGCTATGAAGCAGTGTGTACAGCTGATTTCTCAGATACAAAACACCCATCAGAAACAAGAACACCAACAGCCATCACTGGCGCTCTATTAGAAACATGACCTACTTCTCCACCAGAACACTGACATCTCTCCGCTTTGGGGAGCGTCAGCCCAACCCCTCCGCCCGGGAGGATTTTAGCAAAAGGTCCAATCAAACGCTGCCAAGAGAGTCTGGCTCTTAATCGTGTGGCATATTTGATGGTATTTGAGGAGAAGCATCGAGACAGCGTCTTGACTGAAGCCAAATGCATTCCCCCCACCAAAACCGGACCCTACCACGCTGGGCCAGAAGGAGCGGGGGGCGAGCCTTGGAAAGGGTAGAGCAGAGCACTCAGCCGCGGGGGGTTCCACTCAGCCCCTTAGCTGCGGGCTCGCTGTGGGCACTGCGAGTCGGGCTTCCTCATCTCCGGGGAAATGTGGACCAAGCCCCAGAACAGTACCTCTCCGCCACACAGCCCGCACAAGATAAAACCGAGGTGCTCGGCCCTACTCCTAAAGTCAGGCTATCACAATTTCACTGCAATCTACAAAAGGAAATGTCCACCAGTGGGTGAAAATCCTACACCTTTTGGCACATTTCCCACAATGGAATATTTCAGAGCCACCGCAAGGAAACATGGTCCTGATACACAGCAGGAAAGAAAACGCTACACACAGATGTAAAAATACAGCTCTGTAAGGAAAACTGCATAAATGTCATGATGTACAGACGGAGAAGACCGGGCTGGGGGGGAGGTTAAGACGAACACACGCCTCTAGGGAGAGGCCAGACGAGGGGCAGGCAGGGGGAGACACCGGATTTTACAGACATCAGAAAAAGCAGTGAGATCAGAGTTGAGTTTTTAAGCCTTTCACTTGTATAAAAAAGAAAATAAATAAATAATCTATAGAAAAGCTTACTTTGTCGGCCCCACTGGGGAAGGAGAGGGCAGCGGCCGGCTTCCCTGGCACCAGGCACAAGCTCTGCGGCTGACCCTCAGCGTGGAACGTGGCGTCTGGGGGCTCCTCTTCCCAAACTCCTCTCTTGCCCTGGTTTGTGAACCTGAGTGTGTCGCCCTCCGCGGCCACGGTCTGCACGGAGGCATCTTTCAGCTCCCGCGTGGCCGCTTCACCCGCCCTGAGCAGCCGGGCTGTCCAAGGCGACCTCGGGTCATCACGGGACTTGGACGACGAGTCGACGTGGGCCAGGTGTCCTAGTTCACCTCCTAGCTGAACGGCCACCGGCGTCAGTGACTTCTCAGTCTTCCCATCAAGGTGTTCTGCGGAAACTCCCTGCTCTAGCGAGCGCATTCGTTCCAAGAGCAGTTCACGCAGCACTTTCAGGAGGTCTGGCCTGTTTTTCCAAAGGGAAGGAAGTGGGAGAAACAGGTTTTGTGCCCTAGCCTTGTGCCCCGCCCAGTCTCCCAAGTTTTCTCCACTGACTGGCCCGACGTCTGTCTAAACCACGCACCATGTGCCAGGACCCACAGCCCAGGATTTTACCCCAACCGCCTCGTGACCCCCCCTACCTGGGGATCCTGGCAGGTCTATCTCACGGAGAAGGGAATCACCTGACACAAGTACCCAGCAAGCGAGGGCCCGCGTGGCTGTGCGGGTGCCGGCTGGGCCTCAACAGGAGCAGACGGGTCACCAAGTACTGCCAACCGCGAGGTCCACCTGCCCCCGGCCCAGTCCTACATCCAGGGGAGTACGGCCCGGGTGGCCTGGTCACCCAGGTGGACCCTGTGCAGCCAGGGCCCGGGACACAGGCCCTCAACGAAGGGATGCTGCGAACGACTCGTAATACAAACAGCAGTGGCTTTGAAATCACACGAAAATGGCTTCAAATTCTAAGTCAGAGATTCTTTGGAAGTAACGTAATCCCCCTCCAAGGACGGCAACGAGGATTAAGCAAGAGAGCACAGAGGGAGCGGTACCTTCGCGTCCCTGGCCACCTGCCCCGTGCTCCCGCGGAGCCCGCCCAGCTGCGGCAGCGTGGACACTGAGGACGGCACCCGGGACACGAAGAGGCCCGTCTGGGGTGCTCCCTGCCTCTCTCCACTGGCCTGGGGCTTCCTCAGCGCTCCTGAGGCCCCCAGCAGGGCAGTGGGCAGGGGAAGCCCTCAGACAGTGGGGGGAAGAGAGCTGCTGGGACACACGTCCCCCGTCCCGCCTTCACAGGGCCAATGGCACGGCACCTCTAGGCCGTCCCCGGCGCTGTCCACAGCACGCAGGTCATGGACCCTGACTGGCTTTGCCTCTGCTCCCCGGGGTCACAGCCCAAAGAGACCACGTGTACCCAAGCCCTTACTTTGGGCTCCGCTTTCCTGGGAACCCAAACTGAGGGAGCTCGTAAAAGACTAGGGCGCAGTTCAGAGGAATCCCTGTGTTTCCTGTGCCGGGTGCCCGACGGACACCGAGGGGGCAAGACCACCTGCGAGGACTTAGCCTGGTGTCGGACACGGACATTGAGAAATCACTGCTTCACGGGGTCAAAGGGGGAACAGGGGCCCTGTGCAAGTTTAGGGGGTTACAAAGCCCCGATCCCGGGGTGCCCAGCCTGGGAGAGGCAGGAGATGCCAGAGAAGGGATTCTAGAGGCGAGGGGAGGTCAGCCAGGGCAAAGGAAACGGGACGTTCTCGGCATGAAAGCCAAGGTGACCAGGGAGGAGGCGCGGCTGGAAGCGAGGCAGGGAGAAGTCCGCGTGGGGGCACAGGGGAGCCTCCGGGCGACGCTCTGTGGCACGGGCGCCACCCGCATGCCGTGCGGCAGGACTGCACAGGCTCCTGTCCGGGGACGGCGGGAGCACACACTCCGCCCCTCCCAGGCCGCTCTAAACACCCGTGACAGCAGAAGAGGCATAACAGAAAACCCCGTAAGGGGCGCTACAGGCCTCAAAGTCAAGGCAAAATTTGTCCAAACATGAGAAACTGAGGAGGAGAGGCAGTCAGGAAAAAAGGGGGCATTTGCAGAAAGCACTGGGGCCAGAAATTTAACTCCCCTATGGTGGAGATCTCCCGGAGTCCAGGGAAAAGTCAGGGGCTCCCCCCACGGGAGAAGGGGGGCCGGGGGTGTCCACACAGGCAAACCAAACCTGCACGCACAACCCACTACGACAGCGGACGGGCCACAGCCCAACGTCCACACTCGAGAAAATCAAATTAATAAGGCAACCCGAAGACCTTCACATAAGTATGTGTAAATCACCTAAAAAATAAAGGAGATGTTTGAGCTGCTACCGTTTCCCACCTGTTTCTCACTAAATAAAAGAATTCTTTAGTTTTCCTATAAAAAAATAAAGACTTAAAAATAAAAAAGAAGAAAAAGGACTCATTTAAGAGAAGAAGGAAACCAGGAAAGCGCCAGGAAATGGTGGGCGCAGGGACTGGAGCAGGCGAGGACGGAGGGAGAGGCGGGCAGGAGGAGGGAGGCCGGCGTCCGGCCGGGCGCGGGGGACAGAAGGGGCCCTCGGCCGCGCTGCGCTCTCTTCCCTCTGCCGATCCTCTCGCCTGCCTCCGGCCCGGGACCGACGCTCGGCGCGACGCCCGATGGCCCCTGCCCTGTATCTGCGCCTGCGACACGTGACCGGGGCCGTGAACCCTCGAGGGCAGCGGGGAGGCCCCACTCCCATCCAGATCCCACCGCCCAGCTCTGGGGCAGGGGCGACTCCGTTCAGACCACAGCTTCGGCACACGGAGGCACAGGAAAAATTAAAGGTTTGAAAAACAGAATTTAAATGTACGGTACATTTTTTCACTTCGAATATGGAATCATCTAGCCTACACAAAGCATCTTAAAATTTAGTGAACCCAGACTTTAAAAAGACTGCTGGCACTTTACGCATGTTAAACTAAATTTTCCTTTCCTCTCCTTCCCTTAATATAGATTAAAAGTAATGACAATTGCTATTCAGCCGGCCAAAGGAGGACCGTTATTCACCACCAAACAACATACAATAAAACACAGGAAACAGGCTTTACAGACGGGCAGTAAAAGGCGGTGAAAGAGGCCATTAGACTATACCAAGGTGGGGGTGCTGTTAGACAAACCCCTCACGTGTGACTTTGCTAGAGATCTGCGCAGCGGATCCACCAAGCCGTCGCCGGATCAGGACCTGTTTAACGGTTCGGTCGAGGGTCTGGTCAGAGGCGCAGACACCGTTTACACGGCCTTCCCGAGGACCTGGGCCGCGGCGCGAGGCCGTGGGGGGCCGGCAGCTGCGAAGCCCGTGCGGCGTCGGGTCGTTAAGCACGCCAAGCACACTCGGGCCTCCCCGTGCGCCTGGGGGGTGGGGCCAAAGCTCACCCCACTTTACAGATGAAGCAATGGGCTCGGAAGACTCAAGATCCCCTAGCAAAGCGGCAGAACAAAGATCGGGGCAGCCCGATCCTCCTGAGCCCAGGGGTCACTATACCGTCTCCAATTCTCCCCATTTACCTTCTGCTGTGATGCTGAGCTTCTAACTGTCTGCACTGACGCTTCGGTATTTACCGAGCACCTCTCACCTGCCACCACGGCAGTGGGCATGCGTGGTGAAAAGGAATCAGGGGCTCGCATTTCATTAAGACGACATTCGTCCACGCCTATGTCGGTAACTAAATCAGACAACGTACAGCAGTGATGAGCAGGACCATCAGCCGCGGGAGGGAGGGAGGGAGTCCTGAGACCACGTGCAAGCAGGACTCCTGTTAGTGCTCAGCAAGGACCTGTCCACAGGGTGGATGTGGAGCTGAGACACCACCAGTCACATACATACTGCAGGCAGAGGGACGGCTGGTGCAAAGGCCCTGAGGTGTCTGAGGCACAGAGGAGCTCCGTGTGGCTGGGGGGTGGATGGTAAGGACAGAAAGAGGCGGGCTCCAGGGTGAGCAGCTCTGACCTTCCTGTAAGGGCAATGGAAGTCCACTGGAAGGTCGTACGCATGGAACAGATATGATCTGACCTAAGTTACAAAACGATCACTGGCTGCTCTGGGGAGAGTGGACAGTAGAGCAGCCTGCGCTGCTGGAGTCCAGGCAAGAGACGGTGGCGGCTGGGACAGGAGGGGACTCCCAAGCAGAAGAATAGTGTTTCTCTGACCAATTAAAATCCTGGTTGCCCAATGAGTGTTTGTAAAAGACTCCTCCAGAAGGTTCTCCAATGGCTCTAGCGCTTCCTAGCTACAGGAATGTCAAGTCCCCAAATGTCAGCTCCCACGTTTATAAGAAAGAAAACACCATGAGCAGCGCACAAAGCTGGTGTGAGGGTGAACTGAGGCTGGGCCTATGGTGCCCAGGGTGTGGGCCAGAGGGTGCAGACCCCGGAGGGGCCCTCGGGAGGGCCTGGGGGGCCACGACTGCACCGTCACGGGCTTCAGTGGTCCGGTGCGAATGGCAGCTGTGCAGGGAACAAGACAGGGCCACAGACGTAGGCCGGCGTAAGAAACCCTGTCCTCACACTGCAACTGCCAACGCAGTCTGGAAGCTGTGGAGCAGAAACCTACAGGGAACAGGTAACTGAACCATAGATGTCACAGGCTGGCCTGGCAGGCGGGAGATGCTTTCTTTAAAATATGTAGTTAGGGGTCCACATCTTTAAAAATCAAGAGATGTAGGATACAATTTGGGGCTTCCACCGAAAGCCTGGAAGGCTGGGAGCCCAGGTGCCCGTACCACTCTGTCGCGTAGGGCTGAGAGGCTCCGGCCCAGTAGAGGGGGCACACGTGCCCGGGTTCGCCACATGCCCCCGCGGCCGCCATACTTTCCCCAGCTCAATCACCCAGGCACCTTCCAGGAGGTCCTCAGAGGGTGGCATCCCTACTCTCGGAGGGGACACTTGGGACCCTGACATGGAGAAAATCCTCCGTCTCTCAAGCCTTGACTCTGGTCACCAAGTCCCTGTGATAATAAACCAGAACGGCCCTAGACATGTGCCCCAACAGGACGCGAGCTAGAGAAGTGTGAGATGCCAGGCACCGGGGGCGGGTCAGCCTGCCTGAGCTCGAAAGCAGAACGGTCCGATCCTTATTTCTTAGCTAAGGAACGTCTGTGAGGCTTGGTGCACCAGCAGTGCAAGAACCAGCAGGGGTCCCGGCTCCTGCCAAGAGTCACGGGCAGGAGTTCTGGGCTCCGCTTCTCTGCCTCCACTGGAGAGAACTGGACAGTTTTACCGGACGCACAGCACCTGCCTGCCAGGCTCCTCCAACGGTGCGCCGTCTGCCTCCTCACGCACGAGAAGAGGTCGGAGAGGCCGGGGCCCTGAGAGAGGGAGGCGCGGCTCCGCCCGGCAGCTGTCGCCATGGTCTGGAAGAATGTGCAAGGGCGACAGTCTCCTCCCGAAGGGTTAATTTTAAAATTACAAAATGTACTGAATGTTTCTCCTTTTCTGGCTTAAGGCAAACCCCCGACTACTCCCTCACAGAGGACGGACGACGCCCAGCACAACGAGAAGACAAACCAAGCTCAAGCTCAACGTAACCAGCGAGTCACAACCACAGCGGCAGCTCCTGAGCTGGTGCAGAACCTGAGGAGACTCCAGGGGGGCTGTTCCTCTCGCCGACAGCCGGACAGCCCTCCCCAGGGCTCGCGGGCCGACTCCAGAGGAAAGCTTTCTTCCTCTCCGTAACGGGCTCGCATGCGGCTCTGCGGAGTCCCCTCCCAGCCACCAGCGCGCAGCCTAATTACTTAATTGCATGACTGGCAAGATTCCTTCCAAGACGTTTCAGGGGCTCGCTCAGCTAAATTCCACGGCACCACCATCTAAATCCATTTAGCAAAATGAGTTTGTTCTCCCCTCAAACTCGAGAGAAAAAGCAGTGCGGGGGCCCCACGTCTACCTGGATTCCAGGAACAACGTGGCCTTCTCGTTGAAAAAAGGGGCCAGCAGGTTCAGGAGCTCGCCTTCCTCTAGACTCTGGTCTCTGGGGCAGCCAGGTGTGTGGGCTCCATCGTAGTCTAGGATGCTAGAATCTGTGTGCCTCGAGTATCCGTTTTTGCAGCCCCCTTTGGAAAAGTCCTCCACGACCTGCAAAGCAGAGGATGCGGTCAAAACACGGCCCCTGGAAGAGAGGAGGGCCGTGCATGGGGGAGAAAGGGCGGAGGCAGCGACCGAATGGGCAGCGCCAGCAAGCCTGAGGGCAACGGAAGCGCAGCAGGCAGGGCAGAGCGCGGCTCCGGCTCGCAGGCCCACGTGCCCTGTGGCGGGGCGGGGAGGTGCCTGTGCAAGAGCACGGACGGGTCACGCCACTTCTCCTCACCCTCAGTTCCCTGATCCGCACAACGTGGAGAGTAACGCCACCTCCCAAGGTGACCGTGAGAATAAAGTGAGATGACTGCCTCACCTAAGGTCCTGGCACAGTGTCCCGCCTGCCACGGCCATGTCCCCTCGCCCCCTGGCCCGCTCCTCGGGAGCCCAGGCCACGCCTGACGCTTCAGACGTCTGTCATCTACCTCTTGTGATGCATCCTCCCCGCTACAAATCGGGAAAGCGCCTTACTCTTTACAGAGACATGCTAATTAACATGACTTTGATTGGTCTCATTAGGAAAGTAGAGAGATCCTAATTCCCAGGGAGATGTTATTTACGGATCCATCTTCTGGGGTCACTGAGGGCCCCAGAGGAGTGGTACCAACAATGTGCCGAGTTAAAGCTTGTGTTGGGCATGCCCGAGGTGCTCCAATTAGCATTCTTTCTAAACTTCTTCTCCCAGTCTATAAATAACTGCCCTCGACTTCATTACTGCAGGTGGCACATACACTAGCCATCACACCCCTCTCTCACACTTGTAAAATGATTAAGATTATTAAATGGAAGACAAGACCCACACAAATGAGCAGTTATTTATAGGGTCTTGTTTGCCACCAATCTAGTTATTACGTCCATCTAAATAAGTAAGTTCCAAAGAAAGGAAATGTGGACTATCGTAATAAGAAGAGTCATAGCATTTCCTGAGCACTTCGTACATACCTTTCTATGCACTAATTGAAATATCACAGACACTCCGGCAAGGATGGATTATCTTCAAGGACCAAAAAACCCGGGCTGAGGGCCTACGCAAGGGTTAACTGAGGTCACAAAGATGAAGACCAAGACTCAAGACCTAATTCCAAGATCCCCACTTTGAACTGCTTTGCTTTCCAAAACCACCGACATTTTGATGATCTCACACTTGTGACTTCAAGAACTTCAACGCCTGGAAGGTTACAAATGCCAGACTGCAGCCTCCTCTGTCCATCGCATCCCAGGCTTTCAGGCTCTTTCAACCTCGGGAGAACGTTTGTCCCAAATGCCCAGTATCAATGTGACTGGAGGAACGTTCTCAACGATGCCCACGTGCCACCACGCGGGGCTCCAGATCAGGAGACTGGAGAGGGCCCCGAGAAGGGCGTCCTACGCTGCAGCGAAGTGATCTGGGACTCCACTGAGCGCAGCTCCTGCAGGGGAGGGGCTCCCCTCCCAACTCGGTCACTCACCTGCCCTGCGCCCTGGAGAGATCCTCTCCCCTCACAGGGCTCCGTCTCCAACGCAGACAACAAATGGGTCGGTTAGAGCGCCACAGGTCTGACCAACTCCAGCAGCCGATGCCTGTTACTCTCTGACAACAACCCTGTTTTTATTGGCAACTCCTGGTCTCGCTGTTTCTCAACTGGCTCTACCACCCTGTTTGGAACTTACGAGAAGGAAGAGACCTAGCGTCTCGGCTCCCCGCTGGCACACAGCAGGCGCTCGACACGGGCAGAAGGAACGGAGAAGCCACCGGATTCACTCCAAGCAGGAAGGCTGGCTTGGGCACAGAGAGGGGAGCATGGAACTGGGAGGTGACTGCCACGTCCCTACCTTGTCACTCTGCTCCAAATGCTGGTCACTCGGGAAATTATTCTCGTCATCCGCTCCAATTCTGGTCGTGTCCTCATCCTCCTTGCTAGCCAAAAGCTACATGGAGCATGGAATGGTGTGAAAATGCAACCCAAAAAAGTGTGCAGCATGAATATGCATGAGTAAGTCAGTGATGTCTTTTTTTTTTTTAATGCAAAACAAAAAACAAACCGAAAAGGAGGCAGAAACGAATGCCAAAGCCAATGAAATAAAAATTAACCAAAGTTAGAGATGCTAGTTCTAGCAAATCACACACAGCTGCCTAGAACCAAGCATAATTGAAGGACAAATTCCCCAAGAAATGACAAAAGCCATTTCCCCCTGCCCTTGCAGGGCCTTCCCCGAGCTGCTGTAAATTGAATATGCTGTCTGTTGTGCCGCTGCCATTCCTGCCATGGCTAAATTCACTTTCAGATTATATAAAAGTAACAAGATTTTGGAGAAAAGCTATTGATGGAATTGAAAACATCAAATAGCAAGAAGGCAGTAAATGAAATTTATGCTGTGCCCGATTTATGCATCACTTCTCCAGTTTAGCACAGGGCATAAACCTCTTCTTGGACTGTCACACACCCGAGATGGACAGTCCCCACAACGCCGTCACTTTGCTGACAAAAAGTCCTCATCGCTAATGAGTATCGAGCTGGCCTGACGATAACTTTATGCTTTGGAAATGAAGAACTTTTTTTTTTTTTATAAAGATTGCATGAATCCCTAATGCTTTAAAGAAGTGTAAATCCCAAAGCTTCTGCACTCTGCACTCCGCAGAATGGACAATACGATGTTCTCAAGGGGGCCAGATCTCAGCTCGCTGGAAGAGCAGAACTTCTAGTCCTGGGACACCTGGATTAAAGCAAATAAAAACAGAGAGGACAGGTGGCCACCCAGGGAGGTCATCAGTCAAAACTGGTTCAGAAATTATACCAAACCTCACCTCACCAATGAAACTGTAAGTTCCGCGCCAAAGTGTCAAAACCACAAACCGGGCGCTGAGTCACTGGCCCAGGTGCTGTTGTACATACGAGATTTCTAAGGTTCTGTCGCTACAGTTTTATTTACAAATTCCTACATTTAGTCCATACTTTCCGCAGACCAACTTAAATTCTTCTGACCTTCCTTTTATAGGAAACCCTTATTTTGGAAGAAAGCAAACCAAACAAAGCAAACTGACTTCATTTAAGTCATTTTTATAGAAAACTTTCCAGGACCAGAACACACTCAACCTGACCATATCCAAATCTGTCATCAGGCTCAAAGAGGACTGATGACCTTACAAATCAGAGCTGTAGGGGCCCAACGGGGGCTCAGTGGTTGAGCATCTGCTTTTAGCTCAGGGCATGACCCCGGGGTCCTGGGATCGAGTCCCACATCGGGCTCCTGCAGGGAGCCTGCTTCTCCCTCTGCCTGGGTCTCTGCCTCCCTTTCTGTGTCTCTCATGAATAAATAAAATCCTTAAAAAAAAAAAAAAAAAATCGTGCTTCTAAACTATTGACCACTAAACAGGCTAGCTACATGTGAATATACTTACCAACGCATAAAAGTTTCCACATGTGGATGAGGTGCTTCTCTCTCTCTAGCGGCATCTTTCCTCATTATTAAAACATTCTCAAGTGATAAGGACCAACCAGGACTATCAAACTTGTTGGTGGGCGTACAAAAGGTCAGACGACTGTGGAAAAAGTACTGGCAGTATCTTCTAAAACAAATAACCCTGTGGCTTGGGAATCCTACTCCTGGGTATTCATCAAGAAAAATGAAAACCAATATCCTCATAAAGATCTATGCAGGAATGTTCCTACCAACTTTTCATAATATCCAAAAACCGAAACAACCCAAGTGCACATCGATAGCCGAATGAATAAACAAATTTTAATATATTTACACACGATGGGAATGCTACTTAGCAATAAAAGGAACGTGTGGCTGGTTCACACTACAACACGGATGAATCCCAGAAACAGAACGCCGACAGAAAGCAGCTTCACACAAGAGGGAGTCTACGTGCAGACTCCATTTATGTGGAAGCCTAGTGCGGGCAAAACTAGCCCATGGGGGACACAAGTGGGGGCCTGCGGGAGCCGTGGGAACCCAGGAGGGACACGAGGCGTCCGGAGGAGGCGTGGGGTACAGGGGGACGCACATTCGTAAGACTTAGCGAATACGCAGTTGCCATTTCTGTATTTCAACATATGTGAACTCAACCTTAAAGGAAAAAATAACCATAAACACACCATGAAGTTAAGATGTGTATGTTGAAGTATTTCAGAGGAAGGAAGTGTATTTGTAATCGTGGTGGAACTTAGTCATTTACATTAAAATTTATCAAAAAGGTAAGGGGGTGGGATCCCTGGGTGGCGCAGTGGTTTAGCGCCTGCCTTTGGCCCAGGGCGCGATCCTGGAGACCCGGGATCGAATCCCACGTCAGGCTCCCGGTGCATGGAGCCTGCTTCTCCCTCTGCCTGTGTCTCTGCCTCTCTCTCTCTCTCTCTGTGACTATCATAAATAAGTAAAAATTAAAAAAAAAAAAAAAAGGTAAGGGGGTGACGATGGAAACCCGGGCGGTGTTAACAGGACAATCCAGGGGGGGGGGTACGTGGGTGCTCACTGTCAGGTTCTTCTCACTCTGCTGTGTTTAAATTTCTTCAGGCTAAAATGCTGGGGGGACGTGTCTCTCATCTTTTAAAACACAAAACAACAACAGCGTCTCTCTGGCTCCCCAGCAGCTCCGGTGGCTGAGCTCTCGGCCCCTCTCCAAGCTTCCCGAGAGAACTTTGGTCCCAGCTGCAGGTGGGAGGTCCCCGGGGCTGTCCCCCAGGGGACGGAGCACACGCCAGCCCAGGGAGGGGCGGCGGGGAGCCAGCCGCGGGCCCCGTGGGTACAGGAAGGGCCCCGTGCGTGGAGCTGAGAGAGACACGGCTTACCCCAGGGCACTCCAAGTCCAGGTACCGGGAGTCTCTCTTCAGTCCCAGGACCGCAGCCACACCACGGCCTGAGCAGTGAGACAGGATGAACTTTCCTTCCTCTTTACCTCCGCTGACTTGGTCGAAATTAAAAGTAAACTCAATTTCCACCAACGGCCAAGAAATTAAATGTGTGGACACAGAGAAATGTCCCTCCTCCACATGTGAACGCCCCACTGGCAACCTCTGAGAGTACCTGACCCTCGCAGACACTGCCCCTCTGCGTCCCTGCGTCCCACGCGGGTGGGGCGCCACCCCGCCCCCACGTCACCGCCTGGCGCCCAGGCAGCGCTGCCGAGAGCCCGCGCCAAGGGACAGTCTTTTAAAGTGAGAGCTGAGACCAAAGGACCAGGATCACCCCTGGTCCTCCGCTCCACACGCTTACGGGAGACGCACACTCTCGGGCCCCAGGCCAGGCTCACGGAACCGGAGCCTTCGTTTTAACGAGACGCCAGGAGAGTCCCACGCACGTCGCACTTTAGGAGCTCTGCCCTACGGTGCCACACACACGACCCCGCACAGAGTCCGAATAAGGCTCTCGTCCTAACTCCCCCTGACTGACTCCAAACAGTGAACTAACCGCTCTACTGCGCACCTACTATATCCCAGGCACCGTGTCGAGGGCTCTTTATAAATCATGTAAAATTCATAATAACTTATGAGGTCAAACTCTTAGAAACCTCGTCCTTTTAACGAAATCCAATCTGCTTCCGACAAACTCCACTTTATCCTGCTACTAATAGCAGAAGTTAACAAGCACCTCCTACTTCTGAGCATTACGTCTGTCCTCGGGAGTCACACCACCTTTATTTCTCATTCAACATAGCAGCCAGCCCTTCCAATACCTGCATTCAATCACATGATGTCCCTCAATCCATGTTTTCCCTCCATGCCAAAAAATAAAATAAAAAAAAAATCCTAGTTCCTAGCCCTTTCTAAAACTGATGATTTAAGTAAATAATAACAGACTAGCTCTTTCCGTGCACACACATGTAGCCTACAACCCACCCGAGGGGACAGTTCCGCACATCACACGGTTTGTGGTTTGCAAGGCTCACGGCCCCAATCACGCCTGCTCATCAATTCTCAACCACGTTTTCTATAATGTGTAAGTTAATAACCGGTAAATAAACATAAAGAAGGCACCTGGGTGGCTCAGCCGGGGAAGCATCTGCCTCCAGCTCAGGTCACCGTCTCAGGGTCCTGGGGTCGAGTCCCGGTGTCGGGCTCCCTGCTCAGTGGGGAGTCTGCTTCTCCCTCTGCCCCGCCCCTCCCCGGCCCTGTTCATTCTCTCTCACTCTCTCAAATAAATAAATAAAATCTTTTAAAAAAGTAAAAATAAGCACAAAGAAATAGAAGCAAACTGATCAGAGATTATTTTAATGCCCTTTAAAACCAAAGGACACCTGTTCTCAGTCTTTTCTGTGTTTTCTAAGTGAATTGCTCATGTGCAGCAGTGAGCACTGTCCCAATCAGCTGGAGGGAATCCATGCCCAGGCAACCATTCTGAGGACAAACCTGACAAACTGCACCAAGGGCCTCCTACTACTTATACCCTTAGTCAAACTCAAAGTTGCAGGGGGAGCCTATAGGAAATAGAGTTACATGCCTACTTTATACCTGTATCTACCTATAGACCTAGAAATTACGTATCTGGGAATACAGTCTAAGGGGAAAAAAATCTAAACCCAAACCCAGAAAAAGATTTGTGTCTGAAGACACTCATCAAGTAATTTAAGACAGCGAATCACTGGAAATAATCTACGTGTCCAACAATAATGCAGCAATTCAATTTCAGCTCATTCATAAGATGAAACAAGATGCTGTAACCTAACAGCAATTGGAAAAAAAAAAAGGAACAAAACCATATATGCATTGTGGGCCTGCACGTGTCCATATACACAAACAGAGAAGGAAGGATTCCAAATGTCAAATAACTGTACGTGTTTTAAAGTGACAGGATTGGGGTAATTTCTTTTCTGCATTTTAACCCGATGCTGTTGACTAATTAAATATTAGAGAGAAAATACTGAATTTTGAAAACACGGAACAGATTCGCTTTCTCCCCTCCCTCTTCCTGCTTTGCAGGCTCCGGGCAGCAGGGCCAGTGCCCAGCCCCCCCGCAGGCCCTGCCGCTTAGAGAGGCCACGGGCAGCCCGGGCGTTTCCAGGCCCCATCAAAGGGGAACCACACGCACGCCCAGGGCCCGGCAGCGTCCCGTCTGCGCCATCCCACCTCTCCTCCCTCAGCTCAAGGCCCCTGTGGGAACAGCTCCCTCCCGGGTGGCTCTTCGGACCTTCCCATCCTATTCGTGGAAGACGGGAAACCGGGAGCCAGGACGCAGCATCCAGAGAGAACGTCAAGGTGAAGTGCAATCTGACAAATGGCTCATATCTGAACCGGCTGGTATGAAGATCTCAGAGTGGGAAGAGGAAAAAGCCTCTGTTCTCCAAAGAACATAATGGGACATTTAACAGATTTTTGTTCAAAGGGCAAGTGAACAAACAAACTTGCCATTTACGACTCCAATGAAGTAGGTGAGGAATGAGCTGCTTATTAAAGATGCTGCCTGGGAGAAAACAAACCAAGAGACTTATTTCTCCCTAAACGGACTGCAGATATTCTTTGTTTCCAAAATTAGGTGGAGCCTTGGAGGCTAAGATCCATAAATAACACCCGCTCCGTCAAAGAGCACGGCCTCCTGCCCGCTGTGGCCCCGAGGCCCGCCCGGCCTGGCCCGACGCTGCACCCTGCAGCACCTGTGGGCCGACTGGGGAGCCCGGGCCCGCGGACAGAAGGGCCCTGGCCTGGCGCCAAGATCAGCTCTGCCCAGCTTGGCCGCGGAGGCGGGGGGGGGGGGGGGGCATCAGGGCTAAGGGCAGCGACGGCCGGCTCTTCCCGGTACACGACTCCAGGCTCCCCTGTGGTCCGCTGGCCGGCCATGGGGGGGACAAGAGGGACAGGGACAGGAGGGCCTCACAGCGACAGTGGAGGCCCCCAGGGGGCCAGGTGGGCTGGGGCGTCCCTCGTCTCTCCTGAGGCGGAGCACTCCCGGAGAGGCCGAGGACGCGGCCCCCAAACCGCAGGCCGCCTCCCGGTCCTGCCCAGACACACGATTTAACCCTTGACCCCCGGACTTTCCGAGACCAGCAGCAGAAACCCCTGCGGCAGGCGGCCGGGCGGGAGGGCGCGGGACAGGCTGGCGGCCCCCCTCCCCACGGCGGCAGAGTGCGGGAGCTGGGTCCGCGTGGGGGGCGACACTCATGCAGTCCCACCCCAGCCCGGAGGCCCCAACCGTGAGGGGGTGCACAGAACTCAGATTAACCCAAAAAGTAAATGAAAATGCATTTATGCATTTGTTTTCCGATGGTAAGGGATTCCTTAGGACGGCCGGACACGCCCCGAGCGACCTGGGCGGCGTGGCAACTGGCCAGGGCCCTCTGAGGCCACACGCTCAGCCGCAGGCGCCCCCGCAGCCACGCCCCGGGGCCGGCTCAGGGCCCAGCACTGCCGGACCTGCCCCCCGTGTCCGCGCAGACGTACCCGGGGCAGCTGCAGGCGCGCGGGCCGGTCCCGGCTGCTCTTACCTGCGACTGTGCCGCCGACCCGAGTCTGTCCCCGCCCTGGGCGCCCATGCACGAGAGATCAAGCATGGTCTTCTTCAGGTGCTGGTTGTCCGCGTGCAGCTCCCTCACCAGCTGTATCAGGTCACTGACCTGCGGACGGAGCAGAGGGAGACGGGCTGCCCACCAGCCGACCTCGGCCTCCCGGGCCCCGGCCCCTGGCTCCGCTCAGGGCGCGCTGAAACCCGCAGCCGCACGCCTGTGTTCGAACCCCCGCCACCCCTCCCGGGCTGCTGCAGGAACCGGTCGGGATCGGGCCACAGCTCCTACTTGAGGACAAGCCCGGGTGGACGGCCCCGAGACGTGTCAGGGGCCTCCCTCAGCACCGACCTTCGCCGACCGACCCAGCGACGTCAGTGGTGCTCATCTCCTTCAGTTACAAAGCAACTCACAGCTACTCAAAGACGCCACAAGCTTCAGCCCTTCATTCCCTACAGACGTCCTGAGGGGGGCCAGGCTGCCGGACTCCTCCCACCTCCACGAGGAGCGGACACAGAGAGGCGTAGGGCCCGAGGCCCCAGGCGGGACGTGCGGGGCACCGCGTGACGTATAAGGACGGCCGGAGGGCCTGTCCACGGGGGAAAGGGCTGCTGCCTCCCCACGGGCCAAGCGGGCTGCAGCTGAGACCCCGGGCTCCCAGCCCTGGGCTCCTCCCTCCGTGCGCCCGGGTCCTGCCAGCCCAGGGCCACCACAATCAAGCACTACCTTCCTCCCCTCAAGCTTCTACCCCAACGGCTAGTAATTCTGCAGACGTCTCACTGGAGGAAGCGTCAGCCCCCCGACTACACAGGAGGCGTCCAGCACCGGGAACCGCGACGACACCTGGGCCCCACCAAGGCTGGGGTGAGAAGAGCAAAACGCCCCGGCCCTGCAGACAGTTACTAAGTGCCAAGCACGCCGCGTCCTTCCCGCCCCTACACGTCGCCACAGGAGGTGCTCCCAGCTGCCCTCACCGTCCCCGCGTCCCTGAAGAACCTTCAACAACTGAAACGCCTCAAGGCTCCTTGTTCCACTCCTCCCCAAACACTCGAATTCTCAATTCTCCTTTCTATTCCTAACTTTTAGTTGCTTACACCTACCGGTCTCTCTCTCTCTCCCTCTGCAGAGAAGACCTCCACCGAGACAAACTCCTATTCATCCTTCAAAACCCACTTCAGGCCTCACATCTGCTGAAAAGCCTCCTGTGAGCCAGTGAGCACCTGCAGCCCCCGAGGACTCCCCTCTCCTCCTGTGCCACGTCTGCTACCTCTGCCTCGCCCACCCACCTACCGGGGCAACCCCCGCACCCGCACTGCAACCACCTGCTGACGTGTCTGACCGCTCTACCGCAATGGGAATTGCTCCAAGGCAGAAACTGAATCTGTCATACGTGGATGATAATTTTATAACAAACTGTCTCCTCTGAGCTCACAGTTCCTACTCTTATCAGTGGCTGCCAGAGTCTTGGAAGTTCGAAACCACTCTCATCACACCAACAATCAACAGATTGAGGAACCTGGTTCCCAGTTTTAAAAAAGATTCACTGATCAAACCTGGGTCTTCATTCTTTCAGAAAGCACGTGTTAACTCCCACTATGCGTGGAAGGCCCTGGAACATCAAAAGTAGGTGAGATACAATCACTAACTTTAAGATGCTCGCAGCCTGGTGGGGATTCAGACGAATAAGCAGGTAAGTCCAGATCAGCGTGAGCACGCCGTGCCGCCGGCGCGAGAGGAGGGAGCGACCTGAGGGGGGACTGCACGGCATCCGCTAGGGCACATCGAGCCTGGGCTGGTCCCAGGAGGAACAAAGGTCGAGCAAAGACAGGCAGCGACAGAGGGAAGAAAGGCAAGGAAAGAGGCTTTCAGAACCTTACACCTCAGATCAGAAACCCGGGAGGCAACAAATAACCAACCAAGGGCTCAGAGTTCACAGGTCAGTACCTTTTTCTTAAGTTCTTCTTGAGAAAAATGCTCCACTTGAAACCGATTGGGCTCTTCAAGGCAAATACTCAGGTAAGATGTTTGATCACTGTAAAATGAAAATGGTTCTTCTGCAAAAAGAAAAAAGGGAGGGAGAAGAAACAATATTAGAACCAGATCCTTCCGAGCCCAATCCTAGTACAGCCCCGTACGGAGGGAGGGGACGGGGTGGGGGGGTCGCTACGAGGGGGAGTCAGTACAAACAGGGAGTTGAACGTTCCATCTTTGGAGCAAAAGTAATTTTCCCTCTTTCTCTACGGGCTGGTATCTCAACGTGTGGTTTCGTCGCGGGCTGCGGCTGTCGCTGCGGCCTGTTCTGAATTATGATCTGCATACCAAGTGCTGTACCTAGAGACCATTCGGAGTGGCACGAGCGAATGGTGATTTCAGTTTAAATGAGGGAGTGATTCTGTTTAGGAGCGAATACAGGAAAGTTAGACGTGACCCTCAAGGGCGGCGCTTCAGGGAAATAAAGGTGCCTCGTGTATTTCTTAGTGGCCCCAGAGCCCTCCGTGGTCATGAGCTCACCAAGTGCAGACACGGCTGCTAGATCTAAGATAAGGGGACCTCCGGCCACCTGCATAAAGGTCGACTTCCTCTGCAGCAAAGGTCGCATCCCCATGGGGAAGGAAGGCTCTGAGGAAGGGCGGGCTACGTCCTGAGTGATGCGTCTACAAACATGATCCCACTTAACGATCTGGGGAGAAGCGCCGATACGCCTAGTGCACTGGGAGGAGCCGCTCCTCATAGGAAGATGCCCTGGCTCGGACGTGGGTACATCAATCCCACCCCACCCCGAGCCACAGCATCTGCATTTGTAAAATGAAGTCAACACCTACGCCAGCCAAGGGGACGAGCGTCAGGATCAGTGATGAGCAATGAGGTGCCTGCTGCTGTGCCGTGTACACAGCAGGTGCTCCTGCTCCAGAAGGGTCAAGCCTACCACTGCAATTTCCAAATTTTTTTGCTCCTATGTGCCAGGCACCAGGCTAGAGACAGAAAGGAAGAGGACACTAGCGCACCCTACGGGCTCTGGTTCCAGCGAGCGGAGGGCCAGGTGTGGCTGCGACGAGCACGGCAACGCGAGGACCACAGGCCCCTCACCTTGGAGCCCTCCCTACGGAGTCGCCTGTGGCGGCGACAATGCCGACGGCAAGGTCTCAACAGGAAGCAGCCATCTCAGCGCCACGTGCCCGTGCGGCCCAGACTCCGCAGCAGGTGCCCCGGCACGCAAACTCACACGATGCGCTGAGCCCTCCCACGGAGGCCGAAGCGGACGCGCACAGACTGGGGGGCCAACATCAACACGGTCACCCCGAGAAAGGAACCCAGACAAAACCCTGTAGGCTCCTCATCCCCTCGTTCAGCCAAGAGAGCACCCACCTTCCCGCCTCCGAATTTCACTGATCTGCTCCTCCAGGGTTTTTTGTAAATTCCGATAGGACAGCACGTCCTGCTCCAGTTGCTTCCGCAAAGCGAAAATGCTGTTTAACTCGGCCTGCAGGCTGTTGATACTTGGTAAAACAAGACACCAGAAATTTTAAGTTTTTATTTAAACTCGTTACTTAACATGCAGAGTAAAATCTGTGTAGAATATAGTGACTCAACACATCCATACCTCACCCGAAACCACCAGCAGTTTTTAAACAGACCCATTTGCACTTTAAAATACAAACGCCAGGGATCCCTGGGTGGCGCAGCGGTTTGGCGCCTGCCTTTGGCCCAGGGCGCGATCCTGGAGACCCGGGATCGAATCCCACATCAGGCTCCCGGTGCATGGAGCCTGCTTCTCCCTCTGCCTGTGTCTCTGCCTCTCTCTCTCTCTCTCTCTCTCTCTCTATCATAAATAAATAAAAAAAAAAAAAAAAAAAAAAAAAATTAAAATACAAACGCCAGCAAGCCTCCCCTTGACTATTAAGTCATCAGTGGGTTTTGTTTTGTTTTTTTCTGGTTATAAAAGTAAAGACATGTTTACGAAAAATTTAAAATACAAAAGCACAGGAAAACAAACACTACCATGGTCCCCCTACCCATTAACATGTGGCAGGCTACATGCCCTTTCTTCTTTTTTAAGACCCCGGCACCACCGCTCACTGGCACCAGATCACCTCGGCAATTCTGGGGAGACACAGGTCGCTCCAAGGCAGGAACTTGTTGGGTTCCCGCGTGCAGTCACTCCCCACGGGACCCACTGTGGACGTCGCGTAAGCTCTCTGTTTTCAGGGCCTCAGGGAAGCAGGACGGCCGTGAGGATGGGGCGCTAACACACTCGGAGCCCTCTCTAAATCTGGACCCAAGTAGGATAAACATTTCATCCTAACGATCATATTTCTATCCTATGCTCGTCAGGATAAAAAAAACTTAAACAATCCAAATACCAAAGAATTGTTTTGTTTTGTTTTTGAAGACTTATTTACTTGAGAGAGAGAGAGAGAGAGAGAGAGAGAAAAAGTGCCTGGGGGGGAGGGGAGGAAGGGGAGAAACCCAAGCAGACCGTGCTGGGCGCGAAGCCTGACATGGGGCTCGGTCTCACCACCCAGAGACCACGGCCTGAGCCTACATCAAGGGTCTGGATGCTCGACCAACCGAGCCACCCGGGCGTCCCCAAATCAGACAATTCTTGATGTAAGATGTTTATCTACGTACGGCAATCACCACCAAAAGGCATTTGAAGCTTCTGAGCAAACCGGAAGGGCTCTGCTGCCTCAGACGCCAAATGTATTTATTCAAAGTAGGTATGTGTCCGTGCGTGTGTGACGTGCAAACTGTGACCTTACCTGTCCGGGTCCTGCAGGGACTTCACCAGATGAGCGTAGATGTCCCGCTCCTTCTTCAAGACCCGAAGCAGCTCTTCATAGTCTAATTGTTGCTTTTCCTGGAAATGACAATGGGCACCTGACATGAAGGGGGGAACCTCAAAAGCGTACACCCTGACATGATGCAGATGTGGGCCGTTCACAGACCCAGGCCCTGATGAGGCCACGTCGGGGCACCACCTGCAGGACGCCGGGGAACGACGGGCACCACGGCCCCCAGCAGAGCTCCCCGCTGCGCCCGGGTCTGGACAGCAGCTATAAAAGGAGCATCGCGCACCCGACGCACCCGGGGCGAAACCGCCGCTCGCTCGGTCTACACTACAGAGATGGCCTTCCACGCTCGCTCTTGCTCCCAAGACAAGAAGCCCGTCAACCCACCCTGGTGTCCGGGACAGGGGACTCACACTCCAACAGAAAAGGTCCAGCGAGCCACGCGCTAAAGCGACCGGAGCCGGATCTCTGCTCCTCACCAGCCCTGTGACCTAAGGGAGAAGCTAAAACCAGCGGGTCACGGTCTGAAGAGTATCGGGACGCTGACCGAGCCTCGAACGGCCCAGGATGCGTACTAACGGCAGAGGAGGGACGAGGGCGCCACCTGACAGTCCTGGAAGCCAGCTTGCCCAGCCATGCGCAGGCGTGAGCCGTGACCCCTCAGGAGGGCACAGGGCGAGGACGCGGCCGCGCAGGCGCCTCCCTGAAGCCGGGCGGCCAGGCCACACAAGCTGAGCCCGACGCGAGGACGTTGCACTACAGGGCTGGCCCGGACGCTCGAGCAGCCTGACGGGCACGAGGGTCAGGGGCAGCCCGGGAGACTGTCCCAGACTGCAGACCGGAGCCCCGAGACCAAGCTCCGCGTGAGCCTGAAGCGGGCCCTGCGGCCACGAGGGGTCTGGGCACACGCGGCGCACCAACGTGCATCCGAGGACCAGCAGGCCGTGGAGGTCTGCTTAGTCCTGCTCGTGGGCACCGCGCTCGACGCACGACAGTGTCCTGCCCACGGGACCACACGCCGAGGTGCTCGGACGAGAGCGGCCTTTGCCGGGAGGCCTACTCCCAGGCGCGCAGGAAAACAGAGCCCGGGTCCTCCAAACATCCCCCCCATGACACCATCCCAAAGTAAGAAAGAACTCCACGCGAACTAACGCGCGGCGGGACACCTGGCACGGCGCCCCGCGCGGCCTCGACGCTCCCAAGTGCGGGGCGACAGTGTGTGGGGCGGGACAGCGGCCTGTGAGCGGCCCCTGCGCTCCACGCTGGCCCAGGCTCCCCCGAAGGTCCCATAACCGCTAGGACAGGGTCCCCGAAGCCGACGGCAGCGGCAGGGACACCGGCACCGCCGCACCCCACGGCAGTCGCGGTGCTTTCCCGGGACCGCGTCGTCGGAAGACGCAGGCACCTGTGATGCTCCAGGCGTCTCAAGTCACCTCAAAACATTGTCACCAGGACTTCCAAACCGCAGCAGCCACTGTCCTCAGCAGGCTTAGCGCAGCCGCGCCATTCCCAGAGCCCGTTCGTCAGCATCCTACGCCCGCGTTTCAACGTGACCGGTTCCCGCTACGACCCCGCGCACACCTCCTACGCTCTGAGCACGTCCCAGGTAGGGGACCCCGGATCCCCGGCTCCGGCGCCCACAGAGGCGGCAGCGGCAGCCCCGCCGTGAGGGGCGGTGAGGGGCTGCCCATGCTGACGCGCCAGCCTGCTCGTGACGAGCGAGTCACCCGGACTGCCGGAACCGTCAGGCCTTCCGTGAGTCACGCCGCGTGTCACTGGACAGGCAGCCCCTGTGCACGCCGAGTGTCGGCTCGCGGCCCAGAGAAGAGCCGGGAAGGATCTCACAGGATGACAGGACAACGCCGGCCACCGTGCTCAGCGCTCCCTGGGCACGTCCTCACGGAGTCCGTCCGCCAACCCCCGCGCTCGCCTCACCCGCTCAATTCCGTGAGGAGGGACCCGCGCACAGGGGCCACCAGCGGGCCGAGGGCAGGGCAGAGGCGGGGCGTGCACCAGGCAGCCGGCTCCGAGGCCCGCGCTCCTCGGTCCACCCATCCGTGCGCCACCATGGAGGCAAAGCCCTGGGGCGCTGGACGGGTCACACTGTCACTGTCAGCCCCGTAAAAGGTGGCAAAGAACATCTGAGGGCCGACTGCTTCTTGAGCACCTGCCATGAGGCCGTGACGGCTGAGACTGCGGCCTGACCGTGCGGCTGCAGCAAGCTCCTCGACCTCTCGCTGTTTCCGGCTCCGCACCTACGAATGAAGGCAAGGACCCCGCGTGGCTCGGAGCGCTGCGAGGGGGACTCAACGAGTTCGTCTACACCAAGTGCTCGGGGCGAAGCCTGGCACGAAGTAGACACGTGGCGCATGTCGCCCCTAACCTACTCCGAGGCTCTGGAGCTCTGCCGGGTCCTCTGCGCGGGCCACCACCTCTAATCGAAGCCCAGGACGGTTACTGACCTTCCCGGTTTTCGGATGAAGAAACTGATTCTCTGAGAAGAGAATATCTGTTTGAGTCCCCCCAGCTACCACGTGGCAGCCAGCATTCGTGCTGACGTGTGTGACTTCAAAGCCCGTCAACAAGGGCAACGAGGGACTTGGGCCGCTGGCGCCGACTCCACACGTGGAAGGCCTGTGCCCGGTGAACCAACCCCTGGGGCTCCTGTATCCTGACCGCACGGCGGAGGCCCGGGCCGAGGACCGCCCAGGGGAAGGCCGGGGCCTGGAGGCCTGGGTTCTCGCCGGCAGCTACCCCAGACCCGCCCCAAGCCCCCTGTCCACCTGCCAGCCGACCGCCGCACTTCCCTTGCCCGCTCTCCCTCCATCTGAGCCCCGGGGGAATCCCCTCCCCCTCTGCAGGGACCACCGTTCACCCCCCTCGCTCACACACCGCCAGCACCTGCCAGGGTCCGCGGAGGCCAGTTCTCACCAGGAAGCCTTCCAGGACTGAGAAAAACACCCCGTCCCGGCCCCCCTGGCTCTCTGGTTCCCTTTCAGCCGAGAGCTAGCGCACCAGCCACCCGCGGGCGGGTGCGAGGGCCCCCTGGGGGCAGCCACGTCCCGAGCCAGGCACTGGACCCGCCACAGACCGGAGGCGGCCACAGACGCTGGCTGACCTGGGGATTAAGCAGCTGAGAGGACAAGGCAGGAGCCAACGTGAATCTTAAGAGCAGAGATTCCTGTGGATGCTTTGCATAATGGAAGTCAGAGTGAGTCAACGTCTTCCTAGAAGCAAATAGCTCGCCCATGTTAAATAAATGAACTCTTCAGAGCCATTTGGGTCCCGTTTCATCAATCACCTATTCCCCTGCGTTGAATCATGCCCCATTAGAATGAAGTCATTTGGCTCCCTCCGCACAGCTGACAAACCTGGAGATCTCCTCGGCATAGAGGCAGGGGGCCAGGCTGCCCTGCGGGGAGCGGCAAGAAGCACCTGCTCAGCAGGCACAGGCCACCCCCACCCGCCCTCCTGCCCCTCGGAACAAGAAGCAACCCAGACAGGAGGCCTCTCATCCCAAAGGAGACCAAGGCTGCCACACGCCTACCGGGGTCGGCCTGTGCAGTCTGTTCCCCACGGCCTTCAGGGCCCACCCGGCTCATCTGAAACCCGTCCCTAAAACATGGGGTAAGACCCCAGAAGGCCCCTCTCTTCCATAAGCCACCCCGGGACCCACAGTGTCCCAGTAGGATTCTCTCTCCAGACTCGGATTTCAGCTGACAAGCCAGCACCTGGGACGCTGGGTGTGTGTCACATCAAACACAGGGCCCTGGAGTCTAGAGCTGCGGTGTCCACGGGGCTGCCGCGCTTCTACCCTGAGACATGGCTACTCGGCTCTCCCGGCATCTGTGGGGGCCGCCAGCGCTCCCGATAAAGGCTCCCTCTCGCTGCTGCTGTGGCCACGCTGTGCATGTCGGGCCCTACGGCTTGCAACCAGAAGAACGTCAACTGGTAACTAAGGCAGTGCAGTACTCCCAATCCAATCAGGAGGTGAGCGGTGAGCGTGCAATCCGCCCATGTGCAGATCAGGAAAGTGGGTTTCAGACAGATGAAGTGACCCGCCCAAGGCCACAGAGCCGGAGAGAAGAAGTTCCCGCTCCAGATCCAGGGCACTCCCTCCTCTGCAGAGCTTCCTTAATGCCGTGAAGGAAACCCGTGTAATGTGCAGACCACAACCTGGAGAGGTGGCAGGCGCGTAAAGACAAAGCCCGATGGCTCCCGTCGTGGTAAGCAGGGCAGTGTGGTGGCCTGGGAGACGGACGGGGTCTACTCGGGCAGCTGTGTCACAGCTCGGCAACAAAGACATTTATTTTAATACTCAGGAAATTCAGCAGTGATGTCCCAACCATGTCAGCAGCCAAGCTATAAATCTCGGGCTGCAGCAAGTTAAATACGGGCGGTGTGCTTCCCTCCCTGTTCTTCAATCCCCTCATCACCCAGCATTAATTGTCAGGATCACACAGTGATTAGAGGCAGAAGAGACTGCCCTGAGTCCACGGAGACCTCATCACAGCCTCAAGTTCTTTGTAGAAATGGGGAGAGGATAAACCCTAAATCAACACAAAGTGGCCAAGGGCACAGCAGGAGAAATCTGCGTTTTCTACAGAGAAAGAACTACAGTCAGAAAAGTACAGCTTTCTGGGGTGGGGGTGGGGTGGGGTGGGGTGGGGAGGCGGGCGGGGGGCGGTGTAGAAAGCCACAGGCTGCAACAGGTGGGACTGCGTAGACGGGCACCTAAGAAATTTATAATTCCAAAATGATCATTTATAATTCTTTATCCACAATTTGCAATTAGTCTTGCAGAACAGAATTAAAGCCTCTGCTAAAATACTCAGGCATTTTGCACAGTAATTTAAACATCACCAGGCTCTAAATCTAACTGAAAATCATACGACTTTTACTTGTGGTTCTGTGAAGTGCAGACAGCGCCCAGCGCAAGAAACCAAAAAAGTGGTAGCTGATCAAACTGGTGAGATTAAACTGTAAAACACTCAGCCTGTTCAATAAATCTGTAAACATTTCGTTCAACATTTAGACATATTTTGTCTAATTATGGATTCAAAATAGCAATGTTTGACGAAATGCATGGAAATCAGTGAAGACCTGAACATCTAAAAACACCTTGCTGGGCTACTCTCGTTTCAAAACACTGACTGTGCCTTATTACAGGTCAGGGTGCATCTTTTATTTTTTTTTTTTTTAAGATTTTATTCATTTATTAGGGAGAGAAGGCACGCGTGAGTAAGGGGCGGTGCCGAATGGGAGTGAGAAGGAGAGGGAGAGGGTCTCAAGCAGACTCCATGCTGAGCGTGGAACATGCTCCGTGTCAGACGCTGAGCATGGAGTCTGACACAGGGCTCGATCCCACGACCCTGACATCATGACCTGAGCCAAAACCAAGAGTCAGACGCTTAACCAACTGAGCCACAGACGCACCCCCAAGTTAGTGTGCATCTTAACACCCAATTAAATTTGGTCAAATTCAAGTAACCACATGCAAGTTTGACTCACAAAATATTAGCCCCCTGAGATTTAGTTATTGGACATGCCCAACATCACCCAAGTGGTGAGAGAGCCAAGAGAAAAATCCTGGCCTCCAGACTTCTGGGCTCCACTACTGAGGCTGACACTCTCATCCAAGAGAAACAACAAAATGCAGGTCCACGAATGGACAGGTAAGAAGTCCCCACTGACCAGCCAACGACACCCCCAGACCAGGGCTGACATGAGCAGATCCACAGAGCAATGGCTCGTCCCAGCCACCACACTACTTCCACACCAGCTGTAAAATGACCTCCGACCCACCCTCCCCAGCCCCTCCCCGCAGAGGTCCTTAGGGACCTCTCCAGGAGCCAAGAACTAGAGGGTTGGTATCTGGCAGAAGAGCAGGTACTCCAGCCCTACCGCCTGCGCCTCTTCTCATGCCTAAGTCCGTGCTGCACCAGTTAATTATTTTGAGAATCACCCTTCACAAAACCACAAGTCATGATCAGAGCCATTCATCAAAGAACTAATTTGCGTAAGAGTTCTCTGTCTTCTGAATGTATGGACTTAATTAAAGCCAGGTTTAAAAAAAAAAAAACAAAAAACTTGGCCTCCAATGAGGTCCTTTCCTATCCCGTATCTGGCCGCCAAGCTGCATCATACGCACGCTCGGGGTGGAGAGGGGGACTGCATCTCTCACAAACCAATAGAATCATTCATTCACTCCACAAACACGTATTTACTAGACCCAGGACTGAGCGAGGCACTGGGATTTCGACACAAATCCCAGTTCCCTACCCTGAGGGGCCCATCCCTGGTGTGCAGGGGCTCGAGGGAGGGGCAGAGGAAGATGGATCCTAGGTCATCAACACAGGGATGGGCGTGCAAAGTGCTGCGCACCGGGGAGGAAGAGGAGATGTCACTACCAAGCAGGGTCGGGGAAGGTGACACTGGAGGGGCACTTCTAGGGATGTTTAAGAGTCACCCAGGAAACAAGCAGAGAAAAGCCATTCCAGGCAGACGGAGCAGCAAATGCAAAGGTGGGGGGACAGGTGCAAGGAATCTGCAAGCAGTCAGCTGTAGTTAGGGATGACGGAGGGTGACCCGAGGCCAGACCAGGAAGGACCTGCTGGTTTCTGTGTGTGTTTGAACGGGAAAATTTTACCGTAGAAATTACATGCACAGAGATGACACGGTTCTTGAGAGGTGAACCCCGGGACAGCAAATGTGCGAGAGGCTCATCTCTAATGGGCTGTGATTTACCAGTTTCCTGTGTGGTGGAAATAGCAACACTCAGCCGAAGGGCATGAACCTGTAAGGCAGGCCGACTAAGAGCCCTCCTCCTACCTCAGTCGCTGGCAAGAAGGCCTCGGAGGGTTCTCCGTGACAGCAGTCGCCACACACGTGTCAGAAGGAACACGGAGTCGCCCGCGGATGTCCCAGTCCAGGCAAGCTTACCTCCGAGAAGATGCGGTTGCTGCCTGGTGAGCGCTGTAAAGAGCACTTTGCTGCTGAGTCCCCACTCCTGGCCCTGAGCTCCTCCCCACTCTGTGAAGGGCGAGTCGGCTGTACTGCTCCCGAATCTTTTTCACTGAATTCCTAAGGAAACAAAACAAATCATGAGGAAGTTTGCTCAAGAGGAAAAATACTAACAGACTCTCCAAAACTCTCTAATGGAGGATATTTTTTACAATTTTTTACAAGGCGCCCTTCTCCCCTGACCCCGACGGCCGCCCAGCGGGTATGCAGGACCGAGCCCGGGCCCTGGCCCCACAGGACAGGGTTCTCATCCTGGGTCCCCTTGAGCCAGGGTATGACCTCGGGTCTGCCCGCCATCCTACGGGGCTACTGCCGCGATTGGAGGAACCGTGTGTCACAAGCCAACAAATCGGAGCCTCTTTCAGAACAGGACAAATTTGACAACACCTGACCCATCTGTACCAAGAGGAGACTTGACTTCCAGGAAGAAAGGCTGTGAATACTGTTATGGCGTTTGGTCGCGTCTCGAAGGTCCCTCGTGATGATGCACAGTCTCCCTCGCTGACCCCCTCGGAAGATCTGGCATTCCACCGCACAGCAGGGCTAGACATGGTGTGTCTGGTCCTAAGGCCCAGGCCGATACATTCCTAACTATTTAAAACCTGGTAACTCCTCAATGATGTCTCTGTCCTTCTAGGTCAGAAATTAAGGGCAAGAACAACATCTTCTTCCTAAGTACCTATCAGAATCACTTTACCATGTCAAACTTCTATGAGAAACTAGATGAAAACAAACATGAAAGACACAGGGGCAACTTTTTATAAAAACCTGTTAAACTGTAACAGGAAAAACTAGAAAGCGAATAACCAACACTGCCTTTCTAGAACTGTCATAATCCAGCTGTGCTTGACTCATACTTTCCGTTTTCCTTTTCTAAAAGCCCGACTATACGTACACGTTGTCTAACAAATAGCACCGCGCCGCTCACATGGAAAACAGGGGCCCCTACCTCACACTCTCCCCTCTGGGTCCCACTCCCAGGAAGGAAAGACTCCCAACTGCTCAGCCCCTCCTGTATTTACATTACATTGCTACTCTCACACGGCTTGACTTTTTTTCTTTTTGCAGCAGGCTCCCTGCCTAGCGTGGAACCCAGCACGGGACTTCAACTCATGACCCTGAGGTCAAGGCCTGAGCCAAGATCAAGAGTCAGACGCTCAACCGACTGAGCCACCAGGCGTCCCGTTGACTTCTTAAGGTAGGATTTATCCCCTGGCTCCTACCACAGAAGTTGAAGGATTTAGCTCTTGCCCCCCTCAGCACTTTTCCTGATAGCCACAACACGATTTCAGTTCCATTGATGGTCCACATTTGTACCATTTCGACCACGCACACACTATGCACGACTCACCCATCTGGCCTCCCGTGATTACACTTCCTTTCTGTTCATTTCTTTGATTTCCTTGGAATTAGTAACAACTGCTTTGTTCTATTCATTCACTTAGTTCATAAAACTAAAATTAGGTATTTAATGTAGATTTATCTCTAAACACTCTAAAAGAACTTAAAAATGCCTCTAGATGGAGTCAGACACAGGAGGTAACTGATGGGTTCCGTTTCCACTTCTTGGAGAAATCCCAACTGCGGCCTCTGTCTCAAGAGCTCAAATACAAGCTCTCTGCGTCCTGGGCCCTTCCATCACCGCGTCCCCGGAGAATCCCGTGACTCTCCTTTCGGGTCTCTTCCTCGTCTGTATGGGATCACTGGATGGGTCTGCGTGGAGTTCCCTAAGGGAGGCACCTGCGAGGCAGAGGATTTCAGGCGCCAAACATTGGGAAATGCCTTTGTTTGCCCTCATTCCTGCTGCCAGCTGGGCGGAGCATGGGATGCTGGGCTGGACACCGCTCTTCCTCAGCGACCGGGAAGCCTGCTCTCCTGCCTTCTGGCCTCCAGTGTCGCTGCTGAAGATTCTGATGTCATTCCGCGTCTGGGTCCTTTGCAGCTCACTCTAGAACCTTCCAGATCCTCTCTATCCTCGTGTGCTGTGATTTCACAAGGACATGCCTTGGGGTGTATGTCCCCATCATGTGCTAGCAACACAGGGACCTCTTCGATGCAGAGGAGTCTTCCCTCCACTCTGCAAGCTCTCCTATTGCTCTGAGGGTTTCCTTCCCTCTGCTTTGCCTGTCCCGTCTCTCAGGAGCCCCGGGCAGTCACATACTGGAATTCCTGGCTTCTCCCTTTCATTTCTTTGCCTGTTTATTTCTCTGTTGGGTTCTATTTTCTGGAAGGCTCACTCACCTTGATCTTCCTGCATCTCTAATCTCCTGTTAAATTTTTTTTTTTTTTTTAAGTAGGCTCCACACCCAACCTGAGCCTAACACAGGGCTTGAACTCATGACCCTGAGACTAAGAAAGACCTGTTCCGAGATCAGGAGTCAGATGCTTAACCAAGTGAGCCACACAGGCGCCACCTATTAAACTCTTTATATATGTGATCATACCTCCAATCTCCAGTAGCTCATTCTTCTTTTCCAAGTTTGTTTTTTTTTGTTTTTGCTTTTTTTTTTTTATCAGATCCTGATCTTAATTCTTATCTAAAGAGGTTATAGTGTCGACTTCTTTGAAAAGCTGTCTGGTTGCTTCTCATCCTCCCACTTCTATTGTCTCTACCTAGCCTTGTTCTGTCTGTCTTTCCTCTTGCACACTGTTCCCCTGTTTGGGGAACTCAGGCTGTCCATCTACCTTTAAAGATAAAGGTGCTCAGAAGTTCTAAGTGTGGAAAGAGCACATCAGCGGCAGGCTCAGTGGGAGAGGACCAGGTGAGGATGTGCTTGTTCTGTTGGAAGACGCCCATCTGTCTTTTCCCCCGAGAGGACTCTCAGTGCCGGGGATGCACACTTCCACTCCCATCTTTATCAAGAAACCCACTCCTGCCTGCACCTGCATCTGGTGACCCCCAGGCCAGAGCTTCTCTGGTTTAAGGTCACTAGAGAAGAATCCTCACTACCACCACCACCTCCTGCTGGTGAAGAGAACAAGGTCCCTGAACTGCCCAGCATTCCAGCCAAATCTCCTGGTTACAAAGGGACCAGGTCCCTCCGCTTCCTGTTGAGCCTCTCTGGGCTCCACAGGATAAACCAGCTTGCTTCTTGGCCTTTCACCCCAAAGGCATGGAGCAGAGTGCTCAGTCCTGGGGGCCTGTACCTTTCACCTCTTGACTCACGTTAACGAGGCTCCAGCAGGAAGCAGAGTTAAATACCCGCGTTGAATCCATCATGATCACCTGGCAGCAGGCGCTAAATCACAACCTCACTCCATGATCAGACAAGGAGGGCATTCCAAGTCCAAAAACAGCACAGAGGGGCGAGAGGGCCTGGCACACACAGCAGCAGGCGCCCACAGCAGGAGTACCTCAGTGAGGCAGGCAGGCCGCCAGGGCCTCAATCGGGACCCAGAATAAGTCCCTTCCCTTCTGGCTGGTGGCTGATGCCCAAAGGACAGAAAGAAAGCTCTGAAGTGCTCTGATGCTCTGACAGAAAGCAGTGAGGACTACCGGCATTTCCGCCAGCCTTACGCTTCTACAAACATTTATGCAAAAGGGTTTTTAAAGAAAAAAGCCTATGCTAAGTCAACAGACTTAAATACAATAGAAAGAGAAGTTATGGCACCTGGAGCAACAAGTCCTCTGGATCGATGCTTCCTCTTAGACTTCTGATCATTTGCTCTTGACTGTGCAATTTTTTATTACTTTCACTCAAAAGACTCTTGTAACGATTCTCCATGGCTTTCTCTCTTTCATTCACTTCATTGCGTAGTTTCTCAACTTCATTTCTAAGGTCCTGTCAGAAGAAAAAGAAAAAATAGAACTTATTTGACAAAGATTTCAAGATGATCATCTCTCACGGGCTCACCGCTATACAAGAGCAAGCAAAGAGGTGTATTTAACAAACGTGCACTTCCTTCTCTCTTAAAGTCTGATGAAAACCAGCTTTAAAAATAAGCAGAAATCTGGAAAAAGTTTTATGCAGATATTTATCACAACATTATTTACATTATGGAAAAATCAGAAAGAAACTAAACATCCAACAAGAATTAAGTATTTTTTAAAAATTGGGAATTAATTATAAAAAGCATGCCGTTAAAAAATGCACAATTACGGGATGCCTGGGTAGCTCAGCCAGTTAAGCATCCGACTCTTGGTTTCCAGTCAGGTCATGATCTCAGGGTCTTGAGATTGAGCCCTGCGTCGCGCTCAGCACTCAGCACAGAATCTGCTTGTCCGTCTCCCTCTGCTCCTCCCCACCCCCAACTCTGACCTCACTCTCTCTCCCTCTCTTGAGTAAATAAATAACATCTTCAAGAAAAAAAAAACACAATTATGAAGAAAAACAAGCCAAGACACTATATAATATGATGCCATTTGTTTCCTAAATGCTTATACAAAATGTTGTTAAGGCTATGATGAAACACATCAAAATAATAACAGTGTACCTAAATAGAGGGATTGTGGAGGACTTTCAACCAATTTTTAAGTTTTTATTTTTCTGAGTTTCTAAAATCCCGAAGTCTGTGTTACTTTCATAATAAAAAAAAAAATATATATATATATATATATCTTAAATAATGACGGTTACAATTAACATGGAAAATGTTCATGTTATAATGTTAAGGGAAAAAACACAACCAACAGTAAACCGTGTGATTATACCTCAGGATATATGCTATTTGTAATACTGAAGTACTATTCATAATAGCAAAAGGCTGGAAACCACCCAAATATCCACCAGGAGAGGAACAGACTAAGGTACATTCTCACAATGGAGCACTCAGACGCGATCCAGAGAAAGGAATGAGGATTCTATAAACACGCTGACCTAAAGTAAGCTTTTCAGAATATACCACTCAGGTAGGCGTCAAGAGGACCCCAGGAGAAAAAAAATATGTGCGGCATACTGTCATGTATTCAACTACAAAATAAACTAAGTGGCCTATAGGGAAATAAAAAAGAGAGAATGAGGTGGGAGGGAGGAGAACTCGTTTTACAGACGTACCATGGAAGCCGTTTAAATGTTTAGATGACTATTTAAAAAATAAAAATTCCCCCAAAACTAGAAGCAAACAAACAAAAAATAAATCTAACTGTATAACAGGTTGATGGGTTAACCAAACAGAGAAATTATTTCAGTAACTTAAAAGCAGAGTAATCGGTCTGCCCTAGTGAGGTATTTCTCCAAGGACAAAGGGACTACTGCAGAAAGTCTCACACTTAGTAATCATGTTGGAAGAAATAATGTTTGTATTGTTATTCTGAAACTGTGTGTGTGTATTTATTTATTAAATAAGTAATTATTAATGTGATAAGAACCAAGACTACAAGTCTAAGAGAATACCAACACAAATATAAAATTAAGTTAAAACATGTCACTGTAAATATGAATTGGAAATATCAACATGAACTTCTATTTTCTGTTATTTCCTTCCTTTCACTGAGAAAGTATAAACCAGCATCCTCCCCAGTATCCAGACTGTAGTCTCCAAATACCATTTCCCACCAAAAAGAACTAGAATTCTCAAAACATGGCCCCTAGAACATTATCAGCATCCCCTGGGAATGGCGAATACACTAGATAACGAGACCAGCACTCGGCGAGCGCCTGGGGGGTGGGGGGGTGGGGGGGCTGCTCCCATGTTACGGATGAGGAAACAGGCTCAGGTAAAGTAACCTGCCCACAGTCACAGTCACGGAGGGGCAGCACCTGCCCTGTTCCTGCTCTGATGGCAAGCCCCCCAGCTCTCTTCCACACTATGACCAAGGTCTGGATTTCTTTTGAGATGATCCCCCTCCATCTACAGTCATCTGACACTTGCTTTTAGAAATCTCCCTCTGAAAACTGCATAAAGGGACAAAATCTTGTGTTAAGCCATTTAGGTACGTCTTTAAATTCACAATTAATCTGCCTGCCATCCTAGAAAGATCATCCTAAAAAGATCAAGGTCATGCCTACTTTGTGGGGGGGCAGGGAGGGCAGAGAGAGAATCTCAGGCTCCACGCTCAGCTCCAAGCCTGACTTGGGGCCTGATCTCACGACCCTGAGATCATGACCTGAGCCGAAATCAAGACTCGATGCTTAATCGACTGAGCCACCAGGCTACATTTTAAGCGTAAAGTATTTCTGCATTACACCAAGTAGAAGGTGTGTGTCATTCATGTGCACAGTAATTACTGGTCCACACACATCACTTCCTGGATTCGTTCTCTCCTTTGCACAGACACCCATCAGACTCATTATTTTGATGTCTGGTTCAAGTTCTAGCGCATACGCACGTGTACCATAATAATTTACTCCATTCTCCCATTTCGTTTGCTTATGTAATTTTAATTCAGGTATGTAAATTGAGAACTTGCATGTTTGAAGTTCTTCCACGTGTCCCCCAAACTAAGAGTTGACACCTTGAAAATGACCTGTTCCCCAAATCCCACAGGGAACACGTGATTCGGGGTTCCTGACCTGAGGCCCACTGAGCGGGTCCCTGGGAGCCTATGCAAATTTGTGTGTGTGTATTTTTGGTCGTGGAGAGCCCGCTGCATCAGTCAGGGCCTCCAGGAAAGCCAGGACACCAAAGAGTATGAAGTCCCTCACCTACTACGAGCACTCCTAATGGAAACTATGACCGGGCTCAAGCCGGGCCACGCAGCTGTCAAGGCACTTTAAAACATCTCTGACCCTGATGACTGCACACAAGCTCAGTGGTAAGCGTCCTGTTTTTACGGAAGGGAAACCAAGGCTCACGGAGGCTGAGAGATGGTGACAAAGCTTGACAAGTCACTTCTGGCACTGAAATTCAAACCCGAGTCAGCTAGACGCCCAATTCTACACTGTCCGCCCAACTGCACTACTGTTAAGACCAGACAAATGTAACACCAGTCTGACGCGGGCTGCCGACGCCCCGAGCTAATGCTCTGGTTCCTCAAGGCCTCAGGAGCCAGACCTGCCAGCGGAGACTGAGGCCCGCCTGCTGGCGAGCGGGCAGGGCCAAGGACCCTGGGCCTCCGTGAAGAGCAGCGAGGCAAGGCCCGCGGTGCAGGACGGCTGCAGGGAGGCGAGGCCAGCGCCCGGCCTCGGGGACACAGCAACGCAAAGGCTCCTGGGCTCCTGGGCTCCTGGGTACCAGGGCGGTTATAGCAGATGTTCAGGGGAGGCATGGAGACGGCATGTCTCGCCTGAGCAAAACGATCAGAACTGAAAATTGAGAACCTGGGTGGTTTCCCCAAACCTCTCTTGCTATTCCCAGGCTGTGAAGATGGGCAGAGCTGGCCTTGCGTCTGGACCCTACTGCTGAGTAGCGGGGTGACCACAGGTAACCGAAATCCTTGTGAGTGCTTCCTTTGCGGTAAACGGGGCCAAAAACACAGGCTGCGATGGGCCCTGGAGGCTCAAGTGAGAGAACGTGGGTGGGTGCCCGGCACAGAGGCAGATGGGCAGCAGCGGCAGCTGTCACCCCCACCCATGCACGCCCTCCAGGCCCACCCAGCCGCCGGCCCGCTCATCCCACAGGTGACTCGGGCCTCGCGGCAGAGCCCTCCCTCCACACAGAGCACACGAGAGACGAAGGGTGAGTATTTAGACCACAGGGCTCAAATCATTCCCGCCCCCCACCCCACCCCCAGAGTTCCCAAAGGAGCTGAATCCATCAGTTTGTAAGAATCCATCACAGATTGGGAATCAGTCCTGTGAAAACTGCATACCCAGAGCAGGCTTGCTGAGGAAACTGAGGGCCGTTGGTGGTGGTGCTTTGTCGAGGAGGAGGGTGTGTGCGGCTTAAGGGGGCCACCTGCCCCACAGGAGCCAGGCCCGGTTAGTCTGTGGCAAGAAGGCCTGGGAATCTGGAACCGGGGCCCTTGCCACGAGGCACGGCAACCCATGCATTAGCGGGGCTGGCCCGGGAGCACCCCGGACTCTGATCACCTGGACGGCCAGTCCTCCTCCCCGGAGCTGGTATTAAAGAGGACAGATGGAATCTGAAGTCCTGGCGAGAAAAGTGAACGTGCTGCCGGCTCAGCCCTCCTCTCCCTCCCCCCACTGCTCTGGCCTTCTTCAGAAATTAGCTGTCAGCTGGTCATCAGCAACCGCCTCCTCGCTGGCGTCCCCGGCCGCATTCAGCCACCAAATCACAGCCACACACAGCCCTGAGCCTTCCGTCTCTACCAGGACCCTGCGGGACCCCACGCTAGCTGCAGAATGAAGCCACCCTACAAACCTTCGTCCCAGGCTCCCCTCCCCCGGTGGGCTCCAGCCTACCTCTTAGCCTCACCTCACCAGACCACCCAGGCCTCTCCCGCTGGGAAAAAAACACATAGCACAATTCTGCCCAAACCTGCCTGGAGACAGCACGCTCAGCTCGCAGGGCCAATCCAAGTGCCACCTCTTCCACTAAGCCCCCCGACTCCTCTGGCCCCAGCAATCGTCCCCCCAAAACACCACCCGCCAGAGCTCTACAGCATTTAGGAGAGCGCCAGGCCCTTTATACGCGCCCCCCGCAGCTCCCCCTGCAGCTCCCCCTGCAACCCCGCAAGGCAGCGGTGCAGCCCACCCGCAGGTCAGGAAGCGGACGTTCAAAGTACTCAAGCAACTTAACCGGAGTCAGAGGTGGCGGAACCAGGTCTATTCATGTTCTCTTCACTAAACCAGTGGCTTTTCAGGGCGAGCCCAGGAAGCCCAAGGCGGGCTGGCCGCGAGCACCCTCTCACTCCATGTTTCTGGGCCTTCCTCCCCAAACTGACTCAGCTGGCTTGGGGAGAAGCTCGGTAATCCGCGCCTGATTTTAATGCAAGAAGCCACTGTCCTAAGGAACCTGCCAAGGCCCTCGGGTGCACTGTTCTCCTTGCAAGCCCCTCTCCTGGACCAGACCCCACCCTGCTTTCAAGCCAGCGCTGCCACAGCGGGACCCGTGTCTGCGACATCAACTGGGACGCCTCCCTTTCCACCTAGTGGGCAATTTTCCTCCAGGATTCGCAGGTGCCCTCCGGACCAGCACTGAGCCGAGCATGCCTCTGCCTATCGGGGCTTTCTCAGGGGAGGCCGACAGAAGAAAAGGTGGATTGTTTTAAAAATAAAATACCCCTATAATCTGAGAATCACATTAGAAATGAAAAGCCAGGCCCTCTTACTTCCTTCTGCAGTCAGCTGGTTTGTTTTATCTCAGGCCAGATGGAGACCGAGAAGGTTCTCATCCATCAAATTTCCACCTTCTCAGGTTTCACTGTGAGAAAGCTTATCAAAGTGCTCAGTGGTTCCCTTTAAATACATAAAGGAAACTTCTCCAAAATCTTAATGAGGAATAGGAACCCAGTGATGTAAGAATTTCCAGAATTAGTATGAGACAGTGGCGTTGGAGCCTGGGTCTGGGAGCCGCACTGCCCCCGGGGCGGAGGGGGCACCAGGCCTCCCCCTCGCCTGTCCCCAAGCAGCTGGGCCTTCAGCTTTCTTCTGCACGGGGTCGTACTGGAACAAGGAATTCCTATGCTGAGACAGACAGAAACCCCTGGAACGAGGCAGGGCGGCCAGAGAGCTCACAGGCCCACATAGTTCTCAGAGCGAGGAGCTCACGGGGCAGTGTGGAGGCCCCCGCCCGGCGGCCCGACGGTGCCCAGCGGTCCCGCCCTCCCTGCCAGCCCACTCGCTGTGCCCTCGGGCCAGGCCCACTTGCGCCCCAGGCCTCGGCGCGGCCGTCCCTCCACCTGGAATGCAGTTCGGCCCCGTGCCCCCAGCAAACCGCTGCGTGCCCTCGGAGCCCCAGCTCCACTGCCCCCCCCCCCCCCCCCCGCCTCGCCTGTGCTCCAGTGAGCCCTCTGTCTGCGCTTCTGCTCTATTTCTGGGCTAGGTCCCCCCAGAGACGGGGGCTGACGGGATTCAGTCCTGTACTCCCAGAAATCATAAAGTTAGAACCAGAGGTAAGGGAAAGCCTTTCTGTCTGGGCTCCAGGGAGACGACAGCAGCTCCACGTGGAACGGATGGGAACAGCCTTTCAGAGCGGCTTCCGCCGGCCCCACGCACAAGCACCGAGATGTGACGCCGGCCGTCACTCTCCACGCGGTCGGCCTCCCGTCCTGGGGGATCAGTCCGCGGGAAAGGGACAGACAAGGGGAGAGGGGTGGTGACCAAGGAAGAAGTGTACAGCTTCGCTGACCTGGCTGCTGACGGGGCGGCCACCTTCATTAGTCAACGGTGTCCCCTAGATTCTAGGGGTCAACGGTTCGCTAAGGTCCTGAGCCAGCACCTGCTGTGCAGTTAGAAGCAGGAAAAGAGCAAAGAAGAGGCGTCCGATCCACCGAGCCATCTACCTCCACGTGCCAGGAACCAGAGGAAGCACTTTCTCGTGCGTTAAATTTTATTATTCATTCACTTACTCCAAAAGCAGGTATAATCAACCCCATTTTAGGGGAGAAAACCTTAGTTTAGAGAGGTTAAGCCACTGACCTAGAGGCTTGAGTGCCTGCTACCACCAAAATTCGAACCCAAATCCTGCACTGTTGCCCACTGCTCCAAAGACACGAGCTCAAACTGCCAAGTTTCTCCTCCCCAGGGCAGTGGCGTCATCTCCATCATCAAAACAGCAACTCTTCACTGACCAGCTAAGATGTGCCGGGCATTATGCTCGTAAGTGCTATCCTCCCTCAGATAATCCCTACAACCAAGCCGTGTCCTTCTAACAAGAAACAGACACCGCAGTTTGGGGAGGCAAAGCTACTGGCTCACGGCCCACCAGCTAGCAGGTGACGGGGCCAGAACTCAAACCCAGCCGGACCCGAGTCTCCGCACTCAGCCTCGCTTAAGAGTGACTGGATATTGCAGGGATGGAACCTCCTCCCGCACAGACCATTTAAACTGCGTATTGTTCTTCGAGGACTCAGCTCAGACTCTTCATACCCGATTAAATCAAAAACAAGGCACGAAGAGCTCTGACCCTTGGGAAGAATCCCGCTCCCTCAGGTCTGTGGTCCTAGGCCGACCCAACCAGCCTACAAACACGGCCTCCAAATGCCGTGTTTTGACTACGGATCACAGGAGATGCTCTGAACGCTGTCATAACCTCGTCTGGAGCTATCCGTCAACAGACACATGTGAAACCGAAGGGGTTCGGGATGAACTACCCTGAAATTAAACCTGCTCCTGTCAAAGCACATGGGATTAGCCAGCTGGGTGACGGGTACAACTTTAATTAGATTTTTGGGCTTTAGCCAGCAAATGCATCCCCACAGAGCTAAGTGCCCAGGTACTGAAGCACACACTTGTCAGAGCAGCGGATGACAGGTCTTGTAACAGATGAGAGCATTACGAGGCAGTCGGGGGAATACAGCTAAACCAATGTCTCGTACGCGTTGCTCATAAAGGAGAAGAAAAAGACTAGCGTTGCTCCTTTCCCCCACGCACCCCAGGTAGCATACAGAACGCCTGGGCCAGAGGAGCAAATCGAAAATAAAGGTTTACCTCCATCACACACACACACACACACACACACACACACACACGCAGCACGCATGCACACGCACGCACATGCGCATGCACACACGTGCAATACTAAAAGGAGAGCCCTTCAGTCTCTAGAGCCAAACAACGTATCAAAGTCAAGGTATGAGGGCAAGGATGCGACAATCGGAGCAGCATTCCTGTTGTAAACCGCACAAGCCAGTACACTTTAAACATCACAGTTAAGACACCGACTTGGGAACACCAGCTTTTTGTTTGTTTTTGCAAAGACCTGAATGTCCTCGCAGGGATGTGGGTCCCTCTGGTGGCAAGGAGCTATAATACAATACAGGGATCCATCCTGAGACCCTCACGTTTGGACCTTTCTGGTTGTGGAAGGACCCCCAAGTAAAAACCAAAGCTGTATTCACCAGAGCCTGCCCACAGGGCCCCACCACCGCCAGGACTCAGCGAACGTTCCTTGGATAAACAAATGACGACGGCAAAGTATCCCACGCGCGGCGTCGGCTGGCACAGGTCGCGGCAATCACAGGCGATACAAGCACAGCCTCTGACGGCGCCGTCGGACATGGTGAAGTCACGTACCCCCGCTGCAAGATGCCTGCTCGGACAGGCACCGTCTCCCCCGAAAAGCGGAGAGTAAGCGCGAAGACAGGGCCATAAAGCTTTCCATCGTGAGCAAAGGATGGTTTGATCACACCCAGAGGTATCGGGTCGGCTGACCATCAGAGGGAATCCAGGCAGTGCCACAACAGCGCCAGGATGCTTGGCGGCAGCCCCCGCAGAGGCGGGGTCGGGGCTCGCCCACGAGCAGGCCCGCAGCACGTCTGGGTGGTAGCTCTCGTCCAAGAAACGAGAGTAACGGACACAGCCAGACACGTCCCAGCGACTGGAATCCGTTCTTCCGAGCTCGCCGACCCGGGAGGCGTGGACGTGGCCCGGCGCGAGACGGCTCCCGCCGCAGGCCGTCCTGTCCGAGGCTCCGTCCCGCTCCCAGAACCCTTCAGGAGCCCGGGGGAGCAAGACTGCCCTTGGGCCTGAGTGCTGGCCAGAGCCGTCCCTTTACCTTAACCGGTTCCTCTTCAGACACTGGAGACCCTGTAGCCGATTTCCCGTGACGTCCGCTGCCAGGGGCCACCAGCTGAATTTAAGCCCCCGTCTTCGGAACTGTGTCAGATACACCAGGGAGCATCCTCCTCACTCACTCTGCTGCCTGTTCCTAGACCTGACGGCCTTTACCTTTATTTTTAATCTCATTTCTATGACTTCCCATAAACTTCTAAAAATGTTTTTGACACATCAAAAGAATAAATTACAATTTTAAAGCCCCAAATAATATCTCAGAATACTTCAAATCAGACATTCTTGTTTTGTTTCTCCAAAAACACCATGTGCTCTCCTACCTCTGTGCCCTCACCATCCATACAAAACCCTCTGCCCCTTGCCTATCAATTAACCTTTATTTAACTCGAACTTCAGAACCAGTTCACAAGTTGCCCTTCCCTAGAGCCTTCTCTGATTCTGCAAGCCACCTCCCTGCTCTGTTTCCGTGTGCTTTGCTCACACCCGTCATGGATCTGTCCCCTGCCTAACAGAGGGCCTGCGCAGTGCTCAATGTTGCTGACTGCACGCGTGGGACCCTTTCCCTTCTTTCCCCTTTCTCTCTTTCCTTTTCCCTTTCCTTTGTTGGGACAGAAGAGGCTACAAGCGGCGCCTGGGTGGCCCAGCTGGTTATTAAACACCCGTCTCTTGATTTTGGCTCAGGTTATGACCTCAGGGTCCTGAGATCAAGTCCCGTGTCGGGCTCCGTGCTGAGCATGGAGGCTGTCTTAGATTCTTTCTCTCCCTCTTCTTCTCCCCCTCCCCCCTCCATCAAAAAAAGGAAAGAAATAGAGACCACTAAAAGGTCTGCTTATTTGTTTGTTTGTCTCAATCCACAAGCAGCAGCAGTAGCAGCCGATGAGTGAATCAAGTTCATTAAAGAGCCTGTTATAGAACAAACAGACGAGACAGGTGGGGCCAGCGGGTCAGGCTCTACCTCTGCATTTATCTCAGGACCATAAGGTAAAACATCACCCATCATGTTCCCTAGACGCTGAACAAGCCAAGCCCCACGTCTGGTGTGAAACATTCATAGGAGACAGACACAGCCAAATTCTTATACCGTAACCAGAAGGTAAGTAGAGATACCACTGTGATGCTGTACACACACAAAAGGAAAGGAGCCATGGCCAGATCATCTTGCCAGAAACATATATATAACCTGATGTACAAATGTAGTCCTGATGAGATGCCAGAAAGCTCTGGGTCATGGTCATGTTCACCTGAGGTAGGCACACAGAGTACACAGTGGCTGTTTTGGTCTGAAACAACACAACCCTTTCTGGGGGTAACTGCTCATCCCTCCCAAACATGTGCTTCTAGAGGAGGCTGTCGATGATGGGACTCACACGTGCATGCACCCGAACCTACGCACACATTCTGACAAAGACGACTGGGGATGGACCCACGCCGGGCCTCTGGCCATCCTGACAGGGACGCCGTGGGGGCAGCAGAGTGTGAGAGTCCTCCTTCCTCCTATGTAATCAACTGGGAACATGTGACCCCAGCAGGACGGCAACGATGGTCTAGCCAGCTGGAACTGGAGAGAAAGAAGCCAGCTCCCAGAGACCAAGATTCGGTCCCAGCAGCGTTCCAGTCTCCATCCCTCCAGCACTATAGTCACCCAAGGAAATACATTTCTCTTTTTGCCTAAATTAGTTCAAGCTGGGCTTCTGTCACTGGGGGGAAAAAAACCTTCCTACCCACAGTATACTCGACCCCAAGTGCCCCGTTCATCACATGCCCCTTGCTTTCTTCACCAAACAGCCCCTGCCTCCTCACAAAGATGTGCACACGTTACACAGAAATACATCAGCTAGCCACGGCAGCCCAGCAGTCCTCCAGAAGCACCAAGGTTTACATGAATAAGTGAATTATGGAACCACCAACAATGTGTGACACAAGAGGGATAGGTAAATAAATTACAGCATCTCCACCTGATGTAATATTATGCAGCTATTTCAAATGTTTACCAAGAGTAAGTTATAATTTAAAAAAAAAAAAGTGTGTATGGATGGAGAAGGAAGGAAGGAAGGAAGGAAGGAAGGAAGGAAGGAAGGAAGGAAGGAAGGAAGGAAGGAAAAAGAAAGAAAAGAAAAGAAAAGAAAAGAGAAAAGAAAAGAAAAGAAAAAAGAAAAGAAAGAAAAGAAAAAAAGAAAAGAAAGAAAGAAAAGAAAAGAAAAGAAAAGAAAAGAAAAGAAAAGAAAAGAAAAGAAAAGAAAAGAAAAGAAAAATGGGGGGGGAGACGTATGTGTGTGTCCCCAACCCAATTCTATTGAATGAGCCTGTTTCTAATGACAGTTGGGGGCGGAGGGGACAAGGTATTTTAAACTAAGAGGAAGTTACCCAGCAGTCAGGGAGTAAGAACTGATATGCCAACTGCACCTGTGTGGAAGGACCGTCTTGCCAGTCTTTTCCTTACCTCCTCCGTGCGGCACACAACTCAAGCCCTACTCTTCTCGCTCAACTCAAGTGCCACCTCCCCCCAGAGGGTTTCCCGACTACTCCAATCCCAGGATCTTTTGCACTAATTCTATAGATTTTAAGCTGCCTTGCATTTTGTCAAATATAACATCTCCACCGTTAGAAAAGATAAAACTTTCAGAGGTCACATCTTACACGTGCATCAACATCTAAACCAGGTATACTTGGTGTTCAAAAGCAAACAGGAAACCTATACTTTAATAACGCACAGTAAACTGCTATACTCCAAGATCGCTGGTGGTAGCATACGTTGGGCCAGCCCTCTGCACAAATAATTCGGCAACATGATTAACTAGTATAAAATATTTGTACCATCTGACCTAGTAAACTCACTCAAATCCTAGGAATTCAAGGGGAAATGTCTATATGCCCAAGGATGTTATTGTGGAATCATTTCAACAACCAAACTGTCCCAGAGAGCAGGAAATTAAGTAAAGCAGGTGAAATGTAGTCAGTGAAGAGCGTGCACCATTCAACGCCATCAGGCTGGAGGCCACACTATATGGAGAAATGCCCCTGATAACGTCCAGGATCAAAGAACACAGAACAGTAGTCAGCCTCTAACTGGATTAGGGCCCAGTGGCACCATGTCTGAAGGGTGACACTGAAAACCACAGTCACTGGTGGAACTGTAAGTGACATTTTATGTTTCTAAATTTCCACTACTGTTCCCTTGATGTTCATTAATATTTTTGTTAAAACATATGAATGTTTGCATTTCAATGCTCGTGCCAGTGCCAGCGTCAGGATTTCACGCAATGGATCCTGATGACCCCGCCCGTGGCAGCCACTGGAGAGCTACACTGTAGTACCTGGACGCTCCCTCAGACACCTCTACTACAACAACTGTCCGCGCGAGAGAGGTCCTCTGCCCACCCAGGGTCCCCGAGCAGATCATCCACAACGTGTCAATGATCACTCAGACTTAGGCCCTATCCCACCGAACTGCACCAAGGCGAGGCATCTAGATGTGACTCTCAGGGCAATGAATGTTTAAGTTTAAATACAAGAGAAATTTTTTTTAAGATTTATTTATTTTTTAAAATTTCTTTAAAGATTTATTTGAAATAGTACGAGCAGGTGGAGGGGCAGTGGGAGAGGGAGAGAGAAAACCCTCAAGCAGACTCCCTGCAGAGCACAGAGTCCCAAGTCTAAGCAACTGGCTCTGGATTTCAGCTCTTTCCCTCTCCCTGTGCCCCTCCCCTCCCGCCCCTCCCCTACCCCACTAAATAAATAAATAGATAAGTAAAATCTTTTAAAAATATAAAATAAAAAAATAAACAGACTTGGATGCTTAACTGAATGAGCCACCCCAGTGCCCCTATAATAGAAACTTTCAAAGATAAACTGTATTTTGCCTACCAAATTCAGAATTTTTCAAATGCTATCCAATGTTGAAAAATAGTCTTTAAAAAAGGATCACTCTCATAAAGAGAAACCTGGTACAATCATTCTGGGAAACAATTTGAGTATAGCTATATAATAATGTTTAAATATTCATCCTCTTTGACCCAATAATTATAGCTCTATCTGGAAATAATCAATGGAAAAATATTTACATACAAGGATGTTTGCTATCACACTTGTTATAAAGCAAAAAAAGTTTAACTGGGGTGCCCGAGGGGCTCAGTGGTTGAGCGTCTGCCTTCAGCCCAGGGCGTGACCCCGGGGTCCCAGGATTGAGTCCCACGTCGGGCTCCCCGCAGGGAGCCTGCTTCTCCCTCTGCCTCTGTCTCTGCCTCTCTCTGTGTGTCTCTCGCAAATAAATAAATAAAACCTTAAAAAAGAAAAAGTTTCATGACCTAAACATTCTACCATAAGGGCCTAAATAAACTGTAGCACATCCAAGTGATGAAGTACTATGCTTGCACCAAAAAACAAACAAAAACATGTTTCTGAAGAACACTCATAACATGGCAACATACCAAAAAGAGAACATTCAATTAACAAAAAGCAAGACACAAAACCGCATTTTCAGCTTGATACCAATAGTGTGTGCGTGCGTGTGTGTGTGTGTGTATGAGAGACAGAGAAAGAGAGAATCCCAAGATGATGAGCGAGATATTTTCTTCTTTACATTTTTCAGATTTTTCTAGGTCTTTTGCAGAGACGATCTCCCTAAAACCAGAAACAGCAATCCAGCACCCCAGCCCGACCGCAGCATGCTGCTCACGTGGATGGTGTGGTCTCCTCTGCCCCTGTCACGATGGGCTTCCTCCAAGTCCTTCTCCAGCCGCTCCCTCTCCTGCTGCAGGTCGCTAAGCTCCTGGGTGACCTTCTTAATGTTCCTACGCAGTCTGTGGTTCTCTGCGCTCTTGTTGATGTTTTCTGAGTGCAGCTGTGCCAAAAGCGCCACCTTTTCTAACAGAGCAGCCTCATAATCTTCAGACCCCTGGAAGAGGAAGCAGACAGCGGAGATGAGCTCACTCTGTAGCACATGAAACAGACCAAGAAATCTGTGCTCCTTTTTCGCCTTGGGGTAGGGAGCGGGGAGTTAGGGAAGAAAAAGATTAACGTAGACAACCTCTAGGACCCAAACCACAAAGAACACGTAGATTTTGAAATAACACAGAGTAATGATTATGCCCCCATGTTGATGTGAAGGGGGGAAGAGGCTACAACTGTATAAAAGATGCATTTTTTTTTAAGACAACAAAGAAAAGCACAGAATGTCAGAAACTGCCTTAAGTTGGGTGGGTACATGGGCGATTTTCTTCCTTCACTTCTTTTGAATGTTCTAAGGTTACTGAGCATGTTACTTTTATAACGATTTAAAAAAGAAAAACAACTCCACCAAGTTATCTGTAAAAGGTGGAACACGAAGAGAGCCACCTGAGAAGCAGAGGCGGATCAAGCGCCTGCAAAGCTCGCTGAGGTTGGAGCAGCTCACACCCAAAGTCGCCTGGAGAAACAGAAACGGTCAGTGTGGCAGCTGCATGGCCACCGCGAGCGGCTGTAAATTCAGCAGAGTCCAAGGGTTAATTATGTCCAGAACATCCTTACTTCATTATTACAGTTTAGTAGAAAATACATATGTAATTGTCAAGCATTTGGAAAAAATACTGTAACTCACCAATAACCAAAAAGAGTAAATTATTTTTTAATAAATTAATTTTTTATTGGTGTTCAATTTACCAACATACAGAATAACACCCAGTGCTCATCCCGTCAAGTGCCCCACTCAGTGCCCGTCACCCATTCACCCCCAATCCCCCGCCCTCCTCCCCTCCCACCACCCCTAGTTCGTTTCCCAGAGTTAGGAGTCAAAAAGAGTAAATTAAAACAAGCTTTCATTTAACAAGATTGTTTTAATGAGAATATCCAGTGCTGGCAAACTTACTATGAAGCAACACAATTAATATTTACTTTTTGAGAACTGACCAGGCATCCAGAAGCCCAGAAACACACTGGCAGGAATGTGAATTAGTGTAACTTTCTGTGGACAGATTACATACATCAAGTGTGTGTATACAGGACAGACATGTTCACACTCATCCTGATGATTCCGTTCCCAGGATTCAATCTCAGGAGAAGAATCCAAAACATAAGGGGGGAAAAGCCTTATGCACAAAGTCATCCATCACAGATTTACTTTAACAGGAAAAACGAAGAACCTAAACTGGTAACATGGGGACATTCCAAGTCACAACATGATATGAAAAAATAGAAGATTAAATTTGAATGCTCTAAAAAATAAAATCTATGCAGAGGAGAAAGCCGAGAAAGAAACACATCAAAATGTGAACAGTGTGGCTACATGATCTCCTGATTCCCCATTTTTTTCCTCCTTTCTAGTCTCCCGAAAGAAAATTTGAAGCATATATAATACTAAGGAGAAAATAAACTCTTTTTTTAATCCGTTCTTTGGATTGGACAAAGGCTCATGATTAAAAATTCAAAAGCAAGGGACACATGAGCTGTGAAGGCCACAATTCAGACCATAGGGTAAAGGGAATGGCTCCGGCCTCTTGGCCTTTCCAGGAGACCCAGCTCCACCACCATTGCCGGTCAAGTCCTAGTTGTTAGGAGAGACGGGCTACAGCCACTGTTAATCCTGGAGAAGTGGGGCCATCTCATGTTTCTCCACTGCTATTTAGGACCTTGCAACAGAGAATGAGGAAGAACCCCATTCACATTCCAAAGTGGGTTTTAGAGAAGCTTCTGTTTTACTTTCCCTTAAAAACCAACAATTTTTTTTTTAAAGATTTTACTTATTTATGTGAGAGAGAGCCCAAGAGCAGAGGGAGGGCAGAGGGAAAGGGAGAAGCAGGCTCCCCGCTGAGCAGGGAGCCCCACGTGGGGCTCCATCCCAGGACCCTGGGATCATGACCTGAGCTGAAGGCAGACACTCAATCGACTGAGCCACCCAGGTGCCCTAAAATCAAAAGTTTTAAAAAGAGTAGGAAACCAAGGCCTAAAACAAGGCCTAAAAAAAAGTATCTGGGGCAATGCTTACTTAAATAAACTCAAAAAACAAAAGAAGATAAACAATAATAGGAAAAATGCTCATCTTAAGCAATTTTCAGTTACCTTTTATTAAGCACTGGAGCTAAACCAGGTGCTTTTGCACACACTGTATCTCTATTTCCATGACCAACCCTACAAAGTACTCGTCACTGTCCCTACCTAAGCAACTGAGGCTCAGAATGACGAGCCCGTCACCAGACCATAAGTGATTAAATCTGGGACTCTCCACAGCGCTATACTGCCTCGCCCATTCCAGTGAAGATTCCAATTAACACCAATAAACTAGCAAGAATTAAAACAAGACTGAATTCAAACAAGGGAAGGCTAGAGACAGGAACACCAATTAGGAGCTTGTTAAACACAGGCCAGCCACAGCGACAATTAAAGTAAGCGTTATTATAAAGTGATGAACGTTCTGTGGGTTATCGCGCAAGTAACAATGACAGAGCCTCTTTTAAAAAGTTCAAATTCATCCTCACACCATAAAGATAATTTCCATGTTCAATTTTCCTTAAATGGCCCTTTGAGATACTTTAGAAAGTTTTTTACCTTTTTCTGCACGACACCCTGCTTTCTGAATTCCATGTCATCAGAGGGGTGCTTACAAGCAGGTGGTAAACATTTGGCGCAATTAGACCTACTCAGAAACTCAAGGCCAAACACCGTCTGAGCCAAACCACCCTTCCCCACAGTGCAGACACATGAGGAGTTTAATAGAGACTCACAGAGCCCAGAGTTCAAAGCCCAGTTCTAGCTTTGTGACTTGGGAGGAGTTAACTTTTCTGCAGTTGCGCTTCCTCGTCTGTGAAATCTCTACTTCACACGGCCGTCCTGAAGATTAAACAGGATCACTAAAGTCTCGTGTCCAGGAACGCAGGCTCAACAAATCTAATTCCCCTTCTCCAGCACTTGCATAATCTTCCTTTCCCAATCAAGAGACAATATGGAGAGTTTCCTCAAACTAAAAGCTACTTGCAGAACACCATTAACAGAGAATTTGAAAAATCGACCAAAGGAACTACTGTATTTTAATGCCAGAAGGTAATACTGCCCAACGTTCTTTTTTTTTTTTAATATCTAAGTATTAACAACATTGTTGCAGGTATCAGCTTGAAGGTGGAAGTCTTTTTTTTTTTTTCTTTTGTATTTATTCATGCGAGACACAGAGAGAGAGAAGCAGAGATGTAGGCAGAGGGAGAAGCAGGCTCCGTGCAGGGAGCCCGACGCGGGACTCAATGCCAGAACTCGATCCCGGGACCATGGGATCACACCCTGAGCCAAAGGCAGATCCTCAACCATTGAGCCACCCAGGCGTCCCCAACATTGTTTTTTTTTTTTAATACTACCCAACCTAAGGATGAGTTAACAACATTTACTAAATTACGACCTGTGCCCAGATACACGGTCTCGAGTAGTCCTTGTAAGGATTATGTGACCTAAGTGTGATTATCCGCATTTCCCGATGGGTAAGAAGGCTGCGAGAGCTCAAATATCTTGCCCAAGCGATAGTGAAGAGCAGAGTCAAGATTCAAATACATGTCCCACCCCACCATGTTCTCCCCAGTAAAGTAATATGGTTACATACATCCAGTGGACCACCTGAGGCTGTCTGAGAGCATAGGGATAAACACACACACACACACACACACACACACACACAAGTGCATGTCAAACCGCTGAAATCTGAGTAACAACCATGGACTGTACCAACGCCGACGTCCTGGTTGTGATATCGTTACTAACGTTAGGCAAGACATCACCTTTGGGAGAACCAGAAAAAGTATACAGAAATCTACTGCATGTGAGTCTACAATTATTTCAAAATGAAAATTTTTTAAAAAATGAAAATTTTTAAAAAGGAGTGAATAGATGTATACATACTGTCATGATAAGAATTCTAGATAAAAAAAGATTATAGATTAAAATAGGTATTATGATCCTATCTACTGTTTCAAAGGTTCTATGTAGGGGATCCCTGAGTGGCTCGGCGGTTTGGCGCCTGCCTTCGGCCCAAGGCGTGATCCTGGAGACCCGGGATTGGGTCCCGTGTCGGGCTCCCTGCATGGAGCCTGCTTCTCCCTCTGCCTGAGTCTCTGTCTCTGTGTGTGTGTGTGTATGTGTGTGTGTGTGTGTGTGAGATGAATAAATGAATAAAATATTTTTTAAAAAAGGTTCTATGTAAGTATAAATAAGCAAAAAGTCAACTCACATCTTTAGACATGACTTTACTGGTGACATCTATCAACCTCTTTCCACTGTCTTAAGTACTTTTTAAATTCCTCCAACGTGCAATTTTACTTTTACAGCTGAGCAGGGAGAGGTATGCACAGGTATACTTTCCAAAAGTTCGCATTAGGCCCCAGAAGACCTACAGAGCACCTGTTTTCGCTAACCAAAAGAAATCAAAGAAGGACCTGCACTTCTATGGAAAAGGCACCAAGTTATATTCGCAGATACAGAGACCAATTCAATGGTTGTCAGAGGAGAAGGGGGGTGAAGAGATGGGCAAAAGAGAGGAATGAGATTAATAAACAGTACGAACTTCCAGTTATAAAAGAGGTCACAAGGGTGTAACTACAGCACAGAGAATACAGTTAATAACACCAGTAACAGCTACGTGTGGTGACAGATGGTAGCTAGATTCATTGTGATCACTTTGTAATACATATAAATGTTGCATCACTATGTTTTACACCTGAAACTTATATAATATTATGTGTCGAGTACACTTCGATTAAAAAAAAAAAAAAAGGGAAAGGGCATTCTGCGTTGGTTTTGCAGCGAGCTATTAGAGGCAGAGGCAGCCTGCACCCGGAGCAGTGAGGGCGGCCCCACCAAAAGCCCTCCCTGGAACTACAATGAGCATCTCAAGCCACCAGAGCTCTGAACAGCAGTGTCTTGCAAGCATCTGCTTTATCTTGATTTATTTCGTGTTTCTGTTAGCAGGATGATGTGTGTCCTAAGGTGTCAGAAAAGCCTAAAAAAAGAGAAGTGGTTTTTTAGGTCTGAGAATGCTCAAAAATTTTTCCATGCAAGTTAATGGTAAGTGCTTCTTTGCTTTATGCTATTTTATCTTATGAACATTTCATACGAAACGTCTACTTTTGGATATTGGGGAAAACCTGTATTTCCAATCTGAAAATATGTATTTTTCAATGAGTCCAGAGGTAGCAGCAGGCAGCCGACACTGTGGGCTTCACAGAGTCCCACGTGTGACCAGAATTCACATCTCTGCACTGTGGCAACCCCTCCAAGAATGTGAATATCACACCTGCTGTCTCAATGCCAGGCTTACTGCCATCCCTGTGAACTTTGGCTACTCCACTCAAGCTGCAATTAGCTCAAATCACATGACATCCTGAAAAATCCCACTACATAAAAGAAAATGCATTTTCAAGGGCCCATGCAAATTCAAACTACGTAGACCTTGTAACGAAACAGCCAATATAAGCACACTGTGTGCATTTACTCGTACGCACACACACACACACACAATCAGAACAGCGGCAAAAACACAGATTTTGGAGTCAGGCTTGAGTTCAAGTCCCAACAACCTGCCAAACCAGTAAACCTGCTACCTCTGTGGATGAGGATTAAATGCGCACCCTGGGAACAGCCCAGCAGGCGAGCACAACCCGAGGACTTTGCATAGTTCCTGACCTCTGCTATCTTGCAAGCCAAGAAGCCCGGCCAAGGCTGTGAGTGACAAGACCTCAAAAATCGTTCTGAAAGTCTTTCACCTAGGACTGACAGTTATGAAATTAAGAAGTGTAGGTGATAAATCAGGGTAACAGTGAATGTAGGAGGCTACCTTCTTTCCTTCAAGGCCCAACATAACAAGCACAACATCAACGATTAAAAGGATGTCTGTCTGGTCTCTCTGCTTGTCAACCGCCAACATACTTCTTTCCTCAAGCAGTAGGAAATATCAATGGTTTACTAAGAATTCAGCCTTTAAAACTTGTTATTTTCAAAGCAAGGAGGAAAAAGAAAACCACCTTGGTGCCATCTCAGCTCCACTTCCAACCACACGGTGCGGAAGGCAAATCTGAGATCCCCAGGGAGAGACTTGCCTATGTTTCTAGTGCACCATGATTTAAACCAAACTACTTCAATTATTCTTTCCATGAACCAGAGCTCTGCAAAAGATGAGACGTGGGACATGAATCATAGGAATCAAGCAGTCTTGCATTAGATTTAGCTTCTAACTTCTACTTTATAACCAAAAATACATGGTGGGAGGAAGGGGTGGCAGGGAGAGTTTGAAGCAGTATGGGCTTATTCAGAGGGTGGAACGTCATTGGCTCATCATTAGTAACAGGGATACACTGTAGAGAGAAACTAAAAAGATGGCAAGAATCGCTTCTTGGCCTTTTGGCTAAGATCAAGTGTAGGAAGATGGCAAGAAAATATTAAAATAATTAAAAACACAAAACTAAAATTAAGCAGAAAGGCGGAACATCACGGCAGTGACCAGCGGGAGTCCTTGGAGTACAACGCTGAGGGACAGAAGGGGGAAGGGCAGGTCAGATCATCAAGGTGTGGACGTGACACCTGGCAGGAGGCAGCCGGACTCTAGAAGCCAGGTGAGGGGAGGTAGGGGCGGGGCAGGTGGAAGCACAGGTCTGGGAGTGAGACCGGCTCCGGCGCAAGTCCTGGCTCTCTCCCCTTCTCTCCCCTACCCCCTTCATGGCCCTATGCAAGTCGCTCAACCCCGAGCCCGGGCCCTGACAGCGTCTGCTCCGCGATCTGCTGTACAGAGCCTGTGGGCCAATCCGCACAGGGCCCTGGGCACAGGGCTGGGCACATGGCTTGTGATCCATTCACACCGGCGGTCACTATCAGCAATTACTACACTTGAAGGTGGCCTGCCACCGGCGAGCTGTGTGACAGTGAATAAGCTGCCCACCCTCCTGAGCTTCAAAACCCCCCAAATCCAGCAGAGGCCGACCTACCTTCTCCACAGGGCGGTGAAGATTATGCGGGACGACACATGTCCTGCGGGGTCTGCTGTGGGCACTGAGCGAACGCAGCACTAACGGTGGGGCCGCTGCCACCACCGCCACGATCGCACTGACGAGGCCTGGTGAAGCCTCCAGAGCTGGGAGGGAATGTCTTCCAATGGGACGGCCAACTCCGTCCCTAATGGCCACGCAGGGTTTGCCGGGGTCCTCCCAGCTGCCAAGTCGTGCCCTCAGCAGGGGAAGGACCGAGGGCGTGGCCGCCCGCAAGCCAGGTGACCGCTTACCTGGAGCTTCTGTGTCTGTGCCTCCTGGGGGGCGTCTGTAACTTTCGCAAGGGCAGCACTGAGCTCTTCCATTTCACGGCTAAGGTCTTCCACCTGGGTAAAAGAAGAACAGTGGCCAAGGATGCAACTGGACTCCGCTTGCTGTGCTGTCAGGGCTCTTCCTGCCCAACGGTGCAGCCTCTGATCACGGGCTTCCCGCCTGCCTTCCCGAGGCAGGCGCTCCTCTCTGGAGGGAGACCCTTCCCGCAACCACGAGAGGAGGAGACAACTCCCCGAACTTCAGCATCGGTGGGGCTAGATGAGGTGACGGGGACCGGTGCTAAAGTCACGGCTGCCTGAGCCGAAGCCCGGGACCACGGCTGTCTGTAGAGGCCACCCCCAGCACCCTGGCCTGGCCACCCCCAGAGTCTCTCATCCTGCTGCAGCCCATTCCGCCCGCGGCCACACCCGAGACTTTGCCAGCCCCCGTGGCTGCCCCTCCACCGGGGCCCCAGCAGGGGGCTCAACTCTCAAATCTCACGGTGGTAGATTCCCTGAGTACCGTGAGCCACGTGTCCGCGGCCTCGGACCCTGGTGATCACTCAGAGCCTCCCCTCTTCGGCTTCTTCAGCACCGCCGTCCCTTGGCTCGCTTCGTCCTACGTCCCTTGTGCACTCCTCTCCCCACCCTGAAGAACCGACGTCCCCTGCGTCCCCATCCTCAGCCTTGTTCGTTCCCTTCCACACACGCTGTGAACAGACTCGTCACCACCATCGCCTCACCCACCCTACCGTCCTGCCCTTTTCCATGCTGTCCACTGAGCTGGTGACGCCACCACATCCCAGTCACGGCAGCCAGACGCCCAGAAGTCATCCTCCTCAGCAAACCTCCCCAAATCTACCTCTGATGTAAGATTATTTCTGATTTCGTTGTCTGAGTACGCCCTGCCCCTGGACCCCGTTCAGCAGCGGCCACAGCTCTAACCCAGCCCTTCTAGGCCCTCGTCCTGCTACTGGGCCCTCTGCTCCCACTCTCTCCCTCCTACCATCCACTCTCCAGACTCAGCCTGAGACCCACTAAGATGCAAATGTGATCTGCTTGGTAGAGCCTTCAGTTCCAGGCCACCCACAGCGCCAGAAGTGACTAATTCCACCACCACTGGCCGCCCCAAGCAACCTCTGCGGCTTCTTCTCTGGCCTCCCTGATGTTCTGCACTTGATGCGCAGACAACCGCAAGATGCTTTTGGTTCCACAAACACCATCAGGCTCTCACCTAACATAATGGGTTCACCAGTGTCCTCCTCTCTGCCTCCCCCCCAACCAACTCCTACTCATCCTTCAAGATTCAGCTCAAACTCCTCCCCCTCCAAGCGCCGCCCCACACACATGCCCTGATCTGGATCAGGTCCCCTGCCCCCCCACCTGCACACCCCCTGCACGTCCCCCCCTCACCACACCTTCACTCGGTCTCTCTTCCTCACTGGAGCTGCCAGCAGGGCTGGGGTCTCCTCTCTGTATCTGTGCCTCACTCAGTTACTAAAACAACAGACAGCTACACTAACGAGATAAAATAGCAAGGAACCATTGGCCACAACCCTGGATCCCCAAGGTAACAACCCAGGTAGCTAACAGGTTCATGGTCACGGCCTTGCCTCCCAAAAGTCCTTCATCTCAACTCCACTGTCTTTTAAAAAGACTGGGCACTGGGGACACCCGGGTGGCTCAGTGGTTGAGCGTCTGCCTTGGGCTCAAGTCGTGACCCAGGGTCCCGGGATCGAGTCCTGCGTCAAGCTCCCGGCATGGAGCCTGCTTCTCCCACTCCTCTGCCTGTGTCTCTGCCCCCTCTCTCTCTCTCTCTCTCTCTCTCTATGTCTATCATAAATAAATAAAAATAAATTTAAAATAAATAAATAAATAAATAAATAAATAAATAAATAAATAAATAAAATAAATAAAAAACACAACAAAACTGGGCATTGTCCAATATGGTAGCCACTGGCCACCTGTCGCTGCTGAGCACTTGAAATTTAATTAGTCTGAAATGAGATGTGCTGTAAGCACACTTGCACGTCAGCGCTGACACTAAGATTACAAAGATGCTAAGTACCTCATTATTACTATTGTTTTAATGATAACATTTGGGATATATATATTATTAAAGTCCCTTCCGCTTGTTTCTTCTTGCTTCTGTTACTGCAGCTACTAGAAAACTCAAACACCCACGTGTAAGTCACCCAGTCCTTTGGACAACACTGAAGCTGACATTGCAGAGGAATTTGTGACGGACGGACAAAGGGGCCCTTCCCGCACTCCCTACACTCATCCCAGCTCTCTTATAAGCTCTCCACCTAAAGCTAAAAATTCAGGGTAGGACAGGCCAGCCGCAGAAGCTAATAAAGAAAAATCTCACTTCGGGTGTATCAGACACAGCACATACCTCTTTTTCCTTTGACTTTAATGCCATGGTTAGGCCCTGAATGGCTTTATCCCTCTTTAGACTATTTTTCTTTTCTGCAGCAATTTCTCTTTCCTTCTCTCTCAGGTCCTCCTGAAGTGCCTAAATTAGATTAGAAAAAGATTCACTAAGTTGATGCGTTCCAACCAAAATGCACTGTAAATATATCTGTAAGAGCACACTCAAATGCAGTTATTCTATCTTATTCCTGTCACCCTGTGATTAATGTTTCCAAGGAGAGCTGAACGCAGTGGCGGCAGCTCCCAGTGACGTGCTAGCGCTCACGGCAACAGGCTGGGTGAGAAGAAGGGGATCAGATCAGTTAAGACGGTGACAGCTACTCCTGTGGGAAGGACTCCAATGCCTTCTGGAATTTGAATACAGTCACATCAGAGTCTTTGAAACCGTACCAGGTTATTTGGGGGAAATAACAGATCATTAATTTCATTCCTTAATGCTACAAAAGCTAACAGAGAATTTGGTTTGATGGAGACTGAACATACACATTTAGAGTCTGAGTTCATTTCTAAAGATAAGCCTGCTGCCTCCCTCCCGGGCTGTTGGGAGAATCAGGTGAGCAAATGGACGGGAAGCGCCTTCTAAGCCGGCAGGCGCCGTAGAGGCCGGTGCTGACTGCGGGACTCGGAGCGGCGGCAGGCCGGGGTCCCCGCTGGCTCTTCTCCGAGCCCGTCTGAGCCTCACGTGCCGTCCGCACAATGGGAACGCCCGCTCCCCAGAAGGAGTGCCAGGACTGAGCGGCCTTCTCTGAAGTCCTGAAAGCCCGACTGGCACGCACTGGCATTCCCTCGACGACAGCGACCGTCACCCGAACCCTCTATCGCACTCAGAATACAGCAAGAGGCAAGCAGAAATCGCCGATAATTTTTTTAATGGCATCAGCATACCTGGATCCTCTCTTCAAGGCGGTGTCTCTCCTGGCGCTCCATTTGCGCGGCCTGAGAAAAGGCATTAATTGGCACCTGGAAGGGACTCACAATGCAACGGCTCCCCCAGAACGATTAGAACGGGCGTCTCATTTCCTGACTTTTCCCCACCGCCGTGGACGTCATGGACTAAGTGTCCACTACTCTCTGCTGCACCCGAGGTCCCACCCGAGCGAGGAGAAATGTGAAGACACGAGAGCCACGTGGGCTGATGACCAGCCCCACCGACAGTGAACCACGGAGCCGCTGGACTATGGAAAGGGCCAACTGAGCAACGGGGCCCAGGGTTCAAAGGAGGAGCCGGAGATGCGGGCCGACGGCAGCTGGAAAGTAACCGGGGAGGCTGCAGGCCGCACTCACTGCCACGCAACCCTCCCTGAGCATCTAGAACGGCCCACGGTGTGAATGAAGCACACGCGGCAGCCACCCTTGGTCCACCAAGAGCTGGGAGGCCTGTGCTCGGCCCACCTGCCCTTCTCTGCAGCGGGCCGTGGGCCCGGCCTCGTGGGGGGAGAAAGGACCTCTGGGAGGCTCGGGGGCTGGCACTAGGAACCCACCTCCTGGAGCCTAGCAAACTCGAACAACTACGGCAAGCCCGTTTCTAAATTCCACGAGGGGACCGTGCTCCCAACCTCCCAGAGTGGCCAGAAGGATTAAGTGAGGCGGCACGCTGAACAGGCTGCCCAGCCGCCAGGCCCGGCGCAAGGCGGTGCCCTTCCCCACTGCCTGACCAGAGGCAAAACGGGTCCTCGGTTTTATCCCACGAAAACCCAAAGGACGAAAATACAGTCCCCGGGCAACCACAAGGCGACATGCGGTAAGACAGAGGCAAGCGGGTATGGGCTGTTTCCTGAACTGGCTCCGTGGAACCACACCAGGGCCCCTGACAAAGGAGGCTCCCGCTAGTTCCTCAGCTGCCGGGGAGCTAGTATCTGGGGGAGTCTGCGTGTGACCGCGGGGACTGAGTGTGCGTCCCCTCCGCCCGAGGAGTCGGGGGCTCACCTCGGCTCCTCTCTCCTGTTCCCCCCTCGGAGCAGCAGAGAGTCCTCGGAGCTCTCCAGATGACACTCTCTCACCAGGACATGCCAGCTGAGACTTCTCCTCTTTAAGGCACTGAATTAAAGCTTCTTTGCTCTTCAAAGACAGCTTCAAGTCCTCAATCAGTCTAAAAGCGAACAAAATTTAAATATTAATTCTAAGCTGTTCTCTTAGCTCAGCGGAGCAGGAGGAGGCAGGAAATGGGGCCAGACATCTTCAAAGTAGACATGTCCGATGACTGAACAGAAATGGAATCGCGTCGTGCAGGCCGGAGAGCAAGGGCCAGAATTCGCGGGACGTTAACAGTCCCCTCACCTCCAGCCTGGCCCTGGTGGATCCAGCCTCCGAGCTCCCAGACTACGGTCGGGTCAAGCCACCCCCTCGCTCAGACTTCCAAGAGCCCCCACTGTTGACAGCAGTGTCAGCCCCACTGACAGCAGCGGACGAGGAGGTTTTTGGCTAAGCATTTTCTCTTCCAAAGAAATCAAGCACTGAAGCCTGAACACGGCCGACAAGGCACAACCGTCCCTGCGAGGGGGCAAAACCAGCACCTCTCTCCCTGGCTTCTCGGGGCACAGTTTAAAATGCACAGACTTTCCAGATAAAGGCCAAAGCTGGTGAGCAAGGCGTTCAAGGGCCTAGCTTTTAGGGCCTCGAAGCTCAGAGGCCCTGCTGGCAGCTTCAGGTTCTTCTTTCGGAGGCGCCACCCGCTCCCTCAGCACCCAGGAGCCTCACTTCCAGCTCTCTCCCCAAGCCCAGCCGCGTGTGCCCCCAGACTCGTGCTCACACCCGTGCCTCCACCTAGAATGCCCTGCACGACTCCATCCCCACTGCCCACTAGTTCACACCCGTCACCCCTCCCGTGACCTCCCCTCGAGGAAACTGTGCCAAGCACACCCCGAGGGCCTCCCTTGCGCAGAGCTGAACACCGTCTCCGGGCCACCAACTTACACCCCCGACCATGGCCAAGTTATCTGACCTCAGCCGTAAGACGGCTCGCTTGCGTGGATTAGACACAAAACCTCTAACGCGGCCTAACATACCTCCAGGCTTACAGCATAACTCCACAAATGACAGCTGCTATAATTATTACCCTTTTTTAACATTCAACGATTAGCATTTTGTCAGCGAACCCTCAGAAGAGCCTCCGTGTAGCCGAGCCTCGAAAGCAACCTGAACGGGAGGAAGAGCAGAGGCTCGGGACGCGGGCTCCCAGGGTGAAGGGGAAGAGTCAGCTAAAAGTACTTCAAAGCGGCTGGCAACGCACTGTTGCTGGGGCCTGAATGTCCGTGGCCCCCCAAAGTTCAAGCACGGAAATCCTGGTGGGGCTTCGGGACGAGAGTAGGTCACGCGGGTGGAACTCATGCGTGCGAGCGGCGCCTTACAAATGAGGCTCCAGCAAGATGCCTCCCCTCCCCCGCGGGACGCAGCGAGAGGTCTGCAGGCCACCCGCGTCCGCCAGCCTCTGAACTGTAAGAAAGAAATTCCTCTCGTCTGAGCTTCCCCATCCGTGGTCCCTCGTGAGGGCACCTGGGCGGGCTAGACAACGAGGCACAGAGGGCCCGGCCGCCCCAGCGCAGAGCCCCCGGGCCCCGGACAGAGGCGCGACACTGCCCTCTAGGGCCCTACTCTGGACGCAGCGCACGACCGGCTGGAGAGGTAAAAAGTCACGAAGCCAACACTTGAGGCAGCCGTGCGGGGTCGCACGGGACTTCCACTTGGACCAAGCTGGTCCGTGTCTGGTTGGCAAGGAGCAAGGCAGGCCTGTGGGACGTGTGGCCGACCGGAGCCCGGGCGCATCTACAGGAGCGGCCTCCACCCAGGAGTGGCCTCCACCCCGGCCCAGTCTTGCCACACTTTCCAGGCTCTCAAAAGGAGCTGGAAATCCAAAGTTTTACATGAAACTAGATTTCTTTAGAAAAAATAGTAGCAACGAATTCAGACTTTTAAAAGTACTGTGTAGGGCAGCCCGGGGGTCTCAGCGGTTAAGCACCACCTTCAGCCCAGGGCCTGATCCTGGAGACCCGGGATTGAGTCCCACGTCGGGCTCCCTGCATGGAGCCTGCTTCTCCCTCTGCCTGTGTCTCTGCCTCTCTCTCTCTCTGTCTGTGTGCCTCTCATGAATAAATAAGTAAAATCTTTAAAAATAAATAAATAAATAAATAAATGAATGAATGAATGAATGAATGAATGAATGTATGTACTGTGTAGACCAACTAAAACATATCTGGTGGCCACATGTGACCTACAGGACTCCTCGGTGTTAGCCGCCTTCACCAGACGCACTCCAAGGTCGCACTGCAGGACGTCACGTAGCTAAAGCACTCACCTTTCAAAAAGGTGAAGGGAGCCCAGAGAGACCGCAGCAGCGCTGCACCGGGCAAGGGCCCCGCCCCGCAACAGGCCGGGGTGCCCTGCACATCCGGATCTATCTCAGGGCTGGCCCACGCACCCCATCCCAGACCTGCTGGCAGCTCACCTCCTGACCTCCCCGGAGCTCCTCGGCAGCCCGGCCTGCAGGGAGGGCACACAGGACCCTGGTCCCGCGGGACACAAGTCCGGAGCCGGCATCTGGCTGCCGCACTGGCCCTTGGAGTGTGGCTGGCGCACACGTGCCCCCAACAGAGAGCCGACCGGGCAGTACCGACAAATCAGGTTCTGCGCCTCTCCAGCCAGGCCTGTGGGAAACCCCAGATGCAGCCCCTGGCAGCGCCCCGAGTGGACGCCCCGCACAAGGAGAGCCCCCGCCTACACATCTACACCACACTAAGTACTCAGCAAGCTCCAATTCTCCCCAAATTCCCTCTTGCAAAAAGAGGAGAAGCCAAGCCTCTGCGGCACATGCTGACAGAGGCACCTTTCCTCAATGATTCCCTGCTTGGTGACAGGCTCGCACCTTTCTTTGCATGTGCCCTCCCTGCCCCACGCCCAAGCACAGCTGATCACCTCCTCCCTTCGGTCACAGCACAGAACCCTGAACTTACCTCTAACACCAATCATGACACTTTTTTCCACATCTGTCCCCTCCCCCACACTGGGAGCGCCATATAAGGAAGACACTGCTTATCTCCCCACCCCTGGCACCCCACCCAAGGTCATGCTCAGTAGCTGGTCAAGGAATAATCTATATCTCCTTTAATCTAGCCTTAATCCACATCCTCAAGCACCTTCTAGCCTCTACTCTTGGAGGGATCCATGATCCCTCTACCCAACGTGTCCCAACTGAAAGCTTATCTTCCCACTCTCCCTACTGAAAAACATCTGCTCTTTCTCCCTTTCTTTCCCCAAACTCAGCACACTGCACCGTCATGCCACAGTTGTTCATGCTCAAAACCTGGGTGAGGAGGAGGTATCTCTGCAGCCCTTCCCCTCATCCCCAAACCCATCAATGATGAAGCCCTTCAAGCCATCATGTCAATTCTACCTTCTAAACATCTCTGCTGGAGAACACTCCAAGCCAGTTCCGTCAGCTCAGTCCTGCTCACCATGATGCGTCGTCTGGACTTCTCCAACAGCCCCAAGAGCAGTCTTCCCACCCAGCCCCACCGCCAACCCATCCTCCAGGGGCAGCCAGAAGGATGGCTCTGAATTATAGTCTGACCCTGACACTACCCCAACTCCTACCCTTAACTCATCAGCAGTTTGTCACATGCCCTGAAGACAAATCCCAAACTATTCAACAAGCCCACGTGATCTGGCCAGCTTCCCTCTCCTCATCGCTTCCCACCTCCCTTCCAGAACACAACTCTCCAGCCACACTACTGTCAGTTCCTGGGTCATGCTCTGTGCCCTCCGGCCTCTGAACTTCCCAATGCGGGGAACACGATTTCTTCCTCCAAGTAACTCCTCCTTTATCCTCACACTTCCACTGAGAAGCCTTTCCTAATCCCTCTAAACAATCTTAGAAAGATTATGTTAACCAGCACTTATCCATCTGGCCCTTCTCACTCTGTTCCTGCCCTCCACCCTCCCCACCTAGCTAGATGACAAGCATATGCCTTGACATAAGGTCCCTTGGCAGAGGGACCAGTCTGTACCATTCATACCTGTACTCTAACCACCACTTATTGAGCAAAAGATGCTCAGGAAGTATTTGTTGGACAAAGGGCATAATGACCCAACAGACCAAGGAACTGACTGCTGAGCATCTGCTGGGACCCCAGCAGGGCCCTTCTAATCCACTCTCACCCACGATCACCTCTCAGACCCACCCCTAGCCCTCTCCCTTCTTCTCTCTTCATCGGCACCAGGAATTGTCTTTTCTTGTTTAGTGGCTGCCCCCACACACATTGTAGTCTCTTCCCTGGGTTCCCTCTTTCCAATTTAACAGCAGGAGACCTGCAGGTTCCCCAGGAAAGACAAACCTATAAACCTCCGAAGGGCTTCAAGGCTCATCAGTTGGGAGAGATACAAGGGGACGTATAAATAATTTGTATGGAAAAGGATTCCAGACTCTCTCGCAGCCTGCAAAGGCTGCTACCCTGTAGGGGGAGGCCCAGCAAAACAAAACAAAACAAAATAAATGGCCCATCCAGGAAAGCTTCTCCTCCTAGCCACGTAATTGAGAAAAACACTCATTCACTCAACCCTGAGGTCCTATTCCTCACAGAGAACTCTGTTTCCTGACTCCTCCTGAGATTCATCCCAAAACTTCAGTTTTCCAGATCAAAGCTAAGAAAAGGTTGTAGTGCACTAAATAAGTACTAGTTCCTCCAGAAACTGAAGCTAGGACCCTGAGTAAGTGGAAGCCATGCCTCTCCCTCACAATCTACTCATTCCTCTTTTATAGATAATCCTAAAAAATCATGACAACAAGTTGCAGACTTGAATCTCTAAAGGTGGTATGGAGGCAGAAAGAGAAGCAAAAAGCAGTTGGGGAGCACGGGCAACTCAGCACCAGAACCCAAACAACACGGTGGGCCCATCAATCACAAGTCACTGAGCAACCAAAACAAAAGGAACCAGAGTCAGTATCCTCTATTTAAGGAAATAGGAAAAAAACTAGATCATTTGCTTTGGAACAATTTCTGTCAAATTCCAAACGAGCTTGGCTCCTCAATGGATAGGTCACAGGTTAGCCAGAAGTTTCACTTAGTTTATACAACCTTCTACCTAGTGACCATCAAAGCAAGGCAAGAGTAGCAAAATGTGAGGATCACGAGAAAGCAGAAAATCTCAACTCTCTCCTGACCAGTTTTGATCAAAGTTTGGTCGTAAGACCCGAGCACTAAAGAGTGCCTAAAGGCCCTACGGCCCATCCACTTCTCCGGACTGGGCGGCACCCATTTTATTCCTGGACCGACAGACAGCCCTGTCTTGGTCTACACTTTTTCGGCCCATTGCACTGCACTAACGTGGGCCCTCAGCCGGGATTAAACACACGATGAGGAGCGAGTGGGAGGCTCAGTCAGGTGCGCGTCTGCCTTCAGCTCAGGTCATGACGCTGGGGTCCTGGGACTGCGCCCTGCACCGGGCTCGCTGCTCAGCACGAGTCTGCCCCTCGCCTTCCCCGTGCCCTCCCCACCCCCACCCCCACTTATGCCCTCTTTCAGCCTCTCACTCTCAAATAAATAAAACCTTTTAAAAGAAAAAAAAAAACACGATGATAAACAGGTCACACGAAACTCACTGGCATCCATTGTGGGGATGTAATCACTTACTGTTCCCTCTGGGAAGAGTCACAAGAGAATTTTCTCCCCAACAATGTCAAGTAAGACTGGGCTTCTCCTGCGCTACTGGCTCATTTTCTCTTGGGAGCAATGTGACTCTTGTGTTCATCAAGACTGTTTTTCTCTCTTTCCTCTGCTTACCCGGAAGCTTACTACGGAACTAAAGGCTACATTTCGTATCTGAACAGACCTTATCAGCAGAAGTTTCTACCTAGAATTCTGTCCCTGTCCTCATACCGCTACCCTAGTCCTTGTCCTTCCATCCTGATCTTACTCCAGGTCTTCTCACCGTGGGGGGAACAAGCAGAGAAAGGAAGGATCAAAGAGGAAGGGAACAACCTTTCCGCCAGGCTGCCCGATTAAGGACCATCAGTGAGTCGCAGAGATAAGCGCCAGACCTGTCTTTCTGCTCCAGGACGACAGCCATGTCCACGTCCCCCTCGTGCCTCTTCTTCATCTCTGAAAGCTTGTTTTCCAAGCTCAGCCGAAGAGCCTTCTCTGTTTCTGTCCCCGCAAAGGCCTTTTCCAGTTCTGCTTGGGCAGCTTTCACATCCTAAAGTTAAATTAAATGCATTTGATGCAATTTTTCAATACAATTGGGAACATTTTGAAAGGAAATTGGATTAAAATATAAATATTTATGACTTTTTCTCCGGCACATTTCCCCTCCCTGAATTGTACTATACATGGGGAGAATCAGTAATAAATACATTTGCCAGCCATTTTTCCCTCTTGTATCCTGAAGAGTAATAGGCATTTCCAATGGAAAAGACTCAAGTCTACAAAAACTGTACTTCTGGATTTGAAAAATCAGATCAATATTTACAGCTTCAATGAGAACAAGAAGAAATGTGCCTCTCAATACTTAAACATACATAAATTCCAGAGTCCCCCTAATCTCCATACAAATTCATCCCACACCCCACCCCCCCTCCCTATTTCTCTTAAGATGATGACTACACAATTCTCAAGAACATTTTCTACATCTCCAAGGTGACATCGGTGGTGAAAAAAACCACGTTCTTCCTGAGAGCTCAGAGAGGCCTACCAAAAAATTATCTAAATCACGCAGGCAGTGCCCTTGCTGGGGCGAAGCACCCCGGTGCTCAGGAGTGACCTGGGGTAGATCCGGATCTCCAAGTGCCCACGGCCTCTGATTACATCACAAAGGTAAAAGTCGAATCCAACTGGGTTCAAAACCAGCTTTCCTGATGATTTGCCGTGAGACACTGGGTAGTCCCTTAGCCTCTCTGAGCCCGAGCTCATCTGTACGACAGGGATCACCACCATCCCACCAAGGAGTTGCTCCGACGCTCCGTCCGATGCCTGCCCCATCACAGGAAGCTCAGAAACAGGCTGCTTCCTCCTCCCTGCCCTTTCCCTCCGCGGGGCCTTCCCCGCCACTGCTCCCACTTGGGTGGGGGAGAAAGCCTCTCCTCCCCACGAGGCTTGCCTGGCAATCTCATGGAGAGCTGGGACAAACCATTCCCCAATATTCTGAGACAACACACAAAACCTATTTAGTGAGTGCCTGTTACATGCCAGGCTTTGAGCAAGGAGCTTTATTTATCTTTGTTCCTTACCTAACCCTAAAAAGTTATGTGCCGAGAGACACACTGCAGCAGTTTAGAAGGCAGGTTCTACGGCCGGAGCTCCCGGCATTACTGCCTGTGTGACCTTGAGCAAGGGGCTTGGCCACTCTGTGCCCGGCGCATGTGTCTGTTTTTAAAAAGAATGATAAAAGTATTAACCTTCCAGGCTTACTGACAGGATGACCTGAATGGATGACGAATAGGCTGAGGGGGCCTCACACTCGCAGGCCCCGAGGCTGCCAGGACCACTGCCGTTAGGACAATCACTACTGCAAAGCAGACGTCACCAGCCTCCCTTTACAGATGCAGAGGCAGAGGCTCGGAGAGGGACGGGGCCAATAAGCGACAGAGCAGAGGGCAGGCCCAGCACCGTGTGGAAGCCACACGGGCACCCTACAACACGGGCACCCTACAACAGCCCTTCCGGGGAACACTGGGAACGTGGGGTTGGAGGACTCCTGTTGCGGTACCGGCTCCACGGCTTATGACAAAGCCTCAGCTCCTCGCCCTCAGAGCGGTCCCTAGCCGGTACTTTGGACCTAGGATCTACACAGCCCCATGGGGCTGGTGTGAACACCATGAATGGAAAGACCACTGTTAGCTGCAAAGTGCAGCACCAGTGCATCTCCCTTTTGTTTCCAGAAGTGCTTTGTGGGGCTGCTCCTCCTGGCACGGAGAAGAGCCAGGTTTCGGGTGCAGAAAGGGAAATGGCGTAAGAGCCTTCAAAGACCAAGAATGAAATAACTAGTGTCACTTAATACTAGCTGCATGTGGACGGAAACTTTTACCTTCTAGGGGACAGGATTTTTTTAGCCAAGACACATCCTGCCTCCCATCATGGTGACAGGAACACAGGAAGCACCTGAGATCGAGCAGGAGAAGCCACATGTGGTGCCCCCCACCCAAGAAAAGGCATTCGGTGAACAGCGGGGTAACGGGGGTTGGAGGCCAGGTGCCAGGGACGGGGCCGCGTGGCCACACAACAGCCCACAAATTGGAATCCACTTCCAGGCTTTGCGCGTGTTAGGTGAGTCACTTCCCCGCGCCGAGCCTCGGTTTCCTCCTCTGTAAAACCAAAGGACTGAACTAGGTAAGAAGAGCACAGGCTTTAAAATCAGCAGCCACGGAGACTGGAATCCAGGACCAAACTTAGACTACTGAGTCTGTACTTCGCTGTCCTCGTCTGCAGGAGGTAAGGGTACAAATTCTACACACAAAGCACCTAAGACAAGGCCGGAACCCATGAGATGACCCATAAGGGTGACTCCTCTTTCTGCTGAAACTCTGAACGTTTAGGGAAAAAGGAACAAAATTCTGTCCCCTGCCCCCCCCCCCCCCCCGCCCTCACTATTAACCCACTGTCAGAACACAGTCTCCTCGGCGTTTCCAGACTTGCCTCTTCTAAATGGAATATTCTTTTGGTTAGGAGATCTTCGACCTGCTGCACCTTCTTCTGAGCGTCTTCTTTCACCCGCTGAACTTCGGAGCCGCCCCTTTCAGCCAGGCTCTCAACGGCTTTGCTGCAAAAAGGGGCAAAGGTGTAAAATCCACACGGGGGACAGCTGGACGGGGATTTCAATGGCCCCAGAGAGACAAGGAATATCTGTTCGTCACTTCTCCCACAAACCCGTGTTTTTTTTAATCTTTGTAATTCAAAAATATAGTGCAATATATGAATGTATCAAATCAACCGACATGGAGACCTTAAACTCCTACGTTACATGTCAACTACACCCCAGCTTAAAATACATATATGTAAACGCAAATTAGGAAAGGAGAATCATCTATAATCTTACCAGTCAGAATAACTAAGTGAATATTTTAGCACACAGCCTTTCAGAGATTTTCTACAAAAAGAGAATCGTGTATGTATGACCTGATTTTAACACTTAAAACACTATAAACGTCCTTCTGTGTCAATAAACATAAATCTCTTGTCATTTTTAAAGGCTACATGTTAATTCACTGTGTAAAATATACTGTAATATATTAAATCCCCTGTTTTTTTATTTGAAGTACAGTTGACATGCCTCAATCTTCTATTTTTAAAACATTCAGATGGAGGGGATCCCTGGGTGGCTCAGCGGTTTAGCGCCGCCTTCAGTCCAGAGTGTGATCCTGGAGCCCCGGGATCGAGTCCCGCATCGGGCTCCCCGCATGGAGCCTGCTTCTCCCTCTGCCTGTGTCCCTGCCTCTCTCTCTCTCTATCTCTCATTAGCAAATAAATAAAATATTTTTTAAAAAAATAAAAATAAAAATAAAGAATAAAACATTCAGATGGAAAAAAAAATTTAGATTTCTGATTTTACATGTTTGTCTGAAAATACTTGTAAAGCACAGTTCCCGGGCACAAAGTACTCAAACAAATGTTAATGTTATTATTTGTTGTATTATAAACAACACTACAATAAAAGCATCCTTGTATGTATGCTACCCAGTGACTTCCTGGGGTCAATTCCTACAAGGGGAATTACTGGGTGAAAGGGGGGGCACACTTGGAAGACGTCTGAGAGCTACTGCCAAATTTCCCACCAGGAAACGTCCAAAAAATTACCCCTCCGCCAGAGGCAGGAGACGGGGAGAGCTGGGCTGACAAACCGACGTGCGAAGGAGCAGCATGCCACAAAAATAAACCTGAAGGATCCAGGGCCTTTATCACCATCTTTTGGCAACCAGAGGGGAAAGCATTTTACATACGGCATGGTCCATCTGTGAGCACTGGCTACCACTTAGGGCATGAAGAGAGGGGCCTGTGCAAGCAACCCACGCTCCGTCAAACGCGGAGTTCGCACAGCTGTGGCACCACAGACCGTTCCATCCACTGGACCGAGTGGTGGGGATGCAACACCAAAATCAGACACAGGACCACAACCACGGACGCCTTTCGTTCTGGTTCTCCTCAAAAGAAAAACAGCGTCAGATACGAATTTGTGAGACATACACTCAGAGCAGTTCTCATCAGATTTCTAAAACGATTGCAGGGTTCCAGGAGGCAGGATAATAAAGGAAATGGCTCCACCTAAAGCTGATTTCTCGGAAAAACTGCAACAGAACAAATCCATTCACCACCAGCCTCCCATGCCCTACTTTAGGGGCATATAAAATGTTCCCACCCCAGAGCCAAGTGAGCGGCACTCACATGTACAGGCCATGTGAGCTGTTGACTGAGAACAATGGAAAGTCAAGAGGGCCGCACTTGCTGTCCAAGTCTCAAACATGAGCTGCCTGCAAATAAAGACTTCATTCATATCCTGCTTCTTTCACCAAGAAGCCTTCAGAAGGCCCCAGTGTCATGACATCATTTTAATGGAATTCAACGTGAACAACTGAAAGAACGAACACGGACTCTGATGCTTGAACAGATTTGCTTCCTCACCCGTCCTCTATTACGTCCTCAGTGTGCCTCGGGTAAATTACTCTTAAACCTCAGTTTCCTCAGCTGAAGAATGACCAGCCTGCCTCTTAGCATGAACGTGCTAACACCTGTGGCGGCCTCGGCACGGGGCCCCTCCGTCTCCGGTCTGGGTGCCGCCTGCTGTCCCTGGGGCCCCCACAGCCCCTGCCGAGATGCTGGGAGAGGCCTGTCCGTCCCTGCGAGCTGACAACAGGTCATCCTCTGGCCAGAATGAAGGCCACCACTGCCACCCCCGACTAACGTCCCGAAATGTCCTCGGCCCCCACCCCTCGGCTCACTTCTCCCGCGGGGCTGTCTGGAGTCCACAGGGACCCAGTCATTTCTATCACACCTCAAAAGGTCGTACATGTGGCTGAAAGAATTCTGGACTGGAGGCTTTCCCCCCTGAGCCCTGGCTATGGGACTTTTCCGGTCCTGAGTTCCCACTAATCACCCTGAGTGTCTTGGCCCTTGGGCTTTAGAGCCTCCTCCCCCGACCCTCAGCCCAACCCTTGCCCAGCGAGGGCAAATACACCGTCTCCTTTCTATCGGCTCAGATGGAGCCTGGCTGTTTTATAGATGGAAACACATACGTTGTCAAGAGGCGGACTACAATTTTTAACAAGTACTGGTATTACTCAGTTTGTTTGCATTTTAGTTATACCAATAAAATATATTCCCAATAATAAATGTTCCAACTTTTCATTTATCATCTTTGTATTTTACAGTTACTGTAGCAATAAAATTTATACTCAGCAGTATGGTGCAATTTTCCTCTACTAATGGAATTATTATTTTTGTTTGTGTTTTAAAGCTACAGAGTTAAAATTTACTCCCGACAGTATGTCTGCTTTGTTTTTAATGTCCCCTCATCGTCACTGATAAATACAACAACGAGAGCCAGCACACATATGTGTTTTCTCCACAACAGGCACAGTGGGCTCCGGAGCCAGACCCATCCCAGCTCTGTTACCAAACCAGGCTCCCCAGCTCCCCGGAGCCCCAGCCATCTCCGTACTCGAACGGGACTACGGGCCGCCTCGCAGCAGGGGGACACCGACAGAGCAGGCCAGGCGGCAGGCGCAGGCTGTGGGCAAAGGAGGGTCTCCATAAACGCCAGTTCATCCCCCGTCTCTCTTACAGAATCTGGGCCAACAGACAAGACAGAGAGCACGACCTACGGCGAGGAAAGGGTGGGACAAAGTGGTCTCATCCAGCATTCCACTCGACACAAAAAAGAATCTTCTATAAATACCACCCCACTACCCCGTTTAACTGTCAACACTTCCTCTTGAGCCTTTCCATTCTAATTATAGTTCATGAGAAAAAGCAGGGGCTTTCCTGGGCTAGGTCCCACATCTCCCACCTGCCTCCACCCCGCCGCCCCCCAAAACAACCATGAAAGTGTAAAAGGGAGTTGAGGGCATTAATAAAGGTGTTTTTCCACCACAGGGATGTACCCTCACACGCTTGTAGGTGCTGAGCAGCTGGGGTGAAGGGAAAGGCACAGTCAGCAGGAAGGTGGCAGGCACCGTGCTGTCCCACGGCAGGCAAGGCGCAGAGGCCCCGCAAGGAGGAACGGCTGAGAAGCCCCACGTTCCGCTAAGGGAGACGAGGCTCATGGCCTTACAAGACATGAAAGAATACGAAACCAGTGCTGGAGCAGAAGTTAGGGGCTCGTGCTCAAACGCCAGCTTCGACCATCCCGCCGAAGGGGTGTTCGTCACGCTCCTTCCCTTCTCCAGGCCTGATCCCCCCAAACTGAGGGTTTCCTCAGGCTCAGCCTAGCTCCCAGGAGATGATGGCACGCAAACGGAGGCAAGTGTTTTATCAACCGCAAAGTACTGGGGGCGCCTGGGGGCTCAGTAAGTGTGCGACTGTCGAGGTCAGCTCAGGTGGTGACCTCGGGGTCATGGGACCAAGCCCCGCGTCAGGCTCCGGCCTGGGCGTGGAGCCTGCCCGAGATTCAAACTGCAGAGCACGGCCCACCTACGAGTGTGACGATTTGCCAGAGAAGCTGGCGAGGAGACTGCAAGGTGGGCTCCAGGCAGCCATGTGCCACCCGCCAGTAACGGGAGGCACGCGACGGGGGGACACGAGGCAGAGGCGGCGGCCAGGGCAAGCTGCAGCAGCAGGAACAGGGCACTTCTGGTGTCTGTGAGCTGCGGGCGGGAGAGAGAGCCGGGGTGGAGAGCGGGAGCCATCACGTCATCGTGAACATTCTTAAACAGGGCCCGTGACCTGAACCCTTAACCTAGGCGTCAGCCCGGACATCTGCCTTCCCATCCACTACCAAGCCACACGGACTCCGCTCGGCGAACGCCCCTCTGCCGCGCCCTCCACGTCTACCACCGACCCTCACCCTCACCGGAGCTGCCAGACGAGCCCGACCCCCCTGCCTCCCCGGTGCCCTGTCTACGAAGCACTTCCCACTCAGCAGCCGGGGACCTCTACGCGACTCCACTCTGTGTCCGCTGCTCAAAACCCACGACTGCGCTCCACTGACCTTGGGAGAACCTCTGCTGTGGCCTCAAGACCCTGCAGGACGTGTTTCCTCAGAGCTACACGCGCAGCAGTCAATTCCTACGGCTTCCTCGCATCTCCCCTGAGAACTCCGTCCTCGGGACCCCTTCCTTGGACACATCTCTATTTGCAGATCTGCTCCGACCACCCGTCTTCTCAGGGCTCTCTTCCCACTCTGTACTCACATGCTGATTATTCCAAGGATTTCCTCGACACCACCCCTCCGCGTGTCTGTCTGGATCACACTGCAGCCCCAGGAACCTAGGCCAGTGCAGCACACAGAAGCTGCTTAAGAAATCTCTTCTGTGTAAGTTAATAAAACCGGTCAGAACTAAAAAGGTCTGCTGGGGCAGCGTGGGGATCCGCACGTACAAACACGTGCACGAGCCCTGAAAACCTCCTGCCCCGCGTGTGCTACGAAGGGAGCCCGCAGCCTTCCTGAGTTTGGGTTCCGTGCGTACGTGCCTGCTGCCAAGTCCTAGCTAAGGCCCACAGCAGGCAGCGCGCTGAGGACGAAACAGACCAAATTCAAACTCTACTACTGACTTCCAGACTTGGTAAAGCGGATTTGACTTCCTGCCAGAGAAATGATGTGCTTCAAAAAACAAAACAAAACAAAAAAAATAGCAACAGCAACCAAAAAACCAAAAACATATTTACTATTATTCACTCACACTCATTCATTCACTCACTCATTCAGAAAATACCATGTGTACAAGGTCGCCATAATTCGGAAAAGCCTGAACCCAGGAGCCCCTAGCCTAGTGTCCCCAAAGCCAGCGGCAGCCCAACTCCCAGCAGCTGGCCGTGTGGCAATGGGAGGAATCCACGGCCTGGCCCAGAGCGGAGCAGCTCGGTCCCAATAAGCCAACGACCCCATGCTCCTGGCCCAGCAGATCCAGCGGCTCGGCTCCCAGGACAAGTGATGCATTTCCACAAGAGCTTTCAGCCAGATCCTTGGTGGGTCAGCCCGGAGAGGTCTTACCCCTCGCTCGCTAGGCGAAGCTCTGTGCACTCTGGTGTCCCACTGGAGCCCCGCTGGACTCCCCTCTGTCACTGCGCCTCCGTGAGGCTCCAGGGGTGCTAGGGAGCTCACCAGCCTGCCGAGCTGCCGAAGTGAGGGGAGGTCTCGTTGCAAATTCCCAGTGTACGGCACAATTACCGAACACGTGTTTAGGAATGAATGGACAACTACGGAGCCACAGACTGTATCCTCCAAACTGGGCTTATTGTTCAATATATATTTAAGTTAATTATGTGACTAAAATAATAGTTTTCAAATATGTTTCAAGCAGGACACCTCTCTGAAACAAAATATTACAAGAAACCCCAGTGCACTGGACAGATACAAAACGAGTTACTCTGATTAAAGCCCTACCCTCGGCCCCCCAGCCTCACTCACCACAGGAGTCCCTCAGGATCTGGGGCTCTCACAGCAATGAAAATGAATGAGCTACTGCTAGAAGTGAGGACGTGGACGAATCGCACAAGTATATGGTGGGGAAGGAGGCCAGGCGCCAAAGGGTGTGTGTATAGTGTACGATTCCATTCCTATAAAGTTCAAAAATGGGCAGAACGAAGCACAGGGGTTATCCTGGTGGAGAAGGATAAGCTCTGGGAGCACAAAGGGGACTTCTGGGGGTGGGGGTGCTCATGTTCTGGTTTTTGATCTGGATGGTGGCCCATGGAACCGTGTGCGCTTAGTGAAAAGTCATCATGCTGTACACTTAGGAGGGGAACGTTTTCCCCCAAGTGAATTACACTTCAAAAGTCTGCTGAAGACGAATTAAATAAAAATGATCACCTCCTGGGAGTCCTCAGGGCCTGGCGGGTTCTCAGGGCCCAGCCAACAACCGGCTGAGAAAGCACCAGGCTGTGGTTTACGGGCCCACCCGGCCTCCGGTACCAGGCCCCCGGGCGCCCTGCAAGCTTGACAGATGACAGGTACTCACGAGGCTTTGATGAGCAGCTGCTCTCTCTCCTGGAGCTCCCGCTTCAGACTCTCTACTTCCACCTTGAGTTCGATGTTCTTCCGGGCATGATCAGGAGAGAAAAGGAACAGTGTAAAATACGGGACCCATGACTGTCTGCGGTGGGGAAGCGGCTTTCAGCACAGACTCACTTACAGGATGCTTCTAATGGGCAGATGCTAGATTCAAGACCTCATTAGCCTCAGGGCACAGGGAGAAGGGAATTATTAAACACTGGTGGTCTCCAAAGAAAGCCCTGGATTTCTCAAGACTTGGAACAATTATGTAAATTCTCCAAGCTTCTAACAGCCAGTGCATTCAAACACTGAGGCATAAATGTCATACAAGTGAGGCTGATTTAAAAATGGTTTGCCCTCCGCCAAGCAAATTTACAAGCAATTCTGCAGTTTGCTTTTACCATTCCAAAGCAATTACTTCTGGTTGTTTACAATCATGGCAGTGGGAACGTGGTACAGCTTCAAAAAAAATAAATAAAACCTGTGGACAGGTAAGTGGGAGGGCACATCGCTGCCCACCTCGTTTCAGTGTAAGATTCCAGGGCTCTTAGGAAAGAGCCGCGACTGCACGGGGCAAGGTGTCTATAAGGACTCCAGCGCTCTCCAGCCAACCATCCTAGTCACACATGGCCTCGGGCTTCTAACTCACGGGAGAACCCGAAGACTGAGCCTCCGGCAAACAGGCTGCAATGTGAGACAGCGGGGCAGTGGGGGGCTTCTGCCCAAACTGGTCCACGGATGTATCCAACAAAGCACTACAGGAACTCACGCTGTGGAGACTGGCCTCTGAGTGTGTAGTTTGCACGGGACTGCTATAAAACCAAGATTTCCCTGAAATCTTGCTCCTGTTTTCATAATTCACATCAATTTTACATCCTACTCCATAATACATGCTTATTATTTTAAACAAGAATCACATTCCCAGTAAAATTTACAATCTCAGTGGACATGTCTCCCACCTTTCTGCCAACAGCCCTAGGGGCACGAGGACCCCAGCATGAGAAGCCAGCCAGAATGAAAACCAATCCGTTAATGAGGACATGGGTTCAAATTCTGCCTCCCCTCCTTATACCAGGAGGAAACCATCCCAAGTCAGTGGCTGCTCATTTACTCATCCTTTCACATCACAGAAATATACCAATCACCCGTAAGAAGCCAAGTATGGGGCCATGCGCAGAGGACACGGTGGTACACAGGGGAGACACAGCCCCCGCCTTCCGGCTAGCATCAACTAGGAAACTAGAAGCACGAGCCTATAATTGTCCTTGGAAATACAAGTCCAGTAGGTAAGAAAGCAAAGCTTCTCCTTTCAGGCCACTCATGCGTCAAATGAACAATATAAGCCCCCTTGACGTGGGGGATTTGAGGAGCAAACGAGCTAACAGATGAGAGGAGCCTAGCAGACAGGGCTCAAAATTGTTATTTTCTTCAGTGTTAGCAACGGCAACTAAACAAGTCATCTGTGAGGCCGAACATTTTCTAAAAGAAGCTGATCTTTGCATAAAGGACACCGCATGCCAGTGCATCGGTCTCCGACTGGTTTTGTGAAGACCCTTCAGAGGATAACTCATCTGCTCTAAGAAGGGCAGAGAATTTCTAAGTAGGAACTGACACCAGATAATCTAAACTGCTTTCTGACAAACTAACTGGCACCCCAACCCATGAATCTAAAAGGATGGAGGGCTAATGTGTCCACTAGTCTATTTTTCTCAAGCCCAATACCTCAAGTTATAAACTTACACACGTGGCAATCAGTATCCAAACCAAAAATCAAGATCCCAATTAAGCTGAAAATGGAATATCACAATAAAAGAGAATGAAGAAGTTCTTAAACCACTAAGGAAAGATATCCAAGATACTGTTAAAGAAAAATGCAAGGTGCAGAACAGAATGTGCCTGCATTTCTGTAAAAGGGGGATTTATACAAACACACACACACACACACACACTTGCTCGTATATAAATAAAATTCCTCTGCATAAATAATTAATAACATTGGTTAGATCTGGGGAACTAGGAGACAAGGATGGATGAAAGTCTTTTAAGTGTATTCCTTTGATGCTTTTTGAATTTTGAGCCATGTACACTTATCTAAAAACTTGAAATAAAAGTACAATTAAATCAGGTCATCTAAGCAGACTGCGTAAAAAAAAAAAAAAAAAAAAAAAGCTAAACAGCATAGTACAATTAGGTCAGCAGGCCTACATTCAAAATCCACCTCTCATAGTAGCTATACGACATCAGGCAGGTTACTGATCTTCCCTGAACTTCAGTGTCCTCTTCTGCAAGATGAGGATAATCTCCATTGCACAGGGCTGTCTTGAGAATTAAAATAAGATGTACAAATGCCCAGGACAGTGCCAGACACAGAGCAAGCAATTACACTTTGGCTCCCTATCGCCCTAGAAGTATGTAACCATACTTACATATAAAATGTTTTAGGCTATTGGTTTTTCCTTCAAACTGTGATTGCATCTTCACTCCCTTCCAGAAAAGGGGACACCCTCATTGCCTTTTCACTCTCACATTAAAGGGGGAAAAAAAAAAAAAAAAACTGTCTTATGGGACAAGGGAGCTTTTTAATTCTTGCAAAGGCTCAGAAGTACAATACAATCCCTATTCAAGCCTGTTTAAGTTCATGTGCTAACCCCAAATAGAGGTCCTTCTTCCCCTTCAAAAGTTTCTACTGGTGCAAACTTCAGAAGAGAAAAGATGGAATAATTCCCAGGCCAAGGGCTAACCTATTGGAGAAAGCCAAAAAATGGGCACTGAAATATTGTTTATACTCATGTCCTTTCAAGAAAGCCAAGTTCTGTTTTCTACTTTGAAGGCAGAGGCCCCCAGGTCAAGACTTCAGACGGAAACAGACGTTTTTCTGACAGTTACAAGTACGTCCACGAGGAACACAGAAGAGTCACAGCACAGAAAACTGACAGTCCTAACTCTGGGCTGCCAAGGGAAGCTCAGTAAGACAATGATGACAACTGTCAAGCACTGACTGTGTGCTGGGGCTCTTCATCTGTCATCTCGTTTTAATCCACACAAATAACTCTGTGACAGAGGGATTATCACCTCCCTCTGAAAGCAAGCCCAGAGAGCTGAGGTAACCTGCCTATGGCCACGCGAGTTAGCTGGTAACAGGAATTACCTGGAATCTGCAACTAGTTGGTAACACGACTTACCAACTAACACAAGTTGCTTGGTAACAGTAGTTACCTGGACTCTACAATTCCAAAGACATTTCACCACTTCACTGCTTTCATCTAAATTATAAATAATTAAGAAAAGGCAACTGAGATAAATAAAGACAGTAAATCAGAATTTGGATTTTAAAAAGGGAGAAAAGATTCCCTTAAAATTAATCTCGTATCTCTTTGCTTAATATTAAGATCATCCTATTGTCTTTATGCTGCCCATAATCAATTCAAATTAAATGAAAGCAGCTCTGTCTATTCAAGCTAACTGAGAACAAATATTAATCAAATTTCTGCTGGGAAGGACTACAAGCAAAGACACCGGGGGTGGCAGTGAGAAGTGGGACCTCACAGTTTTATAGATGTGTTCGGTGGGGCCATCAAATTCCTGTTGCATTCTTTCCTCCAGGAAATAGATGCGGAGCTTTAGATTAAAGTTTTCTTTCTTCAATTCAGTGATTTGCTGGAAAATAAGCACAGAAGGGTTATCGAAAGCAAGGTCTAAACCATGGTGCCTGCATTAATCCCCATAGCTCCTAAGGCTACAAATGGACTGAAATGTTAACTACAGAAGACTTACCTCTGCTGCAACTGTACCAACCCAGGAGTAAGTGGTTCTCACTAGCCAAATTTAAGACAAGCTGAGCACTGGAATGGATACTGACTGAGGAAAGAATTCATGTCTCCACACTGATAATAAGTAAGGAAAGAAAGAAAACGAAAGGAAAGTATGAGGCAAATCTCTTCTTTACACAAGAAATCCAGTTAGTAAATGTAGAAGCATAAAAGGAGCAGAAAAATCACCATTCTACAACCACTATGGTAACCACTGCTTCAGGTAAGAATCAGCAGTGCTAAAAGCATCAGATAGAAGATCATTGGAGAACATGCTATTCACCCAGCTTCAGATATTACCCCACAGATGGCTTATTAATTACAAAAGGAAAAGATACTGTTACTATTTATCTTAAAATTTACTTATTTGAGAGAGAGAGAAAAGAGAGGGAAGTGGAGGAGGGAGAAAGAAAATCTCAAACAGACTCCTCCCACTGAGGAGCACGGAGCCTGACATGGGGTTTGATCCCGTGACCCTGAGATCATGCCCTGAGCCAAAATCAAGAGTTGTATGCTTAACCAACTGAGCCACCCAGGTGCCCTGGTATCATTACAATTTAGAAATCCAGTAGACACTACTGGATTTATCCCTAAATCAAGGGAATATATATATATCACCAGTGGTGGGGCAAACCGACATACTGTCCTTCCTGAAATAAATCATTGAATGCAAGCAATTTCATTTAAAAAGTTCCTGCCTGTCACTTTTTCCCTGCATCAGACAAATCCAAATATAAGGACATTTGCAAAATAACAGGCTTGAACTCTTCAAAAATCTTAATGACAATCTTAAAGTAAAAATGGTTGGGGAACTCTTTTAAATAAATGGAAGTAAGGGAGGCACGATTACGAAGTGCAATGAAATCATACAATAAATACTGAATTTAAAAAAGCTCCATAAGGATAAGTGGGGGGATTGAATAACAATTTTGCATTAGGTAATAGTATTATGATTTTGCAAGAGAATGTCCTAAGAAAAAGATACACACTAATGTCCTTAAGGATGCTGTCATATGTCTGCAATTAATTCTCTAATGAGTAGGGAGAGACAGAAAAAAAGAATAAAGCAAATGTGGCAAAATATTAATCAATGAATCTAGATGTAGAACATATGGTTGGCTGTTGTGCTATTTTATACCTTTCCCTAGGTTCACTTTACTTATTCACGGATATGCCCATAGATATCATGGGTCATAAAACAAAATTTAACAAATTTAAAAGAACTGAAATCAAACCATGCTCTCTGACCATAATAAACTTAAGCTAGAAATCAATAAAAGAAAGAAGCTGGAAAATCCCCAAATACTTAGAAATTAAACAACACATTTCTAAACAATCCACGGGTTAGAGAGGAAATCTCAAAGGAAATCAGAAGATATTCTGAATTAAATGAAAATGCAAACATATCAAAATTTGTAGGATATAGTTAAAGTGGTGACTGGGGAAAACTTATACTGTTAAATGTGTTAGAAAACAAGAAAGGTTTGGGGACACCTAGGTGGCTCAGCAGTTGAGCGCCTGCCTTCGGCCCAGGACATGATCCTGGGGTCCAGGGATCGAGTCCCGCATCAGGCTCCTTGCATGGAGCCTGCTTCTCCTCCCTCTGCCTGTGTCTCTGCCTCTATCTCTGTGTCTCTCATGAATGAATAAATAAAATCTTAGAAAAGAAAAGAAAAGAAAGAAAAGAAAGAAAGAAAAGAAAGAAAAGAAAAGAAAAGAAAAGGTCTCAAATCAACAATCTAAGTTTCTACCTTAAGAAGCTATAGTAAGAGCAAAATAAACCCAAAGCAAGCAAAATGACTGATATGCTAAATATAAGGGCAGAAAACAATAAGATGGAAAGCAGAAAAACAACAGGAAAAAAATCTATTTAAAAAGATGGTTCTTTCAAATGATTGATGAAATTTATATACCTCTAACAAGACTGCAAAAAAAAAGAGAGAGAGAGAGAGAGAGAAGACATAAATTACCAATATCAAACAAAAGAGAGGTTATCACTACAGACCCCTCAGCAATTAAAGGGATAATAAGAGAAAAATGCATACCACTCTATACACATAAACTGGACAACTTATATGAAATAACACCATTCTGTGAAAAGCATAAATTATCAAAATTCACTAAAGAAAAAAATAACCAGAAGAATCTTGTATCTGTTTTATTTTTTTATTTTTATTTTTATTTTTTGTATCTGTTTTAAATCTTGAATATGTAGGGATGCCTGGGTGGCTCAGTAGTTGAGCATCTGCCTTTGGCTCAGGGTGTGATCCCGGGGTCCTGGGATCAAGTCTCACATCGGACTCCCTTCAAGGAGCCTGCTTCTCTCTCTCCTTTGTCTCTGCCTCTCTCTGTGTCTCACTGAATAAATAAAATCTTTAAAAAAAATAAAAGTTGAATATGTAATTAAAACCCTTCCAGAGGGTAGCCCGGGTGGCTCAGCCGTTTAGCGCCGCCTTCAGCCCCGGGTGTGATCCTGGAGACCCAGGATAAGTCCTACATCAGGCTCCCTGCATGGAGCCTGCTTCTCCCTCTGCTTGTGTCGCTGCCTCTCTCTCTCTCTCTCTCTCTCTCTCTCTCCCTGTGTTGTCGCTCATGAATAAATAAATAAAATCTTAAAAATAATAAAAACCCTTCCAGAAAAGAAAATTCCAAAACAAGATGATTTCAGTAGCAATTTCTACCAAATATTTAAAGAAGAAATAATGCTATTTCTACACAACCTTTTCCAGAAAACAGAGGTATGGGAACTTTCCCACTTCATTTTATGAAGGCAATATTACCCCAATACCAAAACCAGACAAAAACATTATGAGAAAACTATAGATTAGGCCATCCATGAACACAGATGGAAAATCCTCAACTAAATTTTAGCAAATAAAAAAATACAATACATTAATGCATCATGAGTGGGATTTATCCCAGGAATCTAGGGCTAATTCAGCATTCAAAAGTCAATTCATGTAATCCACCAGACTAAAAAACTAAGAAGAAAAAAATATATACAATCGTATCAACGGACACAGAAAAGCATCTGACAAACCCAACAGCACTCGAGATAAGTAGTCAGTAAACTAGGAATTAAAGGAAACTTATTTAATCTGCTAAAGGGTATCTACAAAAAGCCTATACGTTTACAACAACATATTCAATTAAAGATGGAAAACATTACTCCCCTAACATTAGGAACAAGGAAAGGACATACACTCTCACAATTCCTATTCAACACTGCATTTGAAGTCCTACACAGTGTAATACAGTGAGGCTGAAAAAGGATAAAAGGCCTCCATTTTGGAAAGGAAGAAATAAAACCATCTTTATCTGAAGACAATATGATTATTTATGTAGAAAATCACAAGGAATCTACAAAAAAGATCCCAGAATTTGTGAGTTTAATAAAGTAAATATGCAAATATCAGCATATTTCAATAAATTAGCAACAATTGAAAACTGAAGCTTTTTTACAGAGCATTTTATAATACCTCCACAAAATGTAAATTTATAAATATAAATCTAATAAAACATTATGTATCCGTAAGACCACAAAATGCTGAAGAAATCAAGAACCTAAATAAGTGAAGAGATTTACCAAATTCATGGATTCGAAGACCATACAAAAAATAAGGATGTCAATTCTCTCCAAACTGGTCTATAGATTTAACATAATCCCAACCAAAATGTCCACAGGATTTCTTGTAGGTAGAAACAAAGCTGATTATAAAATTTATATGGAACAGTAAAAGAGCTGGACAGGTGAAAACAACTTTGAAAAAGACCAACCAAACAGACTACATAAATAGACCCATGCAATTACAACTCATTGATTTTTGACAAAGCTGCTATTAACCTTAAAAATGAAACTGCCAGTTCTTGTAATGGCAAAAGATGGGTTTATTCAGGAACAGCAGAGAACTGCGATCCAGGACAAGCAAGCGGTAGCAAAACTTAGGCCAGTCCAGAGAACAGAGGCAAGAAAGGCTGTTTTACAGAGGGAAGGGGGAAGTCAGGAAGTCCGCCCACTGGAGTAAACCGGGAGCCGAAAGGGAGGTGGCCTCTCATCGGGTGGCAGTCTCTGGTTGGCTGCGCTGTTGCCGGGGGACTAAGAAACCTTCCTTCCTCCTGCTGCCATAGCAAAGCCCTATCAACGTATGGCTGAGACTGACAAGTGACAGGGCTGAAAGCTCCCTCTGCGGGCCTCCAACTCCATTCTAAACAAGGTTTGCCCTTTATTAATTTTCACAGTTACAAACAGAAGTTAGTGGAGAAAGGATAGTCTTTTCACTTTCGACAAATGCCATGGGAACAACTGGACATCTATCTACAAAATAATAAACCTGATCTAATGATTAGACATCTATTTACCAAAAAATGAACCTCAATCTATCACACGTTAAACAAGTATTAACTGAAATTAGATCCCAGATCTCAATGTAAAATATAAAATTATCTAACTTTTAGAAGAATACGTAGGGGGAAATCCTTGGGACCTAGAGCTAGGCAGAGTTCTTACTATAACACCAAGGCCATGATCCATTTAAAAAAATTTCTTATCAAAAAAAAAAAAAATTTCTTATCAATAAATTGGGCTTTGTCAGTATTTAAAACATTTGCTTTGAAAAACATTGTAAAGAGAATGATTAGACAAGCTACCTACTGGGAGAAAATATATGCAAGTCACAAATCCAACACAGGAACTGTATCTAGAATACATAAATAACTCCCAAAATGTAGTCATAAGAAAACCATCCAATTAAAAAAAAAAAAAAAAAAAGAATAGGGCAAAAACTTTCAAAGGAATTTCAGAGGGCATACAGATGACAATCACAAAAAAAAAGATTTACAACATCTTCAGTCATTAGGAAAACATAAATTAAAACGACAATGAGTTTTAGTACCTATCAGAATGGCTAAAAAAATTTTTTAACTGAGAATACCAAATGCTGATGAGGATGTGGAACAAATGGAATCCTCATACTCTGTTGATGGGAATACAAAATGGCACAACCACTCTGCGTAACAGTGTGGCAGTTTCTTACAAAAACAGAAAATCTACACTTACCATATGATTCAGCAATTCCAGGCCCAGGTATTTACCCTAGAGGAATGGAAACCTACATTCACCCAAAAACCTATACAAATGTTTATTAGAGTTTTAATAAGAACCATCAAAACCTGGAAGGACCCCAAATGTTCTCCAAAAGGTGAATGCCTAAAGTGTATATCCATATGATGGACTAATACTCCGTAACTATGATACACACAGCAACACGAATGAATTTCAAAGACCTTACAGTAAGGGAAAGAAGTCAGCCTCAAAAGATTACATTACTTTGTGATGCCATTTATAAGGCATCTGGAAAAAGAAAAATTATAGGGACTGAGACCAGAGCATTAGTTGCCAGGGGTTTGGGGTAAAGAGAGGGTTTGACCACAAAGAGACAACACATGAGAATTTTTTGGCATTATGGAATGTTCTGTATTCTAATTGACGTGATGGTTACATGAGCCTATAACTGTACACACACATACCAAAAAAAAAAGATATATATATATATATATATATATATATATATATATATATAGATTATGACACCTTACATTTGTCACCGCTCATCCAACACTTAAAACTGGTGAATTTTGTTCATGTCAATTATATCTCAATAAAGTTGATTTAAACATAACTAAAATGAAATATAGTAAAATAGTAATAGCTGTACTTGAATCTTAATACATCCACATTGGAGTGGTTTTCCAGAATTTAAAAAAAAAATCATTGGTAAGAGCATATAATACATATTTTTATGACTGGATAAAAGAAAATGCTAAGCAGATTCTGCATCAAACTGTCCTTGGCTCTCTTGTTAACACTTAAGTTTTCAGTTTTGTTGCTAACAAGAACAGCACCAGAAACAATTGGTAAGTTCATTAAAGCCTCCCTTTAAATGTTTTAAGGAAACAGCACATAAAACATTCATTCAAACAAAAAAGTCTACTGCACCAGATGCTTCCTATAAAGAGAAACCTTATTCTATTACTCAGCTACCAATAAAATATTTATGGAGGTTGCTCAGAATACCTGCATTGTATACACTGCTACAATTCTTAGCACACTTGAAAGAATATTTGTCCTATTTATAGGTAAAGGAGTTTTAAACAAAACAAGAGAACAGTAAATCAGCCTTGACAAGGTTAATGCAAACCCCAGACGGGCCCAAGTGAACCCAATGAAATACTGGCACCATCCTTCCCACAACAACGCCAGCCCCGTTCTCCACTTAATCCCACTTTCCTCATGAGGTTCTCTCTAAGTCCATCACGTCGGACGGGGGACCCTTCTAAATGTTTCCACCAGCCCTCCGCTCTCTTCATCACAGCACCTATCGCACTGCATTATGGCAGCTGGTAATCTCTTCTAACCAAGTCATCTCCGAGAGACTGGGAGCCACACTTACCTTGTACGTTCTACTCTGAAACGTAAGAGACAGTTACTAAATGCCCAATGGCTGGCTGTTTGGACACATTTAAGAACTTCTTAGGGCACCTAGGTGGCTCGGCCACTTGAGCGTCCAACCCTTGGTTTCGGCGTGGGTCATGATCCTGGCGTTCTAGGACTGAGCCTCACATCGGGCTCCACACTCAGTGGGGAGTCGGCTTGAGATTCTCTCTCCCTCTCCCTCTGCCCACCTCCCCATTGACTTCCTCAGTCTCTCTCATTCTCTCTGAAGGCAATGTGATGTAAGGAGAGCCCCACAGGCCTCAGATTCAGGTCTGGCTCACATCACACCACTGATTTAGGACCATCGCTCTTAGAACTAAACTCCCTGCCACAGGCACAGAGGTCTGGCCCCCGCCCCCGCTCCAGCCTCATTACCATCCTTCCCTCAGGTACCAGGTTCCCACCTCACCGGCCTCCTCTCTGGTCCTCAGGTACGCCAAGCCCGTCTGTCTGCTCAGCCCTCCCTGGAGCACTTGTCGGGTGCTGCGGCCCCATGCTTTCCATCTCAGCTCAGAGGCCCGTCCAAACTACCCAATCCAAAGTGGGCCCCATCTCTATGATCGCCAAGTCACTCTTGAACACATAACTTAATTTTCTTGCTAGAACTTTTCACAATCTGCACTCCTTTATTTACATATCTATTACTTATTATCATGCTGATTATATGAATATATCCCACTTTTTGAGGATAGGGACACTATCTATCTGTTCGTGGCTATTTCCCTTGAGGCGTTAGCATGGTGTCTGGAATGCAGTGGACGCTCCATCAACATCTGTTAAATGAGTGAATAAATGGATGAATGAATACAATCCAGACCACCCTACTAGGTGCATGACCTTAGTCAAGCTCATTTTTCTGTGTGCCTCAATTCCTTTTATAGATTAAAGGAATACCTATCTCAGAGACCCACTACAAGATTAAAAGAAATTGATTGGAATTTTTGGTATTGTGCCTAGCATGGCATAAAAATTTAAGATATATTAATATTCTTGTCATTTGTATTTTTTTCCCTTTAAGAGGATCAAATTCAGTAAGAAAAAAAAAAGCCTCAAGCTGGAAAAACTGAAAACAGCTTACCATACAGGAGGAATAAATACCCCTAAAATAAAACCCACCAAATACGACTTAGAAACTTAATGCTGAAATGTAAGCTAATACACGGGCTGTACTTTGCCACACCCCAGCCCTCAGAACCCCAGGACTGCTGTGGAACTGCAGACATCCGAAATGGGAATCATCCCAACGTGATTATGGGTGGTGCCTCCCAAAGCTGGAGGGAGGCTCAGTGGCAGGACAGATTCTGAAGGAGCTGCTGTAAGTCTGGCTCCCTCCCACCCCCACTGCCCGTCAAAAGCCTCCCCTGGCCTAGCGCTCCAGTCAGGAAGGGAAGAAAAACAAAATCCAGTAACATAAAAGAGAATCAGGGCAACTCCAACCAGGCCCACCGCTCCCGAAACCTAAACAAGGCTCCTAACTCTGGTGACCAGTTTCAGCAGCCTGCAAGCCTGGGACCCCAAAGCTGAAGCTCACCACACCCCCCACCCCCAACCCTGATCATCTGGGCTCAAGGCAGCAAGGGCTAAGAGCAAGGGCCCTGGGGTCACTGGAAATAGACTGAACTCCCAGTGCTACCACTCGTGAGCCATGTGACCTCGGGAAAATTATTTGACATCTTTGGGCCACTGTTGGCTCATCCATAAAATAAGGATAAACCTCAGTTACCTCATGGGAGCGTCGTGGCAACGGCAGGAGCTACAGCTCCTGGCAGAGCCGCACACTGGGCAGGCAGGAGACTGAGGACGGCTTTTAAAGGGCTCCTGTCGGGCAGCCCGGGTGGCCCAGCGGTTTAGCACCACCTTCAGCCCAGGGCGTGACCCTGGAGTCCCGGGAGCCTGCTTCTCCCTCTGCCTGTGTCTCTATCTGTCTGTCTCTCTCTCTCTCTGTCTCTCATGAATAAATAAAAGTAAAAATCTTTTTAAAAATCTATAAAAAATAAATAAGGGGCTCCTGTCCCGCTCAAGCACTCCATAAGCAGGTCTCCGGGCCACCATCAGGTTTCTTTCATGCTCTTTGAAAGTCCTCCCAAAAACCACGACCTCTTGCCGCCCCACGTGCATCTCTGCTTCACGGCACTGCCTGCGAGATCGATTTGCCAGCAGCTAGGCGAGGTTCGTAACGCGAGGCCGGCACTTTGGAATCAGTTTCTGATTCCAACACTCTCACCCTCGTGTCCTCAAATCACAAAAAGAGTTACTAGGCAAACATCTGCTCATCCACAAACAATACTGCAGCCATAAGAGAACTTAGGAACTGCGCCCCACGCAAGACCTGGAATGGGACTCCATTACGAAGTCAACTCTTCTTACACTCTTCAGCCTCGTGCTCTATCTCACACATTGTTCATGTGGTTGCACAATTACAGGAGATTATCAGGTGAAATGACTGCTCCAGGTTCCACTGGACCGGTCACAGCCGACCATCTGGCCGCTGCTCTCCTGGGCACTCCTGGATTCCGGTCTCGTGGAAAGCACACAGGCTCGACGTTGCCTTCTCAGAGGTTCTCCGCGCACCACGCTCAGGCAAGTCATGTGCTCTCTCCAACCGCGTCTGTGGGACACCTCCCTCGGGAACAGGTTGCAAGACCAAGAGATAACATGTAAAATATCATCCCCTTGCTCCTAATTTCTCACAATTGTACACGATGTGGCAACAAGCAGCTCCACGCACAGCTTTTTCCTTCCACTGGGTTGTCTCCCCGGGACAAATGTCCCCGAGACCAGTATTGGGCTCAAGAGGAATACTGTGTTTACGACCATCCAATTCTCTTTCTAAATGGGCTTCAAAAGACTGTGCACATGGACACCGCCCGGCCCAGTGCCTAGCCGGGTCCCGGAGGGTGAGAACACACGGCGCTCCATCGGGAGCAGGGGGCCGGGCTGAGCCCTTAGCACGCGTGCCCCCTGCCCTGGGCGCTGAGCACCCCCGGCCGCCAGCCACCCGCAGGCCCGTGTGAGCACAGCAGCCCCGGCTCCCCTGCGCAGCCCACCCGGCCGGCACTACTGCTCGCTCTCTCGCGCCCCCACCCCAAGCCCGAGTGCCCCAACCACCGCCGCAGCCACCCCACCTGCTCTCCACACCACACACAAGGGAACCCCAACGGACGGGTCCATGTTCTCAGAAAAGATGATACACTGATTTAGTCAACAAGTATTTATCAAGCGCCCGCCATCCTGCAGGTGAGGTGCTGAGAACCAGGGGTACAGTAGAAGAGAGGCCCATGAAGCAAATGCACAAATAAAACACATAATTACAGTCATAAGATCCACAGTGGAGAAGTGCTGAGTGCCTATTACCAGAGAATGGGGGTCTCGAGCGAGCTGGGGAAGGAATTAGGGACGGCCCCTCCATCGAGGTCACTTTAAAGCTGAGACGTGAAGGTTGGGAGGCCTGCCCTTCAAGGACAGGGAGAAAGGGGATTCCAGGCAGAGGGAAGGGCACACAAGAAGGTCCCACCCATGTGGGTTGGTGAGAGCGGCCCCTGCAGGACCACGGGGGAGCCCAGCACACAGGCCAGGACTCTGGGAGCCACTCCACCAAGCTCACGGGTCACGTAGTGGCAGAGCAACACCGACGGCCCGACCCTGGTCATTCCCCAGTCCATCCGTACCTGCACACCATGGTGCCTGCAAAGCTTCCCAGGCAGCACAGACGCCGGGGGTGTGGATGACGGGGGTTATTCTCTGGTCATAAGTGACTCACCACAGACAGGTCGCACAACACAGCTGGCCGTGCAATCCTCCTAGATGAAACACCGAATTTGACCAACTGCCTCAGCTAAGACCAGGAATTTCCAACAAAAAGGAGTAAGAGCCCGGCTACAAGAACACCAGCACCTGAGAGCAGGTGGGTGCGAGACAAGAGCAGCAGAATTTACCCTAAGGGCCTAATCTCCTAACTATAAAATGACACACGCAGGAGGATACTCATCGAAGCTTTGTAGGAGTGAAAAAATAGAAACAACCTGGACTGTCCCACAGGAAGGGATTATGTAAACTACGTTTCAAGCCCTTCCCTTACTTAGATCCAAGTCTCTACCAACTACGGGTCATTAAATAATGCTGTCCACCAGTATTAACAGGGATGGAAAGCTATGCAGGTCATTCCCTGCCCAGAAGGTCACAGAAAAAGCCTGAATCAAACTCTTCTATGTAAGGTAAGATAGCTACGTGGACTAGATACGTGGATCCAGGTTCTGGGTCTTCCCCACTCACCCAAAAACTTCTGCGAGTGACAGAGAACCGAGGGACCCTGGAGTCCAGGGTGCTCACACCACAGCACAGCTCCTTACGGGACGCTGCCTGCCTGGCTGCTCGGGGGCAGCGGCCCCACCACATTGCGGCTGGGAAGGGCCAGCAGCGCGGGCCCCCCCGAAGGTCAAACGGCCCGGCCGGCGCCTCTCCCCGGGCCTGTGCTCCCGGTGACCGTCGCCTCAGCGTGTGAAGGTACGAGACCACGGATCGCCAGTTTGAAGACCCAAAAGAAGGCCGGCGGCTGTCACCCACTGGCGCCAGGGCCCGCCCGGACAGCGGAGGGGGCAGGAAAGGCTGCCGTGCGGAAGACCTCCTCCCAGCCTCCCCGGGCTTCAGACGCCTCTGGGCCAAACATAGGGACGGGGTGAGCTCCGGGGTCGGGGACCCTGCCCGCCTTCTCGGCCCCTCCCGCCCACAGCCCGCTGCCCCGGCGTCACCCCCCAGCAGCCCCTCACAGCCACCACCAGGCTGGCCGCTCCCTCCTCGCACCACCAATCCCGGGCTCTTTTAGGAGCACGATTCTGGTCCTTTCCTTCCCAGGCTAACTTCCACCGCCGGCTACCCTTCATCTTCAAGACAAGGGTCAACCAAGGCAGTGTAACACAGCAGACCCTCGACCCCTGCCTTCTTCAGGGGCCTCGCAGGTCTCAGGACCCCCGCCGCAGCCTCCCTCCAGCCAAAAGGAGCTTAGAATGCCCTCAACTCCCCGCACCCTGCACGCCTCTCGCGGCCCTTCCCCGCCTGAGTCCCTGTGCCTGGGATGCTCTCCTGGTCCTCTCACCTTGGCTAATCCCCACCTGTCCCTGATGACCCATCTCAAGGAACACTTCCTCCAGGGGGGCTTCCCTGCATTCCCTCCCCCCCCCCCCCCGTGCCCCCAGCACCCTCCTCACCTCTCACTGCACTGTCTTCCTACCCATCTTCCCAACCAGGCTGCGAGGCTCCTGCCAGGGAAACTCACCGGGTCCCCATCTACCACGGACTTCCTAGCCCCTGGCCAGGCACAGGCCATATATATTTGAAAATATTTATCACTGAACAGATGAATTCTGAGCCAAACCAGAAACCGGATGTCTTGCTAGACCTTAGCTAATAGACCCTGACGTTCAGTTTCCCAGCGTGAGACCAGCCTAAGAGGAATCATGAGTCTCCCTTTAAATCAAAGGTTACTCTAGCCCTTCCCCAATATGCACGCTGACGGTAACATTAGCGTCCGACTGACGCCAGGAGCATTTCCGGTAAGCATCCCACAGAAAGTTCAGGCCGCCTCTACAGACATCGTGCACTTACTGGCTCAGGCCAAACGGAACATTTCAGTGACTCATAAAGACTTGAAAGGGAGACACTGAGAACACTGTGGTCATTTCAATTTCAACAGCAGAACTTGCTCTGGAAAATGCTACAATAAAAAATATTAATGCCATAAAAACCGAACAGCAGCCGAAGGACCACAGTCATAAAGAAAAAACATAAATCCTAAAACAGATCAGCATAGGAGGCTCCCTCTCGCCTTCAAGAAGAAAACAGTGTTTAGGTCATCGGGAGCCCATCCGGAGAAGGGCGCCTTGAACCACGTGGCAGCGGAGACAAAAGACCGCGGACATGACAACGGAGAGGAGGGGGGACCGCGAGCAGCAGCATGAACTCGCGCTCCCACCTTCCGCTCGTTCAGGTCCCACCTGGCCCCCAGCAGCAGCAACTGGTGTCGCGAGTGGCAAAGACAGAGGACAGAGGGGAGCCCGTGAGGAGCGAGCCCCGGGCGGCCCGGCTGCAGAGCCCAGGGTCCCCAGCAGGCTCAGGTGCCCCCGAGAGCAGCCCCGCCCGTCACTTCCTGCGCCTCGGTGTCTCCTACCCACACCGACCAGGGCTTGACTCAGCCCGAGAGTCCTCCCAGCTCAAAAGGCAGACGATAAGAGGTGCAACTTTTATCTCAGAATCCTGAGATTCTGTTAAGTTTCTCCATCTAGAAACAAAATTCAGAACTGTGCCCTTCAGAAATTAAATAACTCTGTATCTTGCGGAGCTGCTTTTCTATTAAAGTGACGCGCGTGAAGAGCTGAACATTTCAAGTGCCCAGCTCAGAGCAGGAGCTCAATAAACAGCAGCTATTATTACTCTTATGATAAAACAGAAACAGCCATTTAATAGCAGAGCACGTTTTAATTATACACGATGTGGAATAATCAAATCTCATTTGTTGGAGGCCCCAGACCCCACAGCATAGATCGAGTTGTTCAGTTGAAATTAGAACAACTCAAAGCTCAGAAATTACTTGTTTCCATTAGAGATCTGACAAGTCATTTCTTCAATTGGTCACTGGTGGTTTGCAGATAACTATTAGCAGTAATGAGTATTCTAAATTAAATCTGGAGACAGTACCGCTCTGTTCTGTAAAGACAACTGGGGGGAGAGAGACATCACTGTGGAACGTCCTTCTCTCTGTCCTCCATCTCTCCCTGATAAATATCTCCTGTGTCTTGCATGCCATGGATTTCATTTGGCTACAAATGGAGAAGGGTCTAATTCTTCCCGTGATAAATGAGAGCGCTGAACAGGTAACTTGTTAAGGAGAATTGGAATTGGGAAAATAACCTTATTTCCCTGCTCCTTGACAACAAGCCCCCTCCGCTAACAAATGAAAGACACACTGCTGGAAGACAGCGAGCGAGGAAGCCAAATCCATCACCACGTAACCCATCCTCGGACGCTCCGTTCACAGCCCCGCGTACGGGCGCTCACGTCTCCTGCAACAGCAACAAGGATGGAGCCTACAAAAGGCAAGGCAGTGGCACAAAGCAGCGGGAAGAATAACGTTCTGGAATCCTTAAAAACCTGGATTCGAATCCCAGCTCCGCCACTCGAGTACTATGTGGCTGTGAACGATCCCTCCTAGGCTTACGAGGTCGTATCTGTAAACCGGAGATAATACACAACAGCTCAAGGGGGTACAGTGAGGATTAAACAGGGACCACTAAGAACATGCCTTAGGTTACAGGGAAGCCCCATGCTGGGGACCCCAGAAATACACCAGACTCCCCTGCGCCGGGCAGCGCCGGGCAGCGCCGAGCGCACAGCTACCGCGCGGCCGTGGAGCACGCCCCTGCCTGGCATCGCCTGGCATCACCTGGCAGACTGGCAGCCTCGATGCCTCTCGAGAGACACAGCTGCCTCCTGGGCCTGACGGCGGCCACACACAGCACCTGGTAGGGAAGGGGATTTGGTGTCTCCACTTACGTTTTCAAAGTCCTTCATGTTCCGTGCTCTGGTGGGAGACACCGTTTCTTCTGACACGTCTGGGAGCACTATAAAAAGGGAAAACAGACAGGAAAACAGCGTGGTATGCAAACTGCCCAGCACCCCTATTAGGGAGTACAGCCCAGAAAAGGAAAAGGAAAAAAAAAAAAAAAAGGCAGGAGCAGCTTTCGCGGTCTATTCTGCTGGCATTTTCTGCCTGTTGTGATTTGCTGACTGGAGTCTAGGGAAAGCTCTAAACTACTGTACTTCAAATATGTACAGATTCCTTCAAGTGGCCTCAGTGTAACATGTCACAGAACGAACCCAGAAAACGCACTGGGCGAGTGGCACCGCCGCGTGTGCGGGTAACGTACGTCCCTGGCCTGGTCACATAGTCACTTGCTGAGCAGGACACGTCTGCGCGTGTCAGCGCGTGAAGCATATCTAACTGGCCGGGGTTGGCAAACTTTTTCTTAAAGTGCCAGACAAGAAATATTTTAGGCTCTGTGGGCCCTATCCAAGCCTAAAATCTGTCACAACTCGTCAGCTTTTCTGCTGCAGCACGAAAAACAGCCACAGACAACTCAGAAGTAAGAAGCTGTGTCCCCGTAAAAGTTTATGATTTTCAAAAGCAGGCAGCAGGCGGGAAGTCCTCGTCCCTGCCTGAGGGCGACTATGGACTTGGCCAACGCCCAGAGCTCTCCACTGCTCCCTCCTCCCTTCCAGCAGCCACCACGCAGCCACTCTGAGCCCAGCACCATGTGAGGTGCAGGGGAGAGAACGGGGAAAGGGACCGTGACCCTGCGCCCAGCTCTGGATCTGGGGCTCAGACACAGAGTGACCACCTGACACCACGCTGCACAGGCTGCCCGGCGCTGTCGCGGAGCGCGGTGGCCCCACACAGAGGAAATGCACGGACTCCTCCTTCCAGCAAACACGCGCGGAGGGGGGCCTACGCTCTGCTCGGCGGCGACATCAGGAAACACACGGAGCTCATATTCCAGAGAGAGAAGACAGACAAGGAACAAGATAACAGGACAATCGCACAGGATGTGAGGAGGTGGCAAGGGCTACAGAGAGAACCTGAGAGGTGCAGGACGGGAAACATTCAGGGTGGGGTGAGGATCGCAATTTTAAGTCAGGGGCCAAATCAGGATGGTCGCACCGAGAAGTGCCACCCGGGCAGACCCGAAGAGAGGCACAAAGCAAGAAGGCGGGAGGGGGGAGGGACAGGCCCTGTGCGCGTGAGAACCAGCCCACGGGACTGGACAGCGATGGGGGGGGCACAGGAGGGGAGGTACATGAGGTAGCTCGTCTCAGGATGCGAGCCGCAAGGGCCCCCCACAAGGGTAACGTGCCTGCACCCAGGCGTCCGCAGGCGGAGAACAGCCCGAAGGCGCTGCAGGAAGCAGGGCAGCAGGGGGAACACTGCAGCAGTCCAGGAGGGGACCAGGGGACGGGCGGCCCAGGGCAGGTGGTCAAGTAGGCGGGGCACAAGTGGTGCGACCCTGGAAGACCCTGGAAGCCGTATGTCACCAACAGGAACAAACTGCAACAGAGAACTAGCGAGGTTCCGAGAGGAAAGCACAAGTGAGCGAGGGGGGAGACGGTGGTGCCCTGCGTGTTAGCGAGGCAGCAGGCAGAGGAAGGCAACCGAAGAACGAACTTCAAAAGCAAAGGCCCAGAGGTAGGCCCGGCGACCCGAACCACTGGGCACAGAAGCGGAAGGAGGGGGATGGGGGCCCACCCTTAGGGCCCCGCATAGCAGACAAAGGGCACACTCGCTCTTCCCCAGTCCTCAGATGGGCCCTGCTCCGCCTCTGTGCCTCCCTCCCTGCCTACCCCCTGCCTCCCTCCCTATGCCCCTCCCCCCTACCTAGGTCCCACTCATTCCCCAAGTCTTAGCTCCATATCGCTGTCTTAAACTCTTGCCCGGCCCACCTCCTCTGCGCCAGGACACACCTCCCCCGCACCCCAACCTCCCAGCACCTCGTTCTCTTTGTTCATCACGTTGATCATACGATTCACCAGGACATTTCCGTGCTGGACTCTCTATTCCAGGCCTGGCCGTAACCGTGTTCAAGGCTGATTCCCAGCACTTAGCCCAGGGCTTGGCACAAAGCACTGCGCTATGGGCTAACGCAGAAAGCAGTCCTGGCGGTTTTCCACGCCTAACTGCCCGTGTGCAGGGACAACAGACACTGCGTGATCCGTGTGCAACGCAGAAGTTACCAGGTTCTGAAGGAAAACCTGAGGGGGCCGGTAAGTTAAAATATTCTCTAGAAATAAACCTCACGACCCTGATACTGTCTGTTCTACAAACTTCTCCCTCCTGCCGGCTCCTCACTTTGAGGAAGAGGGGAAAACACACAAGTCCCAGTATCTCTAAGGTATGTTACAAGGCAAATTATGAGCACTTCCCATAGGTACTTAGGACAGCGCTTGCTTCTTTCAGAAACAGAAGTCATAAAGGACGCTCCGCAAAAGCCAAGCTGCCCCCCGAAAGTGTCCTCTAATCCGGCCTCAACACAATGGCCCGCTTATGCACTCAGCGCGTGTCCCGCGGCCTAAGCAGCTACCTGTGTCCCCGGGGGCCGCGCAGGAACGTGCTGGGCCCCCAGCCGCCGGGAGGCTCACCCAGGTGCCCCGGTCCGCAAACGCTGGCTGAACCCCTCCGAGCCCGGCAGCGGGGAGCAGAGCCCAGGAAAGCTGCCCGGGGGCCTCAATCCCCGGCGGGGCTGGGGAAGCGGGAGCAGCCGCGCGATGGGCAGAGGGCCTCAAGGCCCAGCCCCAGGCTCGAGGCCCGGCCCGCGAGGAAGGCCGGCGTCGTGCACTTACCAGCGTCTCCCAAGCCGGCTCCGGGGCCGATGCCGTCCACCTCGTCTGGCGAGCCGCGGGCGAGGCCACTAGGAGAGAGCACGTGCAGAAGAGAAGCGTCAGCGTCCGGCCCAGGGCTGGGGGCCGCCGGGCTGCACGGGCGACGACGCGCACGCAGCGCAGGGGCAAGAGCTCGGGCCCTGGGCTCCCACCTTGCGGCCGAGTGAGCTTCAGCGAGTCCCAGGATGCCCGCCCGCCCGCTCGCGCCCACGTCGCGTCCGTGTACCGTCTAGTACGCGCTGGAAGCAGAGGCGCTGCGCCAACTACCGGCTGCGGACGCTCCTGAGTCTCCCTTTCCCTGCTCCTCCCTCGACCTGTAAAGATGAGCTCACGTCCAGGGCACGGGCACGTAGGGTGCGCCCAGTAAGTGGGGACCACTGCTTTGGTCTTTACTGTTCGTCGTCGTCACTAACGTGTCGGACACAACCAAACATAAAGCTCCCAAGAAGCAGGCACCAATTCAGACACTTTAAGAATGTCCCACGAAAATGCAAAATCCACTGATCAAGAGACTTTACTGGTTGAATCATAAACATAGGTTAAGTGAGGATCTGGAGACACTGACAGAAAACTAAACCGTAACCGGAGGCTCTAGCCCCGCCCACGGGGCCCACACCTCTGCGCTGCCCGTCCCCACCCGAGACCCGGTGAGGCCCGGAGGGCCACGCTGCCGGGAGAGCCGCGCGGAGCCGGAACCGGGCGGCGCACTCTGGAAACCACGGCGCCAGGCGCGCTGCTGCCTGCCTTCCCTTTCAACGATTCATTTCTTACTCTGTTACCCGCCCTTAGAGAAGAAACGTATAAACAGAAGCAGCACCGACAGAAGACGACACACCAGCGGCAGCGGACGCTCCGAGATGTTGGGCGTCACTCCCCGTCCGCGGACCGCAGATCAGAACCCCGGGGACATCCCCCCCGCTCGCACCTGTCAGAGCGTCCAGTATCAAAAAGACAAGAAGATAGCAAGTGTGGGCCAGGACGTGGGAGAGGGAGCCTCGAGCGCAGGCCGCTGTGGGAACAGCTCGGCCTCCCTCGGGAAGGACGCGGAGCCACGAGGTGCGGGAAGTCCCCCCCCCCCCACCCCGCCCCGGGCGCTTAGCAAGGTGAGAACACGCGCTTGCAAAGACCCGCACGTGCTCCGGCAGCGTCGTGTGCAACGGCCAGGAGGGGAGCGACCCAAGGGGCGGCCACAGGCGACAGGCGGACGGATGAAGGAGGCGGGGGCCGCGGAAGACAGGGATCCTGCCCTTCCCGACCCCGCGCGTGGGCCCAGCGGGCCCTGAAGTCAAAGAAAGACCAACACTGTATGATTTCACTTATACAGAGAATCTAAAAAACAAAACAAATCAACCAAAAAGCTGAAACGGACTCCTAAGCACAGAGGCCGAAGTGGCGGCCGCCAGAGGGCAGGGCAGCAGGAAGGGGCAAACGGGTGAGCGGAGTGGGAGGGAAAAAATACAGACAAGCCTAAAGTTCTCGGGTATTCCTCACTCCCATCTAGCCCCCCAAGAGGCAACCCTGTTGTCAGCAACACTGCTGTCCCTCCAGGCTTTTTTCTATTTACAGATACAGGGACACAGGGTCTGTTGTTTGTTTTGTTTGTTTGTTTGTTTGTTTATTCTTGGGAGGCCCAGAGAGAGGGGCAGAGACACAGGCAGAGGGAGAAGCAGGCTCCCTGCGGGGAGCCCGATGCGGGACTCGATCCCGGGACCCCGGGTCACGACCTGGGCCGAAGGCAGATGCTTAACCGCTGAGCCCCCGGGCGTCCCTGGGGACATAGTTTTATTTTGTGGCTTAAAACCAAAACCAATGCAATCCAACTGTACATATTATTCTGCGGCATCCTCTCTTCACTTACCGCGTCCTGCAGATGTTTCCACGACAGTACGGACACATCTACCCTCGTGTCTGTAACTCCCACGAGCATTCCACAGCAATGTTTCTCAAACTTTACTGACCACAACCCACAGAAGGAAATTTACTGCCCTTAATTCTTGAAATGCTTTCTATTCTGTACTATTCTGTTTTTGTAAAATTCTCATTGCAACCTACTGAATTGAATTTCATGAGCTGCCAATGGTCACAGTCTGAAATTCACTCTTGAAAGGATGTGCATTTGCCCGATCCCCTGACGGTAAATCAATTTGTTTCCAAGTTGTTCCTTTTACAAACAGGCTTCATGACTGTCCTCATACAGGTCTCCAGGTGCACATGCACCGGACTTTCTCTACCATAACAAGAGGTAGAACTGCTGGGTCAAAACACGTTCACATACTTTTAAGAGGCAAAAGATTTGAAAATGCAGTGGGCCCCGGAACAACACGAGGGCAACGGCACGGGTCCCCTTATACACACACGTTTCTCAATAAATACCGGACAGCGGCGTCAATGTATTTTCTCCTCCTTGTGATTTCCTTAATAGCATTTTCTTTTCTCTAGCCTACTTTTACAGTAAGAATATAGTACGTACATATAACACATAAAATATGTGTTAACTGACTGTTTCTGAGTAAGACTTTCAGTTAACAGTAGGCTAGTAGTTAAGTTGTGGGGGGAATCAAAAGTTACACGTGGATTTTCCACTGAGCAGGACACCACACCACCAACCCTGTGTTGTTCAAGGGCCAACTGTACCCAAATGGCTAAAAAAACACAAGAAAAAATGTTCAACATCATTAGTCGTTAGGGAAATAGAAACCAATACCACATGAGATACCATGCCATGATTGCACAACTCCGTAAATATACTAAAAAATCATTCAATAGTATATTTTAAATGTACTTCACGGCATACAAATGGTTTCAATAAAGCCGTTTTTAAAACACACATATGGACATATTTTTAACACCAAATTGTTTTCGGGAAGGACTGTGCCAGTTGACACTGTGTGCACCTTTTCCGAGCGGTCACAAGGCCCCACTGCACTCCTAAATATGGAGCCTGTATTTACACAGCACGTATCTTTTTAGAGACTGAACAAAACTGACTCATTCAACATACTGTGGATCCTCTACTATGTGCCAGACACGGTTCCAGGTCTAAAGACACGGTGGGGAACAAGCCAGCCATCCTCGCTGCCCTCATAAGCTTATCCTGGAGACCGGGAACACGTTCCTCAAACCTCAAGCCTAGGGGTTCCCAGATCCAAGCTCAGCCTTGAATCAAGCCTTCAAATGTTCACCAAAATTTCATTCCACCATCCTCTTTCTCGACCTTTTACAAAAGTGCATGAGAGCATTCTTCGCCTGACAAAGTATGGCCATGTACAAACTCACAGGACATTTCCTTCTGGCCTGCCCCGCACCACACAGCAAGCTCTTAATAGCCAAGCACTAGAGAAACCCATAGACGGGGCGCTCGGGGGGCTGCGGAGGAGCGGCGGCCTTCGGCCCAGGGCATGACCCCAGGGTCCCTGACTGTGTCCCGCATCGGGTTCCCTGCAGGGAGCCTGCTTCTCTCTCTGCCTGTGTCTCTGCCTCTCTCCCTGTGTCTCTCATGAATAAATAAATAAAATCTTTTAAAAAAAAATTATTAGAGAAACCCACAGACGAACAAACCTGGGCCCAGGGTTAGGAAGCTCAGTTAGGGAGACGCAGAACCTCGGGCATGAAAACAAAAGGACAAACCCAGGGTTGTGGGCACCAAGGACTTCGTCCCGGAATCAGGCACAGAACACATATAGCCTTGCTGCATCCACAGTCAACTGATAGGTAGATATTATCACGGAAAATAAACTGAGGCTCAGAAGGGTTGGGTGTGTTACTAAAGCAACTCAGCCAGTAAGTGGCTGAAGCAGGATCCAGACCCAGTGATCCTGAGTACAAAGCCGAGGTTCTTCCAGAAGCACCAGGCAGGACTTGATAAAGGGCCTTAGCTTGGGCGAGGCTCTGGGGCCTGGCATCTGAGCCTGACCTCAGGGCTGGAGCTCTTTGGGGCACCCACAGGCGATCAGGTTTGCAGAGAATGACGCATATCGACCTGATTCAACAAACTGGACTTCCATTTAGTCTCTAAAACTGGGGCTTGGAAATTACCAAGCAGAAGGGTGCTCACGCTAAGATAAAAAGAGGATTTTATTCCAGGGATTTTTCTCTTCCACTGTGACCATCTAATGGGGAACCTGTCTCTTTCAAGACATTTGGGCCACTCTTTAAGGGCCAGTTCCCATGCCAGCAGCTCCCTAAAATCCTCCCAGAGTCCCCTCAGAACTGGTACAGGGAACTAGCTAGAAGGCAGGACACGGACTGAGAGCCAGGCTTTGCAGTCAGTGAGCCTGGATTCAGATCCGGGCTCAATCGTGTACTTTTTCTGAGGGATCCCAGACTGCTCCCTTCACCTCTGTGAGCTTCAGAGTGCTCACCTGCAAAAAGGGGATAATACCATCACCTCCCATTTATATGCCTGGTGCCAGGTTAGGAACTGGAGTTACAAAGATGAACAATATGCAGCCCTGCTCTCAAACAGGTCAGAGTCTAATTAGGAAGTCAGACACGTTAGAGTTGTACCTGCACGACCCCCTGCAGGAGCCACCGGCCACAGGGACCTGCTGAGCACCTGAACTGTGGTTAATCCAAATCAAGAAGTGTTTGTAAGTTTAAAATGCATACCGAATCTCAAAGACTTTGTAAGATAAAAAAGAATGTGAAATATTTCATTAATAATTTTTTATTGTTTGCTGGTTATAATGATAATATATGGAAATACCGGGTGAAATCAAATATATTATTAAAATCTATTTCATCTGTTTCTCTTTTACTTTTTCATTGTGGCTACTAGAAAAGTTTCAATTACTTATGTGGCTCACACTGTATTTCTATTGAACAACATTAGTCAATAAAACTCAGTGAGGTGGGGGCGCCTGGGCGGCTCGGTCGGTGAAACGTCTGCCTTCGGCTCAGGTCATGATCCCAGGGTCCTGGGACCCAGCCCCACACTGGGCGCCCGGCTCAGCAGGGAGTCTGCTTCTCCCTCTCCCTCTGCCCTCACCGTCCTTGTGTGTGCATTCTCGTGTGCCCTCACGCTCTCTCCTTCCCTCAAATAAATAAAAATCTAAAAACAAAAACCTAAGTGACATCAATAAGGGCTAAAATGGGGTCAGTGATGGGTGGGGGTGGCTGGAAGAGCAGAGAGGGTCTGGGTGGAGATAGGGGCATGTCAGCAAAGGCCTCCTGGCATCGAAATCTAAGTGAGACCTGAAAAATAAGAGGCATTAATGAGGCAAAGGGAAGGGAGGGCTAGCCCGGCAGCAGGAAGAGCGAGTGCACAGGTCCGACAGCAAGAAAGAACAAGGTGGGACGCCTGGGGGGCTCTGTGGTGGAGCACCTGCCTTCGGCCCAGGGCGTGACCCTGGGGTCCCGGGATCGAGTCCCGCATCAGGGTCCCCACAGGGAGCCTGGTTCTCCCCTAGCCTGTGTCTCTGCCTCTCTGTGTGTCTCTCAGGAATAAATAAAATCAAGAAGAGAAGAAAAAAGAAAGGAAAAGAACAGAATAGAACGAGGCAGGCCATTCATGACAAAGGCCTTGGCAGCCAGGCAGAGGGAAGTGTTCAGGGAGGAGAAAGGCAGGCACAGAGGACACAGGAGGTCAGTAGGTAACCGGGCCGGCTTATGAACGACCTTGGAAGCTCTATTAAGGCACCTCATTCTGAGGGTGACGGGGAGCCAGGGAGGGTCTGAAGCAGGTAAGAGACCAGCCACGGGAGTGTCCGCAGCGAAGGCAGGGAGCTCGCCTGGAGAGCTGCTACCGTGCGTCAGTCACTGGTCAAAACCCCTTCAGATTCACCTGCTTTTCAGATGACAAAAACTGAGGCTCGCGGAGGGAGTGACTTGCCCAAGATCACTGGGCTGTTAAACCGAGAAGTGGGACCAAAACCCACCTAGGTCTGGGTCCCAAAGCCCAAGGGCTTGGTCAACTGGCACTGAGGTAATTGAGAGCCGAGAGTATGAACGGACTTTATCTTAACGGCGATGAGACGCCTAAACACACACAGCAGAATGACCATCGGATTCATACTTTCAAAAAGGTCTCAAACTGTAGTATAAAGGGCTATCACAGGTGTCAGGACAACCCAAGTCCTCCCCAGTATGCTGGCACAGTGGTAGTGCAATGACAGGGACCTGAGGACCACCACAGGATACATAACACGTCCTCAATAAACGGAGTAACCACTAGTCCAGGTTTGCCCAAGACAGACCAGTTTATGCTTGCTGTCTAGACATGAACACTGATTGTCCCATTTCGCTTTTTTTTTAAGATTTATTTACTGGGATCCCTGGGTGGCGCAGCGGTTTAGCACCTGCCTTTGGCCCAGGGCGCGATCCTGGAGACCCGGGATGGAATCCCACGTCGGGCTCCCGGTGCATGGAGCCTGCTTCTCCCTCTGCCTGTGTCTCTGCCTCTCTCTCTCTCTGACTATCATAAATAAAAAATAAATAATAAATAAAATAAAATAAAAAATAAAAGAATTTATTTACTTATTCATGAGAGACAGAGACAGAGAGGGGGAGGGGGGGGAAGAGACAGAGACACAGGCAGAGGGAGAAGCAGGTTCCCTGCACGGAGCCTAACGTGGGACTGGATCCTGGGACTCCAGGATCACGCCCTGGGCTGAAGGCAGACGCTCAACCGCTGAGCCACCTGGGGATCCCCCATTTCGCTCTTAAAAGTGTCCCAGGTTGCACAATAAACAACATGGTCACCCTCTCAATGAGGGTCTGTTGACTAAAAGCAGCAGCCTATCCCCAGCAGAGCTGGATAAACACTGTGGATTCTCCTCCACGTCCTTCTTCCGTCTTCTTCCACCAAGAGCCTCCTGAAAACCAAACAACCCAGGCCTGGAGCAGTGTGTGGCTGTCAGGCTTTCCTCCCCAAAGGAAAGATGCCAGGCCGCATGGGCTATGTGGACTCCAACAGCCTCTTGGGACAGATCCACTGGAGGCCAGTCAGCCATTATTCCCCAACCTGCAGTGATGATGATGGTGATGGTAGTGATGATGGTGGAGGTGGTGGTGCTGGTGTTGGTGGTGGTGGTGGTGATGGTGGAGGTGGAGGTGGAGGTGGAGGTGGTGGTGCTGGTGTTGGTGGTGGTGATGGTGGAGGTGGAGGTGGAGGTGGAGGTGGAGGTGGTGATGGTAGTGATGATGGTGGAGGTGGTGGTGCTGGTGTTGGTGGTGGTGGTGGTGCTGGTGTTGGTGGTGGTGGTGGTGATGGTGGAGGTGGAGGTGGAGGTGGAGGTGGAGGTGGTGGTGGTAGTGGTGGTGCTGGTGCTGGTGTTGGTGGTGGAGGTGGAGGTGGTTGTGAGGATGCTGGTGGTGGTGGTGATGGTGGAGGTGGAGGTGGGTGTGGTGGTGGTAGTGGTGGTGCTGGTGCTGGAGGTGGTGGTGCTGGTGGTGGTAATGGTGGTGGAGGTGGAGGTGATGGTGGAGGTGGTGATGGTGATGATGCTGGTGGTGGAGGTGGAGGTGGTGGTGAGGATGCTGGTACTGGAGGTGGTAGTGGGGATGCTGGTGGTGATGGTGGAGGTGGAGGTGGAGGTAGTGGTGGTAGTGATGATGCTGGTGCTGGAGGAGGCGGAGGCGGAGGCGCCACACTGACAGCCCAGGGTCCCCGAGCCCAGCTCCAGGCCCGCCAGGCAAAGCCCGGGAAGGCCTCTCCGGCCCGTCCTCCCCCGATCCCGTCGCTCCGTGACCCGCCGCCTTTCCAGACGGGAAACAGGCTGGACCGTTCTGCTGAGGCGTCCCGACGGCCGGGGTGGGAAGGTCGGCGGGGTCGGCTCCGCTCGCGGCTCAAGGCCGCCCCCCGCCCCCCGCCCCCCGCGACCCCTGCGACCCCCCGCGACCCCGCCCCCCGGAAGCCGCCGACACCCCCAGAAGCAGCCCCGGCCTCGTGGCCCGCTCCCCGCCGCGGGGTCCCGCCCGCCCCTGCGAAGCCCCGGCCGCACCTGCAGCCGCCGAGCGTCCCGGGGACGGTGGCGTCGGCTCCCAACATCGAGTCCATCGCGGGCGCGGGCGCGGGCGCGGCGGCGCCCCCCGGGCCCCCGGGTCCCCGCCCCTCCAGCCCTGCTCCGGGTCGGACGCCGGCGGCGCCGCTGGAATTCAAACCGCAGCCGCCGCCATCTTTCCCGGCGCTTCTTCCTACGGAAACGGGGCGGGGCCACGGAGGCGCGCGCTGAAGCCGCCCGGCGGCGGCCGGAGGCCGGGCAGCGGAGCGCGGGCGGGTGCCATCTCGGTTAAGGGCAAGAGCGGCCGCCCTTGGGCCGCAAGGCTAAGGAAAGCGAGGCCGCCGGCCATTTTTCGTCAGGGCACGCGGGCCCGAGGCGCGCGCCATCTTTGTTGCGGGCAGAGGCCGGCCTTGGGCCGTTGGTTCGGGCGGGAGGTGGGAGGCCCGGCTCTCTCCGCCCTTCGCGGCCCCGCAGCCGCCGGCGCTCGCCTGGGATGGTGACCGCTAACCGCGCGGTGCGGGCGGGCACACGGCGTCGGAGCTGAAGCGGAGAACAAGGGGGCCTCACCTAGAACAACCTTCCTGCCGAATCGCAACTCAAGCGGGAACGTGCGCGCCCGGTTCCAAGTGGATCAGCTCGTCCCGTTGAGCCGGTGCCGCCCGCCGCCCCCCGGCCCTGGCCCCGGCCCCGGCGCGGACACACCTGCCGTCGTCAGCCGGGCCGAGACCAAGGGACCCGCCGGGGCGCGGGAAGGAAGCCTGTGGACGGGGCGGGGCCGGCGCACCTGACCCCCGACGCACCTGCCCCCCATGGGCCTGGCGCACCTGACCCCTCACGCACCTGCCCCCCATGGGCCTGGCGCACCTGCCCCCCGACGGGCCTGGCGCACCTGACCCCCGACGCACCTGCCCCCCATGGGCCTGGTGCACCTGACCCCCGACGGACCTGACCCCCGACGGGCCTGGCGCATCTGCCCCCCGACGGACCCGACGCACCTGCCCCCCTACGGTCCCGACGCACCTGCCCCCCATGGGCCTGGCGCACCTGACCCCCGACGCACCTGCCCCCCTACGGACCCGACACACCTGCCCCCCAACGGGCCTGGCGCATCTGCCCCCCCCCCGACGGACCCGACGCACCTGCCCCCCTACGGTCCCGACGCACCTGCCCCCCATGGGCCTGGCGCACCTGACCCCTGACGCACCTGCCCCCCTACGGACCCGACACACCTGCCCCCCGACGGGCCTGGCGCACCTGGCCCCCGACAGACCCGACGCACCTGCTCCCGGACGGACCCGACGCACCTGCCCCCCATTGGGCCTGGCACACCTGCCGCCCAATGGACCTGCCCCCGGCGCACCTGCCCCCTGACGGGCCCTGGCGACCCCAGGCTGGGCGGGCGCGGAGCCACCGCAGACGCCGGGGGTCTCGTCGGGGCCGGGCTGTAGGAAGAATCCTGGGTGCGGGGGCTGGTGAAGACCCGGCGGAGCCCAGGCGCCTTCCGGACCCCCCAGGGCCCTGTGCACCTGTGCGTGCTTTCCAGAGCCCTCCTCTAACCGTCTGACGGAAAACAAGCCCCTGCTGTATTCTCGGCGACCCTTGATTTTGTCCTGCGGCACTTCACCGCATTCGCAGTTGGGTATTTGTGTGTTTTTTAAATAAGTCCTCCCTTTGCTGGAGACTGGAAAGTCCGCTCGGCGGCGTTGGCTTCTGAGTTACTCACCGCGGTGTCCCCAGGCCACGCCCGCCGCCCAGACGGTGTTTTAAAGTACACGGTGAATGAATGATTGAAAGAGCCTGGAAAGTGGGGCTAACACCCCTGCTGCAGGTTTTTGTGAGGATGCGAGGATGACCCGGTGCCCCTAGCGGCCGGTCAGTGGCCAGCCGTAGCCCCCCCACCCCTGCAGGAGCTAGTGAGGTCTGCAAGCCCCAGGGTCCTGCACCTGCCGCTCTTTAGCCAGCTCTTCACCCGCCCCTGACGGGGTGGGCAGGAGCTGGTTGGCACCTCCGCTGCCCCAGCCGGGACGGGGCGACCTCGGTCCCTGAGCGGCACTAAGTTCAACCAATGGGACGAGTGCATCCAAAAGCAGGGACCCGAGGTGTCGAGACACCTGCCACTGACTGATCTTCACGGACCAGGCCTCTGGGCCTGTTTGTCCAGTAGGAAGGTTGGGCCGCCGGAGGCCTCAGGACCTCAGCTCTGGAGGCAGTTTTTTTTTTTTTAAGATTTATTTATTTATGATAGACATAGAGAGAGGCAGAGACACAGGAGGAGGGAGAAGCAGGTCCCTGCGGGGAGCCCGACGTGGGACTCGATCCCGGGACTCCAGGATCGCGCCCTGGGCCGAAGGCAGGCGCCAAACCGCTGAGCCCCCCAGGGATCCCCTGGAGGCAGTTTCTTTGAGTTTCTTTCGAAGCTACAGACAGACGCCCGTTCTGCTCGGAGAGGGGGGCTCGTTGCTAATCGTCACTTCCCAACTGAGCGCCAACGTGCCGTCCAGCACACGGACGCTCGAGGGGAGAAACGAGGACGAGGACTTGCATGTCGTGGGCACCTCTGACGCATGACCGTCTCCCGCAGGTCGCACGTACCACCTCCCTGGACCCTTGCGACGCTCCTCTGGAGCACGTATGACTGTTACCCCATTTTCCTCACAGATGAGAAGACAGAACAAATAACTCAGCGGGTGTCCTCGCGGGGGACCGAGCGCAGGCTCCGTGGAACGGCGGCCCAAGCGCCTCAGGCACCAGCCCGTCCTGCGTGATTCCCTCCGGCCTGGAGTTGAGTGAGAGCGAGTCCCCGCGCGCACTGTCGCAGCGGTGTAGGCCCCAGACTCCCCTCCGTGGACGCCAGCCTCGGGGCGGCCCGTGTGGGCGGGATGACGGCGCGACTGGACGCCGGGGCACCCCGATGCGACCTCTGCAAGTCTCCGCCTCTTCCCGTGACTGGGGTCCCCTCGCCCTGCTCCTCCCCGGTTTCCCAAGTGCAAGTGGGGCAGACAGTGCTGAGCTCATGGGGCCTGTGAGGAGCCGTCCCAGGACGAACCCGTCGCCTGTAGGGATGACGGCCGCCCGGATGCGTGCTAACCCCGCGGTGAACCTGGAAACTCAAAATAGACTCGATCCACGACAGAGAGCCTATTCGGGAAGTTGTTTTCCCATGTTCGTGGCCAGGGACAAGCCCTTTGCCCCGTGTCTGTCGCACCAGGGCCTTTTCCTGCCAAGCCTGGAGGTGACGTCAGCACCACCAGCTGTTCGGCTCCGTCTCCTTGACGACAGCCACCAGCCACCAAGCTGGCAGCGTGATTGTGTTGGCCGAGGTCCTAGCAAACGGCTGGGGGAAGTCGCTTGCAGCCAGGTGTTTGTCGCCAGGGTCGAACCCTCCGGAAGTGTTGGCAGCTCAGGCGCCTCGTCAGGACACAGGAGCGGCCACGGCTGACGGCGAGGGTCCTTCGTAGCAGCAGCGCACACGGGCGTGCACACACACACACACACACGCACGCACACACGCCGCTGTGCACCCTCGCCTCCCGCCGCCCCGCCGGAAGCAGTGAGGGCCCCACTCACGGGGAGGAAAGGCTCAGGAAGCAAGAGGCCGCCAGAGGCGCTCCTTGTCTCTCTTTCCTTCTATTTTTCTTAGCTTTTCCTCAGAGATCAGACTTAGGAGACTTAGGACTTAGGAGACTTAGGAGACTTAGGAGAAAAGTCGCGAAACGAGTGCCACCCGGAGCCTTCACCCCACCCCGATTGGCTAACGTCTTCCACAACCAGAGCGTAATTGTCAGAAATAGGGCACCTCCCGGCTCCCGAAGCCCCCGCCGCGGGGCCGCCCGGGCCGCCCGTGAGCGCCAGGACCCCCACCCGAGCCGGGACCCCGCGCCGCGTCCTGCGGCCTCTTGCTCTCCTCCAGGCTCCTTCTGTCCTTGGTTGCGTCATGTTGACACCGGCGGAGGGCTCGAGCCAGTTACTCGATGGAGAGCCCCTGGGCGTGGGGTCACGAGCTGTTCCCTCCTGATTAAACCCAGAGGTCCTGGGCTCTGGGCCGGACCCCGACGGTGACACTTCCCGGGGCGCCGGGGGCCCGTCCTGCTCCTGGGTCTCATTACTTGGTGACTTCAGCCCTGATCCTGGCCAAGGGGGACCTGCCCAGATCCTCCAGCGTAGATTTCTGACTCTTCTTTTTGTCCCCAGTGGAGAGTCTCGTGAGGTGGGACCTGAGTCTGTGCAGCTCCGCCGTCCGTGTCCCCTTCAGGCCGTGTTTCAGCAGAGCCGTGGACACTTCCTAAGCAGTGATGACAGCGTATCCGCCCATTGGCGATGGAGTGTTTTCATCTTGCCTCCCGTAATTTTTTTAAAGGTTTTATTTCCAGGGGGAGCCCTGGGTGGCTCAGCGGTTTGGCGCCTGCCTTTGGCCCAGGGCGTGATCCTGGAGTCCGGGATCGAGTCCCGCGTCGGGCTCCCGGTGCATGGAGCCTGCTTCTCCCTCTGCCTGTGTCTCTGCCTCTCTCTCTCTCTCTCTCATAAATAAATAAATCTTTAAAATGAATGAATGAATGAATGAATGAATGAATGAATAAATAAATAAATAAATAAATAAATAAATAAGTAATCTCCCCACCCAGTGTGGGGCTGGAATTCACAGCCCGAGATCAAGGGTCGCCCGCTCCGCACCCCAAGCTGGCCGGGCCCCTCCAGCTCTTCTCAGGGGGACTCCGCTGACACAGAGCTTGCTCCTCTGGCCACAGAGTTCTTTCTTGAAAGCCATATGGACCGGGGCGTGCTGGCTTTACTTGATGGGTCATGATCCATTAATACCATTTCTTTTGGGTTTTAAGATTTTATTTATTCATGAGAGACACAGAGAGGGAGACAGGCAGAGACCCAGGCAGAGGGAGCAGCAGGCTCTGTGCAGGGAGCCCGACGTGGGACTCGATCCTGGGACCCCGGGCCGTGCCCTGGCTGAAGGCGGCGCTAACCGCTGAGCCCCCCGCCCCCCGGGCTGCCCTCCTTATTTCTTTTGTTGCACCCACCGTCCTAGGTTTGTCCACGCGGTGCCACGTTTCAGGGCGGCTCTGAGCGGTCCGCCGCGGAGGGTCTGCATGTCACCCTGGCCCCGGGCCCTTCCCGGCGACCCCCGCCCCGTCCTCGTTCACCGCGTTCTCCGGAGCTCCCGGCGCCACCTGGGCCCAAAGTCGGCCGGGCCGTGGCCGTGGCCGTGGTGGGGGCCCAGTGCCAGGCTGTCGAAGTCCCTGCACGTCCTGACACTTAGTCCCGACGGGAGCAACGGGAGAGCGTCCCCACGGGGAGACCGGGTCAACGGCCACGGCCCCCACCCCCCGCCCCGCGCTCTGCCTCCGGGAAACGCTCGGGCCGGGCTCGGGCTGGACGGACCTGGCGCCGAGGGTGGCTCGGAGGAGGGCCCTGCCCGCCGCGGCCGGTGGGGGACACAGGCCCGACGAGCCCAGGCCTCCCGCCCGAGGCCCGGCCTTGAGCCCCAGCCTTGAGCCCCAGCCGCGGTGCTGTCGCCGGCTGCTGCCGCCCGGCCTGAGGAGCTGCTTAAAAGGCACAACTACAAATCCGAGCCGGCGCCTGGGCGCTGGGCCGCGGGTGGCCTTCGGGGGTGGCCCGGTCCCGGGACCAGCCCGCGTCGCGCTCCCTGCTGGGGCCGCCCGGCCCCGGCCTCCCCCGCTCTGTCGCTCGCGGCCTCCGTCTCTAATCGAAGTAAAGCCCGCGGGGCGCGCGGCTGCCGAGGACACGGCGGATCTGGGGCGCGGGGACACGCGGAGCCTGACCCGGGAGGCCGCCCTTCAGCCGCGACCCGCTCGGCCAGAGAGAACGCGACCTCGTTCGGGTCACGGGTCCACGACGCACCACGCGCTCCTCACACTTTCAGGCCAGCGGAGGGGAAGCCCCCGCCTCCGCGACACCCCGTGTGAGGCCCGTGTCACCTTCTTCATCCCCTGATGCTTCGTCCTCCGACGCTCGAGTGTGCTGCCCTCCCGGAAGGAGACGAGGCTCAAGACACGATCATTGTCCCAGAGTCACACAGCAGCCTGGTGACCCGGTCCCCAGCTCCCAAAAGCTGATGCTCCTCAGCTCTCTGGAGACTTGCCAAGGCCCGGGAAGGCGGCAGCCGGGCCCCCCGCCCCCCGCCAGACACCCCGAGTCCGCCCGGGCCGCAGCATCGGCTGACGGCAGGGAAACCTCGGGAAGGGACGCCGCGTCACCATTTCGCAGCTAAAGGCAGCACGTGGCGGCCTCAGTGGCCTTGGGGTGCTCGGCGGGTCCCAGGAGACGGCAGCTGGGCCTGTGGGCTCCCACCAGACACAGCCTCCGCGTGGGCCGGGCCGCGGGGGGCGGGAGGTCGCACCCGTGGGAGGAGCCCCCCACGCACAGGCCTGTCCGCGCCACGCCGGGGCTTCTGTTGTCCCAGGCGGCCCCCGACCAGGGCCACCTCTTCCCACCTGCCCACAGGAGCTCCCTCCTCGTGGCTGTTCTCACTGGAGATGCGCTGCGTGGACGAGGAACTGAGTCAACAACCGCATCCTCCGGATCCACGCGGATGTAAGCACCTCCATCGCCCCCGAGCGGCCAGCGGTGCAGGGTCCCCTCCGCTCGGGAGACGGCCCCGCCTCGTGTCCCTACGGACGTGCCTCATGCACACTCCCCCGGACCGGGCGTCCCGTGGGCTACACCCCGGCTGGGCTTTCAGTTCCGTCCTCGGGGTCCAGGAGTGCAGCCGCCAGACGGCAGGTGCTTAGCAAGTGTCGGTCGGAGAATGAGTAGATCCCAGGTAACAGGCCATCCCCAGAGCTGCTCTCCCCACGTAACGCAAGGGCAAAAGGCCCCTCCCGGGGGACATGGAACCAAACCTGCCAGACGTCCCCGTCCCCCGGAGAGGCCGCCCGGTCCGGCCTGGCCCAGGCCGCTCCGCACTCTCCGAGCCTGGGCTGCGGCCCGGATGTGCCCGCGCCTCCCCCCCCCCCCCCCCCCCGGCCCCGTCTCCCCTGCGCCCAGGCCCACGGGGACCCCAAGAGCCGCCGCCGGCCTCAGCCTCCGGACACCTTCCTGCCCCCCCTCCCTCCCCCACGATGGAAACACAAAACTGGCTTGGATCCAACTCAGAGAAGTGCTGCTCCTTCCCTCCAGGTCCGACACCGGCGTGGCCGCGCACAGGCCCGTCCCTGGTGGCCCCCTCCTGACGGGAGGAACGGCCTGCGCGGGGCCCTTGGGGTAAGCTCTTAGGAGCTCTTGGGGGCGGGGAGGCAGGGACTGTCCCCCACCAGAGACGCGGCCAGCGCGGGGCCGGCTGCACTCGCCGAACAGGCTGAATCTGACCTGGGTGCAGCTGTGAGGGCAGCACCGATCCCCTGACTGGGAGGGACCGGGCGGGACGGGCGGGACCGGGAGCCGCTCAGCGACGTCCCGAGGCCCCGTGCTGTGGGGCCCGCCCGGAATCCGGAGCCCTGCTCTCCGTGGCCGGGGACCCTCTTCCATGCCGTGGCGTCTGCCCCGCGGCTCCCGCGCATCCCGTGCCGGGGCCCAAGCTGCTGGCCGCCGGGACACGGGCGCAACCGGCGTGAGCGGCTGCCGTGGTGTCACCCGACTCTTGCCCACCTCCGTCGCATCCCGTGAGCGTGTCTGTGTTTTCAGACCTAAAGGTGAGCCGCAGACCAGACCGTGACGAAATGCCCGTCAGCCTTCGCCCAGGCCCGCACCTGCCGACGTCGCTACCTATTCATTGTAGTTGAGGAAATTCAAAGTGTAACTGTCCCCGGCTCTGGGCCTGGCTCAGGCCTCTCCATCTCCGCTGGACCCCACGCAATTTGCTTCATTACCCCCCAAATTATTACCGCAACTAAAACAGAGGCTTAGTAGACAACCGTGAACGTCCTTGTCCTTGCCTGGAAGCACCTCACCTCCTGGCGAGACGGCGTCCCCTGATGAAGCCGGCTGACCCCAAGCCCTAGGTCCGAGCGCCGGAGAACGGGCAGGAGGGGAGCTTCCACAGGTCGGGCTGGGTTGGCTCCCCGCGCAGCAGGTGCCAGAAGGTCCCAGAAGGTCCCAGAAGGTCCCAGAAGGTCCCAGAAGGTCCGGGCCCACAGCCCAGGGTGGGGCGAGCTCTCCGCAGCCAGGAGCCAGCTGCACCCGCAGTGCCCCTCAGGGGAGCCTCGGGGCCGTTCATTCCCGGGGTCACCCCCCGGCGCTCCCCCTATTCCCGGGGTCACCCCCTGGCGCTCCTCCTTAAAAGCAACTTGCTGCTGCCCAGGTCACAGCCCCCGGGGTCTGTGCTTCGCCCACAGCCACCGCCGCCGGCCAGCTGGGGTCCGCTGTGTGCGCGGCAGGTGCAGCGGCCAGACAAGCGCAGCTCGGCGGACCCGCTGCCCGCTCCCCGCTCCCACCCCCCCACCCCCACCCCCGCTCCCCCGGGTCGGCCGAGCTCTCCCTGGTACCTGGTTCGGGGCCTGTGCTCCGCCCCGGGATCAAAAAGATGAAGACAGTCCAGCCATCAAATCGAAAAGAGGACCTGATGGTGGACACAGCGCGTCACCTGTCCTCCTTCATCGTCATCTTTATCGTGGATCAGTGTTGCATTTGGCCCAGTGCTCTTCCTCTCGCCCCATAATTAAGGTTTCCATATATATACTAAGTGCATGAACATTTAGGAGGATCTGATTCTTTGACCCTTAGGAGATAAAATGGACCGTAGATTTGTCTCCTTTTATCTCTTTTGTCTGTCTGTCCTGACTGTAGGGACCTTCATACACACGTCAGGTCTCTAACACTTACTTTTGTTTAATCTTTTCAACCAAAAGAACATACACACTCCCCCATTTCTCCTACCCCCTCACCTCTTGTAACCACCATCTGTTCTCTCTTCCTATGACCTTGGGGTTTTTTTGTTTCTTTTTCTTTTTTATATTCCACATATAAGACAGGTGACCTGATACGTGTCTTTCTCTGCCGACTTAGTTCCCTGAGCATAATGCCCTTGAGGTCCGTCCGTGTCGTGGCAAATGGCAAGGTCTCGTTCTTCACGGCTGCGCGAGATCCCATTGCACACACGCACCGCGGTTTCCTTGTCCATTCACCCATCGACGGGCTCGGGTTGTCTCCCTGTCTTGGCCGTCGTCGGTCTGCCGCAGTGGGCGTGAGCGTGCACATGCCTTCCGGCCCAGGGTTTCCATCGCCCTCGGATGTACACCCAGAAGTGGGATCGCTGCATCACGTGGTAGCTCTACTTTTTTTTTTTTTTGAGGAAGCTCCACACTTTCCCCGAGCAGCTGCACCAATTTACCTTCCCACCGACAGAGCACAGGGTTCCCTCTGCTCCACACCCACACCCACACCCACGCCGACGCTGGTTATGTCTTGTCTTTTCGATACCGTAGCCGTTCTGACGGGTGTGAGGTGCTATCTCCTTGCGGGTTTTTTTTATTATTATTTTTTATTTATGATAGTCACAGAGAGAGAGAGAGGCAGAGACACAGGCAGAGGGAGAAGCAGGCCCCATGCAGGAGCCCAACGTGGGACTCGATCCCGGGACCCCAGGAACACACCCTGGGCCGAAGGTGGCGCTAAACCGCTGAGCCGCCCGGGCTGCCCTCATTTTTGTTCATGTGCAGGAACTTTTTAGGTTGTGTAGTTCTACGTGTTTATCTTTGGTTTTGTTGTCTTTGCTTTTAATGTCAGATTCAAAAAATCCTCACCAACACCTTCTTGCCAACATTTTTTTCTAGTTTTACAGTTTCGGGTCTTATGCTCAGTCTTTCATGCATTTTGAGCTAATTTGTGTGTACGGCGTAAGACAGTGGCCCCATTTCATTCCTCTTGCACGTGGCCGTCCAATTTTGTCAGGGCCATTTATCGAAGAGACTGGCCTTTCCCCGTTGTATATCCTTGGCTCCTTTGTTGCCGCCAGTTACTTGACCACGTATGCGTGAGTTTATTCCTGGACTTCCTATTTTGTTCCAGTGATCCGTGTGTCTGTTTTTAGGTAGATGCCATCCCATCTCATCACTGCAGCTTCGTGATATAGTTTGAAATTGAGAAGCATGGTGGCTCCGGCTTTGTTCTTCTTCCTCAAGATTGCTTTGGCTATTCAAGGTTTTTTGTGATTCCATACAAATTTTAGGATTATTTGTTCTGTGAAAAATACCACTGGAATTTCCATAGCAATTACGTTGAATCTGTACATCGCTTGGGTAGTATGGACATTTTAATAATATTAACTCTTCCAATCCATAAGCATGAGATACTTTTTCATATATTTGTGTCTTCTTCAATTTCTTTTACTAATGCCTCATAGTTTTCAATACATAGGACTTTCACCTCCTTGGTTAAATTTATTCCTGGGTATTTTATTCTTTTTGATACAGTTGCTTCCTTAATTTATCTGATAACCCATTATTACTGTACAGAAATGCCACAGATTTCTGTGTATTGATTTTGTATCCTGCAGTTTTACTGAATTCATTTATTCGTTTTAACAGCTTTTTTTAATGGAGTCCCCAGGGTTTTCTATATATAATGTGATGCCATCTGCAAATAGTGACTTTTATTTTTGTTTCCAATTTGGATGACTTTTATTTTTCTTTCCTGTTTGCTATGCCTCGGACTTCCAATACTGTGTTACATAAAAGTGGCGGGAGGAGACATCCTTGTCCTATTCCTGATCTTAGAGAAAAAGCTTTCAGCTTCTCACCATTGAGTGTGATGTTAGATGTGGACCTGCCATATATGGTCCTAATTGTGTAAAGGTCCTTTTCCTCTATATCCACTTTGTTGAGATTTTTAATCATAAATTGATGCTGAATTTTGTCAAATGCTTCCTCTGCATCTATTGAGATCATCATATGACTTTTTAAAAATATTTTTTAGGGATCCCTGGGTGGCGCAGCGGTTTGGCGCCTGCCTTTGGCCCAGGGCGCGATCCTGGAGACCTGGGATCGAATCCCACGTCGGGCTCCCGGTGCATGGAGCCTGCTTCTCCCTCTGCCTGGGTCTCTGCCTCTCTCTCTCTCTCTCTCTCTATCATAAATAAATAAATAAAAAATTTAAAAAAAAATTTAAAAATATTTTTTAAAGTAATCTCTACATCCAACATGGGCCTGGAACTCACGACCCCAAGATTAAGAGTTGCATGCTCTACTGACTGAGCCAGGCAGGTGCCCCATTGATCACATGATTTTTATCCTTCATTTTGTTAATATGGTCTATCCCATTGTCTGATTAATGAATGTTGAACCATCCTTGCATCCCTGGAATAAATCGCATTCAATCATGGTGTATCATTCTTTTAATATATCGTTGAATTCCATTTGCTAACATTTGGTTGAGAATGTTTGTATCTATCTTCATCAGGGGTTTAGCCTGTAATTTTCTCTTCTTATGGAATCCTTGTCTAGTTTTGGTATCAAGATAATGCTGGCCTCATAATATGTGTTGAGAAGAGCACCCCAGCCCCTGCCCCTACTTTTTTTTTTTTTTTTTGAAAGAACTTGAGAAGGGTTGGTATTAATTCTTCTTCGAAAGTTTGGCAAATTCACCCAGACTTTTGTTTGTTGGGAGGTTTGTGATTACTGATTCGACCTCCTTGCTAGTAATCGGGCTGAACAGGTTTCCTGTCGCATCGGGATTCTGGCTCGGTAGACTGGATGTTTCTAGGAATGTATCCGTTTCTTCCAGTTGGCTCATTTGTTGGCATGTAATTGATCATAGAGCCTCTTAGAATCTTTTGCATTTCTGTGCGGTCAGTGGTATAGATATCACACATTGTGGGATTTCCTCCCAAACATTTTCTGTATTGTTTTTCAACATAGTTGAAATCATGTTGTATCCACCAGTTTATATCCTACTGAAGATTTTCACTGTGACGTGTAACACATATACACGAGTGTGCATGTGTGCTTGTGTATGGATCTACACACACAGTATTTAAAAAGGACACATAAAAAGCCCATGTTCGCACACGTCTCTTAAGAATATTACTAGTACCTTTGAGGTCACCTCTGCATCCCCTTCTCTTTTCCAAAGGTATCTTCACTTTTGTATTAATCACTCTTGTTTTTCTTTATAGTTTTCTCATATATGTATGTTTTTTAAAACAATATATTTCCTATTTTTGGTCAGTAGGTAAAAGAAATTATATTGTATACGTTCTCTATGGCTTTTTTTTTTTTTTGGCTTGGTGTTATGTTTTTGAGACTCATCCATATTGATACATACAGACATTCATACAATCCATTCGTTTTTGACCACTGCATAGAATTCTGTTCAGGTATTTGGAACATCAAAACGTATTCATTCTTCTACTGACAGACAATTGGGGTGTTTCCAATTATTTTGCTACAACAAATGATGCTGCAGTGAAGAATTTGAAGTGTGCGTCCTAATGCACATTCAGAAGAGTTTCTCTAAACTGTACACCAGCAGTGGAACTGCACGCACATCTGCAAAATACCGTTTGTCTTCACTGAATCTTGATTCTGTTTTTAGTCATTCTTCCTAATTCTTTTTAATGATCATATTTTATCTTGACAAGGGCACGCACTAAACCACATCTCTATTGTTGACCATCTAGAGTTTGTCCCCATTTTTTAAATTTTATACACATTCTGGGGAAAAAATTTTTTTTGCCCAGAATTCTCTGCTTTCTAGGTCATTTCCTTATGAGGTATTCCCAGAAGTGAATTTCTTAAAGTTGTACCGATTACCATTCGGTGGGTTTTTACTACTGAAGTGCACACAGTAATCACCATGCAACCAGTTGTTAATCCTTTGGGATCACAGGTCCTTTAGAGACTATGACTTAGGGTATGGACCTTTCCTCCAGAACACACGCGCCCGCCTGCACGTGCACACGCACACACGCATACTATTTGCACTCACAAAGCAGAACGCCAGTTCAGGAGCTTCTCAGACCCTCCGAAGTGCATATGCTGACGTCTCTAGTAAGTGAGATACCCTCTCCTACTGGCTGAATGTTTCTTAAATTTCACCAGTTACGTTCACGCGCCAAATCCTAGATCTGTCCAATAACTTTTGTTTTATTTTTTTTAAAGATTTTATTTATTTATTCATGAGAGACACACAGAGAGAGGCAGAGACACAGGCAGAGGGAGAAGCAGGCTCCATGCAGGGAGCCCGATGTGGGACTCGATCCCGGGTCTCCAGGATCATGCCCTGGGCCAAAGGCAGATGCTCAACCACTGAGCCACCCAGGCATCCCATAACTTTTGTTTTAAACCACAGTTTTTGAGCATCCACGATGTGCCGGCACTTTGCCACATACTAGAGATAAAAGAATAAAGGGTCCCGGCTCCAAGGAATGGAGAGTCCACTGGGGAAGACGTACGATAACAAGTGTTTCCAATAAAACATGTGCAATAAGGGGTGTTCATTAGGCAAAACAGAGATACAGATTCAGGATTGCTCGGCTCTCCTTCACCAAGGGGTCGCAAAGGCTGAATACCCGTTCCCAGGGACGTCACAGGGCAGGGGAAAGAGTACCAGCAAAGAGAGGGAGGCGCCGTGTGGCCTGCACCTGTAGGAAGTCCTACGCGGGTCAAGCATCGTTGGGGTAGAATGGGAACGAACTGCGGGAGGGTTGAGACTCTTCTTATCTGAGACCGAGATTAAGAAGACAGAACGGACAGAGCAGACTCTAGCGGCTGGTCCGACAATGCAAAGGAAACCGCAAAATAAGATCTGCTCCCAAGCACTTCCTCTATTACCCCAAGGCCACTCTTATTAAACACAAAGGAAAACTTTTTGCCTGTTTTTTTGTGCAACTGTCAGAAAGTTGAGGCTCAACATCCAAGGCTTAAAACCTACTTGTTAATACACATAAAGAACACATTAACACGTGTGATGCGTTCATCTTGTACGTGGAAACGCTAGAAAGCCAGCACTTCAAGCACTACGATGATTTCTTCATAGAATTGCCTTGAAAAGGGCGGCCCGGGATGCTCAGCGGTTAGCGCCGCCTTCAGCCCAGGGTGTGATCCTGGAGTCCCGGGATCGAGTCCCCCGTCGGGCTCCCTGCGTGGAGCCTGCTTCTCCCTCTGCCTGTGTCTCGGCCTCTGTCTCTGTGTGTGTGTCATGAATAAATAAAATCTTAAAAAAAAATTGCCTCGAAAAGCTGACTTACATGGAAAACCTTTTTAACATTCACTGAAAATATCTCTTTTCAGCCTAATACTATCTCATCTCACTATCACTCTGTTTTGAATTTAAGCCTAACTTTTAAAACGCAACTAAACATAATTGCTACTTTGAAGTCACTGGTTTAATTAAAATGCAACATGTGGATTTTTTGTAGAACATATGCATCTTCTACTCCGATGGAAAATGAGTACACCTGGTTTTGATAATCTAATAAATATCTTGGATAAACTTTCATCCAACGTACGAATACGATACTATCAAAGTAATATTTGGGGCAATATTTCTTCTTGATGTGCTAAGATTATACTCACATTTCCTTTCTTTTGAAATTTTAATTAGATTTCTGTCATGCATGACACCCAATCACATACATTACGCACCCACATGTATGAAAGTATAAGGTGGGATCATACAGCAATACAACGTGCTTTCTTGTGTGACAAGAAGGAAAAAAAAAGGGTTTTGAAGTTTAAATATCAATTGACTGAAGTTGAACAAACCCACTGAAGTTTATAAAGCTCTCAGCACCAAGAAAGGTCTTTTTTTTTTCAAAGTACCCGTTGGATCTCTAGATGGCATCCCATTAAACACCTCTGAGCTTTGTCAAAATACAGAATCTTCAAGGGTACTTCAAAATAATAAAAAGAAAGAAAAAAAAATAATAAAAAGATGTACTCTCGCTGCAGGTTGTCTAATAAACACAGAACGGAATCCTTCAGATTCATACTGAGGAAAGAATTTTTTATATGTACGAAAAAGAAATTCAAAAGGAGCAAATTTTTTCCTTAGAATTTTCATGGAAATCCCAATGACTCTCATGGCGGGCAGGCAAAAGCACAAACAAGGATATATGTTAATATACGCTTTTTACCGCCCTCTACCCCGGAGCATTTGTTTTGTCCTAAGAAGGGGAATCTTATGGCTTTTTTTTTTTTCGTAAATGGTTTAAAACATTATTTAAAGGCAGTTAAAACAAAAAGCACGGTCAATAAATGGAGGATTCAAAGATTTTCATGAAGTGGTTTGAAAATAAATGCTTTGTGACATATATTAAAACCCTGACCACGTAATAAAAAGTAAAACAAATCTACAATAGGTACAAATTATATACATTTATTTTTTAATAATTTTAAATAACACTCTTGTATAAATTCTTTTCATATATTCAAATCATACACAAATTTAGAAATGCATCATGAAGCCTAGTACAGCATATGCAGGAGACACGTTTTTAAAATTTGTGTTAGAATCTTAGTGACCTACAGACGAGCGTAGTTTCGGAAACTCCCCCGACGGCTGGGGCTGACGTGTAACCACGAGCGCTTGTGCCCACGTGGCTCCTGCCCTGCTGAGGACCCACGACCCCGGTGCACCCGCCGTCACCGATGGGCCATGTGTCCCTCCCGCCTCCCCTCGGGGCGCCGACCTCGGCCACCCCCAGCACGGGGCTCCCGTCCGCGCCCACCGCAGGCCGCCCGAGGCCAGAGCGGCCCGTGAGGAGTCCCCCGCGGCCGGGGCCACAAGTGCTTCCCGTGTCCTAACGGGTCACGCGGCCGCTTCTTACTCCTCTGAACGTTTGTCGCAGAGCTTTCCTGGAGGCCTGGGCTCAAGTCCCACCCGCGTGCGCCGGGGGTGAGAAGCAGGGGATGTGCGTGCAAGCGGCCTGGCATCCCAGAGGGCAGGGCCTCGCGAAAGCCCTGGGAGCCCGCCCCTCCTGGGCTCGGCCACCAGAGCCGCGCGGCGGCGGCTCAGCGTCCGGAGGGCACTCGCGGGCCGCGACGACGCGGGGGCGAGGCTCTGACGACCAGCTCTCCGGGCCATGTGGGCTAAAGAGTAGCCATATGGTGTGACCCCTGTACAAATCCTCTCCTCCCATCACACCTGCTCTGCCCGCCCCTAAAATGCAGGTGCCCGGAGAGGAGACACAGCAAACCCGCGGGCCCTCGGTGTAAGTGAGCTTAGTTTCCATCACCGTCTCTCTGTGACCCGAGAGTCCATTAATAAGAGGCATCTGGGAGCTGATGGTGCGGGGTGGGGGGAACGGGGGAGGACAGAGCCAACACGACCTGGGGCATCCGCCGAAATGCATCGGGGCTTACGCGAAGGAAGGACCGCGCGGTTATCACTTAGTAGCAGTATCTGTCACTTGTCAGCAGGATTCACGCTCGCCTTGCCTGAAAACAAACACGTTTCTAATCCTTATTCAAAAATTCTTCCAATAGGATCTACCTAAGGGACTGATGGGGTCCTACCTTTACAGGAATCAGTATCGGGTAATGCATTCCCTGCTAGTTTCCTACTCCGATTTTGCTGGCAGATCACTTCATGATTGAGTTAAATTTTAGAACAAAATTATTTCCACCAGCAAAAAGCAAGGGACACTAAAGAATATTGTTTAAAACACATTTTAAGACATTATTTTTTTTTCCACTGGGAAGAATCAATGCTCCTTGTGATTCAGCGTCTGCAATACCACGTGAGGCCTGTTGAAGAAATGTCCATATGGCCGGAGTCTGGACTATTTGGCTTCGGCTCCTAGAACCCAGCAAACACTCCTGCTGTCTCTACTGGGTCAACCTGTACGTCTCCCCGCCGTCCACCCCCAGGGCCGGTCTAGGAGAGAGGCAGGTGTTCCGTTCGCGCACCTCCTTGGGGCTGTGCAGTGCTCGGGCTGAGCGTGCGTAGGAGGCAGCTGCTGGGGAAGCCGACTTTCCCTCCCTGCTCGGGAGGATTAGTTCACTGTAACGAAGCACAAACTGGTAGTTTCCTTATCCTCGATAGCAGCTTCAGATAGTCCTCCGCGTCCTTCCCGCAGGGTCCCCTACGGCCGTGGGGCCCCGGACCTGCCTCGTACTTACAGAAGGGAGAAGCGTTCCCGTTCCCCGCAGGACTCTCCTCCCACGGTCTTGGTCTGCGGCTCTGGGCAGCTTCTGATGAGCACACAGTTGGAAGAACATGCGCTTCACAGTGAGGAGGCCCGATTCCAAGCCCCCCGAGGACGTGCTGGAGAGGCTCGAACAACACATTTAGCCTCATCTGTAAAACGGTGACAACAGCTGCCTCCTCAGGGCACTACGAGGAGGAGCGGGGGACACAGGGATGGAAAGGTGCTTGCCAACTGCAAAGGGCCACAGAGATACTCACTGATTTTATTATGATGTGATGTACCGTGACCTGTCCTCTCATGAGCAATGGCCAGACACCAGGGCACCTCAGGTGCTGGAAGCAGAGGATCCATCTGTCCATCCTCCAGAACATCATCCCTAAAACCTCAGAAAACTTAGGGCTCTCCTGCAGAGGGACGACCAAATTCCAGGTTTTTCTCTGGGGAAGGCGGTCAACTTGGATTTCTTAGGGCTAATCTAATAAATCCCCCCCCCCCCTTTTTTCCTAGCCACTTGACAGTGAGCCGTCCCTCCTATAAATATCTATATTTGACTTCTGGCTGCTTTTCCTGGCTTGCTGAACCCACCATCTGTCAGTATCAAGACAGATGAGAGCAAGAGTAGGTGGCCTCTAGGGGAGACCCGTGTCTGAAAGCAAGGACTGACCGAACCCACCCAAGTCCAGAGCTACTCCCCAAGCAGGAGAGAGCGGAACCGCAGCTCCGCAGGAAGATGGGACACACGCCTGGAGGATGGGTGAGAAGCTATGTTCAAAAGCAGAAGGTATTTTTTCGAGGTGGGTGGAGGAGGAATAGAAATATTTCCCAGGCATGAAAACGGGATCCCAAGTCACATGATGGCTTTTCTTTTGGAACTAAAATATTTCTAATTCCTTTGGAAGACTATCTTTTGTATTTAAAGACGTGTGTGTGTGTGTGTGTGTGTGTGTGTGTGTGTGGACATGATCTGCACTGATCTATGTAAAATATGTAGAGCGGCTAATGTCTCATCGGGGGAGTATTTTGGAGAGTGTGGACCGTGTCCCAGCTGAACCATCAATGACTTAAAAATCTATTGCTTGAATCTGTAGTCAGTCCAAGAACACACAGCTCTACTTTGAGACTGAGAAAGGGAGAGAAAGGTCAGAAACATCCGACCTCTTATAAATTTCAACAGTGTTCAAAGAGGGACTAAAAATGATTGATGGTCACCAGAGTCCCAGCTCTAGCAATATTGCCATCTATGTTATTTTAACCAATCCCCATATTTTCTTTTTACAACACCATTAACTGCTGTACAAATAAATTCTAGATGATAAAATATGACATGATTTTTTTTTTACAAATAGATACAAATACAATGTTGACCAGATATGCTACATTAACTATATACACCTTATTTCTCTAGAGGCAGGAAGAGTCCTTATTTTTAGGCAATTTACCATTTACACTGAGACCCTAAGGAGGACCGTCAGCTTCCCGCTCCCAGATGTTGCCTTCTTCTTTCCACCATTAGCTTATCCTGTGCTTCAGCCTATCATTGAGCAAGACTTAGGGAAGGAAAAAAAAAATCACACTAAAGATCTTGAGACTTTTCTGCCCCTATTTTAGAAACAATCGAGATTGTTTATTGTGATACAGCCCCGACGTTAAGCTTTCTTCGGCGATGTCTTTTAGCACAGTAGAAGGAACATCATCCCAGACTCTCCTTTTAAAAGAGGCGTTTCAGGAATGGAGACGAAGCCTTCCAGCAGTCCTCCTCCCTCCGCTTCCATCAAGCTTCCGCTGGTTTGGTGAACACTTCCCCAGGAGTCTGTTAGGAGGTCAAAGTAGGTGTGGGCTGCACTGTGGGATTCAGCCTTCCTATACTCCCCTGTAGTCTGGTACAAAAATATACTTTACTACAAGTCCTTATTGACAGTGACCGCTTCAGATCTTCACGGGGAAACTAAGAGCAACAGGCTAAGTGCATTACAGCTTTGTACCCGAACATCTCAGGTGCACCCCACGCCCTGGCGTTCTCAGCAAGCACTACCCAGGCCTTGTCCGGCCCAGGAGCCGATGCAGTCTTACTGAGCACTGTGGTCTAACGACCCAGGACGACGGTTCTCGCTCCTCAGGCCTTGTAGTTGTGTATGGGTGTCGTCAGGGTCAGCTGCCCATTGGGAGCCACTTCATTACCGTCATCTTCCAAGAGTCCTGACACATCTGCATTGGGAATGCTGTCATGGTAGCTGCTGAAACTGATATTGTCTTCTTTCAGCTCGATGGTCCAAAAGGGGGCATTGAGTTTCCGGTTCTGGTACTCCCGGTACATATAGACAGCCCCCACAAAACCCATCAGCAGCACCACCACGATGATGATGACTGTCAAAATGATGATGTTAAACTGGGTCCATGAAACATCAGCTAAAGCTGACGTGCTGTTTTCAGCAGAGCTTACTGAAAAGATAGTCTGCAGGGTTGTGGGGGTAAATGTACTATTTATAACAGGGGTGGGCACTGATGTGGTCAAAGAGGCATTGGAAACCAAAATGGTAGAACCTTCAGGTGTTGGAACAATAACTTCTGAAAATAAAAACAGAGAATGAAATGTAAAAGACAAAATTATCTAGTTTTAAGAAACAATAAAAGAAATACACACGTGGGAGTGGAAGTTGATATGGGATGTTGACATGATACTCTGCTCTAAGGTAACGCAAGCTAAAAATAATTTTTAGAGAAGCATAGTGAAAGGAATAAAGGCCTAGAAGCTAGATTATTACATCCATGGCTGTTCTCCAAAATGTAGAATATTAAAATCTTTGGGAAAATTCCAAAGTTGGAGTTTCCTATCCTTCTTGGCTCTCGGATAGATTCACACAGATTCCTGCAAAGGCAGTAAATATGTCACCACGGACTCCTGAATCACTCGGTTAAAAGTGACAGGGATAAAAATGCAATCATTTGAACTAAAATAAGTTCAACGTGTCTGATGGCATCTCATGAAGGTGAAATTCTCTTCAAAGGTGGCAAAAACAGAATAAGAAAAATCGTATTTCTAGTTACTTTTGAAAAACACAATTTCAAAGTCCAATATTGATGTCAGCCAGGAGAAAACACGGCCCTCCTTTAGCCCTATGGGATCCTATCCTCCTTTACACAGATCATAGATGGTTTCATAATTAAAGTGCTAAGACCACACAGCTCAGGAGAGGTACCGAAGCCCTTGGGATCCAGTAGACCTGCGAGGCTACAGGCAAGTGAGTGAATCTTGTTAACACTGAGGCTCCTCATCTGTAAAATGGGAGTGACAACGCCTACTTTGCGGAGTTCCCGGGGAGCCTCGTGTGAGACAGTGCGCCACGGCACGTTACCACACGTAGTGCTCCCAGGGCTTGGCGCGTCAGAGGCGCTCGACACGGTGGCTGCTGTTGTCACTATAACTCGTCACCACAGTCAGACACATTAATCTATCCCCCAAAGAGGCATGTTCTATGTTATCTAGTAACTGATAAGAAAACTCATCACAGTCCTGTCAGCCAAGTAGGGGTGAAGCATGCCTCCAGATAGGAAAGGGAACCGAGTGAAAGGATCCCCAGCCTAGTGACAGGGTCAGTCTGTCTGTTAGCCTTGATCACAACAGAATAAGGATATCAAGAAAATGGCAGAGGAACGGCACGTGCCACAGACCAATGGTCCATCAGCCCAGGATTCAGCATCGGTCAGAATGTCAAAGAGTGGTTTCTAGAAGAGCATGGTCTCATCACTTTGTGACCCAATAAAGCCTGAATATCCCTAACTCATGCTGAATTTCTAATCATTAATTTTTATCTAAACCTTTACTGACCTTTCCGGCAAGAAACATTTTGCTACATTAATAACCTTTTCTTTTAAAAATCAAAAGGACTATTATCACTCTTTCCTCCACTGCACATGGAGGAAACTCGGCCCCAAAGTTAGGTAGGACAGATGCTACAGTGCAGTCTCGTTTCTCAGCTGGAACTTCTAACCAGATTACACGTCCCTACTTCCAAAGACCTTTGGTGGTCACTGGAAGTGATGAGAATATAGGAACCAAAGGATAAAAGAAATGATAGGACTTTTAAATTATTAACATAAAAATGAAAATAGATGAAGAGAAAATGTGGGAACCCTGCAATGACTTTGTCGTGGGCCTCAGATTTCTGGAGCTGACTTTGGAGCAGCAGGAGAGCAGCAGGAATAGGAGGAGATCCCTTTAGGCAAATAGCTATCAAAATCTATTTCCAGAAAACTCCTCTGGTGGGATTGGAAGGTTTTATAAACCTAATGGTAGCTGTTCTGAAATTTTCACTGCTAGGCTTAGATATTAAATGTACCACCTTAGGTGAAGCTTTACCTTTCTTGATGCAGTTTCCCTCGAGGTCTCCGACATAGCCTTCTAGGCAGTTCTCACACCAAAACCCAGTGGTGTTATGGAGGCAGTTGATGCATTCACCACTCTCAGGCTTGCAGATCTTTGGAGTTGTAATTGGGTCCACGTGGCCATGACATTGGCACTTGGTACAGATGCTGTCAGAATTGTAATAGCCGTTTTCACACTTGTTGCAGTTCCGGCCTGTGTAGCCTTCTTTACACTGGACACATCTAGGCTCCAATTCACCTGATTCTAAAAGTGAGAGAATACCAAAGGAATTCAGTACAGTCTCAAGCTACAGTTAAAGATGCAAAACAGGGCAGCCCCGGTGGCCCAGCGGTTTAGCACCACCTGCAGCCCAGGGCCTGATCCTGGAGTCCCGGGATCGAGTCCCACGTCGGGCTCCCCGCATGGAGCCTGCTTCTCCCTCTGCCTGTGTCTCGGCCTCTCTCTCTCTCTCTCTCTCTCTCTCTCTCTCTGTCTCTCATGAATAAATAAATAAAATCTTAAAAAAAAAAAAGATCCGGGATCCCTGGGTGGCGCAGCGGTTTGGTGCCTGCCTTTGGCCCAGGGCGCGATCCTGGAGACCCGGGATCGAATCCCACATCGGGCTCCCGGTGCATGGAGCCTGCTTCTCCCTCTGCCTGTGTCTCTGCCTCTCTCTCTTTCTCTCTGTGTGACTATCATAAATAAATAAAAATTAAAAAAAAAAAAATCTTTAAAAAAAAAAAAAAAAGATCCAAAACAAAACAACTACTGGTCCTCAAAATGGTTTTTAAACCCCCCCCCCCACTATCTCCTCTCAAAGCAATTAATGATCTACACCTTATTTCTTAATTCATAATTGTCCAGTTCATTGTAACAATGATGGGGCCCTCCACAGACTCTCTGTAGGTAGAGAACAAAAGAAATAAATAGGCTTACATGAGGAATACGAATAATTGTAATGATGAGATACTCTTACAACATTTTTATTACTTCTTTAGTCCTGAAAGATGGAATAAAATATGATTTTAACAAAAACTTCTTCATCTCTCCCTCCAGTCACTTCATATACATGTATTTGGATTTGGTTGCAAATCCCGAGAAAGAAAAACCTTTGCTGTTTTTCTAACTCCCTTTCACCTGCTCTCACCGTACTCTCACTCCTCTTTGCCCAGAACTTCATTTATCAACACACTTGATAACAATAATAACTGATGCCCTGGTTTCCCCCTCCGATGGAAGATTTAGAGAAAGGCCTCACCTATGACACAGCTGCCTGTAGACGTCACTGCTGAACAAGGACAGCGAAGGCATTCTTTCGTGGCGTCAGGACTCTGATAAAATCCTTCTTTGCAGTCTTCACAGTGATCCCCTTTGCTATTCTCCTGGCAGTTTAAACAAGCACCTAAAAGAAGCAAATTATTTTAAGGAGTTAAAGATGCGCTCTAAAAGCACAATAACTTCAAGTAAATCATACCATATTAACCAAAAGACCTTATGAGTTCACCAGGAGAAGTGAGCTGGCAGGAGTTCACTTTCCAGCCCATCTTATGTCTACGTTGGCCACGCCTGTGAGTCCTGTGTCCCCTGCTAGATTGTAAACTCTAGGGAAAGGCTGGGTACGTGAATAAAGTAGCAATAAGCCTGGGTTGATGCCTGACTACATATGGAAAGCAGGGCGACTATTTTCAAATTAAAAATAAAAACAATCTAAGACCTATTTGAAAAAGTATAAATTATATACTACCTTCACAGTTGGGATACTATAGGTAAAGAAGTGAACTACACCTACATATATGAATATCCATAAATCTTGACAACAACATTGGGTGAAAAAAGCAAACTGCAGAATGATACAAAACAGATGGAGAAAACTTAATTATCTTGTAAAATTTTAAAAACATACTAAACAATACTAAGCAAATGGATACATACATAGGATATACAGTAAAAATCAACGTGGACTGGGGGCATCAGAGAATTTTATGCTCTGCTTATCTCTGTGGAGGGAAGGAGAAAAAAACAAGACTATGGAAAAAAGAGAGGATTCCAACTGTATTTGAAATTTTCTATTTCAAATATTTAACTATATGTAATATGTTTAAGTATTAAGCAAAATGCCAAAATGTTAGTATTTATTAAATCTAGGTGTAGCTCCATTAGTATGTGTTATCTTATTCTGTGTACATTTTCATATTTAAAAAACCCAAGATAAGGCAGCCCGGGTGGCTCTGCGGTTTAGCACCTGCCTTTGGCCCAGGGCGTGATTCTGGGGTCCCAGGATCGAGTCCAGCATCGGGCTCCCTGCACGGAGCCTGCTTCTCCCTCTGCCTGTGTCTCTGCCTCTCTCTCTTTCTCTCTCTGTGACTATCATAAATAAATAAAAATTAAAAAAAAATACTTTGCTTCTACAATGCTATTGGGCCTACATGCTTATTGTCTGGGTTTTTTTTTTAAGGTTTTATTTATTTATTCATAAGAGACACACAGAGAGAGGGGCAGAGACACAGGCAGAGGGAGAAGCAGGCTCCACGCAGGGAGCCCGACGTGGGACGCGATCCCAGGACCCTGGGGTCATGATTTGAGCTGAAGGCAGATGCTCAACTGCTGAGCCACCCAGGTACCCCATGTTTGGGGGCTTTTCACTATTTTAGATAAGATCTCAAGCCTTGGTGCTTATCACGCTATAACTCCATTCTCTTAAACTGTTTATATTAAAATGTGAATTTTTAAGAGAAATTATAAAATTCTTAATAAACATTCTTTCCAGAGTAATTTATTTCTATCCATTTTATGCCATACCTACAATGAGAAGTCAATGAGAAAAAAATGTAACCCTATGTAGTAAATATGTTATCTCAAAAGGAAAGATGAAAACAAGTCTAATAATAAGACTCATTACACTGCTTCAAAAATAGCATGCATCTGGAAAACAGCCACAGAGAAAGAAAATTAATAAATTACAGACAGACATAAATACAGCAGAGTGATAACAATAGATGTGAGGCCAACAGACCTTTTGGTGTTTCTCCCCTCTCATTTTCACGTGTCTCCAGTAGGTACGTATCCTTTTTATTTTTATTGTCTTGATTTTTTTTCCTGATTGTAAAACTAATACATTATAAACTCTATCACATGTGTATTATAAAAATATTTCCTGAACTCAAGCAAGTTTAAAACATTTCATGAGGGGGGATCCCTGGGTGGCTCAGCGGTTTCGCGCCTGCCTTTGGCCCAGGGTGCGATCCTGGAGTCCCGGGATCGAGTCCCGCGTCGGGCTCCCAGCATGGAGCCTGCTTCTCCCTCTCCTCTGCCTGTGTCTCTGCCCCTCTCTCCCTCTCTCTCTATCATAAATAAATAAAAATAAGTTTAAAAAAAAACATTTCATGAGAAACTCGGTGAAAATATTTTTATAACAGCAGTAACGATCATAACCTTGCAAACGCACACGCAGGAGGAAGCGACGGCGTGCACCTGCCGTCCTCACAGCTGATAGCTCCCCTCCGGGAGGCAAGAGGGCGTAAGCAAACTGGCACAGTATTAATGTCGGAGCGGAGCTCCACGCCCAGCTGAACCTCTTACCAGTGATGTGACCTTTGGGAGATGGCCTGAGTCTCACTTCTCTATCTGTAAAGTAGGATCGTTCTTGGCCTAATGATTTAATGTCAGTATTTCAAAGGGTGAAAAAGTATTCCGTAAGACAAATGTTTTCTCTTTATGTTCCAATTTCCTCATCTGTAAATTAAGAAGGCTGCATTAGATGAAATCTAAGTTCCCTTAAAATGTAAAAGTTGAGGGGCAGCCCTGGTGGTGCAGAGGTTTAGCGCCGCCTTCAGCCCAGGGCGTGATCCTGGAGACCCTGGATCGAGTCCCACGTCGGGCTCCCTGCATGGGGCCTGCTTCTCCCTCTGCCTGTGTCTCTGCCCCCTGACTCCCTGTGTCTCTATGAATAAATAAAATCTTAAAAAAAAAATCTAAAAGTTGAGGGTCTTTCTTTTATGATAAATATATGTAAAAATTAGCGCCTGTTTAACTTTATATATTGTGTCTGGAACCGCCCAAAATACAACAATTCCGCCTTAAAATTTACATTCTCTTTGCTGAAAGATGACCAAAGGAGTGGATTAAAAAAAAAAGAAAGAAAGAAAGAAAAAGGGGGACACCTGGGTGGCTCAGCAGTTGAGTGTGTGGTTTTGGCTCAGGTCATGACCCTGGGGTCCTGGGATCGAGTCCTGCCTTGGGATCCCTGCATGGAGCCTGCTTCTCCCTCTGCCTGTGTCTCTGCCTCTCTCTCTGTGTGTCTCTCATGAGTAAATAAATAAAATCTTAAAAAAAAAAAAAAAAAAAAAAGGAATGAGTGTTTCCTGAAGATGATGTCATGCTCGCTGGCGAGGCAGCAGACCGATGTGGAAGGGTAACCAAGAACGCAACCAGGCAAAGAAAGGACTGTGGGGCTCCTTTCCATCCTTTCCAACCAAATTCACTGACAACGCTTTGAAAACATAAATAGCCACCTGTAAAAGGCCTTGTCCTTATTTGTTTTTCCATTTCATGGCTTACATATAAACGTTTCAGAAATAGAGCATGTGCTCTGTTGTGGGAAGAAACGCCTGATCCTCTCTGCAGAGCAAACTTGAACCTGCCGAAACGTGACAAGGGAGAGTAAGGGCGGAGAAGGGCGGAGAAGGGCGGAGAAGGGCAGGGGCCAAAAACTTCAAGTTCACGGAGACGGGAGACCGGAGGGAGCAGCGGGAGACTCCTTCCAAGGGGCGCGGGAAGCCGGTCAAGGGTTTCAGGACAAGACAGTCGCGACCTGGTTTTACATTTTGAGAAGATCAGTCCGGCCCCCGCGGCGACTGGACGGTGGGCGGCCGCGGGTGAGAGGCGAGGAGGAGCCCGAGAGGGCAGGGGCCCAGAGGTCGCGGTGGCTCCGGGGACGGCAGGGCGCGCGCTGGGTGCTGGGTGCTGGGCCCAGGGAGCCGGCGGCGGGCGTGGTCAGGCTCCGGGGACAGGTGCGCAGGCTGGCGAGCGGCCCGGGGCCAGCCGAGGCCTGCAGGCGAAGGCGTCCCACGCGCCGCTGGACCTTTGGACGTGAGGATCAAGGCAGGAGTGGCAATCTGGCAGCACAGACCGAGGTGGCATTTTAAATCAAGTCCAGGGGACTGAATGCCATCACTTCGGGACAGTACGAATGGAGAAGACAAACGTGAGATTTATTTATTCGTTTGAGAGCGAGCGAGCGCACACACGCACGGTGGGGGGAGGGGGAGGGGCAAGAATCCTCAAGGTTCCCTGCTGAGCGTGGAGTACTGCCCGGGAGTCCATCCCAGGATCCTAAGATCATGACCTGAGCAAAAACCGAGAGTGGGACACTTAACTAACTGAGCCACCCAGGCGCCCAAGAGGAGCAAAAATAAATAAATCTCCTCAAAAAAAAAAAAAAGTGCACCATGTGAATATAAAGTTTCAGTTTAAAAAAACAACAGCCCCCAACCTCCACTTTAACATAAATATATACTCAATAAAGAAAATCTAGGTAATAAGGAGAGTAGAAAGAAGAAACAAGTCACAAGAAATAGGTCATTATGATTTTGAATATATTTTTCCTTGAAATCTTTCCATATATATATATTTAAGTTTTGGTTTTCAAATAGTCTAAATATATAGCCAAGTCATTTCACGCCCTGCTTGTTTCACTCTCTCATGTTGTTACGTACCGCTTTTTAAAACATTTTAATGACAACTTTAGCTGTAGTTGCCATTTATTGATTATTTATAATGAGCCAGGCACTGTAATTAAGGCTTTATAAATATATTGGGCTGAATCACCACAACAACCCATTAGACAGTTACTGTCATTATCTGCATTTCTAGATGAAGAAATAGGCTACGTAATTTGGCCAAGGTAAAGTCAAGATTGCACTTGCCATGCTCTTGATCATGTGCTGCCTAGGTAACATAATTTGCTTCATTCTCTGTTGATAGAAATAGAGTTGTCTAATTTTTAGAATTATAACTACCACTTTAATAAGCCTCTTGGAACACAAAGCTTTTTATGAATTTAGAATTATTTCCTCAGAATAGATTTCTGGAAACAGAATTGCTGGATCCAGGAGGTATTTTTAAGACTCTGATACACACTGTGAAACTGTTTTCCAAAGATTTTCCCCCAATACATTTTATCACAAAAAGATTACTTTAAAATCTGCTCCCCCTAAAACACCAGGTACAGAAAAAGACCAGAAAAGGGAAACACAGGAACTGTGAAAATATAGTGAGTGGCCACCAGAGGGCAGCCGTATCACAGCGCTGTAGGAAAAATCTCCTTGGAGACAAAAGGAGAGGCTGAGTATACATTAAGCTTCCAGTTTAAATTAAGCATTTGCATCCCTTCGCGTTGAATTCCACTTTTCTTATATTTCCAGAGAAACCATTTATTTCTCTTATTACTAGCTGCTTTAGAAATTTTAACCACGGAAAGGTCTTTTGCCTTAAACTATCTCAAGCGAGGACAGGTTGGGATTTACTTGACATTAAAGACAAACCACCTCATTGCTACAAGGAAAACTAGCAGTGAGAGCCCGCAGTGCAGACCGCTTTCTCACTGTACAAGATCTGGGGAGAAAAAAAAATAAAAAATAAAAAATAAAAAATAAAATAAAAGATTTGGGGAGAAATGAAACTCAACTCAGTATGATGAAGCCTTCCTGTCCTTCACCAGGATTGAAATTTCTCTCTCCTCCGCGTGTTTTTCCATTCACTTGTTCATTTACCTAACAAACATTTCGTGAGTACTGACTGGGTGCCAAGCTCCATGCTAGGGGCTGTGTACGATGATGAACAATGATATCGCCCCTACCCTCATGAGCAAGCCACACATGACTCATAATCACAAATAAATATATAAACTATGCTACGTGCTGTGACACAAATACAACTGCATATGACAGTGTATAATTGGGGACCGACATTCAGTTTGGAGGATCAGGAACTGCTTTCTAATGTAATAAACTTTAATTGAAGGCCTGAAGGAAAAATAATGATTGAATAAGGCAAAGGGACTAGCGTGGGGTAGAGGTATATGAAAGGTCATGTGTGTGGACCTTAGGACAAGGGAACACAGCTTGTCTCAGGAACAGAAGCCAGTATGACTTCATCACAGGCAGTAGAGAAAAAGAAGAGCATGAGAGAGAACCAGTAAGTAGCCAGGGACCAGATGCCATAACAGAAAAAAACCCACAATCTTTCCTAAATCAATCTGTTTCACCATGGACTAGAGGAGTAAAACAAAGAATTTCCAATTCTTTTCAAGGTACTTTGAATTTCAAATATTCTGCTACTCTGCTTTCATAAAAACATTTGCACTTGTCAGACTAGTTTGTCCTGATGTTTCTGTTGGGGAGAAAAAAAAGATTCCCAAGGAAGGATTTCTAATCCGTACATTTAAGAAAACCGACCATCGGCCGAGGTCATTGTCTTTAGTTTTTAATAGTTTGCTTCAATATGGTTTTCTTTGTTGTAAACCGCCTGGGGTATGCTGAGTTTTCAGAATCGGTGGGCTGATGTCTTTCACCAGTTTAGAAAATCCGTGGCCATTTTCTCTTCAAATGTTGCTTCTTTTTTTTTTTTTTTAAGATTTTATTTATTTATTCATGAGAGACAAACAGACGTGGGGAGTGGCAGAGACACAGGCAGAGGGAGAAGCAGGCTCCATGGAGGGAGCCCGACGTGGGACTTGATCCTGGGACTCCAGGATCAGGCCCTGGGCTGAAGATAGCGCTAAACTGCTGAGCACCCTGGGCTGCCCTCAAATTTTGCTTCTGCCTCAATCTCTTTCCCCTCCTTTCTTTCTGAGTCTCCGATATCATTTATGTTCATCTTCTTGGCTCTGTGTCCCACATGTCTTTCCTGCTCTCTTCTTTCCATTGCATTTTTTTCTCTGTGCTTCAGTTGGAGATTTTTAACTGAACTGTATTCAAGTCTACTCACCTTGTCTTCGTTGTGAATAATCTTTTGTTAAATCTATGCAATGAGTTATTCATTTCAGATGTTGTATTTTTCAGTTCTAGGCTGACCTTTAGATTTTTTCTAAATTCCAATTCTCTTGAAATTTGCCTCTTTTTTACCTATTTTCTGGGTTTTCCTCTATCTTCTTAAAGCATCAATTTTAGTCATTTTAAAGGCATTGTTTGCTAACTAACATCTGGATGATCTGTGGGTCTGCTTTCATTGTTTCTTTTTTCTCTTTATTATTGGTCACATTTCCGCTCTTCAGCATTGTCTAGTGTTTCTGATCGTATGCCAGACACAGTGTATAAAAGAACCAGAGATGATTTCTCCTTTCTCTGTTGGCAGATATAATGAGAGAATCACCCCAATCCAATTCAAAATTGAGATGGGTTGAAGATGGACTGCAATTTTAGCATGAGCCAGTCCATCTACGGTTCATCACTATTTCTTGGTCATGGCCCTCTAACGCTTCTGACTGAGAGCCTAGCATCCCTGAGACTCCTCAGCCCTGAGAGACTACAACAGATTCAGTACTGCCCTTAGGTGGTTTCAGCCCAGATCCCACTCCACACCCTTCAGAACGTGGCAGTATCTCGAGAGAGATGGTGGCATAGGGTAGCAGAGCTCCTCTTTCTGAGGTTTTGTCTCCTAAGCACCAGAAGACTGAGAGACTTCTTTATTCCTTTGGGGCCGCTCTCATTTCTTACATAATCAGCTAATGTCCTGTGAGAAAACTGGCCTTGTGTTTAGGGCTCCCCTAGTTTCCATCCATCATACAAGTCCCAAACAACTGCCAAAAACTCTTCTTGTATCTCTTTCCTCCAGACAAGTTCCTTTGTTTGGGCCAAATCTGTTCCTTAGCCTATGACTAGAATCAGCAAATGTCCCGTGGAAATAAAATGTCTAGTGATCATTCACTTACTTAGGAAGAGTTCTAGCCTTTCTGGAGGGTATTTTAGTTCATATAGGCTTCTTTGCTTCCATAGCTCTCCAACCAAAAAACATAATTTTTGAAATGTATGAAAAGAACTATGGCCTAATTACATAACAAAGTTAAGGAAAGTGTGTACCTGTGAGGACATCACAACTGGCAGACCGATTATTACACTGGCAGGGCAAGCAGCTGCTCTCACTAAAGCCATAATATCCATCTTGGCATCGATCACATGGAGAGCCGGTGACACCCGCTTTGCACTGGCATTTCCCAGAACTGCAAATAAAAGCAAAGACAACAAACAAAAGTAAATGAGTCTGAAAGTTTTGTTGCTTCACATCCCATCATAGATGATCTTAATGTGGAAATAGTTTCAACTAGATTCTAATCACTAAAATCATTTTGAGTTTTTTTAAATTAGGAGTTGAATAACTTCATGACTATATACATTCAATTGACATACTAACATGAATCATTTGTGACAATTTAATCCGTTGCATTTAGGTGGTTTAAAATGATTAATAAAGGAGCCATGGAGAACATAAGTCCCCAGTGCTTAGAAATCTTTGTTTACTGAGCAGTGGGGCATAGAACTAACAGCACTGCTACAGCTCATTCCTGGATTGTTCCACAGTTCCATCAGCACCCACTCTACCCAGCATGGAGAAAAGAAGAAACTCCTAGTCTTCACCCAACCTAGCTTCTGGCTGAAGAATATGAAGGCCGAGATTTTTTTTTCAAGATTTTATTTATTTGAGAGCGAGAGAGAGCGCAAGCAAGTGAGCACGAGTGCAGAAGCAGGGAGGGGGCAGAGGGAGAGGCCCCTGTTGAGCCTGAGGTGGGGGCTCTAGCCCAGGACCCCAGGAATACAACCCCAGCTGAAAGCAGAGCCATCCAGGTCCCCAAAAACCAAGATCTTAATGAATGTGTCAATTAATATCCATTTACATGCTGAAAATGACATACTTTTCTACTTTAGGTTTGGCTATATTAAAATCCTATTTCTGGCAATTAAACTGGAATTCACAGTTAAGTAAATATGATTGTAAGGGGGACCTCTATTGCTTTCTGGATTAAATCAATATAAAATTCTAGATTGTCAACCCAAAATGAAATCTAAAATCTAATGTAAGAAAAATAAGGGTGCCTGGCTGGCTCCGTCAGTAGAGTGTGTGATCTCAGGGTTGTAGGTTCGAGTCCATGTTGAGTATAGAGATTACTTAAAAATAAAATCTTTAAAAAGAAAGAAACAGAGAAAAATTTAACAATGTGACTCTTCTTTATATGTTCATTCTGAACCTGAAATTTTTAGACTTTATCTGAGCATTTCTCGGCACCAGCATATTGGATGGGAGACGATTTAAGGTAAAACTGCTTTTCAATATAATATTTTTAGAGATTTAGCTCCTGATAATGAGCCCTCATGGGATTGTTAATTTCAGTTCAAGAACCCAAGCTCAAATTATTAATACTTACAGAGTTCTTACACATAGCAGTTAAAGTAATCCCCTACTAATTCCCTTATTCCCATTTCTATATTAAAAACACAAGTTCCAAATTTGAGAGTTACTGGACTTTTCAACTGAACTCTGCAGAACAGAAATAAAGCAACTTTCAACCATGTGCATTCTACTTGGTAGTATACAAACCTAAGGGTTTTTTTTTTTTTAATTTAAGATTTGCCTTTATTTTTTATGAGCATCCCCTGGGGTAAATAATGAGGCTTTCATCCTCCATCCCTAAAAACTCTTTTGAGCAGCTAGAGTCAAAGTTTACTTTTTCTCCCACTTACAGTTCTCTGTGCTATCCCAGGCTATGCCAAAAAGGAGTAGAAAAGTAGAAAAACAGTTCTACATGGAATATTTTTAGGGCTTTACTCAAATAAAACCAGTCCAGAAGGGAAAGGAAGCCAGGCTTATGTAAATAATATATACTTTACATATTTCAAAGTCTTGTATCCTGAGATACAAGTTCTATGTATTCATAGAACTCTCTATTCCTATCTTAAAGTTGTCTAGTGTATTAGGTTATGCAGTTGCTTGATTAACAAGTAGTTTTAGAAAAAATGTAAAACAGAGGCATCTGAAAGCAGGAGTGCTGCTGCAGACGACAATGATAAAAATAATGAGCCATCACTGATTGAGGGCCTATGTCATATAGGCCTAGAATATAGATATGTTCTCTAATCCTCAGAATAAACCCTACTAGGTAAAGTCCTGATCCTTGTTTTACTATTGAGGGAAATCAGAGAGGCTAGTTATTGTCCACACCTAGTAAGTCAGGCTGATTTATACAAAGCAAGACTTTTCCTGCTGTATCATGGTACCTACCACTCCCTAAGTCTGAATCTAAATTTGCACAAGAAATTTGCACACCAAACAACTTGATACCTACTTGGGTATCGAGCTTCATTCTGTAGATTCCAATCACCACAATTCACCATTTAGTTAGGTTTTTCACCCCAGTAAGCTGTTTCTGCCTTGCCCAAAATAAACTCCACCTAAGAAAAGTGCTCTCTTTTCTTACTGCCAGTAAATTTCAGGTCTTCCTTAACAAAAGCTAAGAGTTCTCATTGCTTGAAGAGAAACTGCAGCCTAGCAAGTCCGAGGTTCCTAGAGATGCAAGCCCAAACATTGTGATGCTTTTTAAAGCTTAGTTACAATTTGTACTGATCATAGTGAAGAAGATGAGCCTTGATTTTAAAATGCAACAGAAATACACATTACCAAGTGTGTCTCTTAAGTAATTTCCCCCCCAAAAAAAGAAAAGAAAGGAAAAGAAAAAGAAAAAGAAAAAGAAAAGAAACCCAACACACATGTGTTTACACAAGACCATCCCAAGGTACTCAAAGATCTAGCAAAGTAAATCTGTATTCATCAAATATGAAGTTCAAGAATATGTTATTACTCAACAAGAAGGAACGAGTCAATCCAAGTCTCACTATTTATAAAGGATATAACTGCCTTCCAAAGAACTGATAACATTTTATTAGCTGACTTCCAAGGCTTTTAAAATATTAATCAAAATATGCTTGCTCCTCATTTCTCTATAGACAAATTATTCGGTAAACAGAAGAATAAATAGTCACTTTAAATGACAGTGTTTGCTGAACTCACCAACCTATAAGAAAATGATATTATCTTGGAATACCTAATCACTTCATAATATCCCATAATCATAGTAAGTGTTCTCAAAGTACTTGCTATCCCTGTAAGTGGACTTTCCCTTCATAATTCTGCTCTGAATATTCAAAAGACTGATTTAAGCAGGCATCTTTCTCCCTGGAGAATATGTTCCTTAGTTGTTGATGTTAAAAAAAAAACAACAAAAACACAACAAAGAAAACCCCATGAGTGGCTTTATGAATCCTGATAAAGTGATTGACTAGTCTAGATACCGTGCTTCACCTTTCCTGGGTAGATTTCAAAACAAGAAAGGAGGTGCTTTCTCTCTCTCTCTCTCTTTTTTAAATATAGAAGAGAGTGGGAAAGTCTGTTGTGAGACTGCGCTGGTAGTGCTTTCCATGTTACTCATGGCCCAGCGCCAATTTCTGCATGTATAAGAATTAAATCACTCAGCAAATATAAAGCTCTCCCTGTGTGACTTCTTTTACAAAATAAAGTCTCTACAACACCCCCTTTCATAGTCTCCCCTCTGTTAAAGACTATTGAATGCTTTTTGAAGCAAAGGTCAACGATATAAATGCAATGAAATCAAAGAAGGGGTGGGGGTGGTGGGGTGGTGGGGAAAGTCCTGTTAACAGACCACTCATGCTTATCCATAGATTTGAAATGAAAGAACCCATAGCTTTGTATCTGGAAAATAATGGCATAGAACTAGATTTTGAACAGAAGTCAGAAATCTATACTACTGAGTTAAACTAACAAGGAATTTAAGATAGAAATTGCTCATCTGGTGTCACTTTTTATAGACATGAGTTAGCTACTAGTAAAGTACTAATATAGTGTGGAGAATCATATCAGAAAGAAGAATACAGAGTTATTTATAAAGGAAGCACAAGCATTGTGCAACTAAGCCATACTAAGTATATACTATACATTTTTTAATTTTCCCAAATAGGATTCTCAGATTTTCTTAGGGTGTCAAGTGCTTAGTTATAGAATTTATCACACTCATAAGTGTGTAAGCCACTATTACACGGTTTGAACACTTAAAAATAATCCTTAAAGGGCACTTGGCTGGCTCGGTCAGAAGAGCATGCGACTCTTGATCCTGGGGTCATGAGTTCAAGCCCGATGTTGGATGTAGAGATTACTTAACTAAATAAAACTTTTAAAAAAACTCTCTCTTAAAACATGAATAATATATTTTCTGACATGAATTCATTAATTTTTCAAAAGGGAATTCAGTAGCATATCACATTTCAAGATTTGGTATATTTGTGTCGTGCAAGTACTAACCAAAATGTCTTCTTAAAGGTTCTGTTCTGTTTAAGATGAGTAGATGGAGCATCTCCAGAATTTCCATTATTTTATAACAGTATTGACTAGGGTGGGAAGGCTGGAACACAGGGAGGAAGGTATCAGGGTCTATGGAAAATTCATAGCCTATGGAGACGGAGAGCTTGGTTCATGTTCCAGCTCTGCTAGTAACGAGCTGGGACCACGGGCTTATTCTGTCTTAGACTCAGTATTCTCATTTGTAAAATGAAGACGATTATACCAAACTTTGTAGGGTTATTGTGAGAATTAAAGATGACATACCCAGGGTACTCAGCATAGCATCCGGCATGTATTCAATACTCAAGAATAAAATAATTATGAAGATGATGACAGTAATCCTAGATCCTGAATTTTTTCTGAAAATTATAGGAAAATGGTCTGGGCTCTCTAACAGACAAAGGCAGACGAGGCTGTTACTTACTTTCAAAATTCTGTTAACAAACCTAGAAAAATTGCAATAATTTATGGGGTAATTGTTAGTTTGGAGCAAAAAGGTGGCTAGGAAAAGAGAGTACATTATGAAAACCTGGTAGAAATGATTTGGGGAAAGAAAATTCTAAAATTGAGAAGGGAGGGGTGCCTGGGTGGCTCAGTCGGTTAAGGCATCTGATTTTGGCTGGGGTCATGATCCCTGTGTTGGGTGCCCTGCTCAGTGGGGACTCTGCTGGTACCCCCTCCCTTTGCCCTTCCCCCCACTCATGCTCCTGAGGGCGCGCGCTCTCTCTCTCTCTCTCTCAAATGAATGAATAAAATCTTTTTAAAATTTTTTTTAAAATAATAAAATCAAGAGGGAAAAGGATTTCAAAAGCCTATATAAGGTGGGACCTGAACCAATGAGATCTGATGTGTTTTTGTACAAACTAGCTAATTGATTAAATTTTTTAAAGATTTTATTTATTCATTCACTAGAGACACAGAGAGAGACACAGGCAGAGGGATAAGCAGGCTCCCTGCAGGGAGCCCGATGTGGGACTCGATCCCAAGACCCTGGGGTCACGCCATCAGCCCGAAGGCAGATGCTCAACCGCTGAGCCACCCGGGCGTCCCTAATGACGTAATTTTTTCTAAATTGTCAAATGTCTTAGTATGTTTTATGTTATCAAAAACATTGTTTTCTTCCTAAGAGTTGTAAGTGACATGTGCATGGCATATCCTTAGATACTGTTATCAACATGAACTTAAGAAGTCATAGAGTAACTAAAAAGATACAGTTCTAATTAGAGGAAACTCATTTATTTATGGTTATTCAGAAGCCTTGCTTTTTCCTCCTTCTTCCTCACACAGTTCACATATTGGCACTCTGACATGGAAAGAACAAGAAACAGAAAAAATGGATAATTAGAGGTATCAGTTTTCTTCTTCTATCTTTTAATAGCAAAAAACAATTTAGTGTAGGGGCGCGTGGGTGGCTCAGTCGGTTAAGCCTCTGCCTTCTGCTCAGGTCATGATCGCAGGGTCCTGGGATCCAGCCCCCAAGACCCCCCTGCTCAGTGGGGAGCCTACTTCTCTCCCTCTCCCTCTGCTGCTATTTCCCTCTCTCTCTCTCAAATAAATGAAAATCTTCTTAAAAAAATAAAAAATAAAAACAATTTAGTGCAGAAACAGAACTACTAGTTAAAACACTATGAAATTAACAGAAAATTTCTGATTATAAGTTCTCTCAATAGAGTAAAAATAATATTAAGAGGAAGCTGGAAAAAGGTTTTCTAACTAGAAAAAAAGTTTTACATGGGAAAACAAAGAAAATGAAAAGTTATTTGCAATACTTCATGTTTGTGTCATGGCTGTGAAAGGTAATAAAAATAGTTTCTCCTTTTGGTTATGAAAGAAACTCAATAATTAGACATTTTGGCAAAAGATCATCTGCATTAAGCATTCCTCTGTCTTTCTACCATGGAAAAAGACCATTATGCAATGAGCAAAGCTCCTTTGCTGGAGGAAAAAAAAAAGATAGCTTTATTGTTGAAAACATTGGGCTATTATACTAAGCATTCCTTGTATTTTTGCGGACAAATAGTCTAAAATATTCTTAGAGAAAATCCATATTCAGACAGAAATTCTTAACACTCAGAAAGGGTATTGCCTAAGTGCAAAAATATTCTCTGATAGCCGATCTTACCAAAATCAAATTTAAAAGCTAATTTGAAAAGTCAGAAATAAAACTTAATGGCAAAAAAAAAGTGTCATGTTTCCAGAGCCATAACTTGAGAAGGTTTAACTCAATTCAATTAGGAAAATTATTTCTTATTTCCTTCACTTTTTGTAATGGAATAAATACAGCTCTAGGAATACTCAAACCCACACAATTACTCCATTATTTGATAGAGATTTCTTCTTTTTAAAAGTCATTTTGAAGAGAGAAAAAAGAAAAAGCATCATCTTCCTGAAAAGACGATGCTTCTCAAATACATTAACACTGTATTCTTTTGTAACCATTTGTAAAAGGTTTGCTTCATGAAAGGGTAATTTTTAAAAATTCTTTTTTAATTGGAGTTCCAGTTAGTTACCATACAGTGTAATATTAGTTTCAGGTACAGAATTTAGTGATTCAACACTTCATACAACACCCCGTGCTCCTCACAAGTGCCCTCCTTACTACTCATCGCCCGTTCCACTCCCTCCCCTCCGGCAACCATCAGTTTGTTCTCTATAGTTAAGAGTCTGAGTCTTGGTTTGCCTCTCTCTTTTTTTCTCCCTTGGCTCATTTGTTTTGTTTCTTAAATTCCACACATGAGTGAAATCATATGGTATTTGTCTTTCTCCGACGGACTCACCTCACTTAGCATTATACTCTAGCTCCATCTATGTCGTTACAAATGGCAAGATTTCATTCTTTATGATGGCTGAGCAATATCCCATACATTGTGTGTGTGTGTGTGTATGTGTGTGTAAATGTGTGTACACCACACACATCTCCTTTATCCATTCTCAATCAATGGATACTTGGGCTGTTTCCATAATTTGGCTGTTGTGGATAATGCTGCTGCAAACATCAGGATGCATGCATCCCTTTGAATTAGTATTTTTGTATTCTCTGGGTAAATACCAAAGTAATTACTGGAGTATAAGGTAGTTCTATTTTTAATTTTTTTGAGGGAACTCCATATTGTTTTCCAGAGTGGCTACTCTAGTGCACATTCTTTCTCCACATCCTTGCCAATACGTTATTTCTTGTGTTGTTGATTTTAGCCATTCTGACAGGTAAGAGGTGATAACTTATTGTAGTTTTGATGTGTACTTCCCTAATGATGAGTGATGTTGAGCATCTTTTCATGTGTCTGGTGGCCATCTGTATGTCTTCCTTGGAAAAAGGTCTATTCCTGCCTTCTGCCCATTCTTTAATTGGATTTGTCTTTTGGGTGTTGAGTTTTATACATTCTTTATATATTTTGGATACTAACCTGAAAGGGTAATCATTAATACTTGGTCTGTGTACACGCCGTGTTCCAAAAATTAACTTAACTTGTAGTACCTAGAGTTTAGGATTCATTTTCTCACAGAAATGACAGCATAAATGGTGCCTTGGTTTCCAGATGAGTAAACAAAAACCTGTTTAATTCAAAATATTGATATTAACAGTGCTAAGGACCAAGTCTTTATACACAAGTCCTAAGCTTTTGATTTCTAAACCTTGTAGGGAATGAAGTAGTCAGGGGGCAATGCTAAAATTACTGAGTCCCAACTGTGAGATTATAGAGTGCACGGCACAAGGTTTATATATGCATGAGTTATGTTCATTCTTACCATAATTCTATGACACCCGTAAGTATCAACTGTGCCACTATCTAGCTGTTTGTTGAACAAATTAAGTTCCCACATCTGAAAGATAAGAATCTCTTATCAAATGATTGTGAAAACTAGTTAAAACTATATATTTAAGTGCCAAATATTAGTAGCTCTCTATATGGTCAAATTGGGGATAGTCAACATCTCCAAGCAATGGAGCTTCCATGACATGAGCTGACTCCATTTTCAAGGTCACACACCTAGAGGGAGATCAGAATTAGAACCCAGGTTTTCTGCCAACTAATACCTGTTCTTTTTCTCTCTCTCTCCTCTATGTTATAGATTAACTCTGTGTACTTAATGAAAGACAGAAGAAAAGTCTGTTTTGTTTAACCCCAATTTTCTATTATGACCTTGCTAAAAAAGCCTCTTTAGCTTAAAAAATCCTCACATAAACAAAGAACAGAGACTGGAATGCCTCAGATAAGCCTACTTGTTATTACTTCTGGTTTTCTTCTGCATATAAGCTGACCTTAGATTTTTCGGGGCAACATACTGTTCACTAGATCAGTGGTTCGGATTGCTAGGCCTTATCTCAGAATTTCTGATTCAGTTGGTCTGGGATTGGGCACAAGAATTTGCATTTCTAACCAATTCTTAGGTTATGCTGATATTGGTCTGGGGGTGGGTCTTGAAGAATCACTGTACTAGATGAACTGTAAAAAATGTCACTATACTGACTTCACTCTACTTTTCATGTTCCTAGACCTGACTGGTAAAGTTACTTCATACCCAACTCTGAGCTTAGTGTTTACCCCTTAATTTGGTATCAATTCTGACCTAAGAAGAGGGCACTCAAAGCAATCACCCTTAGTGAACTGTCATTAAGTTTCATTCGCTACTAGTTGTTGTTGTTGTTGTTGTTGTTGTTTTTTTTTAACCTTAGTCCCCCGTATTCTCAATGGCTGGATTACAACTATTGTCCCTAATTTCTTGATGCCTCCCTCCTGGTCCTAGTGGTCCTGCATCCCCAATTTCCACCCCAATGAGTAGGTTCATAACACTTGCTTTCAGATCTCCCATATGTCAAATATCTGCCATTTAAGCCCCAGAAAGTCAAGTAGACTCAACTTTGATATTTATAATGTCCTAATTCCTGCCTTTCAAATGATTCTCTATGGATGCTCTCAATACTTCATGCTGCCTTTTTCTATACAATACTTAACTTCTTTGTACCCCAGATCTGACTTCTAGATCTATGTCTCCATGGGCCACTCCTTATGTCGATGAATCATGCTCACCCATACCCAGACCTATACTTGCACTGAGACTCACACTGCCATATCTTATCTTGCCCATTCTATTTTAGGGTACAGTGGGGAGAGCCTTGGAGTCAGAGAGACCCGGGCTCAAATATAAGCTCTGCCACTTATTAATTACACCATATTGCTAAGTAACTCAGCTTCTAAGAGCAAGATAGCCAAGTTGCTCTGAGAAGTCAGAGGTTATATGTGTAAAACATCAAGAATAGAGGTTTAGGGCAGCCTGGGTGGCTCAGCAGTTTAGCACTGCCTTCAGTCCAGGGCGTGATCCTGGAGACCCAGGATCGAGTCCCATGTCGGGCTCCCTGCATGGAGCCTGCTTCTCCCTCTGCCTGGGTCTCTGCCTCTCTGTGTGTGTGTGTCTCATGAGTAAATAAATAAAATCTTAAAAAAAAAAAAACACATGGACTATATCATACCACAGAATTCATTTAATATGTAAAAACCCATAATAATGGAATTGACAATTTTTTAATTAACCCTATATACTTCGAATATCAAAATAATCATGGCTAAAGCTCTTATAGCCTTTTTATAGGAAATCTAGAGAAACTTCAAGATATCTCTCTGGGATTGCAAATTTAGATATTTTGAGTGGAAGTCAAATCCAAGGAGAAAAAAAGATGAATAGTCCCATATTTCCTCTACCCTCTAGAAACATATTTCTAGCTATAAAAAAAAAAAAAACCCTCTGAGATGGAACAAGTCATGCTGATTTAATTTTCTTTCAGGGGACACAGGGGAAGACAAAGCCTTCTCTGTGGGAACAAGCATCCTTCTATTTCAGCCTAAGTCTTCTAGCATAAGGTTTAGAAGCTCTTCTTTTAAAACTTTAGAGAAAAAATATATTTAAAACATTAAAACGGGCTATGAATTTGATTATATATTCTAACCTCAATGTCATACATCTAAAGTGGCAGATCTTCATGCAAGCAAAGTTAATTTCCTTACTCTGATTCCTCTTCTGGACCTAAGGTTAAGAATTATCACTACGACCAACTAACTATGCCTTTATCACAAGACAATTATACTATCCGATTCCTTTGACTGCTCTAAATAACAATTCTATTAACTTTTTACTTGTATATAATATTAGATTATTTTTTTAAAAAGTGTAAAGATGGTACAGAGGGTTCTTGTTATACTATTTACCCAACTTCCCCTAAGGTTAATTTCTTATATAACCATGGTATATTCATCAAAACTGAAAATTAATGTTGCTATAATACTGTTAACTGTACTCTAACATTATCAGTTTCCCTAATTTTTATATTAATGTCCCTTTTCTGTGCCAGGAACCAATGTGAGCTATCACCTTATATTTGTTTACTGGTCATGTCTCTTCAGCCTCCTCCAATCTGACAGTTTCTTGGTTTTTCCTTGTCTTTTATAACCTTGAAGCTTTTGAAGAGTACTGGTTATTTTCTAAAATGTTCTTCAATTTGGGTTTGCCTGATGTCTTGTCATAATTTGACTGAGATTATGAATTTTAGTGAAGACTATCACAGAGGTAACACGCCTTTCTCATTCACTGCATCATATTAGGGGGTACATGACTTCTTGCTGATGGATGTTATCTTGGGCACTCAAATGACAAGCTTCCGTGCTAGGAATCTATACGGTAGCTAAACTTAGGATGGTTATCAGGCTTATTTATAAAACAAGCAGAGGTTCAGCCACTCAATAAACTCTCAAATAATAAAAGAAAGGAAGTATAGTCAGAGGGGTATTGGTTTGAGCCTATTTCTGCCACTACTAGTTGTCTATTTTGGAGCAAATTACTCAAGTCTGTTTCTTCTTCTGTAAAATGAGACTCCTAGCACTTCAGTCAGTTGTTATTTTATCCTTACAAGTTAGCACATATAAAGCACTTAGCCGGGCACAGAGCAAACATTCAATAAATGTTAACGCTGTTCATTCCGGGGTTCATGGTGGTAGTAATAATGTTACTATTATTTGCCAACCTGTGAGGTATTTTCATCTGAGAAAGAAGTCAATTTTTAGAACAGAAAAACACGATGTGTTTACAAGATTTTTACACTTCTTATGTGTAGTGAAATCTCCTATCCAAGAGATGCTTAACTGGAGATTAAATTGTGGTTTCTTTCTTCTTCAGCAAGAGAAGTTTCCAATTGCTTTGCCCTTTGGACAGGGGCAGAAAATAATCTTGAAGCAGATTCTCCCGGCTGGGCGAAGAATCTCTTGTTTAGGCTTCTCTTAGTTGTGTTAAGTACGGAGTGAATAGGCCCCACTGTCCTAAGAGAAAGGCTTAGCAAGAACTTTTTTAAAGATTTGTATTTATTTATTTATTTGAGAGAGAGGGCATGAGCAAGGGGAGCAGCAGAGGAGAGGGGAAGTAGGCTCCCCACTGAGCAGGGAGCCCAATGCAGGACAAGAGATCATGCCCTGAGCCAAAGGCAGATGCTTAAGCAGACTGAGCCACTCAGGCATCCCTAGCAACAACTTTTTTTTTATCGGGGAAAGAGGGGGATTTGGGGTTAAGTGAAACATTCTACAAAATGTCCTCAACTGGAACTCTTGGAGCCGGCCTGCACACTAGGACACAGCTGCATGTATAAACTGAAGGAGCTGATTGTTAAGACCTAGAACTCTGGAACCCTAATTAAGAGCATCCTTGAAAGAACTTGGCACTGAGGAGTGGGTTCATCCTCCCTCAAAGAATCACTGCTGCCTCTTCAAGGATCTGGACCAGTGAAAGCATCACTATGGTAGTGAGCAAGCCTCATCAGTCAGGCTGTTCAACCTGGCCATGCCCTACAGGAGTGAGAGACAGTAACGGCAGTGAACTGTTCAGAATCATGTTCCCTTGACACTCAGCATCAGAGGACTAACTCCTAGTGTCACTGGAAAATGAGTAATTAATTGTTGGAGAATGGGTTGCCTCAAAGGGAAACAGGTTGCTATTGAGGCATGAGTGCTAGGGTAAGTAACTGGAAAAATAAAAGAGGTTTATGCCTATATCTGAACCTTGTTTGTGGAAAAGTCTGTCATTTATATAACCATTCAACTTCCCCCATATCTATTATATTCGCTACCCCCACAGGCCTCTCTACAAAGATTAATAGTTTTTTAAAGTCTCAAAAGGTAAAGGGCCCTTGGATTTATTTTTGGCAACACAGAAAGAACATGCATGTGGGGACCCTGCTTGACACTCAGCAGCAAGGCTCAGCGGGGAATCTAAATTCCATGCAATGCAGCGGGTGGCAGCAACCACTGAAGCATGTAGGGAAGCAGATTCGGTCTCTGCGGCCTGCAACAAAGGCAGAAGGGGAACACAGGCATTGAGTGTGGGCCTGAGAAGAAACCCTGGGACTGAGCGAGTCCTTAAATTCAACAGAGAAATACAAACCACGTTTAGATCTGTGTAGTTGTGCAAAAGTCAGAGCTTGGTAGAGAATTATGCACAGAAACCCTGCTATCACGGGGCATATCACCATTTTCACTATCGTCCACTCTCATTATTCTCTCTGTTGTCCCAAATTATTACCCTAAATTTGGCCCTCACCGGTTATCATTCTGCCTCTAATCCCCCCCCTACTTATATCCATCCATTCTACTACTGCTAGGACGCAGTGCCGATATTATTTCTGCTTAAAGACTGCTTCATGAATAAAAGCCAAATCATTTGTCTGGCCCTGGAGGCCCTCTGTGACCTGACCCCAACAGGACTTGCCAGATTTATCTCTTCTGCCCCCACCTCCCTTCCACCTTACATCCTGTGTAAGCACATCTCTGGGACATTAATCTTGCTCTTTCCTGTTCTATAACATCCTTTCCCACCTTGTTCACTTCTGTAAGCCTAATCCTTTCCTATCTTCGAAACTGAGGTCAAAACCTATTTCTTCAATGAAATCATTTCAATGAGATCTCCCAGATTCTTCATCCCCTTAACATTTTATCTTTATAGTTTATGATGTCAGCGAATTTGTACTTCACATTATAAATATTTATATACATTTTTTTTAGTGTCCTTACCAGACCAGATGCTCCTTTGGGATAAGACCCATTGTCTTATTAATCTTCTATTCCCCACAAGGTCTATTCAAATATCCTGCACATACTTTGTTAACTAAATAAATACCTTGATACCAAATACCACAATTTATATGAACATGATTTTTTTTTTTTTTTTTTTTTTTTTAATTTTTTTTTTTTTTTTTTATTTATTTATGATAGTCACAGAGAGAGAGAGAGGCAGAGACACAGGCAGAGGGAGAAGCAGGCTCCATGCACCGGGAGCCTGATGTGGGATTCGATCCCGGGTCTCCAGGATCGCGCCCTGGGCCAAAGGCAGGCGCCAAACCGCTGCGCCACCCAGGGATCCCTATATGAACATGATTATTTGTATTATTGGCATATATACAACTACATATTTGGAGGAGTCTCTCAGCAGAAGCAAAATAAATGACCTTTTAATATCATCATTAACAAAAATTTAACTTTAAAATATTTCTTTAAAAACCCCAAACTGGCATAAAAGTGGCTTAATAAAATAAACAAGTAGAAGAACCTGCAACATGGCTTAGGGAAAGGACCATGTTTGATCAACAGCAACTATATCAATTCACTGTGACATGTTAATGTTCTCAAAGGTCACCAATAACTAGAAGAAAGATGTGGGGTTTTTTTTTTTTCATTCATTTGACTACAGCTGTTATCTAGTTAATAATTAGAAGACCAGGAGGACAGAGCATGTCCTGTATTGAATGGAGGATTTAAGATTGAAGTGTACTGAAAAACACAGAGCCGTCTAAACATACATTATTTATACTTAATGCACTTGGTGCCTTTTTCTGAATAAGTCCTTGTCTGGCCATTTATTAATGTTCAAATTATAGTCTAATTTATTTTACATGAACTTAACATGATACTTGGTGTAATGTGCTTAAAGTATCTTCTAACACAAACCATCGGTACTGTACGAACATTTATTGAAACAAAGTAATCACACTAGGATAAAGGCTGAGATCAATTACTTGCTTTTGACTAAGATGGCTACCTTTTAAAATTCTACCTTCACAGAAAAACTATAGAAGTAAATAAAAATAATAATTTAAACTAGAGACTGGTACAAATGCAAGAATGATAACTGGGGCATAGAATAAAATTATTTTTAAATAAAGCCAAAGCTATAAGGCTTTGTTTTACTTTCCTAAGAAATAGCATAAGAATATGCTAGAAGATTTCTTGAGTTTGGCACACAATGTGTATGCAACCATCAGACATTTCTATTTGAATATTTCCCAATCACTTCAAAATGAACATGTTTGAAACCTAACATCATCATCTCCCTCCAACTTGCTTATTTACCTGTATTCTTTTACTAGTTAATGGACTATCTCTTTACTCCTGTGCCCAAGACAGAAAGAAACACAGGAGTCATCTCTGTCTCTCCCCCTTACTTCATACATACAAACAACCACTTAGCCCCGTACATTTTATTCTACAAAAACCTCTTATATCGGTTCCCTCTTCTCTTGCACCATTGCCAATGCCCATGCCAGTGTCTCAGGTCAGGCCTTTAACGTGTCTTGAATGGATTGTTGCAATAAGCCTTCTCACCACTGATCTTCCCTGAGCACACTCTCTCCATCTACCAGACTTCTGACAGAGTGATTTTTCTTAAAAGCAAATCCAATATCACTCCTTATTCTGTATTCTCCAATGGATAAAATTTGCATCCCTTCAATGGACAAAATTAGGCCCTTTATAGTCGGGCTCTGTTTATTCTTCATTCATTCATTCTATTCATTCATCAAGGATTTACTGACTCTATTTTGTGCCAGGCACTGTTTTAGGTGTTAGAGATACAACAGTAAACAGAAAAAAGTCTCATCTCTTATCATTGCCCACTCTCCTTCAACCCTTCCTCTCCATCACTAACAGGCATTCTTGCCTTTGAGAAATAATGAGGCACTTGCATTCTACTGAAGATGGCTTGTTCTTTCCTATGAATTTCTACTCATCTTTCGGGTCTCAATTTAGATGCAACTTTGGCTCTTAAGACTTCCCTGAATCTCCTGTGCACTTTGTGAATACTCATATTTTGTTTACATTTCTAGCCTCCACTGATAATGTCTTCGGACACATAGCTGGCAGATGCAATGCCTTTATTAAATGAGATGAGTGAATAAAAATGACACAGCTTTTCTCAATTGTTAATTATTTCTCGTAATCAAATAACTTTTTCTTGATCTCCCAGAATTATATGCAGAGTAATAAAGAAGAGTTTACACAAGCAGCTGTTACTCCCAATTATGACACAAGTGATGATTTTCTGAGCCCCATGTGAACGTGAGCCTCAGAGGATTGCCATCTTTCTATTTGACATTTATTTCATTATAATTTGACTTCATGAGTAAAATTCTGCCCTCTGTCCTGGGGCATATTCCCATAATTAAAATGCAAAATAATAAATATTTCAACATACACTCACTGTACAGCAGCAACCACAGATTTTACGTAAAAGGACATTACACCACTATAGAACTTGTTTGTTATCTTATAGAGTCTAAAATGATGCACCTTGCATACTAACGTACTATGAATGCATTAAAAAAACTCAAATCGGTATATAATTGCCTAAATATAAAACCAGTCCTGACAATATTTTAAGGGCTGTAGTAAGAGCTTCAGGCTCTCACTAAGCAAGCTGATTTCTGAGATAAAATGTTATCTGATTTCTCCATCCACTTATTAAACATATGTCCAAATATAAATCAGGAAAACATTAAAAATGCATTGCAAAAGCAAAAAATGAAAAGTTAAAACATTATAAACCAACTCTTTCCCAATTAAACAGGTTGGAACACCAATGGTGCTGTGAGGGGGTGGCCATCTGTCAGTACATAAAGGACTCTGTGTTTGCACATAAAGACATTGCTCAACCCACATCTGGCTCCCGTAGCCAAGTTCTACCCTCATTAGGGCAACTCCCACTGAAAATATAGGAGCATAAAGAATAGGGAGATGAATTTTTTAAAAGCCAGATGTTTGTTCCATGACCATTAGATGTCCAAGAGAATCAGGATAGAATTGAGTCCACTTTTCTACTTCTATTTATACCTAAAAAGAGAACAGGGAAGTGGAAACAGAAAAAGAATTTAAAGAGGTGTTAGATCAGATTTCTTACCTCCTTGTATAATCTTAGGAAATGCACTTGAATTTGCATGTTTTTCTTCCTTCCGATAAGGTCTTCTTCTCAGCCCTTCCCAAATCATAACTGAGAAGGCTCATCTCAGTTCCCACCTCCTCTGAAAAGCCTTTTTCCTTATTACTTCAGTTTATTATTTTCCCACTCTAAACTATTCTACTTAGAAATTCAGCATATATCTATTTTTTAAAGAAGTTTTTTTAAAAGACTTTATTTATTCATGAGAGACAGAGAGAGAGAGAGAGAGAGAGAGGCAGGGTCACAGGCAGAGGGAGAAGCAGGTTCCATGCAGGGAGCCCGGTGTGGGACTTGATTCCAGGACCTCGGGGTCATGCCCGGAGCCGAAGGCAGATGCCCAACCACTGAGCCACCAGGCATCCCTAAGCATATATTTAAAAACTGTTTTTGGAAAAAAAAAAAAAAACTGTTTTGTATTGGCTTCTAATAGTTTTATGCCCTTTAGTCCAGTGTAGATTATAGGTTTCTAGATAAGAGCAAAAGCAATATTGTTTTACTCCAAAATTTTTGCTCCTCTTTGTGAGTCACCAATTCTATAATCTAATATATCCCAAACTCTAGATCCAAGTTGCAAATGTTTCAATCCCAATGCTTTTACTTACTGGTCATTACATCGTAAGTTAGGCAATTTGCCTAACTTCCAATTTTTTTCTTGTGCAAATGAGAATTATTATAATAGTGCCTACCTGATATGGCTGATGTAGGGATTAAATCAAGTACTACATGCAAAGAAAGGGCTTAGGATAGTGCCCAGTGTGTATTTGATTAACTTTAACTATCATTATTATTATTAAAAAATATACATCATTGGGGCATCTGGGTGGCTCAGTTGGTTAAGCAATCAACTCTGATTTCAGCTCAAGTCACGATTTCAGGTTGTAAGATCGAGCCCTCATTTGGGCTCCAAGCTTGACATGGAGCCTATTTAAGATTCTTTCTCTTCCTCTCCCTCTGTCCTTCCCCACTCATGCTCTCTCTCTTAAAAAAAAAAAAAATCTCTCTATATATATAGATATATATATGTATAGATATATATATATGTAGATTGTCCAATTTTAAGAGGTTTAATATGTGAAAATGGAAGAAAATAAACTTTTTTTCCTGTTAAAACGAACAATTTCTTCTTTAGCCTACCAACAAAAACAAACACCCAATCCCTCCTCATGCACAAGACAGGTGGACTTGATCCTCCTCTCTGGTGAGTCACCAATTCTAGTCTTCACATTAAAAAAAAAAAAAAAAAAAGATTCAACCTCTAGGGAGTTTTGAGGTGAATCTATGTGCCAGGCACAATGTAAGTGGACACATAGACACAAAGTAAGTCTCACAAAAATCCTTCATGTCGCATATATTATTTTACAGATGAAAACACTGAGGCTCAGAGAAGTCAGATATCTTTTTTTTTTTTTTTTTGAGGTCAGATATCTCAATGAAGGTCATGTAGTTAGTGAATGCCTAAACCAAGAATAGAATCAAAGTCACTAATTTCAGATTTTACTTCCTTTCTACTGCACATACACTACTTGCCTACAATTTCCTTTTTTCTTAACTCATATATAATTTATAGCAGAGCAGAACACAGAGGTGTTTCCTCATATTTTACCCACATGTTCTTGCCAAAGTACATAGTCCTGCAACTTCCCATTTCTGTTCTTCTGGGCTTATGTCAATTTAACTTCCTTTCTGGTAGCAAGAAATGCAATGTTTACAGCTAGGTTTAGAGCTCCTGAGCTTTCCTTCTAAAGACTTCCTTTGAGTACAGGTTTTTAAAGGACTTCAATGATGTGCTGTTTGTTCTGAAAAATTGCCTGACATTCTGAAAAACATTGTTAAAATTTTTTAAATTAAAATATTACTCTGCAGTAACTTTTAGGAAAGGATAATGGACTTACCTCAAAAAATTAACATACCTATCTTTAAGGCCATAGGCAATCAAGAAATAGGGCAAGTAAAACAAATAAAGCTTCGTGGAAGCAAGGAGGAATGCTAATTGGAAGAGAGGTAGAAAAATGGAAAGGCCAAACATTGTTGAGATCATCTAGAGACACCTCAATCAACCAGGATTTTGACAGATGTGGTGGCAGAAAGACAACAGTGAGCCATGTGCGAGACATTAGGGGTAGTACCCCGTAGGGGGACAGCAACACAGAGGGTGAACAGCATGCTCTGTTGCTATGAGCTTCGGAGGCAACGTGTTTAGAAAGGGAGAAAGGAGAGCACTCTGGAAGTGGCAATGAGGAGCAAGGAAGGTCATCTATTCCGACTCCAGGTCCAGAAATAAGAGGAGTGAGAGAGAGGAAACAGGCATGACTTTTAAGGGCTGCAGGGAAGCAAGGTCCTTTCAGATGTCAGTTGGAAGATGATGGTAAAGATGTGAGAAATCAACATACTTTGACTGTATGCAGGTATTCTAAAATTACGTTACTCATCCAAAAAAAAAAAAAAAAAGACCTACTAAGGACAATAGAACCAACCCATCAGGTACACAGAAAAAACAGTCCATACAGATTAAGTAATAATAACACAGGTATCTTCCACCTCCTGCTTAACATCAATCATCCATTACTGAAAATCATATATTCTTACAAGAAATGCCAAAAAACACCTACTTTCCAATATTTCAAGTGAAAATTATTATAAATTGTAATTGTAAATTTTAATTCATTACATATCAACCCAAAACTACTAACCAACTTCTTAAAATGTAACTAAAACACAGTAAAGCACCTATAAATAAGTAGCAAACTCCCCTGTAAGGATGCAAAATGCTTACAAAATCACTTCCTGATCAACAGCAATTCCCAAGCTTGTTACCAGTTGCCTAATACGCAGTAACATGCTGCACATCCTCTTTGTTGACATGTGGTACACTTTACAAATTGTTTACTTGTGATTGTGACATTACACTCATTACAATTGGAATTTAACACAAGACTTCCCACATGTTACTTTAAAATGCTGTATATGGTATTACTGAGTTTCCGGAATATAAATACAAATTTTTCTTATATAACCATTGGCCAAAACACATTGAACTGAGAGATAAGAACATCCTAAGGTATTTGGGTTAAATACTAAGAGGCTTTCTACTAAGAAAAACAATTGTGTAATTGTGAAGTCATTCTGCTTCACAGAGTTAAGCACTGGCTTATTACATTTGTTCAACTGGGTTGATGGTAGCTTTAGTGTGTAAAGTTACGCAGGTTTACTATTCCCTCGAAACATCAAAATTCTCATGTTCAAAGTAGGAAAATAACAGGGCTCTCCTCAAGGGAGTTTTTTTAAGACTTACATGAGATAATGCATATAAAGCAGTTAACACAGTGACCTAGCATATAGTACATGCTCAAAAAATGGTTTCTAGAATTATTTTTATTGTTTATCTAGAAAGTATAGATTGTAAAAATTTACACATGCATTTTCTTGTTTGATCATTAAGACAAAACAACTCTATACAGGAGAGAAACAGGATATGGATTATTACTGCCACTTCACAAATTAAAAGACAAGCGCTTAAAAAAAAGTAAAGTGACTTTCCCAAAGCTACATGGTTGCCCTGCAAGATCTACCAGGACTGGAACCCCAAACCAGGAGCTGGCAAACTTTTTCTTAAAGAGCCAGACAGTATTTTAGGTTTGCAGGCCATAGGGTCTCTGTTGCAACTAATCAACTCTGTTACTATAGCACAAAAGCAGTCATAGGTAATATGTAAATAGATGAGTGCACCTGTGTTCCAAGGATACCTTATTTACAAAAACAGGCAGTGGGTTAGATTTGGTTCAGGGCTGTAGTTTACAGACCCCTGCCCTGGATCTTTGAGTTACTAGTCCAATGCCTTTTCCACTACTCTCTAGTTGCGACCTATTTTCAGAACAGTGTTTAAGCCTGTGTCACTTAACAACGTTAACTGTTGGGGGGGGGGGGGGCGGGAATCAGAAATAATTTATAGGGGTGCCTGGGTGGCTCAGTCGCTTAAGTGTCTGACTCTTGGTTTCAGCTCAGGTCAAGATCTCATGGGTCATGGGATGGAACCCCCCCCTTGAGCTCAGCACTCAGCAGGGAGTCTGCTCAAAGATGTTCTCCCTCTGCTCTTCTCCCCACTCACATGCATGCTCTCCCTCTCTTTCTCTCTTAAATAAATAAATCTTTAAAAAAAAGAAATAATTTATAAAAGATCATTGGAAACACTAAGGTATTACATGAATTTTATAATTAATGTTTTTCCCTTTTCTCCAGCTTTTAAAACTCTCTCTCAGTGCTCCCCTTATTTCTTTCTCCTCTAATAAAGCAGTTTGGCCCAGAAGTAAACACTGTTTTATCTCTCCAAAGTGCTCAAGAAAAAATGTGTTTGCAGAATCTTATTCTAAAGCAGTAGTCATGCCATTAGATATTAGAATGAACAAACTTCTCCAAATCTCATCTTTGAAAATGGTAAGAAAGTCGAGCCTTCTCAGGACGTCTTGTGCAAGCATGTTTTTAGGGGAGCAGGGGAGCAAAGGGAGCAATGATAAGTAACTACTATATTCTCAGCCTCAAATAACAGAATGATTATCAGTTTTCTCATTATAGAAGCTCTACGGCATGATGATAAGGACACTGGGCTTGGAATTCTAATTAGGAATTCTTCCTCGGCCACTAAGTATCCCTGTGATTTAAAAACCCATGTAAAAAGAGTTGGAAAGATTACAACACATAGCTATTTTGAAATACCAACCATCATAAGCATTATTGTTGCATCTGAAATCATAAACTTATTAATCAAGTTCATATCCATATTTTTAATAGAGGTACAATATCATACAATACTGTGTATCATGAGTACAGTATGATTTATAAAGCATCCAAGGTAACTACTGCTGAGCATGAAGAAATTTTTCTGCCAAGGAGCTAAAAGTTCTTTAAAAATAGGGAACCCTGGGTGGCACAGCAGTTTGGCGCCTGCCTTTGGCCCAGGGCGCGATCCTGGAGACCCGGGATCGAGTCCCGCGTCGGGCTCCCGGTGCATGGAGCCTGCTTCTCCCTCTGCCTGTGTCTCTGCCTCTCTCTGTGTGTGACTATCATAAATAAATAAATAATTTTTTTAAATTAAAAAAAAAATAATCCCTCATTTAAGCTAATAGTGTTCCTTCGAAATTAAAAGAAACCAGAATGTGTGCTAGGCATTTTACATGCATCTATTCATTTCACCTTCACAACAACCTAGAGGAGAAACTGAGACTCAGGGAAATGAAGTAACTTGCTGAAAGCACAAATTTCCTAAGTGGCAACAGATCTTGGATCTATATCCAGGCTAGCCTGATTGTAAAGCTTGTGTTCATTACATAACACTGTCTCTTCAGCTTTTTGATTTGGGGTCCATAAAGAGCTAGCTGCCTCATACGAGGTTAAAGAATAATTACTTTCAATGTAGTAGAAGGGAAATCCTCAGATGGTGGGACACTGTTTGGCTATATTAAATCGCCTCCAAATAACATACTAATTTAAAGATAATTTCCAGACAATTCCTATTTAATCAAACCAGTCTTTTCCCCACTAGTTAGAGAAATTAGGATATTACTGACTTTAAGCCTGAGATATGCAAAGAAACAGTTCCGGCATTTGGATAAGAGAAAAAATAAAGCAAATGGTAAGTTTCCCGAAACTCCAATGGCATGTGAATAAACATAACAAGAACATTTCCACTGGAAATGCCAGAAGTTATCACTTCCAGAAAGGAGACTGCTTTCTCAATAATTTTTTTCCATGAAATTAGAGAAATTATCACAAAACAAAAATGGTGACCCAGGAGCTTTTATAGAACCAAATTAGTAAATTAGAGGCTTTTTCATTTTGACATTAAATATAATATACAAAAGGAGAAAAATAAAAGTATATGAAATATTTTATAAATCTATGCCCCTTTTCCCATTTATTTATTTAAACCACTCTGGTCCTTGAGAACAAGAGTCTTTTTTTTTTTCCTTGATAAAATAACATCCGCTCCGCCCTCTGATGCTTACCTGCTGCAGATCGTGCTGAGGGCTCCGTATGGATTACAGTCACATGGTAGACAGAGCCCAGAAGTGAGATTCAGGTAAAAGCCCTCCCTGCAGCTGTCACAGCGAAGCCCTTGATAATGCGGCTGACACTCACATTGCCCTGTGGTCTGGTTGCAGCGATTCACATCCAGGCTTCCCACCACAGAGCAGTTACATGCATATTCTAGGAAGGCGAGAAGGAAAGAGACATTATTAACCAAGATTTAATGTTTTCTTAATAAAATGAACCCTATTGTATTTTTCCTAATAAGTGTTGATGACAATTTTGTAAGGATGGATAAAATTAATTCTGGTTCAAATTCACTTTCCGTCCCGTTTATTTTATTTAAGATGGGAAATGTATAAAGTAGGTAAAACTATACATCATTCATAAATATAAAGCTAACATTCTCAATGCCCTTGCCAGTACTCTTTATATTCTCGCCCTACCCTACACTTCAATATTCAGTTTTTCAGGACTGGAAACCTCTAAAGGCAGGGCCTGTGCTTACCTGCATGGCAGGGAGAGCAGAGGTTGGCAATGGCAACGTGTTAAATAATAAATAGTCCCACTGTAGAGCAGCAAAAGCCTAAGGCTCCAATGGTTTACTGTGGTAACTCACACTAGTCAGAAAAAATTGTGCTACAGCTGGAATCAGAAGCTAATATGCTCTTCCCAGGAAGGAATTCATGGAGACTTGAATCTTTAAGGTAAGGAAAGAATGAACAATAAATCCTAGATGAGAAAGTTTACACAGTCATCCTGATCGGTGGGCTAAAACCAATCACAGTTTGAATCTATCCCCTAGGTTACAAGATCTAGAAAATAAACTTTCCTTTAGCTACATTTCAAAGAGTTCTTTGGATGAAAATACTTTAAAGTCCTTGGCTTTAGCCTTTAAGTGTAGATATATTTAAAGGTCAACTCAAATTTGGTTTTTGCTATTGTTTACATTCATTTTACCAAGAAGGCATTTTCAACATGGTTGGACATAGTATCAACACAGGATTTTGTGAGCATGTCAAAAATGAGCAAAGTCAACTGCAGATAAAATAAAATCTTGTACACAGTTTAGGAATAGCCCTAATTCCAAAACAGCTACAAACCTAGGTTTAATAAGCTCCCCCTCCCAAAAAAAAAGAATCAATGGTACAAATTACACTTCTGAGTAGGTAAGGAACTATATGAAACGGCGTTACATGGATTACTATTTAGCTTGGAAAAAATTATCTTTAATGTCATTTTTGATGATTTTTTAAAAGTTACTGAATAACTGCAAATCCAGTGTCTTAAGAGAAAGTTATAAAGGCTTCTGCTCCTCTAGTCTGGAAAAGGAAATGAAAATCTAATGTCATCACAAGCAGCTTATCCACACCAGTCAAAGTAAAGGATTCCACAGAGAATTCCCACGTGGCCGCACCCATACCAACGCCGTACCTCCCACTCTTCATCAGTTCCTAAACTTTGGGGTCGGCTTCTCTCCTTGCTCTCTCCATCTCTTCTAATACGTAAGACAGATGAATGAATATACATATGCTGGTGAGTGATTTGCTTTATGCCTAATCCAAGAGTGGGTGGTGAATTAGTTAAAAATCCCAGAGAAGAATTTAAGATTTCTTCAGCCCCAAACTTAGGAAAGGTATCAGTTTCCCCTCCCAGGCAACTGTCTTGTTTTACTAGGCTATGTAACCGTGACATTTCTTTCAGAGTTACTTGTTTTCACTTTATTTCTAGTGTCTGGTGTGTATCTGTGTGTGTATGTGTAGTTTTTGTAAATAAGGAAGCCACGTTTAGTGGCCTGCAAACCTGCCAATGACAACTTCATGGTAAGACCTTCACTCCACCAAAAATGACCAGAACACTTAAAATAACATTTTCCTTCCAAATCTGGAAGAATTTCAACATACATCCAATTCCTCCTGCCGGACCAGTTTCATCACAAGTTAAACTAACCGACTATGCTAGTGTGGGCAGACCCAGCTCAAAAAAGTGAATAGGTTAAGAAAAAAGTCTAAGGCCGAGAATTTTATTCTATTACTTCCTTGCTAATGTACTTCTATCTGAAACCTGAATCAGTGTTCCCAATCAATGAGATGGGTATTTTTTTTTTTTTAAAGAAAATAATCAGGGGATCCCTGGGTGGCTCAGTGGTTTAGTGCCTGCCTTCAGCCCAGGGCGTGATCCCAGAGTCCCGGGATCGAGTCCCACGTCGGGCTCCCTGCATGGAGCCTGCTTCTCCCTCTGCCTGTGTCTCTGCCAGTCTCTCTCTCATGAATAAACAAATAAAATCTTTTTTAAAAAAGAAAATAATCTAAAAATTTTGAGGAAAAACCTTTTTTTTTTTTTCCAGTAAAGTTCTAATGGGGAAACTTCAGTACTAATCAAGTTCACTAGCTATTTATTACTGTTATGGAGCCAAGCTAATCTTTTCAATATCCTCTGAACATATTTTTAGTCTAATCTTTGGACCTTTGCTCATTGTGTCTTCCTTGAAATGCTCTCCACTCTCCACATATTCAAACCTATTCCCTATTTCAGGGAGCAGCTGAAACTTACTCCTCCACAAACTCTTATTACCCCTGGTGTGAATCTAAAAAGAACATCTCCTACCTATAACTCTTATATGCCAATAATTTGAAGAGGCAGTAAAGTGAAGCAGTTATGAGTACAGACTACAGAGGCAGACAACTATAGGTTTAAATCTAGCTCTCTCATTTACGAACTTTATGGACTTAGACAAGTTAACTAACCTTGTGCCTTCCTTTTCTTGCCTATAAACAGGGCATAATACAGTACCTATTATACTCAGCCCCAACACCTGAGCTAGAGGTAGGTCAGAGTGCTGCAATATGTAATACAATAGCTGGAAGGAGATGCTAGATAAAATAACAGAAACACAAGTCAGATGTCAGATTCATAGGACACAGCTTTGTTGTACCCTGTGGACAAGAAAGCCTACGATTGGGCTTATTACTATGGCAGTTTTTGACAATATTTAGGAAATAAAATTAGTGTCCCAACATTCAAAAATCCAAGTTGTAGTTATCTAGGAAGAAAATGAGAGGTATCCTATGTATCCTGGGCTCCACATATTACCGCTATAGGTACCTACGAATACAATGATGAACACAAAAGGGTTGAGTATGTGGTTTTAGAGAGGACAAAAAAGAGCATTTATTTGATTATATGCCCCTTGTATGAATCGTCCTAACAGTAGTGGAATACCTGGCAAAAAATTCAGCAAGAGAGACGGCCCCAGAAAGGGGGTTGATTTATGAAGACAAAATGCACTACTAACACATTAACATTCTTCCTCAAATTAACCAAAGGAAAAGAAGTTAAAGCAAAGCATACCAAATGCCAGGGAACACGTGCATTTCTTCTGTTTGGAGCTCAGAATCTGAGGCCCTATCCCAGGGATTGACCTCAAATGAAATGATCCAAGTTAAATGAATAGTATGAGAAACAGTAATAAACGTAAAGCACCACGAATCTGCAATACATTGTGTCAGGATAACTTGTTAGCTTGTAAATAGAGTAAAAGCTCAGAGTCTTCACGGTTCTTGACATTCATATAGAGCCAGACAGGAGTTAATGCAGAAACAATGCAGTTTACTAGGAGGTGGGCAATATGAGAAAGAAGAAAGGAATTTCGATTGACAGAAGCAGTGGGAAGGACCCATAGCCAAGAACAAGAGACGAAGGGCGGACTTCTTAATGAGGTAGACTCTTAGACAACAAAGCAGCACAAAGGAGTCAGTGACATGACAGATGGTAAGTCACCAGGATGGATGTTGATGGGAATGGAACAGTACGAAGAGGACACAAAAACTAATCACGGACAAGTCTGGATGAAATGCCAGAAATCTCCTTTGGTTGCCTAAGAGTACATATGAAGTAAATTCTCCGTCATTGGAGCTGTGGGTTTTTTCTCAATGTCCTGTGACTCTTGGGAAAGCTCTATAGAGAAATAATTAGAGAAAAGTATCATAAATGTTAGCAGAGAGATGGCAGTCTTTGGCAATATTTTTTCTTTTTTGTTTGGCTTCTGAAGAGCAATGAAATACTTTGAACAGCACTGAGTTGATGCCTAAAGAAGAAAAAGAAACTAAAATCTGGTGCCAAACTGTTTGAAAATAGAAATATAGAGGCCCGGAGGAGAGACAGTAACTCGGGATTTTTCTCTGAGAACTTGAACTTACGTGATGATTTTGTGGTAAAAGTACCCAAAGCAATCATTGCATTTAAATCAAATATTGAACTTTTTCAAACATTCCTCACCAAGGGGTCAAGAGATGAACATTTTCAGCAATGAAAAACAAATATAGAGTAACTTTGCTTAGAAGTCCCATAGCTCCCTGACTCTCTGTGCACAAACACCTGTACTGGTAAGAGACTGTCTCCTTGCACATACTAAAGTTCAGCTTTGAACCACTTCAGTAAAACATCCATCATATCCTCTAGAGAATTTTCATTGTGTTTTGGTAACTGCAACTACTTTGATGGTAGTTTTTAGAAAAATATTAACTGTGATCTCTGTCTCTCTGCCTCTTTTTGAAGTCCTTTCTGAGTACTGTAATTAACTATGATGTCTGGAAACTCAAGCAATTTGGTACAATAGTGTGTTAGCCTTTTGCAGATAAAAAAAGAACTATAAAAGCAGTAAATGAAAGATGTGAAATAAGAAAATGAAAAAATTATGTCCCCTGTCAATTCATGATGCAAATGTCATAGAACAAAGACTGTTAATTGATAAGAGCATTATTGCTGAACTAAATTGATTACAAAATAAGTATTGCATTTATGTATAGATACTGGAAAAATACTTGTAAATATAACTAACACAGAGCACTCACAGGAATCTGGTTCAGGAATATAGACTGGAATTCGGTTTATAGCCTCTTGCAAAATTGTGAAAATACCTTTGCAAAACTAAATTTCTGACTCCTTTTTGTTCCTTCAACAATGATTTCACTCTTGCTTTCAGTATCTTCAGATTTCAAAAGAATAAAAAAATTAAGAATATTTTTTTAAAACTGCTCTAGGCTATTCCAAAGCTTTTCATTCTTCCCCATATTCAGAAGACATACAAAAATGTACTATAATATTTGTTAACGCATCTTCTGTTCAATGTCAAAGAAGCAAAAAGCTAGGAGACATGTATTTAAAATCTATCAAGGCTTAGTACTCAATCTTATAACCAAAATTTAAAACATTAATAGAATTGAATACAATATGAGTAAATTATATTGGATATAAATTTTAAAATAAACAAAATATTAAAAGAAAAAAGCAATGAGGTTTTGCTAGACCATGTTCCTTTTTTTTTTTTTTTTTTTTTCTTAAACTATATCCTTAGATTTTGCAAGAAGAGAGCTTTGGTGTCCTACAAGCAATTACTCTAGCTGGACTGTGTGACACTAAAGTCACAGGGGACCCACCTAATAACTGAAGTCTTTTGCAAAGCTAGTGTTACAATTAAAATAGCAAGAATTGATGAATACTTCAGTTGGTTACTGCACAAAAATCTGTGGGACATTTTAGGGTTTAAAACACTATTTAGGGATCCCTGGGTGGCGCAGCGGTTTGGCGCCTGCCTTTGGCCCAGGGCGTGATCCTGGAGACCCGGGATCGAATCCCACATCAGGCTCCCAGTGCATGGAGCCTGCTTCTCCCTCTGCCTGTGTCTCTGCCTCTCTCTCTCTCTCTGTGACTATCATAAATAAATAAAAAAAAATTTAAAAAAAAAAAAAAAAAAAAAACACTATCTAACTGGGGATACCTGGGTGGCTCAGTTGGTTAAGCAACCAACTCTTGATTTGGGCTCAAGTTGTGATCTCAGGGTCGTGCAATGGAGCTACAGTGTAGCCTGCTTGAGATTCACTCCCTCCCTCTCCTTCTTTCCCTTCCCCTTGCCCCCCCCTTCCCCAGTTCCTGAACATGGGAGTGTGCTTTCTCTCTTAAAAAAAACAATAAAATAAATAAATGAAATGTTATTTAACTAAAAGAAGTAGAATCTTTTCTTTTTTCCTTTGGCTCCAACTTAAGTTGTAATTGCTTTTGGCTCCAACTTGGTTGTAATTGCTCTTATGTAGAATGAAGGAGAAGAAGAAAAAAATAAAAGTATATAGGATTCCCATCCCTTTGCATACACAACTGTTTCTGTTCCATTGAGATCCATCATTAAAAACTGTACTCTATTTAAACAAACACCAGGGAAGTAACGTATGTGTAACCATTTTGAATGTGTCTGGTCTGTCTTTTCCACAAATCTAAGATAATATCTACAAAAATAATATCTCTCGATTTTCAAATTGAAAAGAAATTTTAAAAATGACTGTCAGAATCAACCGTAGGAATATTTAATTCAAACTTCTGCCTATACATCAAAAGAATACAGCAACAACAACATATAATAATACTGTCTTGACTCCAGGCCTGATTTCCTAAGTATATGGTATACCTATTTCAAAATGTACTTTTTATTAGGCCCATATCCATCTTTGTAGGTTTAGAGTAAAGGAATCTTGGAAAGGGCTTCATTCTAGAGAAAAGGAACTGTCAACACAGAATTTTTATTTTTATAAAAGGTCTTACTCTAGCATAACACTGATACTCAAATTACATTTCACATTTATGTTATGCCAGGGTAGGGTCACAAATCTTTGCAAAACCGGGAAACCCAGTATGAAAGCTGATGAGTTTCTTGCATTAAAGCAGACTTCACAGAAATGTGGAAAGTTTTAAAGCCACTACTTTTATTTTTTTTAAGATTTTATTTATTTGACACAGAGAGAGAAAGCATAAGCAGGGGGAGAAGGCAGAGGGAGAAGGAGAAGCAGACTCCCCGCTGAGCAGGATGTGGGGCTGGATCCCAGGACCCTGAGATCACGACCCGAGCTGAAGGCAGATGCTTAACTGACTGAGCCACCCAGGCTCCCGTAAAGCCACTGCTTTTAAAGAAAAGCGTTAAGCTTTACCTTTTAAAATAAAAATGTATCCATTAAAACTCCCAGTCACAATTCACTGTCCCCAAACATTTCTTCTACTTTACGGTAGATGCATGAAAAAAAAAAAAAAGTGGGTAACAAAGACATGGGTGTCGTAGAAATTTTTCTGCCTCACACTTAAGGGCCATGTTCTTGTTGCTTGTCCCTGGCTCGCTGCCAATTTTCCACAATTCAAAGACAATTCATCTAATTAATGAGACAAAATGACAAGTTCTGGGAAAAACTGTAACAACCAGCTTTCACTACTAATAATAACCAAGATGATAGGACCGGTTACTGAGCATACACCACGTGTATCTCCAACATCGCACTGAAAACGTCACAGGTACACACCCCTCAGTCTTCACCACAGTCCTGTGAGGTAGGTGCCTTGAAGGACAAACGGACATCTCAGAGAATTGCAACAACCATACAACTAACCGGTACAGGAGGACAGATTGCAACTCAAACTGAAGAACTCCAAAATCCATGGTCTTTTCACTATAAGAAACTTCTGACTATAAAAGTAGAAGAAGAAAAAAAAAAAAAAACCAAAACACTAGACAGACCCACGACATCTTTTTTTTTTTTTTTTTTTGAAGATTATATTTATTCATTCATGAGAGACACAGAGAGAGGCAGAGACACAGGCAGAGGGAAAAGCTGGCTCCGTGCAGGGAGCCCGAGGCGGGACTCGATCCCAGGACCCAGGATCACGACCTGAGCCAAAGGGAGATGCTCAACCACTGAGCCCCCCGGGCGCCCCAAGGCCCAGGACATCTTACAACCAGAGTTTGCTGATCATTTACCAGCTCTGTAACCTTCAATAAGTCTCACTGCTCTGAGGTTCAGGGTGTCAATCTATAAAATGTGGATAGTTCTTGTCACCTGTCTATATGAAATATAGATAAAGCTACCATAATATATACATGATCTTTATGCTAAAACTATAAGACAAAAAAAAAATAAAAAATAAAAAAACTATAAGACACTGGAAAAAAAATATTCAAAAAAGACCTGAATAAATAGACACAACATATCAACTAAATCTGCAGATTCAGTGAACCCCAGTCAAAATCCCATCAGGATCTTTTGGTAGGTATTCACAGGCTGACTCTAAGATAAATAAGAAAAAGTAAAGAAACTTGAATGAAGAATAAAGTTGGAAGACTTTCAGTAACTCATTCCAAAACTTAACTTTAAAGCTGCAATGATCAAGACAATGTGTTGCTGTTGAAAGAAAAGATGCAAAGGTCAATGGAACTAAACAGCCCAGGAATTGATCCTCATAAATATTATCAACTAATTTTTGGCAAGGTATAAAAGGAATTCACGGGAAAAGGATATTTTTTTTTTCAATAAATGGTGTTGGAACAGTTGTGTGTCCCCATGCAAAAAACCTGAATTTTGGCCTAACCTCACACCTTGTTAAAAAACCTAATTCAAAATAGTTCATGGCCTCAAATGTAAAATGTAAAGCTACAAATACCTCTAGAGGAAAACATGGGAGAAAATGTGACTGGCCTTGGACTGGGCAAAGGACTTCTAGATACAACACCTAAAGCAAAATCCATAAAAGGAAAATTTATAAAATGGACTTTATTCCAATTTAAAACTTTTGCACTTTACAAAACTACTAAGAGAATGAAAACACAGCCATGAACTAGGAGAATATTTGCAAATCACATTTCTGCCAAAGGACTTGTGTCAAGAATATACAAAGAACTCTCAGCACTTAACAGTAAAAAAAAACTACAATTTTATTTTTTATTTTTTTTAAGATTTATTTATTTATTTATTTATTTATTTATTTATTTATTTATTTATTTATCATAGACAGAGAGAGAGAGAGAGGCAGAGACACAGGAGGAGGGAGAAGCAGGCTCCATGCTGGGAGCCTGATGTGGGGCTCGATCCCGGGACTCCAGGATCGCGCCCTGGGCCAAAGGCAGGCGCTAAACCGCTGAGCCACCCAGGGATCCCCAAAACTACAATTTTAAAACAAGGGAAAGGTCTGGACAGATACTTCACCAAAGAATGTGTATGTATGACAAATAGACACTTGAAAAGATGCTCAACATCTTTTATTAGGAAAATGCAAACTGATGGGCAGCCCCGGTGGCTCGGCAGTTTAGTGCTGCCTTCAGCCCGGGGCCTGATCCTGGAGACCCGGGATCCAGTCCCGCGTCGGGCTCCCTGCATGGAGCCTGCTTCTCCCTCTGCCTGTGTCTCTACCTCTCTGTCTCTCTGTCTCTCATGAATAAATAAAATCTTTAAAAAAAAAAAAAAGGAAAATGCAAACTGAAACCATAATGATATACTACTACACCGTTAACAGAATGGTTAAATTTTAAATAACTGGTGCTGTTAACAGTGCTGAGCAACTAGAACTCTTCTGAGTTCCTAACAGGAATGCTTAGAAAACAATCTGGTGGTTTCTTATGAATTTAAATTTATACCTACCATATGACCCAGCATTTCTAATCCCAGACATTTACCCAAGAAAAATGAGAACTTCTGTTCGCAGGTAAGTATAACTGAATGTTTACAACAGTTTTATTCATAATCACTAACAACTAAAAATTACCTAAATGTCAACTGGTGAATTGTTAAATAAACTGTGGCCCTTTTTATATGGCATACTAACATTTTTTTCACATCACAATCTGTTTCTGATTTATTAACTTGATCTGTCTATTCTTGTACCAGTATAGCAAGAAAAAAAAAGTTTTAGTGACTGCATCTTTATAACATGTTTCACTAATGGATTGCTGCTCGTTACATTTTCTTCTAGTTCTTGTTAGTTATGTTTCTATCTGAACTCTACTGCCACATTTCCTCCAAAAAAGATGTTGTATTTTTCCCATTAATTCCACTTATTCTACAAATTAGTGTATCAAGAACTGGTCGCTTTACAATATTCCATTTTTCTACCTGTGAACATGGGTGTGCCTCTCCATGTATTCAGTCTTCCTGTATATCCCTCAGCAAAATTTCATGATGTAAAAATAGATCTACAGGAGTTTCATATATACCTTGATTAGGTTATTCCTAAACCTTTTATCATTTGTGGTAGTAGAGGCAGTAGTGGTTAGTGTGATTTTTTTCTCATTATCTCCTCTAATTAGTATTAGCTAGAAATACTTAGTTCTTTGGAGATATATACACAGTTCTTTTGATGAACTCTCATTATTTCTAATTTTTTACCTTGATTCTTTGAGTAAGACTTCTATTTTACATTACAGGGAGGTCTTCTACTGAAGGTCATATCTTACCTGACTATCAATAGATATAATTCTCAGTTTTCTCAACTGCAAATGTTTGTCGGTAAAATAGAGCAACGTGTTTTTCACGCAACTGCTTATCTTAATCCCTAGGTCAGCCTTATTATTAATTATAATAAAAGTAATTACCGCTTGCTATTTCCTACAGTGCCTCTGCCTTTATCAGTCACACATTTTAGTTGAGTGAACACTTCGCTTCACGACTGCCCTGCAAGGGGTGTTTATCAATAAGGAAACTAGAACTTAAAGGCTGGAAGTCGCTGCTCAGGACCACAGAGTTACTGTACGTGGTGAGACAGCATCAGACCCAGGTTTCTCTTACTCAAGTGCTCTTCCTCATTCCACCTCACCACAGAGCTTTCTTCCTTTAAGAAAAAAGGAAGGAGACAGGGGAAACACAAGAAAAAGAAACAGAAATTCCAGCTACTAAATACTAAATAACATTGGGTGGTTTTTGTTTATTTTGTTTTCAGTCTGTTTTCTCTGTAAGCAGGTGACATCAAGTCAAATGACTACCAAACAGTAGGGTGGGGGGAAACAGCTGCTCGAGCTACAAAAATAATACTCAACGGGAGACTTAGAACACCTTGCACTTGCTTTTGGTCACTTAGTCTTAATATACTGTTCAGAACCAAAAAACATACACTCATGATTTAATATTTGGGACCAGTTTGTTTTATTTAAATGCAATCTCATTGCTAAAAAAAAATACTATTAGTATCTCCAGTGTCTTTCTATATCCTGGATACAGACTATGCTGAACTATAGACTATGCTACCTGAACATAGGCAAAAATATATATATATATATATTTTTTTTTGTGCCACTGTTTTTCTATTTGTTTGCATTTTTCAAGGCTTTTTTAAAAAAACAATTTTGCCATTTAGTAAGAGTTATTGCTTACGTTTTAGAAGGATATTTTATTATTTCTGGCTATTATCAAATTGGGAATGTCCTCCAAGAATTGACCAAACACCGCCCATATGGCTTGAAAGAACTCTATCAAACTGAATTTATATGAACTTTTTTACTTATAAAATGTTCACAATATCCTTCAGTTTAAGGGTAGGTGGGAAGGAGGGAAGAGCAAATACAGAAAATGAATTTGTACAACTTAAAATCTGACTCCAGACTATAATAGAAAGAGAGCAGTCGATGAGGTCAAGGGACCTGGGTTCAAATTCTGACCACTGTTTATGATTTTAAATCTATTGTCCTCTTTGTAAAGATTTTTTTATAAAATTGGGATAATGATACCTAACTTATCAGGATATCCTAAGAATTATAGGAGAAAAGGCAAAGAAAACACCTACGACGGGGCCTTCTCTTTCCCCACCCTACATTTTTTATTAGAAGCAATCTTTTTAGCAAAGTAGCAATCCTTAGATGTTACTACAGACTGCAAGAATTGAGAACAGTGACCATCAGAGATCTCTGAATACACTCAAATTACCCTAAATAATGTCATTAATGCCTTAATTTTGTAGTAGTAGAACAGAAAGGATGGGAAAAAGAGAAGAGCTTCAATTTCAAGTGCTGCCAATTGCTTCTGAGGTTGGGATTAGATTTGCCTTAGTGTGTCTATTTACAGAGCACAGCTGAGCAACTTAAAGGCTACCACTATTTGCTCATTGTAATACCTGGAAAATTAGTTTGGAGAAAAGGAGCACAGAGAGAGTAAGAGAAAAGGTCAACTGAATAAGACTATCCTAAGGTATCCAGTGATTTAACCTAGGAATTGTTCCTAATTTCTAATAAAAGAAGTTTGGCCTTACATATTATAATTTAACATCCATCCCAGCCAATTTTTAAACATATTATTAAATGGATGGCTTATGGATTATTAGGAATAAATATGTATTTGATTATAAAATTATGCTATACCACTTGGGAAAATACATGGGGCATATAGGGACACATACCACTCACCATGACTGAAACAAAGACTGACAGGAACAGGAGAAGAAACTACATATTAGAAAGGCATACTTGGGCCCTTTATCCTGGAACAATTCTCCAAGTCAGTGCCACCTGCTTGGTGAATCACCTAGGGAGCACAGTGAAACAATGGTTGCTGGGTCCCCTCCTATACCTATTGAATAGAAATCTCTGTGGGGGTGGCAGGTAGGTCCTCAGGAATATGCATTTTTTTACAAACTTCAAAAATGATTCTGATATGCCTAAAAAGTTTGCTATAAGCAAAGGGGAAATATGAAAAATTCTTTGAGCAGAGTAATGACATGGCCAGAGGTGGGATTCAGAAGTAGAAACAGTAACAAACACAAAAATAACAACAACAATGACAACAGTAATGATCTCCACTCCACTATTCAGTGCTTATTTATTTACTCATTACATGCCAGGCACTGTTTTATGTACTTTACGTGCACAAACATTTAAAACTTCCAAAGGACCTATCTATAAGGTAGGTCAGGTGACACAGGGGATAAAATAAGGAAATGGAGGCAGAGAGAAAGTAAGGAATTTCCCCAAAGTCAGAAGGCCACAGATGTCCGACTGAGATTAGATTACCTTAAGCAGCAGTGTGAAGAAGAGACCAGAAGGGAGGACACTGGAGGTGGGAGATTTACTGATAATCAACTGCAGCTGTCCCAACAGGAAACTCTAAATGTGGGCAGGGTCACTAGTCAAGATTGCTTCCACACACATACAGATACCTGTCTGTATATTCCACAGTGAAATTAAATCTGTTTGCTTTTTAAATAAATAGACACTGCAAGGCAGAAAATATACCTGTCTGCAGTTGTCTGCGGTGCTAAAAGTTTAATAAATTTGGAGTTAAGAGCCAAGTGAATAGCTGAGCCTTGAGTTATTCCAAAGGACGTTCCAAAGAAGTACTTTTTCCTGTTGGAACTGGAAGTGGGCTATCTAAGGTGTCCGCCCTATCTAATCCTCTTACTCCTCAAAACATGTTGACAAATTCTTCCCACTCTCCTGCCACCCTTGCTATTATCAAACACTTATACAGTATAAACATTGTTCTACATTGCAAGCTGTGAGGTTCTTTGCTTTATCATCATGACTAAGCATTTGGGTAACACTTCAAATTCAAAAATCTTAAGGGCATCAGAGTGGAGAAACCCCTTTTCCAACTCCACAGCTCACTCCTGCTCTTGTACAAGCTGTTAGAGGAAACTAATCACACCTCCTTTACACATACACACACACTCACAGGATGCTCAAAAGAAAACTGAAATGGTCAGAAGTCAATGCTAAAATAGTTTGGGAGCTCCCCCCCCCCCTTTTTTTAGTGAGAATTTGGGAGCACCAAGATGTTAAACTCACAAACAATACAAAGCACAATCCTCAAACTTCCCCTTATCATTGAAAGGCACTAATTAATGGAAGGTAACAATCTCAGAAGGTCTCAAGGACCAGCAGTTAATAATAAATCAAAAAAGAGATAATCTGACTCCCTCCACTCCTAAAGTCATAGTCTGGGAGACAGTCAAAATATCTAGGAGAAACAGAGGCTAAGTGAAACTTACCTCCACTCTAGTGGAATTTGCCTATTCTTCCTCCTTCACTTCTGATTTCAGGCATCCCATTCACTACCTTCTGTACCTTTATAAGCTATCACTACACCACTGGCAGGATTATAAAATGGTGCGATCACTGTGGGAAACAGTATAGGGTTTCCTATAGAAGTGGAACCACCCTGTGATCCAGTGATCCCACCTCTGGGTATACATCCAAAAGAACTGAAAGCAGAGCCTTGAAGAGACATTTGTGCATCTCTGTTCAGAGCATTGTTCATAACAGCCAACACATGGAAGCAACGGAAAGGTCCCCTGATGGATGAATGGATAAACAAAATGTAGGCTATATATACAATGAAACATTATTCAGCCTTAAAAAGCAAGGGTATCCTGTCCTGAGCTACAATATGAATGAACCTCCAAGTCATAAAATCAACCAGTCACAAAAAAAGGCAAACACTGCATGATTCCATTTATATGAGGCATCTAAAGTAGTCAAATCCAGAAAAACAGAGAGCAAAATGGTGCTTACCAGGGATTAGGAAGCAACAAGGGCTAAGGAAGAATTCTACTTAATTGATAGAGTTTTAAATTTGCAAAATGAAACAATTCTGGAGATGTGTTTCACAACAATGTAAATATACTCAACACTACTGAACTTACACAGTGGTGAATTTTATGTGTTTTTTAATCATAATAGAAAATAGGTGGGGTAGAAGCTATCATCATATAGCAGGTTTGTTTGCATTTCTTACTTTACCAAAGGAGCTAGGAAATTTTAAGTGCTGAGACTTAGGAATCTGATTATCTGGTCTACTCCCTTTGTACAAATAACTGAAGCTAAGAGTAGTGAGCAGTAATTTCCCATATAAGCTTTGAAGCCAGACAGACCAGACAACAAACACAGGCTCTACACTGAGCTGTGAGCATGTTCAACTGCAGAGATTACATGAAATAATGTAGCACAGGGCCTGACACACAGGTCTCCTTCCCTTTCAGCAATCTGGCATGGTTCATTCTAGAGTCAGGGCCCCATCTGGGTTGACAAGGATAGAGTGATCATTTAAAAAGAGACAGGTGGGGGATCCTGGGTGGCTCAGCAGTTTAGCGCCTGCCTTTGGCTCAGGGCACGATCCTGGAGTCCCAGGATCGAGTCCCACGTCGGACTCCCGACATGGAGCCTGCTTCTCCCTCTGCCCGTGTCTCTGCCTCTTTCTCTCTCTCTATCATAAATAAACAAATAAATAAATCTTTTTTAAAAATCCTATAAAAAGAGACAAGTGAATTTTCATAAAATATTTTAATTAAAAATTTTTTAATTTAAAAACATATATGTAATTTAGATCAGTTCCTAAGAAATGTTGAAATAAAGCTAACTACCTACTGAAGTAATTTTGCTTCATTTTTTAATGTTTCCCTTCCCAAAAATCTGTCTAATTTTAGGGAGAGAATGATTACAGGTTAAATTTAGGCGGTCATCTAAAAGAGGCAACTCCTAGAACCACCAAACCTCTCATACAGTCCTGATGGAAATATAAACTTATATAAGGTCTTCACAGAACAATGCGGCAATATCTGGAAAGATAACGATGTGCTACAACCTAGCAGTGCCTAGGAACTCAGTGTGTGTCCATAAATCTGCATTACCTGAGAACTTATGAGAAATGCAGATTCTCAGGGCCACCTCAGACCAACTGAATCAGAATTTACCTTTTAACAATGTACTCGGGTGACTCCTACGCCCATTAATTGAGGAGCACTGCCCTAGACTAACTCTCCCATATGTGAAGAGACATGCAAGGATGTTCACTGTAACATTATTTGAAGTGACTACCAATAAAAAGTGAACACAGTGTGGTACATTCATACAGTGGGCAACTATAGGCAAACTTAGTCATTGAGAGTTACCTGAACCAACAAAGATAAATCTCAAAAAAATGCTGAGTGAAAAAAGCTGATAAGGTGCCATTATGCAAAGTTTAAAACATTGAAACACACTATATTTGTGTGTGTGTGTGTGTACACGTGTGCATAAACGTTCTTAAATGCATAGGACCACATTCAGAATAGTGGTTACATCTCAGTAGGAAGGAAGAAAATGGGATAAAGGAGAAACACTTGAGGCTTTAATCCTATCTTGTATTTTATTTCAAGTGTACTTTTTTTTATGATAGTCATACAGAGAGAGAGAGAGAGGCAGAGACATAGGCAGAGGGAGAAGCAGGCTCCATGCACCGGGGAGCCTGCCGTGGGATTCGATCCTGGGTCTCCAGGATCACGCCGTGGGCCAAAGGCAGGCGCCAAACCACTGCGCCACCCAGGGATCCCTTGTATTTTATTTCAAAATGAAAAAACAACAACAACAAACCCAAAGCAAATGTAGGAGAAAGTTCAGATATTATAAAGCGGGGAGGTAGGTATACAGAGGGTGTTGACTATAGTACTTTCTCTACTTTTATGGAAGCTTGACTTATTTCACAATTTTTTATGAGACATAATTTTTCCCCATTAATTAACATTTCTCATTAGTAAATATTATCCTAGGCAACCTTGTACTATGGTTATTTATCTACTTGTCCTATCTAGGTTCTAGAAGAACAGGTTTTATATCTGACTTATACCTGAATGCATCCTCACCCTTTCCCAACATACACACACATGGCTCTCGGGCTTCAGATGCCAGGTTATGAGATGGAGAGGTCAGATGTAAGTGGAGTGATGGTTACCTAAGGGCGATAAAATGGACACACAGAATCTTCGCCTGGGGCAGCCAAAATTACGTCCTCAAAATGAGACAAACAAATAGCACAGCACTGCAAGCAGGACTGTATCAGGTACATTGAAAAGGTAAAAAAGAAAAAAAATGCATATCCATGGGCATGAATTTATTCATTCACTCCGCAAATATATATATATCGGCTTACTATGTGCCAAACATTATATGAGGTGCTGGGCATAGAGCAGGAAATAGATAGACCAAAATTCATGCCCTCGTGGACCTTATATCTTAGCAAGGGGGAGACATATAAACAAGTTAAATATCTAGTATGTTAAAAGCTAGTTAAATGGTAAGGAGAAAAACTCAATGTAGGGAAGGGAAACATGGCAGGGGTAGGGAAAAGGAGGAGGAACTGCAGGTATGTGTGTTGGGAAAAACAGTTTTAGGTAGAATGGACAAAGGAAGCATATGGTAAGTATATGCATTAGTTTTTCTTTTACATGCTCTTGACACATGCTTCTGGGCAAGGTCAGGAGGTTTAAAAGGTTCAAAGCAATGTTCTGTTGAGCACTGAATGAATAAATGAATGTGAGGCGCCTGGGCGGCTCAGTCCGTTAAATGTCCGACGCTTGATTTCATCTCAGGTCATGATCTCAGGGTCATGGGATCGAGCCCTGTGTCAGACTCTGCACTGGGTGTGAAGCCTGCTTAAGATTCTCTCTCTCCCTCTGCCCCTCCTCGCCCCCCACCACCACTCTCTCCTTAAAAAATAAGTGAATGAATGACTAAATGAATGAAGAGACTAAAAGATGAGAAGAAAAATACCAAGAACATGAAAACAGAGAACCCTAATGCTTCTCTGAGGTTGCTAGAGAGAAGATTCTTGGCAGATCACATAATGACTGATTCATTCGTTCAACAAATTAGTATGGTACCAGAAATGGGGAATAGAATTTCTAGATGCCAGAGACCCAACAATGTAGAAGAAAGCGATGGCCCCTGACCTTACACAGCTTACAGTGTTACAGCAGAGAGAAAAACAAAGGAGTAATACGGTGTGATAAGTAGGAAAATGGAAATACACACACAACATGGTGGGAAAACGTGGTATGTGTGTTTGCACAGGGAAAGACACCTAATTAAGACTTTCCGAAGGAAGAAATCTAAACAGGGACACAATGAGGAGTAGAGCTAAGAGTAGAGGGGAGGAATATCCCAAATTCAAGGAGGAGCACATGTAATGACCTAAGAGGTTAAGGCAGACTGTAGTGCCACGGAGAACTAAGAAGAAGTCATTGTGGCGTGGGCACAGAACACGAGGCCGTGGTATTGACAGGCCAGCGGCATTCGAGCAGTCATGGAAGAATTTTCTACAAGATAGAATGACATGGAAGATCTACATTTTATTTTTTTTAAGATTTATTTATTTATTTGAGAGGGAGAGCACGTGGGGAAGGAGCAGGGGAGGGGCAAGAGGAACACAGAGGATCCCAAGTGGACTCCCCGCTGAGTGCAGAGCCCACACAGGGCTCGATCTCATAACCCTGAGATCACGACCTGGGTTGAAATCAAGAGTCCCCAACACTCAACCGACTGAGCCAGCAGGTGCCCCCAGATGTACATTCTAGAAACATAACTTGGTCTACAGTGTAAAGAATGGACTGGGAAAGAACGAAGGCAAAGAGACCTTTTAGTAGGCTGCTAAAATAATCCAGTTGACAGATAAACACAGCCAGAGAAATAAATGCCAAGAGCATGTGCACGTTATTATGACCACAGGAAATTTATCACTACCTGGGCTCAGTGGTACACGGATGTCCTAAAAACCTAGTTTCCTATTGTAGCAAAATCAAATCATGTTTGCTGATGAATTATCAAATGTCTCTTTCCCAAAAGGTAGGAGAAATCACAGGAAATCAAAGATCCTATAAAACAGGCCCATAAAAACGTTCTCAGAGTTGGACTTTATAACCACCTAACATCATGCTCTTCCCTGAGACGCGCCTTCGCCGCGCGGTATGTCAGTATCTGATAACCATTTCCATTCTTTCCCTTCCCCAGTTTTTCTGCCCATTTTAACAGCGTCTGAGACCTTGAGATTCATG